>NW_028227262.1:131422445-132022445 GCF_978045245.1 Mus caroli | reverse complement strand
TTATCCTGCTACATGTGTTTTTCTTATTATTAAAAAATGTGGATTCAAAAGCCTCGTATGAATTACCTTTCTCATTTTACTTATTTATAATAACATATTTTACCTTTTGACTACCGTACAAAGTAACAGGTTTCTTTATAACATTTTCCTACATAGCTTAGGCTGAATTCTCCCCTTCTCCCTCTCCTCTCCCCCTTCTCCCTGTCCTACTCCTCACTTGTACCCTGAACGGACCCCAGCATTCCCCTTTCCACTTCCTCATATAATTTACTTATCAGTAGATATAGTTAATATCTAAATAACTCTAAATCCTGTATTATTGCTGTTTTTTTTAAGGAATTAGGGGTCTAGAGAGAGATCAGTGGATAAAGTGCTACGTACATAAGCCTAAGGACCTGAGTTCAAATCTCTACCACCCATGTTTCTTTTTTTAAAAAAGCTCTGCCTTCCCTAAGAGTTTATCTAATTCCAAATGGCCAGTCCTAAACACTTGTACATATAAGCAACTGTAAATGGACTTGGTAGTTTGAATGTTTGTGTGTGTGTGTGTGTGTGTGTGTGTGTGTGTGTGTGTGTAGGACAATAGTTGTAGAAGAGTTTATAAACTTAAAAGGGAGTGAGGGCAGGGAGTGGTATAATTATGTAAATACAGAATTCGTATATGAAATTCTCAAAAAAAAAACTGTAAAGGCTAGGCTTAACAATGCACATTTGTAATCCCAGCTTTGGGAAGTGGAGACGAAGGATCCTGGGGCTTTATGGTCGAACAGTCTAGTTGATAGGTGAGCTCTGGGGGGGCTCAGTAATAGACCGTCTCAAAAAAAAAAAACAAGGCAGAGATTGGTAAAAAAAAAAAAATAAAAGAGACCTGATGCCGACCTCTGGCCTCCAACTAGACATATGGGTGCTCACAGAGACATGTACCACTGTGTGTGTGTGTGTGTGTGTGTGTGTGTGTGTGTGTCTGTGTGTGTGTGTGTGTCTGTGTGTGTGTGTGTCTGTATGTGGTTGTGTCTGTGTGTGTATATGGGTATGTCTGTGGGAAGGTGTCTGTGTGTTTGTGTGTATGTGGGTGTGTCTGTGGGGGGGTGTCTGTGTGTTTGTGTGTATGTGGGTGTGTCTGTGGGGGGGTGTCTGTGTGTGTCTGTGTGGGTGTATGTGTGTCTGTGTGTGTGTGTATGTGAGAGAGAGAGAGAGAATCACTGAAAGGACCAGCTTAGAATAAGTTTCAAATGCTATTCAGGTGGCATTGAAGAAGCAAAGCTGAGAAGAAAATGGCCCTGTTTCTCATGAATAAACAGAAATTTCAATTTTAAATAAATAATAACCCCACATTATTTGGAGCACTGGCCCAAGACCGCGATGACAATTAATTTCCATCCCTTTTGTGGGGAGAAGTCCTTTGTCTTTATGCATTTACTTCTTCACTGTGATACAACAACATTCTTCGTACTCCACAGAGTTCCAGGCTGGCAAAAACATCCAGTAATCCTGAGACCACTTGGCTGGAACTACAAAAATGCATAAAATCTTACCAGGCCAAAAGAGATCAACTCTAAAAATTTTTGGCATCCAAATGTCAGAACTGTTTTTATCCCCCAACCATGTGTTTTCCCCAGTTATGATGCATGGAGCCATAATATCAGTTCCTATTTTTATTGGGCAGACTGGAATTCTTACGTACCAGATTTCATCTACCTTTTTGTGGTTCCTCGTAGTTTTCTCAGTGGTTTTATGCCTGTCTGCTGCTTGTCTCTTATTTTATCTTAATTTATTTTAGTTTTTGGTTTTGCTCACTCTATTCCCTTCCTCATTTTTTCAGTGTTCAAAGTCAAAGCTGAAGCTTGGCACGGGGTATCTCAGAGTCCCACCATGGCAGTGTATCTCTAGCTCTGTCTCTGAGGCTGAGTGCCCGGAAGAAGCTATGTGCCCTCCGCCAGCCCAAGTCCTTACCTTGACATCTGCTTCTTCCATTAGAATTGAGCCTTTCCATCCTCACGACCGTGACTAAACAACCACCTTATTCCTCAGTGGTAAAGAAGAAATGCCCCACGAGGGGCCTTTGTGAAGGCCGCCCACCCCCCGCCCCTAAGAAGCCCAACTTCAGTCACATGATCCTCAGAGATAATTTCAGAAATCCCAATAAAGAAAAACTACCCAGATATCATAGTGCCAGCCTTCGGCAGAACTGTTTCTAATTTGTTATGCTGTAAGAATGAGATGTCTGTGGTAGTCACCAGGGGGGTTGGGGGTGAGGGGACAGGAGCCCTCTGGGAACACCTGGGTAAAGAAGCATCAAACCACGCCCCAGACGGCTCAGAAAGAAAATATGCACCGTTAAAACTAGCTACACAGATATTTTCTATAAGATGAACTTAATATAACAATAAGAAAATAAATAGTAATAACAGTAATGGTCCCATCCCGGGAAACGTCATGGGATTGATGACTGTCTGGACGCTAATGGGCTAAGGGATTGCTCTCAGGGATTAGTCTCACTTAATGAAATGCTGTTAGTTTAGTAAATGAATGCTTAAAATGATGGAAAGTAAAAACATCAGGGCTGGTTGATTCACGGTGGGGGGGGGGGGTAGATAAGTCAAAGCAGCATGTGTCACACACTGTGCGTGTTGTGGTTTTTTAAATTATTTTTATTAATCTGTGATTCAGAAAGCACATATGCTTTACAAGTTGCTGTCTTTTATACACCTGTCCCATAATTTTACTCTGGGGATATGTGTATTTATGGAATATTTAAATTAAACTGTTGATAAAAAAAATAATAAAACTCCCTCTAGCATAAGCATACTGAAATTCTAGGGTTTTGTCCTAAACCCTTCGACCTGAAGACAATGTGGATACTCTATATGAGCTTTACAATATTGTCTCCTGGTTGTACTTGGCTCAGAAGTCCACCATTATTCTAGCAGTTGACCTCTCCATTCTCCCCACTGTATATTGCCTGTTCCTCCTTTTAACTAAAAACATGACTGTCAAATCATACATATGATTACATCACCTGCCTGTTCAAAACCTAATCCTAGATGTTCTGCCCCCAGTCCTTTGTGCTGTTGTGTTTGCTTATTTTTATTATAAAGTAGATCATCATGGTAAAATAAAATAAAATAACTGGGCCAAATGCTATTAAGTGGACAGAAAATATCCTCTGACCACTGTCTCCCTCCTCCCAGCCTGACTCTGCACAGTGACTCCTGCTGAAACTCTTTGTATGGTAGTCCAAACATGCTCCACCCTGGGAAGGAGCCCAAATAAAGACCAGCGTGTCAGCCTATCCTTCAGTAGCTCCCATCATTTTTATTAAACTGTTTATGGCTCAAGAGGAGCTCAACACTACAGAGGTTTCTCTAAACCTCGGTGACTTTGAACTCCAACCGAAAGTAGCCACTCAAGATATGAACCCCTATACCCGTGCCCATATGCATATGGGACCTATACACAGAGGCAGGGATAAAAGTGACTGTCCCTTCCGTCTATAGCAGGGGTTCTCAATCTTCCCAATGCTGCCACCCTTTAATACAGTTCCTCACGTCGTGGTGACCCCCAACTATAAAATTATTTCATTGCTATATAACTAATTTTGCTGCTGTTATGATTCATAAAGTAAATATCTGCTCTGTGGGATATCTGGTATGTGAGTTACGTGAAAGGATCGTGACCCACAGGTTGAGAACAACTGCTCTAGAGACTTGACAGTTAAGGGTCCCAGCTGCAGACCAGTACTCTTTATATTACTTAAGTATTTAAATACCTAAAGTCCTCATAAAACAGACTTGCTTATTTCTATTTGCCAATACAGAATAAGCTCACTTCTGAAAGTTTACAAAGCGTCACACTTTCCTAAAATTCTTGTTCTCTTTTGCCATGGAAGTTTCAAACTGCTTAAGATTTTTAAAAGATTTTTAAGCTGAAGTAATAAATATAACTCGCTGCCTCCTTGCAGACATCGTTCTGGGAGGGATTGTTGCAGAAGTACAGCTCACAGATGACGTCACTGATTGGGGCGGGACTAAGCATGTACAGGCGACACTACAGGGATGGATTGTTGGCTCTAGTGGTCACTTTCCTTGACCCCAGCTGTCCCCGTGGTGCAAGCACATCCAACCTAATTTTGTCTGTTACATAAGAAGCCACACGGAGAAACTTGAAACTTCTGCCATCTTATTGCTGACTTAATCCTGTCATAAGCCAGAGCCCAGCAACCTCTGAGCGAGCACCTCTCCCTCTCGTTCCGAACAGAACACTGGGAACACGCATTTGCCTGGGCACATTTTGGAATCATACATACTTGGTTTGAACCGATGCCCAATAAGGAGTACAGATTTTTCCAGATCAGTCACTGCATCTTTCTACGCCTTATTCTCCACACTGGAAACCCTCATTTTCAATTTTTTTTATTGTTATTTGTAATCTGCTCTGTAGTCCAAGAAGATTCAAGACAGAAGGCCCTAGCATAAAATTACCTGCAATTAATAAATATAATAATAAATATAATGACAATAAATAATAATCAATATAATTATAACAAAATAAAGGGGACACGAGAGGGTGACAAAAGGCGAATACAATCAAAATACATTATGCTCATGTATAAAAGTGTCACAATAAAATGTGTATGATTGGGTTATGCCAATAAAAACATCTTTTTAAAGTTAAGAGTTTGGCTTTGCCTTTGTATAAAGTTAAAAATCTTGAAATCAGACACTGGTTTTCTTCATCATTTTAGAAAAATCAAACTAATATGGGGAAGGGGTCCTCGGTCCGATTTGTCAAACCTGTGTGGCTTTCTGTGTCATGTAAGCATGTTGAGTTGTATTTTCCTTGATCTTCATTACAGCTCACAGATTTGATAGTAAATATTAAATATCCAGTAAAATTATTATCACTTGCTGATTGCTTGGGTCTTTGTCTGATGCTCGGGCCAGCTTTAAAGTCCTAGGCTCAAGGATCATCCTGCCTCAGGTAATCCTTCTATGTGTCCAGGACTATAGGTAGGCTTCACCGTTCCGGTGTCTGGGCTTCACCGTTCCCGTGTCTGGGCTTCACGGTTTCCGTGTCTGGGCTTCACCGTTCCCCCGTGTCTGGGCTTCACCGTTCCCCCGTGTCTGGGCTTCACCGTTCCCCCATATCTGGGTTTCACCGATCCCCTGTGTTATGATTGCTACACTTGTCTCAATAAAGTCTTTTCTTCAAAAGTCTCCTTACAACACATCTAATTCATAAAATTCCTTCTAGTGAACCCCAAGATTTCACTTGCTTCGATGTGGCTGCTAGGCTTATATCTGCAAGATTCTGTACTCAGAATCAAAGCGCTAAGAGCTAGGAGTGGCACAAAGTCAGGGAGAGCCGGGGGCTGTAGGTGTACGGAATCCCAAGCAGGCCTCGTGGGAGGGTTTTGGTCCCTTTCAGCATCCAAAGTTGGGTCTCAAATAATCGTCCTTTCTCAAAGATAAATACTTATCTGAAGGTGGTTTCGGGGGCTTATGAAAGGCCCGCTGAACTTCAATCGGGGCCGTGTTTTTCCAGTTCAATTCATTGCTCTTTGTTTAAATCAAAACTTCATTTTATTTTCCAAAAGCAACCCTGCCAGGTTTCCTTGATTTAATTGTATCTTTTTTGTCTGATGACAATGGAGAACAGAAGAAAATATTCTTGCTGAGGAAATGAAATATTACCAAAAACAACAAGCATTCTCACACTATAGGAGGTGATTTTATAAGTTACAAAAAAAACAAAAAGGCTCCATCCTTTGGATGAAACGTGTTATTGCGGTCGCTGTTGGGTCAAATCCGTATGGCCCAAAGAAAACGCTGGAAAGAAAATTAACTGGTTCATAAGGGTACAGATAACACTATTTTTAAAAGGAAATGGTTCTTCCCACATAGAAACAATACAAAGTGATAGGAAAACAAAGTGATAATTTGGACAAGTATTAAAACAACTCAAGTAAAATATGTGAAGTTCAGGTGAATACTGTTTACAGGGAACACAAATGAAATTATTTCTCATTTGTTTTTAACCTTGCCTAACTTACACTGTTCTTCCTTTCACACCAGAGTACTCTGAGGCCTGGCTGAGCACTAAGGACTAACAACGAACCCAGGAGGATTCAAAGCAGTACAGGCCCAGGAGGTCCTGGACCCGCTCGGCTGTCCACCCACCAGTGGCCTATGGACAAATTTGGTTTGGTGAGGGTATTCTAAATAATAAGCTTTGTTCTAAGGAAGAGGGGCTCAGCAGAGTGAACCTGCTGAGTCTGTTGTCCCCAGGAGACACGTGTCCCACTGCACTTCTACCAATCTGCCATTAGGCCAGTATCGGCATTTGGTGATGCGAATCAGAGAGCTGAGGGACAGAAGCTCAAGGCAGCCAAGGTCACAGCTCTGCGGCACTGTCCAGAGCTTACAGGGCTGAGACTGAGAAAGTTGCCTACTTCAGCCTAATAATACAAGGCTATTATTATCTGGAAAGATTAAATAAAGATATACATGCTTAAATTAATTGATTTTCATGTTTTAAACCTCTTGCCTCTCCCTGTGTGAATAGAGTTAACTCTAAAAGCAGAAGAATGTAGCCACTACTCACTTAAAGAGTTTACAAATTAGAAGTAAACTGCACTTCTTCCAGCCCAGTTTACCGACCCCAGCTGAGTGCAATGGGTAAGCAAAGACCATCCACTATCAAGTCACCGAGTGACGGGACTCTTCTGTCCCTCTCACGGATTTTATTCCATTCAAATTATTCTAAGGTTTCCACTGCCAATCTGATGCAAATTATGTCTGAAGCAGTCATCTATTCTACAGAAGAAAATTATTCCTCCTGCGTTTACCTCTTCCCATCTGCAGTCCTGCCTATGCTCAGACGATAAGCTTATGTGATCATTGTTATAAATCGAGAAAGTTCCTAACAACAAAACAACGGGAACTGTTCCAAACATACACTCAGAAAACCCGAAACAATGCAGTCACACAAGGCCAGCGGGTGTCAAATGAAGGAGGCGGTGATCCGAACGTGCAGCAGTGACGCAGACTCCCATCTTTCTGCCTTACTGTCTCCATGTGTGGGATCTTCATCCATTCCACAGGATAGGGAAGGCTGGGTGATTTATAAGGGACAAAAAATGTATTAGTTAATGGTTCTGGAGAAGTCTGAGATAAGAGGAACAGAATCTGGCAAGGTCCTGCTTGATGCAACATCCCGTGGTGGAAGGGTAAAGAAAGGGGGCCAAACATGTTCATCTATAATGAACTCACTCCCTCTATAATGCATTCCAATCCATTTGTGAGGGCATAGCCTTCCTTGCCCCATCATCTTTCATTAAGCTCCACTTGCCAACCCTGCTGCTTTGGGGGTTTTATTTCCATCACAGGCAAACCCCCACATGTGTTTTCTGTCCTCAAGGTCATCTCATAGTCCAGATGGCTTCCTGAGCTGCTGGAACAAAGAGGAAAGACTGGGTCAGCATGTTTCAAGAACGTCCTAAAGAGCCTTGAAACCTTATTTGACCAGAATATAGTCTTGGGTCTACATCTAGATACTAGGGGTAAGTCAGAAGTGCGGACCTTTCTTCTTGGTCCAAATCTACCTGGATAAAAACCAGGGTTGTGTTGAGGAAGGAGAAAATGTTAATATACAATTAATGTCTTTCACATTGTGTGAGCCAGACTAGTATCAACAGTGTTCTTCCTGTAATATACCATCAAAATATCTTCCTGCTTTAATGATAATAATTGTTTCAAAAGAAAAAGTTACTGATCCCTGACACAATCATCCATCCAGGACCCTTGATAAAGCTGCAGACTGTACAAAGTTGGTACATTTAACATTTGCAAACGTATTTGTGTGCCTCCAGGCTTACGGTCACACAGTGCAGGAAACACAAAGGCCGGCAGGTCCTCTTTCACTTACACATTTCTAAAAAAGAAAAACAAGGGTTAATGATAATGTAGGTGTCAGGCAGCTTGCCCAGCATGCATAAAAGCCCAGATTTGACCTTCTACATCACACAAAACTGGTGGCGATGATACACACAGATTCCCCAGACTTCCGTGCTAGAAGCAGGAGGAACCAGGGTTCAAAGTCATCCTTGGCTACCTAGCTAGCTAGAGGGTAACCTGGCTGTCTTAGTCAGGGTTTCTATTCCTGCACAAGCATCATGACCAAGAAGCAAGTTGGGGAGGAAAGGGTTTATTTGGCTTACACTTCCATACTGCTGTTCATCACCAAAAAAACTCAGGACTGGAACTCAAACAGGTCAGGAAGCAGGAGCTGATGCAGAGGCCATGGAGGGATGTTCTTTACTGACTTGCTTCCCCTGGCTTGCTCAACCTACTCTCTCTGTAGAACGCAAGACTACCAGCCCAGGGATGGTCCCACCCACAAGGGGCTTTTCCCCCTTGATCACTAATTGAGAAAATGCCTTACAGTTGGATCTCATGGAGGCATTTCCTCAACTGAAGCTCTTTTCTCTGTGATAACTCCAGCTGTGTCAAGTTGACACAAAACTAGCCAGTACACCTGGGTTACACCACACTTTGCCTTTTTCCCCAAAAGGAGAAAGAGAAATGGAGAGAAGGGAGGAGAGAAGAGGGAGAGAATAATGACAGAAATCTTGACTGCAGTAAATTATTGCAATCAGCATGTAAATTGGGAAATTTAAGAGTTGTATATGTAAGGGGCACCAGTTTAAGGAAAACTTTACAAAAGAAAATGCCTCTCTTTGTTAAGCCTAATTGGACAGTCGGGGGAAAAAAAGACATTTCTCAACGAAGGAAATTGTTCAGTTAAAGAAGTATGGCAATGGTTACAAAGCAAATAAGATTAATTTGAGGATGAGAATACCTCAGCGATAAATAGAAATTTGATTTTATAATGTGCCTCAGTGTACAAGACCCGTGTGCGCCTTCTCTGCCCACAGCATAGTCTCACCGTTCATTTTTTCTCATGGTGTGGGGACGTGGGTTTGAAAAGTTAAGGACAGAGCTGGGGGCGGGGTGTGTGTGTAATAATCAGAAAAGAAAATGAGTCTTATGCAATTTTTGGCTCTCATCCGCCCAGCTCTGGCCATGTCAGCCTATCCTCAGCATGGTCATGTGTCCTTACAGAATCCTCAGTGCTCGTGGCTGTGTTGCTCTGAATTATTAGCTCTATTGATAGGACAGGACACTGCCAACAGGAGACCCCACGACGTGTTGCAGGTGGAGGATCACATGGAACCCCTGAGTGGGGGCTCGGGACTGTACTGTTGCTCCAGGAGTATAGAAAAGACCCAAACCTTAGAGGGCTTTGATATCCTCCTGTGGTGGTAGGAAACTGTCATACTCAAAGGCTTTCACGCAGAAGGGCAATGAAACCAGAACTCTTGTGTGAAATAATAACGGCATTGAAAGGAAGCGGATTGGTGAAAGGTCCGGTAGGAGGCTGTTTCATAAGGTCAGCAGAAACCACAGCTTGCACCAAAGGAGACAAGGGGTCAGCGCCCCTGCTCCTGTCGCGCCGTTGCTTTATGATTGTGTTTGATGACACAGTTGTTTACAACCCTTGACTTTCTCCCCGGCCTCATCATTAGTGTTACTTTAGAATAATGAAGCCTGCTCCATCCATTAACTCCACTAACATTTGCTCTCCCTGTGGATAGAGGTTAAAAATTAATTACTCTTCCAACATATTGATTACACGACTATAAATATACAAACAGCAACTATGGGGACCCTTTGTTTAAACAGCTTGTTTGCTCTTTTTTAAAGGGAGAATTAGCATAGAAGGAACTTGGACATACAGGAGATACCGAAAAGGCAGCCCTAGAGTGCCACCTAGTGTTCACGCCGTGCCAACAGAGTCTTCCTCTGCTTTTATTGCCTGCTGTCCAAATACAAATGTGGATTTTAGGCAAACAAAATATTTATTTTGAAACTGTAGCAAAAACGATAGTCCCATTCATTTTCTAGGTGGTGGTGAGTGGACAGAATGGAAGGCTATCACTTGCAGTTTTGCCTCGTCCCTCATCCAACATCCTTTAATCACGATGGGGTGTGGGGGGAGTCCTAGTGTAGAACTAGCTATACTTTGACTCTTTTCATGGCTTTAACTAGGTAGTTTCTGATGAATTCTCCGATTAAAATTAGTATATACTCTCTCTCTCTCTCTCTCTCTCTCTCTCTCTCTCCCTCTCTCTCACTCTGTGTGTGTGTGTGTGTGTGTGTGTGTGTGTGTGTGTGTGTGTAAAAGATGACTAGTATGGACTCAGCTAGGCTCTGGGGTTGAACTCTCCTGCCATGGAAATGTATCATTACTAGGGTAACTCATTTATCAGAGTTCTGCCTGCTACAGACATTAAAATTCACTTTGTTTCCACGTCCCTAATACAGCCCAGCCCTTAGGAAGCACGGTTCTATATTAGGCAATTCACACTGACCTTGTGACTACCAGCACTCATGCTGGTAACTTAAAAAGACGACACTCCAGGAGAAATGGAGTCTAAGGTCACAGTTGTAAATCTTAGACAGGAAGGCCAAAGATTATCACCTTGATACCAAGTGCCAAGGGTTCCTTTCTGCTTTGGAGTTTCATATTTCAAAGTGTGTTCTGAAACCTATAGGTGAACTGTCACCTATAGACTGTCTCAAATACAACACAAACATTTTAAGGAAAATTGGATAACTGGTGGGGAAAGCAATTACATACATCATACCTGAAATTCATTGAGAATTTTCATTTCACCTTCTAATAAAGCCCAGGTATAATAATTTTTATCAATTAAAAGGTTACGTGAGCCTGTGGATTTTTAAATACTTTGCAGGTGGGCCCTGGACTCTGTAAACAGGAATTGTTTATAGCAGCAGAAGTTGTGCTCTGTTGAGATCATGGACTTGGACAAAAACAACCCTGTTGGGTGTCTCAGAAGATTCTGAGCAATGCATTTCCAAGAGGTCAGGGGGCTTTAAGAGAGGAAACACGCAAGCTGATGACTGCAAAGTAAAAATATTATCATCAGGCTCCAGCTGTGGCTTCAACATCGGGTTTTATATAAGGAAAAACAAAGTAAATTAAGCCCGTCTACAAAAAAGAAAGGAGAGAGAGGGAGGGAGGGGGAGGGGGAGAGGGAGAGGGGGAGGGGAGAGGGAGGGGGAGAGGGATTTAAAGTATTTTCTTACTTGGCTTGTTATGCATACAGAGCATTAAATGTAGAATAGTGTTAAGCTGTCATTTCCTTGAAAGCTAGCATTCTGGCAGATTCCAACCACCCCACTCAGCCCCCCACTCAGCCCCCCACTCAGCCCCCCACTCAGCCCCCCCACTCAGCCCCCCCACTCAGCCCCCCACTCAGCCCCCCACTCAGCCCCCCCCCACTCAGCCCCCCCACTCAGCCCCCCACTCAGCCCCCCACTCAGCCCCCCACTCAGCCCCCCACTCAGCCCTGTGGAGTTCCACGTCTGCTCCATTGTAGCCTCTCAGTTCCATTCCTGCATACCTCTCATAGAAAATCATACAGGTATGTTGGTTTTAGAGTTTTAAAATAAAAGTAGTATGGTTCTGTCTATACAATCAGGAGCCGTTTATTTCCACAAGCATTCTTCTGGTAGATAACTAGTCTCGTTTCACTATGTTTATCATCTGTAAAATTGATATTTTATAATTATTTTAAGCAGGGCTGGAGAGTTGGCTCAGTGGTTAAAAGTGCTTGGTCCTCTTGCAGAGTACTACCCCCTCCTCTCCATTTAACTCCTAGAACCCACATGGTGGCTCACAATCATCTGTAAGTCCAGTCCCGGGGGATCCAACATCCTCTCTGGCCTCTGCATAGACTGTGCAAATATGGTACACAATACCCATACATGTAATATAGTTAAATATATCTGAACATCTGTGTGGTGTGTTTAGTCAGTTCCCTTCTTCGAAGCATTGGAGTGGCTGCTGCTGTCTTCTTACTGTTGCTTCCTTGCTCTGGTGTTCGCCATCACAAACAATGTTGCAAAGAAGGTAACTTTTATACCCTGCTGACTTATTCTTCTACAATACAGGTCCCAAGTAGCATTGACAACTAAAGCACAATGGATACTTAGTAGACATAGGACATTTCTTTCCCTGAGTACCTCAGGTACAAGTATACCTTTCCACGTTCCCAGCAACCTCATGCATCCCTGGGATGCTATTGCTCCTTTTAATCATTGCCAATTTGGTAAGAAAAAAAAAAAAAACCTCACTTTTGTAGTAATTTGATTTTCCATGATCAGCAGAGAAATGAACTTTGTGGATTTATTATGATTTCTTCTTTAAAATCATCTTTTATTTGGTCCCAAATGCCTCCAAAAAATAACAGTAACAATGCTGTTTCCTACTCTTGAACTATCATGTCTGTACTCAATTTTCTCTTCTTCTTTGTATTTTTCTTGCACTTGGAAAAATATTCTCACATATCAGCAAAACTTACTCTTAGTTTTCTATATAAATTACTTTCCTAGCCAGTCATTGTCTTTTGACTATGAATCTGTGAGGAGCGGGTGTGGCAGTAGTCTCAAGATGGCGCCCGGGACTGCAGCCAAGTCTTATGACTTGCACCTGACTTCCTCATACACCTGAAAATAAGCCACGACCACGTGAGAGCTGCGCAGGTGCACCATGACGCAAGATCAGGCCATTTGACAAAGGCCAATGAACTGAGATTACTCAGACTGGGCTGATGGGGCGTGGTTGAGGGGTTATATAAGGGATTGCGACTGGGGGCAAAGAGAGATTCCTGCTTGCATGTTGAAAGGTTCCTGAATAAACTGCTTTGAGAAGAACGCTGTGTCATAGCTCTTTTCTGCTGTTTGGAGACAGAAGCTACATGAATCTTCTGTTTTTCTTTTGCAATATAAAATTCCTTAGATGGGCCAATAGATCTAATGTTAGTTTGTCATCTCATCTACCCTTACAAGGTCTTATATTACATATGAATTTCAGGAACACACCCTAATGATAGAAAGATCTTAACTCCCAGGATCCAGAAAACTAGTCTTTAAGCAGTCTCTCCCATTTAATTGGCAGGCAATAAAATGCAGTAGCATCAAGCAATAACAAAAGCAGGGTACATTCCAAAAGGTTGGGGTACTACTCAGTACTGATCAAAACTGGCTTTTTGTAATGTAGGTCTTGTATTATCATATCACCTTCATTTTCCTTCAAAGAAAAGCCAGCAAACTGAACTAGTTTATAAAGTCTCCCAATGCATGTATGTTAATCTGTTAGTCAAGACAGACCAGGTAAATCTGTGGGCTTGGTTCTTTCACTGCAATTTGGTCAAGAATCCAAAGGTACAAGCATTTATTCAGCCTTCACTTGGCAGCGGGTGCTGAATCGTTTCATTGAATTGTCGAAAGAGCTTCCTGTATAGATGCTAGCATGTCCATTTTATAGGTGAGAAAACCAACACTGAGGATGCATTGAAGAGTCTCTAGTATTAATCAGTAAACAAATCAAGATCTGAACCCAGTTTTTCTGCCCCCAAAGGATAGTTCTTTCTACCTTGTCATATTACCACCCTCCTCAAATTCGAGTGGATTGCTTCCATATTTTTGGGAAATTGGTAATAAAAACTTTTAGGGAACATTTCCAGAAATGTGTGAAATATGAAGGAGATGGTTGCCAACTAGTCAGCTTTTCCTGAATGCCAAATGCACACAACCCCTCAGAGCTGACCTCAGTGTTGCAGCAGATCTGGGAAGATATTCTAAATGTGGAGAAATACAAGAAATGCATGGCTTTGCTGACACTGCCTCTCATTTCTTGATGTGTGTGTTATCAGAGAGGTAGCAGTGGCTGAAACCTCAGAATTAACTGATGTCAATCTCAGGGCTTTCCCTTGGAACTGAGTTTTTGATCCTACCTGCAGAATCCTTTGGTGGGCCAATAGAAGACTGTGTGTCCAGAGAAGCTGTAGAGATCAGAAACAAACAAGCCTCGTGACAGTGACCACAGATGGTCCTTTGAGGAGAACCCCACTTTTCTTTTTAACAAGGATCTGAAAAATTGTGGGAAACATTAGAATTATGTCAAGCATAGAAGTTTGAAGGATGAGGTATCTATGGACCAGGGCCTTTTATTTCAGTGAAAAAACTGTAAAAGTAACTTTTATTTACCTGATGTAATTGTTGTCTCGGAGACTTACAACTGCTGAATAAGCTCACCCTTTCTAGTTCTTTGTAAACTCTGTCTGTCTGGGTCAACTCAGGCTGTTCTGACTTAAATTCCTCTCCAAGCTGACTGATTCAATCTGGCTTCTCTGTGCTTCCAACTGAATTGCTTTTCTTGGCTTCAAACTAACTCTGGCAATTTGTCCTAATCTTTTG
The DNA here is from genome assembly GCF_978045245.1 of Mus caroli. NCBI lineage: Eukaryota > Metazoa > Chordata > Mammalia > Rodentia > Muridae > Mus > Mus caroli. The sequence goes on along the minus strand of NW_028227262.1, from coordinate 132,008,100 downwards.
GCTCCTTCTCATTCTCTGGCATCAACTGCCTCTGACCCACGCTGAGCTGCAAGAACTCATGAATGAGTAAACCCAATTCCACTGCACTGGTCTCACTGTACTGACTCCCAACTGACTCACTCTTCCTGTGCTGCTCTTTCCTGTCTGTTCTTGTGAGAGCTGTATGTAGCCTATATCTGACTCATTAGGTCAAATCTATCTATGACTCATCACTTTGCCTGCCCTCCATGAGACTTCACTTTCAAACATGGCTCCTTCCTTCTACAAACTAATTTTACCTTAAAGGTATGTACTAAGGGTATATGTGTATTTCAGCCAGAGGGATTAAAGGTGTGTGGCATGTCTGCATTTCAGCTGTCTTTGGATATGATTCCTTGCCAGAGCAGCCACATTGCTGGATTAAAATCCCTCTACATGTAAACCAGCAATAAGGATCATGCATGCTTGTAACAAAGGCCATAACAACTTAGAAGTTCCCTGGATTGAAGCAGTAGTTTCTGGTCTTCTTGTTATTCCCAATGTTTTATTTTTAATATATATTGATTAAATTATTTTAGGTCTAGAATAACAAAGTCTATGCTGAAGTTAAAAGAGTCTTTTTCTTTATTAAGCAACAATAGTGAATGATGACTCTGATGCCAGAGAAATTTAAAAAGTCAGAAGGAAGCCAGCCATGGTGGAACACGCCTTTAATCCCAGCACTCAGAAGGCAGAGGCAGGCAGATTTCTGAGTTCGAGGTCAGCCTGGTCTACAAAGTGAGTTCCAGGACAGCCAGGGCTATACAGAGAAACCCTGTCTCAAAAAACAAAAACCAAAAAACAACAAAACAACAACAACAACAAACACCTCCTTTGACAAACAGTAACTCTGAGCATGGGTCACAATGAAAAGCACACATGTGCTCAGGTCTGAGACTCTAGAGAGAAAATCGCAACATAGACACAATCTGAGATGCCCAACTCTTCATGCTGATGCTATAGTCTTCATTGCATGCTCCCAAAACGACCTTGGATTTCAGATGTGACGACAACAACAAATTCTTATCTTCACTCTGAAATTTGGAAAATGCAAGACATTCTTAGCCTCAGGCACTCCTTTTTTAAAAAAGTATTTTACACACACACACACAAAAATCATTCTAACTTTCTTTCCTAAGAACAAATTTTAATGATAAAATAGCCTCTGTAGTTGGACCCAACAAGGAGATCCAAAACCTAGCTCAGCCATGTTTTAGTAGCTAGTCTTGAGCTCTTTCCATGTATCTAACATTATAAATGGATGCCTTGTATGGCTCAATAGTGAGAAACCAGACAATGATCTGTAGTATGTACTACTAATATTACCTCCAACTTAAAGATGAGGTAACTGGGGACCAGAGAACTAAGGAACTCACCCAAGATTGTGTTCTCTAGTATACACATGAACTAGAACTCAAACAGAAGTACTTCACCAAGAACCCAGACTTTCAATCAATGTACAAGTGGGAAACACTGAACCCTTTCCTTCTTTATTAAGAAACTTGTCCCAAAAATGAAACATATGCCATCCATTTCCCTATTTTGAGTGATAATTGAAGTGTTAGATGTTACAGCATTACTATACTATATTCTTATACAAATCATAAGTACGGTGGGAAAGGAGGGTCTAGAAACAGGGATGAGCCTCCAGCACGGGATTCAACCACTTCTGCTTTGAACTTGCCATCAGCAAAACTCAAACCCCATTCTCTCAGGTGGTCAAAGGAAGATAGCTGTATATATTGTGTAATCTACCAAAGGTTGCCATTTGTGTTATTGTGAAGGCATAGAAGACTAATGTGCAGCCTGAGTGGCGAGGAGGAAGGAAGACATTCCTGGCAGGGAGCCAAGGCCGGGATGTGTTGCCTCCAGGACTTTGGAAGACTGACCGTGTTGATCACGAGTTTATTGCTGCAAAAGTTAGGCGCAGCATGTAGTCATTTGATGGGCGTTTCTCCCACAGCCAACTACAAATATTTGCTTAACTTCTATTCTTACCTTCCACGTAGCAATTATTTGTCAGTCTTTTCTTCAGCTATCAGAACAGTTGTTGAGCACTTACTACATGCTTGATACTATGTTGATTATGTTAAGCAATGGAGGAGAAAGGATAGCAATTAAAACAGAATTCCTGCCCTTATGGAACTCGCATTCCAAAGGGGGAAGCATATACTGAAGAAGTGATGATAGTTGCTTCGAGGTAAAGCTAGAAGGAGCTTAACCGTGAGAGGTGAGATGGCGGAGCAGCACAGGCCCATTTGGGGGAGGGTAGTTAAGAGTAGGATGCTGAAGATAAAGAAAGACAGAGTTAGAGTCTCTCTTAAATGAAGAAATGGCAATGACTTCTTGATAGATCCAACAGGCCGAATAGGGAAGAGGATGTGAAGATGACCACTAGCCTCCTGCAACAGATGACAAAAAAGACTCTGCTCAGCATGTACTCACGTATGGAAAATGGAAAGAGGTGGTTGGGAAGCCAAGAGGACCATTTAGGATATGTTAATTTTATAATGTCTGCAAGAGTTAAAAGGTCAGGTGGAGGGAACAATCTCAGAATCCAAAAGGAAGTTGTGAATACATTTCCTTGAGAGTTGTCATGAGAACTGTCCATAGCTGGAAAATTTCCTAGTACAAGACAGTGTTCAGAAAGTAGTTGCAACGTTAAATTTCCCTTCTTCCAAATATGTTAAATATCTTGAAAGTTAAGACTTCTGTTTCTACATATCATCGTCTCCTTAATTTCTTTCATGACATTGCCCATCCCTCCATTCAACAGAATCCGCTCTTGTCAAAGTCACCTGTGGGGGACAGATGGTTTAGTTAGCAAAGTGTTTACTCTGCAAGCATGAAAGAAGGCTTAAACTTTGGAACCCATGGTAAAATTTTGGGTATAATGGAGCATATATAACCCTACACTTGGAAACAGAGACAGGAAGATACTAGAGCTGGCTGGCTAGACAGTCAAGTCTAATTGGTGAGTTTCATGCCAAAGAGAGGCTCTGTTTAAAAGAGAATAGACATTCCTGAGAATGACATTCAAGGTTTTCCTCTGGCGCACACACACACACACACCTGTAGTCATGGAGATGTTGAATCTGTCAACTTCACATTACTGCTTACCAGCTTCCAATACAGCTTCTCACTCTCCCTTCCTTGATCAGCTTTGTTTCAGTGACACCAAGCCATCATCAATTTCCACACTTGTCCAGGAACATCCTCTTCAGCATCTTTATGCTAAATCTTTTCCTCCAGTTCAACTTCTAGGCATCTAAGTAACTGAGGTTCTGTCCTGAAGCACTCCACAAACGCCCCATTTGGCTGTTTCTTCTATCCTTCCTTTTTTCCTTCTGCCTTAGCCAGTGTTCTATTGCTTCGAAGAGACACCTTGACCATGGCAACCCTCATTAAGGAAACCATTTAACCGGGGGCTTATTTACAATTTCGGAGAGTTAGTCCATTATCATGATGGAAGAGAGCATGGTAGCAGGTATGGCAGGCACGGTGTTGGAGAAGTAGCTGAGGGCTACATCCTGATCCACAGGCCAAGAGACCCTTGAAACCTCAGAGCCCACCCCCAATGATGCACTTCCTCCAACAAGTCATATCTACTCCAGCAAGGTCACACCTCCTACTCATTCTAATCCTTCTTAAATAGTGCCACTCCCTAATGACTAAAGCATTCAGATATGTCTTCTTTTGAATTCCAAGTTCATATACTCAACTATCTACTTGATATTTTCTTATGTTAACTATCTCAAGCTTAACAAAGAAAAGGGAAACTCTTGGCACTCTCCTCCCCACAAGTCTATTATCTTAGAAAAATGATATCTTTGTTCAACCACGCACTCTACCAACGTCCTACCCATTGGTACACTCTCCTACCTCTACTTCTAAAATATATGCACAATCTGCTTCACCACTGCTGCAAACTCCAAGACCAAGGTAGCATTGTTTCTCATCTGACTAATGCTGAAATAATTTATAAACTTCCAGCATGATCCAGTTTGTTCACAGCCACCGTAGTGAGCATTTGAAACCATAAGTCAGGCAGTGTCACTGTTGTGCTCAGTCAGCTATTTTTTTTATTGCTGCAATGAGACACCATGACCAGAGAAACTTATGGAGAGTTTGTGTGGGATTTACAGTTGCAGAGGGTCCATAATGGCAGGGACAACATGGTTTGCTGAAGCTGAAGGTGTCAACTCACATCTCAAACCACAAACAGGAAGCAGAGTGGACAAACTAGAAATAGAGAGAATCTTCAAACTGTCAAAGCCCACTCCATATGGTGTGCTTACTCTAGAAAGTAAGTCTCTCAAACAGTGCCACCAACTGGGACCAAGTATTCAAATGTCAGAGCCTGAGAGGAACATTCTCATTCAAACCATCACACATGCTTAAAATCTTCTGATGGATTCCTATTGCACTTAGAAGGTCCTCTAGTCCATTAAAGCTAGTCCTCAGCTTCCTTCCCACACTTCTCATTTTGCTCAGCCTCTTCTCACATCACCAGTCAGCTTCCAGGAATCACAGTCTAATTGTTGTCGTATGTTTTGTTCTGTTTTATCCTCTTTTGTTTTCAGTGGAACTCTCTGCCCTAAACTGGCAGTTCCCTTCTTGGGAAAGCTTTCCTGACCAGCCAGCCTATAGTAGTGTGCTCAGCCACGTTCTGTCAAGTGGTATTGGTTTACTTTGCTTGCTAGTCATAGTTATTTGGAATGATCGTCTCTCTGTATGTTTATTTTTGCATACATTTGCCCTCTAATAGAAGATTTGCAAGGAGAGCAAGAACTGATTCTTCTTGTTTATCTTTGTATCCTTATCATCTAGACAGAAATTGGCATCTAATAGACATTCCACAATGGTTGCCAAAGAGAGAATAATAGCTGCTGTTCGTGAAGGTTTGAATAAAATCAGCCCAATAGGCCCACAAGGAATGACACTATTAGGAGTGTGGCTTTGTTGGAGTAAGTATAGCTTTATTGGAGGATATATGTCACTAGAGGGCTGTGAGTTCTCAGAAGTTCAAACCAATCACTTCCTCTGCCTTTGGATCAAGATGTAGCTCCTTCTCTAGCTCTGTGTCTACCTGCATGCAGCCATGTTTCCTAAACCTCTGAACCTGTAAGCCACCCCCAAGTAAATGTTTTCCTTTATGAGTGATCGATCATGGTGTCTCTTCACAGTAAGAAAACCCTGAGACAGACTCTGTCCCTCTGCCTGAAGCTGAAGCAGACATGCTGTGGAACACTGCCCTCCGTTTGTTCTGAGGTTTTTGCTATTTGGACAGCTCTTTCTGTTCTATCCCGCTGCCTTCCTTTGTCTTGAACCACTTCCACTCAAACTTTACATCTTAGTATTTCGCAAGATTCAATTAGTTACAAAACTCTCTAAAGATTCCCCGATCTCCTCCCCACTTCATCTCCATGGATACCACCTCAGTTCAGGCTTTCATCCTCTTTCATCCCCCTAGCACAATAACAGTCTCCTGCATGGTCTTCTTTTCCACTTCCTATATTTCTCAATGCAATAGTCAACCTTTCTAATACACACATTTTCAATGATCAACTTTCAGAGTCCCTGCCTTTTATAGGTAGTCCTCAGTCAAAGATGGGAAAGGCTCATCTGTGAATAGGCCCTGCCTCAGTGTGAGTGGCACCTGCCAACTCCCCTTCATCCTCGTTGTTCTACCCATTCCAGAATCACTTTCAAATGGCTTTCTGCTCTGACCTCCTTGTTGTGGTACAGAATGTTCATTTTGCTGAAGTGTCTTTCCATCAGTCTCCAGCCCAGTATGTTAAAAATCCCCCTCCTCCTTTAACTGATTCAAGGGTCTTTTCTGGTGGAAATCCATGTTCATCATCGAGCCTTCTCTTCTGTGCTATCATTAATACATGTGTTCGTTATTTCACTTTTCACACTATATGATCATCCCTCATGACAGGAGCTATTTTTATTCCCATCTCCCCATGTTGGGATTCAGACCTGAGACAACAGCTGGGGTATATATTTAACATACCTAAGTGGACCTGACCTCCAGGTTTCTCCCACTACCCCTCAGCCACTACCTGGCATATCTTACCCTTGACCCAGAACTTTCCAGCGAGGTCTGGCTATCGCTCTCGTAGAAGCTCTTTCCTATATAATCCAGATACTTTGGTCCCTCCTTCTTTCTCTCTTATCTCCCCTTCTCTCTGCATTATTTCTCTACCTCCACGTACAAGCTCTTTAACTCTTTCTCTTCTCCCTCTCCTCTGTCTCCCTCCCCATAGAGACTTCCCTGGCCTCATTCCTTGGGACCAGTGAACCAGCATACTGGTCATATAAAGCTACTTCCCAATAAATCTTTTTTCAGATACTCTAATCTGGTTTGAATTGACAGAGAATAACATCGCCCCGACTCTGCCTCAACATTACATTACTAATATTTGTTGATGGAGAGATAATAAAGACTCTAAAGTCAAATGTATTTAGCCACTGAACAAAAACTTACTGTTTTAATAAAAGTTGAATGGGCACAGTGGTTCCTGTCTATACTTCCAGCACTAGAAAAACTGACACAAGATTACCACATTTGAGACCATCCTGGGACACATAGTGACTTCTACATCAAGCTTAACTACAATGTGAGACCTTATGACAAATACACGAGAGAGAGAGAGAGAGAGAGAGAGAGAGAGAGAGAGAGAGAGAGAATGGTGTCAGATACCCTGGAGCTATGGATCCATCTAATATGGGTTCTGTGAATCCAAATCTGTCTTGGATCCTCTGGAAGAGCAGAAAGGGAGTAAGGGCTCCCTTAACACTGAATCACCTCCAGTTGGTTTCATTCTAAAACAGCACTCTACCAGTGAGAATCTCTACAGGTTAATTTGAAATTCCTGATCCAAAACGCACCAATCAGTTCGTTTAATAGTCCTTCAAAATACAGCAAATTCCAAGGGAAGGCAAACAAAATAAATTCTTCCAGTGAGTTCTGAGAATACTACCACCTCTAAAACGAGCTTTAAGGCAGCTGTAAGTAAGTTATCACTCTGGTATGTAACCTCTCACCTGTATTCCTGTAAGGTCAACACAACACATGGTTCACAAGAAGAAAAAAAAAAAAGAAGAGAAAAACAGGAAGGAAGGAAGGAAGGAAGGAAGGAAGGAAGGAAGGAAGGAAGGAAGGAAGGAAGGAAGGAAGAGCACCGAACTTAGTGCATAATTCTGCTTATCTTCAACGGTTATCATTTACTGTAGGTAATAGTTTGTGTTGAAATTTATCCTTGAAATTCTATAATAAAAACAAGGTTTAAGAAAGGGGAAGAAAGTTCTTGTTAAAGACCACTGGGGAAGACGTTGCCATGCAAAACATAACACTCGATATTCTGTTGCCTGCGTTGACTTTTCAGATTTTGAAAAGCACTGAGAAGTTCAGAGCAATAAGAAGTGGGAAGGTGGAGCCACAAAATGAAGGCTGGAAAGGAAAACACAAGAATGAAGGAAATCTGCACTCTACATTTGACCAAGAAGAGTTTACATAAAGATTTGGTGATGTAATTTTTTAGGAAGAACCCAGAGTCATCCCTGCCTTCGTTAGAGCCAAGGTTCAAAACCAAGACTCTCCAGATAAGCCTCTCCCTCTCACTACAAAACTGCAGTATGCTGTCTTTCGCTTACAGAGGAAAGTGATGAGCAGTGAGTCACAGACAGTGACTGTAACATGCAGAGTTCTTATCTTGGTGTGAGCTCCATTCCTGCCAGAAAGGAGACCTGAGTGAGACCATCCCCTGCTTGTATTTTAAATGGTAGTATGGAAAAAAAAGTATTCCTTCCAAGATGACAGAACCAAGGGAGATTTCCATACTACCCTCAATTCAGGACAAGTTTCAGTAAATGGCTGTACTTGATAACAACATTAGAATTCATCACACATTTGACAGATCTTTATTTAAATATAAAAGTTTTTGTTAGTCAGCTTTTTTTGTATTTTTTTCACACATTCACTCATTTATTCAGGTCCTTTTGTTTTCCATGTAATATATTTCGATTATGTTTTTCCTTCCTCTAAATCCTCTCAGATCCTTCCATCCTTCCAACATCCCCACTCATCCAAGTTCATGCCCTACCTCTCTCACCACTTAATGAAAATCAAAACAAAAAGACAAAAAAAAGGAGGAAAGAAAGAGAAAAAGAAATTAAAGAAAAAAAAAAAGAAGTCCACAAAAACAAAAACAAACAAAACCATGGTGTCTGTTTTGTGTTGACCAACGAGTCCTGGATATAAGACCTATGCTGGAATGTGATTGATGCACACAGTGACACGCCACTGGGGACCACTGATTATCCATTTCTCTGCCAGTATCAAATACAAAGAGCTTCATGGTTAAGAATTGGACTTTGTCTTCCCTTCTCAGTGCTAAGATTTTTGCCTGGTTAGAACTTGTGCAGGTCCTGTGTGTGTTATCACAGAATCATTGAGTTCACGTGTGTATCATTCCTGTGATGTTTGCAAGGCAGTGTTTCCTTGAAGGTATCCACTACCTCTGGCTCTTAAATATTTCTGCCTCCTTGTGCAAAGAGATGCCTAAGCCTTGAGGGAAGGGTTTGTAAAAAGACAACCCATTTAGCACTGAGTGCTACTGAGTCTCTCATTCTTTGCAAATTTTCCCATTGTGAGTCTCTGTGCCAATTCCCATGTACTTCAAGAAGCTTCTCTTGGGTTGAGCAATAGACTGATCTATGAATATAGCAATATGTCATTAGTCATTTTATCACTATGTTCCTTTAGCACAATAAAAGTAGGTTTTCCCCTAGGCCTATAACCTATCCAGTCTCACATTCATGGCCACTTTAGCAGTTAATTTCTCCATTTTCTGGTTTCTACACTGCCTCCATTAAGACCTTAGGGGAACAGGTCATGATGATGTATGCCACTGCTCCAAGTACTGGGGAGGCAGAGTTATGGACCTCTATGAGTTTGAAGCCAACCTGCTCAACACAGCAAGTCCCTAGCCAGCCAGAGCTACATAGTGAGACCATGTTTCAGCCAAAGAAAAGACCTCAGGGGTGACTGGTCATCAGGAGGCAGCTCCAACATGCCACCATCTTATGTATGCTCCATCCCCACTGATGTCAGTGTGGGCTTGCAGGAGTCTCTTGGCATTGGGGCTCTGCTCAACTCGGATGTGATGAATACAGGCTCTATCGTGCTCATTCACTTTTATGCTTTACACAAGGCATTTCATTCTTGCTGGTATTTCATTGGTGTAGGTCTTTAATTTATACATTTAGAATTGAAGACAGAAATAAATACTATAGCCCTTGAAAATAAATATCAGCTAAACAGATGCCAAAAGGATGTTTGATGTTCTTTTAGTGTGTATTGAAAATACTCACTGAGCAAGATGAGATTGGAGCTCCTTATAGTGCCAAAACATAAGAAAATACTAAAACATGCACATGTAAACAGAGAGAAAGAGAGTGAGAGATAGAGAGAAAGACAGACAGACAGAGAAACAGAGAGACAGAGAGAGACAGAGGGGGGACTTGAAACCCAACTGAAAATTCCCAGTGTAAGTAAGAACAATTTGAGCAAAACTCAGGCTACTTTGTGAAAGGCCATTGGAAAATAAATGTTAGTCCACTAAAAATATCATGGTAGCATAGTTTCACTTTATATATAATTTTTAATCTCCATATGGTTTTTAGTGTAGATCTCTCAGAAGAATAAAATTAAGGACCCCCGTCGTGTGTGTGTGTGTGTGTTTTCATACCCATGTACACATACTGTAGGGTCATAACCACTGACTGCCTGACTGTTACACTTGGAGAGCAGTGAATCAGCTGTAAGGAAGGGTTGGTTGTTAGGTTTAAAATATATCAGAGTTTAAAATAATGCATTTGCAGGTTCCTGTTCACACCCCTTTTTCATTCACAGTATTTCAACATAAATGTTTGAAAAGTACAACCTAAACATTGTATATAGATTGAATATATGATATATAATTCAAACACACACATATGTGCATATGACTGCTTTTCAAGAATATGTAGACACTATTAGGATTCCTGAAAAGCATATTGGATGGAAGAAGATCGGGTGGAGACATACGACCTGCTGCCTCAGTTCAGGGCCTTTGCCTAAATCTTCTATACCTTACCTCGAGTCTCACAGATCTGACATACAGATTCTCTCACATCTGAGCTGTCTAGCCAAGTACAAATTTATTCCATTCAGTCATCAGTTTGTGCTACCCAGAATCTGCCAATAATCAAGCTTCCAGAACCCCCATTCATGAAACCGACCACTTCATTAATAAAATAGCCCGACCCAGTTCTGCAATTCAACCTCCACAGCCCTAGAAAGAGAGCCAGCCCTGAGAAATAGTTGTGGAGAGTGGGAGGACTGGACACCAATAGGCCAGAGGCAGGAGAATGGCCCAGGCAGTAAAATCCACATGGAAGAGCAGCCCCATCCTCAGTATCCTAGAAGACATCTTAGCAACTGAGAGAAATTCTATAATCGAGCAGCCTTGTGCCCTAGGTTAGTGGTTGCATCAGTTAACACAGCATAGGGAAGAATACACTTTATGCTTTTGGGATAGCATTGGAAATGTAATTGAGGAAAATATGTAATAAAAATATTAAAAATTAAAAAAAAAGAATACACTTTATGAGAGGAATAGGTTAGCAAAGGAGAGCTAAGAAGGAATCCATCATGTCCAACACAATAAAGCAACAAACTCCTAACACTAGGAGGGGAGAAAGAAAAGAACCAATGAAAATCCAGGTAACCAGAGGAACAAGCAACAAAACAAGAATTAGCAAATATTTGTCAGCAATGATTTTAAACATAGATGGGCTCGACTCACTGTAGCACAGACCAGCCAACTGGACCGAAAATCAAGCACAGCCATCTATTGTCTCTAAGAAGCACAATTGTCTCTGGTAAAGACACCCACAGATTGAGAGCCAATGGATGAAAGTCAATCTGCTAAACAAATGGAATTGGAAAACAAACCAACACAGTTATTCAATTAGTCAGAAAATATAAAGAAAACCACCACATGTTAATAAAGAGAGAACCCACAAAGGAGATATGCAATTATAATTACATATGCTCCAAATGTTATGGTTTCCAATTTCATAAACCAAGTTCTAATGAGTATGAAAGGGTAGGTAGAGCCCGACACAATAATACTGGGTAATTTCAATACTCCTCTTTCATCTTTTTTTTCAACTTTGTATTGGTTCTTTCTGACTTTCACATCATGCACCCCAATCTCACTCATCCCCCCCTCCCTTCATACCTGCCTTCCACCCGTGTAACTTCCCCCAACAGGGATAAAATAAACCTTTTGTGGAAACTGTAGTGTGTCACAGTGTGTCCCACAATATACCCTTTTGTTCACACTTCTTTGCTGGAAAACGCTCCTTGCAATGAGCCATTGGTCTGGTACGAGACCTCCGACTTCTCTATCAATACTGGATCCTCACTGGGACTCCTCAGATATCCTGTCGCTGCCCTGTGTCATGGAGATCCTGTAGCTGTGGATCTGTAGGACTGACCCCATCATGTACTCCAGAAGTTCATCCTTGGGGTAGATACTGTGGTGAGCCAACTCAGATCCTTGCATCTGAACCATGAGCCCACTCTCTCCTGCTCTCACACCCTTGGGACTGGCTCATCAACAGCTCCCACAACCAGGACCAGGTTTGCTCTCCCACCCAGGTGGTACAGGACTTTCTTTGGGACTGCCAGATCCTGAATAACAACACAGAGACTTACAGTTATTTTAAATGCCTAGGCAGTATAGCTAGACTTGTTCCCAACTAGCTTGTAACTTATTAACCTGTTGTATTTTCTGCTGCATGGCTTGTAAGTTAGCTTTCCTTCTTAGTCGCCTCCTGTTTCTTCCTTCACATCTTCCCTGCAAAATCTTCCCCCACCTGATTCTTCTTTACCAGAATTCTCGTTCTCTCTCTCTCTCTCTCTCTCTCTCTCTCTCTCTCTCTCTCTCTCTCTCTCTCTCTCTCTCAATCTCTCTATCTATCTATCTCTCTATCTATCTATCTATCTATCTCTCTCTCTCTCAGAAGGTCCTGCCTATCCTCTCCTGCTTAGCTATAGACCATCAGAGGATTTTTTTTTAATGCTAACAATTGAATAATTTATTTGAGAATATTGCAGTGAACCCGAACATTTTATACACTTATTTATTGGTACTGATAGAGCTGTTTAAGGCCCATCCCAAATCCATACTGAAGGCATTCTAAGACCACCGTTAGCAATACGCAAAGACTCTGAGAGATTACATAGTATTTCAGGACCATAACCAGTGGCACTGTAATCAGAAGGCAACAGACGGAATGTTTACAAACTACGATGTAGTCATAAAGAGCAATACCAAAGTCCAGTCTGTATTCAACTCTATGCCTGGCACAGAATTAGCATGTGAATATTACAAAGACAATCTTTACACAGTGCACAATAACATTATCTCAATGTCCAGGTGAGGTGCAGGGCCCACTCTCCCACAAGTGTTGCAGCTGGTGGGGGACATGGCCAGTTCTCCCACTTGCCTGCCAAAGTTAGCCAGGGACAAGGGAAGAGTGAAGGGCATGTCTCCCTCATCTGTGCCCACTGCACAACAGACAGGAGGAAGAGCCCACTCTCATGTCCTAGTGCAGGCTCACCACCAACCCTCACATCTAGAGCTAGCTCTACTGTGCTGTCCAGGCAAGGGACACGGCCAGCTCTTCTGAGTGCTGCAGCAGGTGAGGGGCCAAGCCAGTTCTCCTGCTCTCAAGACCCCAGGGCCAGCTCTCCCATCTGCCATGGGTAGCAATGGGCAGGGTGGAGGAGGGCATCTCTTTCTTACCCTCTGCTACAGGGCAAAAAAAGTTGTGGGTCCAGCTTACCCATGTCTCTGCCATCAGGGTCAGCTCTACTGTACTGCCCAGGTGACATGCAGGGCCTGTTCTCCCAAGTGCTGTAGCAGGTAAGGGTTGGGACCAGTTCTCTTGCTCTCATGATCCTGTAGGGGGCCAGCTCTCCCAACCACAGCAGGTGGTGAGGGCAAAAAGGAGGGGAGGGGATCTCTCCCTTGCAACATCACTACACAATGAACAAGAGTCAGGGCCACCTCTCCTATCTATGCTCACCCTCTTGGGGTGGCTCACGGGCAACCCTCACACCCAGGGCCAGCTCTACACACCATAAACTTAAAAATATGTATTTGTTATCTATATGTAATATTTTTCCAATAGATGTGCAACATATAAAGTGATTGCTGTGAAAGTCTAAGGACTGATGTTTGTAGATCCAGAAGTCACATAAATTCCCGGTTGGTGTAGTCATGTGCCTGTAATTCTGTTGATCAAAAGTTAGAGCCCTGGAGTGAACTTGTTATCTACACTGCTCATTTATAGAAATTTTTAGGTTCAACTGAGAGACCTCACCCACCTCAACAAATAAGAGAAATAGTGATTGAAAAAATTTCCTAATGTCTACCTTTGGCACACATACACACACCTATGTGCACTGTCACACACATGCATGAATGCACATACAACACACATGAAAAATAAAAAAAAAATTAAGGGGAATTTTTTAAATTCTTAGAATAAAATGAAACAAAGATAAAACTTGCCAGAATCTTTGAGATACAGGTACAGCAGCTTTGAAGAGAAAGTTTAGCTATGAATGCTTGTATTAAAAGATAAATAAAACCCTTGCAAAAATTCAGAGTTATTTCAAATATATAACCTAATGATGTACCCTGAGTTCTTAGAAAAACAAGAACAAGCCCAACCCAAAAGCAGTAAACAGTAAAAGGCTAATAAAGATCAGGGCAGAAGCTCATATACTGGGGACTAAAAAGCCAATACACAGAATTGGTCAAGGAATTCATTCTTCGAAAAGATCAATGAAGCCATACTCAAACTAACGAAAGATTGAAACCTGCCTTAGTTAGGGTTTCATTGCTGTGAAGAGACACCATGACCAAGACAACTCTAATAAAGGATAACATTTAATTAGGGCTGGCTTACAGGTTCATAGGTTCAGTCCATTATCATCATGACAGGAAGCATGGCAGCATCTAGGCAGACTTGGAACTGGGAAAGCTGAAAGTTCTACATCTCAATCCAGTCACAGACAGGAGAATGTGAGGCAGTGGACCGAGCCACGAGAGAGAAGAACTGGTAAGGTAGTAGCAAAAGCTCAGAACCCCAAACTCTTTTTTTTTCAAGCCTGCAGGACAAGCATTTTTTTTTAAATTAGGTATTTTCCTCATTTACATTTCCAATGCTATCCAAAAAGTCCCCAATACACCTCCCCCCACACTCCCCTACCCACCCACTCCCACTTTTTGGCCCTGGCATTCCCCTGTACTGGGGCATATAAAGTTTGCAAGTCCAATGGGCCTCTCTTTCCAGTGATGGCCGACTAGGCCATCTTTTGATACATATGCAGCTAGAGTCAAGAGCTCTGGGGTACTGACTGGTTAGTTCATAATGTTGTTCCACCTGTAGGGTTGCAGATCCCTTCAGCTCCTTGGGTACTTTCTCTAGCTCCTCCATTGGGGGCCCTGTGATCCATCCAATAGCTGACTGTGAGCATCCACTTCTGTGTTTGCTAGGCCCCGGCATTGTCTCACAAGAGACAGCTATATCTGGGTCCTTTCAGCAAAATCTTGCTAGTGTATGCAATGGTGTCAGCGTTTGGAAGCTGATTATGGGATGGATCCCTGGATATGGCAGTCTTTAGATGGTCCATCCTTTCATCACAGCTCCAAACTTTATCTCTGTAACTCTTTCCATGGGTGTTTTGTTCCCAATTCTAAGAAGGGGCAAAGTGTCCATACTTTGGTCTTCGTTCTTCTTGAGTTTCATGCGTTTAACAAATTGTATCTTATATCTTGGGTATCCTAAGTTTTTGGGCTCACTTATCAGTAAGTACATATTGTGTGAGTTCCTTTGTGATTGTGTTACCTCACTCAGGATGATGCCCTCCAGGTCCATCCATTTGCCTAAGAATTTCATAAATTCATTCCTTTTAATAGCTGAGTAGTACTCCATTGTGTAAAGTACCACATTTTCTGTATCCATTCCTCTGTTGAGGGGCATCTGGGTTCTTTCCAGCTTCTGGCTATTATAAATAAGGCTGCTATGAACATAGTGGAGCATGTGTCCTTCTTACCGGTTGGAACATCTTCTGTATATATGCCCAGGAGAGGTATTGCTGGATCCTCTGGTAGTATTATGTCCAATTTTCTGAGGAACCACCAAACTGATTTCCAGAGTGGTTGTACAAGCTTGCAATCCCACCAACAATGAAGGAGTGTTCCTCTTTCTCCACATCCTCGCCAGCATCTGCTGTCACCTGAATTTTTGATCTTAGCCATTCTGACTGGTGTGAGGTGGAATCTCAGGGCAGAACCCCAAACTCTTAATTGAGAATGTCAGTTTATGAGCTTCAGACCAGATTCCTGCCTGGAGCACGTGACCATGACACCCCACTAAGACTATGATACCTGGTCACACAGCATAGGGCCCAGAGTTCTCCATGCTAATGAGGTATCCAGATGGGCCCAGAGGGTTTAGCAATAAGCTTCCCTTCCTGGACATTCTTTCCTGCAGAAGATATTTAATCTCTAGTGCACCCTGAATAAATTGTATGTATCCATTTTCCATTATGAATTAACAGTTTGTTCAAGCAAGGACTTTCTTCTTTCTTCAAGGACCACTTTCAGGGGAAACCTTTTTCATACAGAGCTATGCCCAAGTCTCCCGCAGAAGGCCCTTCCACACTCCTGGCACTCCACACCCTGAGCTAAGCCAGATTCCCCCAACCCTGGGTTCATCTCAGGCCATGGGCCCGTTCTTAACTCTTTGTGGTTCCCAGCACTACATCGACTCCTGTGCCCAGGAGTTTGAGGACTACAACCCCAGTCCCAGTCCAGGCTGTTTCTCATTTGGAGAAACACCGGCTGGGTCCCCTATCTTAGGCTACATTTCACCTCCCCTGAGCAGCATGCAGGTTTGTCCCAGGATCTTGGCACACCACAGGATGTAGTGTATCACCTCCAGGTTTTGCCTCCCCTAGCAAAACCCTGACACCCCAGCAGAGAGTCAAAAGGCAGATCCACAGGAGAAAACTGACTTCTAGACAGCTAGGAGGAGGGTCCCAAAGTCCACTCCCACGGTAACACACCTACTCCAACAAGACCACACCTCCCAATAGTAACGCTCTCTGGGACAAACATACTCAAACTACCTCAAGACCCAAATTGATATTAGAGATTCAAAAAAGGATTATAATAAATTCTAGTGGAATCTAGAAGGCTCAAGATATAATTTTAAAAACTATATTCCCCCAAAACTGGAAATAAATGAATGAATTCCTAAGCATCTATGACTTACCATAATTAAACAAGAGGCCACATACAACTTCAACAGATTCATAGAAATCAAGCTGATTGATTCAATAGTAAGTCTTCCAATGATACCTCCTTATTAGTTGTTGGTCAGGAAAGCTCCAACAGCAATGCTCCCCACAAAAATGTAGGATTCTGCCATTCCTTGTAGATGTCTGCCAGAAGTAGCTGATAAGACCTTGGTATGGAAGACACTACACACTTTGTTGCGAGATATAAACAATCAAGCTAGAACTCAGCCAGAAGCTTCTCACCAGTGTTTCCATAGGGGGGTGCTACGCTTACTTGTAGGAGAAAAAAAAAAAAGGAACCAATGTCTTAACCAGGTAGGAGTGATGTAAACTACAAGAATCACCTATAAGGCAAGATATGTCAATGGCTATAGTAGTATCATGGCTGTTAGAGAAGTAACCAACTGCTCGCTGACTAGATTCGAGGTCCTCTCAATAGTAGGCTATCCATGACTCATATTGTAAATTCAATTTTAAAAGTCCATGGCTGGATAGGTCTTAGGTCCTAGGGAGAAACTTACTACTGCTGTCTAGCCTCCACATTGGCATACACAGGCACAGTGTGCTGACTTGTTTTTGTCAGCTTGACACAAACCTAGATATATCTGAGAAGAACGAATATTGAGAAAATGACCCCATAAGATCAGGCTATAGGCAAGTTGTGGGATACTGACTTGATTAGTGAATAATGTGAGATGGCCCAACTCACTGTAAGCAGTACCATCCCTGGGCAGGGGGACCTGGGTTGTCTAAGAAAGCAGACTAAGCAAGCTAGAAGGAGCAAGCCAGTGAGCAATGTCTCTCCGTGGCTTCTGCTTCAGTTTCTGCCTCTGAGTCTTGACTTGAAATCCTACCCTGACTTCCCTCTAAATGGCTGTTATCTGGACATGTCAAATAAAGTAAACCCTTTCTTCCTCAAGTTGCTTTTGGCCTTGGTATTTTATCACAGCAGTAGAAACCCTAACTAAAGCACACATATACCCACACACAATACACACATGCCTATAACAAACACATGCTTTATCACATCCAAGAGATAATCAGCAGTGTCTTTAGTAAGTGTAGGCTTGCTAAAGAAAGGGAGATCTTTACCTAATGTCTAGAGTGTATAGCAGACTTCAAATATTAAACACCAATAAAATAAGTGAGCTAATGAATTAAATAGATAGTTCTCAAAAGACGGAGTACAAATGGCCCATAGCATTTGAAGGATGATTCAATCTCCTTAATTATCAGGAAAATAAAAATTAAGGCTGCACCAACATTCCACTATACACTAATCAGAATGACTGTCATCAAAATAAACCATCAATGCTGGCAAGGATGTAGGGCAAGATGAACACTTACACACTGCTAATGGGAATGTAAACTATTATACACTCAATGGAAGTGAGTACAGTGGTTCCTAAAACAACCACAAATAAAAATGTCAGATGACCAATTCATGATAAATATTCAAAGTGAGACTATCACAGAAATATTTACCTACCCACATCTATTAAATTACTAGTCATAATAACCAAGATCTGAAACCAACTGATATATTGTCCATTAATAGATGAATTGTTGAAGAAAATGTGATACAAGCCAGGTGGTGGTGGTGGTGGTAGTGGTGGTGGTGGTGGCAGTGGTGGAGGCAGTGCATGCCTTTAATCTCAGCACTTGAGAATAGAAGGCAGGTGAATGCCTGAGTTCAGGGCTAGGCTGGTCTACAAGTGAAACAGGACAGTCAGGACTACACAGAGAAACCCTGTCTTGGAAGCCTCCCCCAAAATAATAAAAGAAAAGAAAAAGCAAAGAAAGAAAGAGAAAAGAAAAGAATGGAAGTATGACATCTGCAAAAAAAAAAAAGTATGGAACTCGAAATCATTACATTTCAAAAGAACAAAGTAAGTCACATTCAGAAAGACAAATAGCATGTTTTCTCTCATGTATTGAATCTAGATCTGTGTTTGTGTGTGTGTAGGACATGAAGGGAAGAAAGAGAGGAGGAATAGGATTAAAGATGAGGGAGAGAGGGGACCAAGAAGAGATAATCAAATAAATGTCATGAAAGCGGGAAGAGGAGCTATTTGGGGTGAGGCTGGGGGACCAGAAAGAAGTGTGTGGTAGAGAGGGGAAGCCAAACGGGAAGTGAAAACATACAAAGTACAGTCACAAAGCTCGGTAAGAGCCGTAGCGAAGCCCATTGGTTTCTGCTCGCAAAAATAGATCTTAGGAAATATTCAGGAAAATATACTCTGTCATTAACCAGGTGGGAAAGACAAGTTTATTATTCTTTTAAAAGCAGACTCTATATATGTCAGAGTTTGGGATCACCCCGAGGCCAACTGGATGAGAGATTTACTTAGGAGGGTTTAGAAACAGCCACTCTGAGAAGAAATTTGAGGAAGCAGTGTTGAGGACAGGAGCTTCAGCACCATCAGTGAAGCAATCAGCCAGCAAGACAGGGCATTCTGAGGTGGGGTTGTCCCTGTTGAGCTTCCCTGGCTGTGTGTTGGGATCAATCTTTTTTATGCCTACATTGATCAGTCATTAGACACAAGGCACCTGACTTGACAGTGGCCACAGGAGCTTTCTTCTGCTGAAGCCATCCACATCAGGAACCAGGTTGAGAGCTTTTGTTCACAGTGCACCTAGGATCTTGGGATGAGGTCTTTTAGTGAGTACTGCCGTGTGTGTAGAGGTGGGTGTAGTGTGTCTGTATGTACATGGCTTCAGACACTGGAGGCCATCCTCAGATATAGTTCCTCAAGTGCTTTGGTGCTTTGTTTTGTCTTGTCTTGTTTGTTTTGTTTGAGACAGTATCTTACTGTGTGGCCATGACTGGCTTGCAACTGTCTTCATAGTCCTATCTAGTCTTGGACTCACAGAGACTTCACCTGTCTCTGTCTCTTGAGTACTAAGATCAAAGGACCAGCCATTTTTGTTTTTAAAAGTGGCCTGGAATTCCCTGTATAAGGCGGGATGGTTGACCCATGACTGACAGGGATTCACTTCTCTTTCCCTTTCCAGAGCTGAGATTACAAGTGAGTGACACCACGTATAGATTTTTTTTAATATGGTTTCTAGGGATCTAATTAAGGTCATCTTGCTTGTCTAGTGAATGCATTACTGACTGAGCAACGTCCCCACTCTAAAAAGTTCTTCATTATTAGAGGGATGGAGCAAGTCTATTAGAGGATGAGTTTACATCTGCTATTTTTCATAAACAGTGGTTTAGATTTTGAGAAAAGGTATAAGTCAGAGTCCAAGCTACAAAACACATTATTTAGGAGCAGAATAAACTCTCAGACAAACAGGAAGAAAGTCAGGCTCACAAGTGAAGACGAAACAAAGCCCAGGATGAGGTGTGTCTGTCCAGAGTGTCGTGCATGTTTTCTGCTGGCAAAGGCGAAAGCAGTAAACCAGACCTTATTTGGCAGTATGACTCAGACTAGCATTCACAGATACAGTGGACTCAGCACCAGTGCATCAAGGGTGAGTTACTATGACAGCTCCCAGGAAATTACTGTTGTTAGTTGGGTCATTGCTTTGTACCCACCCAACTGTAGGTGCCATATTTAGTCTTTCATGTTTAGTCTGGAAGATCTGAGGAGTGGGGCTCTTGAGGGGGTGTTTTGGTTTGATTGTTATTTATTTTTTTGATTATATACAGAGAAAGGGACCTGTTAAGGCAGTGAATGGCATCTCAAGAATTCTAATCTTACAATGTCCCCAAAGCATAATGGGGGAGGGTGTCACTTTGCATTTTCTCCTTCTGACAACCATATCACAATAATAAAAGTTACTGTTTATCAGTGCTTCACTATGAATCAGACAATTTTCAAAGTGCTTTTTACACATTATCTTATGTATGTTTATTGTAGCCAAATGACACGGGTACTATAATGATTTTCTATTTTACTAGAAATAACATGATTGCATGGGTGAATTAAATTTCTTGCTCAATTCTTGTACATTCGATCCATGTTGTATCTAAAGGAGTCAGACTATTTTTGTCTGAGCACCTGAGTTCCTCTCACAGACATCAAGGTCAGTAGTAGCAGAAAAGCATAGCTCCATTTATTGGCCAAGTTGAGAGGGCTCCGTGCTGAGATGCACACCGGATATCCACACAAAGAGAGGATATTTAGGAGATAGGCATCAAGAGTTCTGAAGATAAGAGGCAGCCTTTGCTAGGATTTGGCTCTGCATCCTTAGCAGTCCCCAGGAGCTTTGCTCTGAACCTTCACGATGGTTCCACTTCATAACCAACTCCAATAGCACAAAATGGAGTTCAGTTAGGATCATGGCATGATGTTCTTGTGAATGGGCGGATTCTGATAGTGAGGTGAGTAGTGTCACTAAACAATGAAGCTGAAGATCTCTGAGTTGCTTGAAGAGGCATCAAGACCTAAGTGTAACATAAAGGAAAGAAGGAACCTCTTCTCTGAAGTAGATAATGTGAGTACTGGGATACGAGCTTTCGAGCTATACCATAAAAAAAGGTTCCAAGCTAGACCATACAAGTCTCAGTAGGTCCATGACCTAACTCCACAATGAGTAGTCAGAGATTCTGGACAAATTGCTGAAACACTCCACCTTAGACCAGAAAGCATGGCACCTACCTCTGTACTACAACGAAACATAGAGAATTAACCAAGGCAAGCATCTTAGCCATCTTGACCTCAAGTGACTCCAGTTGCCTTAGAAACCTATGTGCTACTGTTTCTTCTTGGGTCATTGTTGTCCTTGACAATACAATTCCCTACTGGTCCTTTTTTTTTTTTTTTTTTTTTTTTTTTTATCTTCAGGAAATCAAGGTGTAGTTCTGGGATCAAAAATCATTGATAATGACATGAGTCACCATTCTGTTCAGAGGTTAAGGGAATTTCTAAGTTACTATGCAGATGTACCTGGAAACACACCAAATGTTCTGATTTATAAAACAGATGGGATGGTACAGGTAGAAGGACCAAGAGTTGAAAGGCATTCTTCAGCTACTGTGTGTCTGAGGCAGCCAAGACTATATGAGACTTTGTCTCAGTAAATAGCTTATATGTATATACAGAAAACATGGTCACATTCTCCCAACCCTCTAACTACTATCTCTAAAGTGTGGTAGGGGTGAGAATTCAATGTTGGTACACAAATTAAGTTACATAGAGCACTGGCCCTCCTTAAAGATGTCTTAGGCCTCCTGGGAGGCATGGAAAGAAAGCCTTGAGCACAGTATCCCAGGGCCCACTTTCTTCAGAGCTGTTCTGCTAGCATCTGTTATTGCAGCTATTAAGATATCATAACTGTAGATCCAAAAGAAGCACCACTCAGGCCACGGACTCAAAGTGCAATCTAATTCTTCCTAGCGGAGAGTCTCAGAGCTCCTCTTTCTGTAATGAAGGGCACAGCTTTTAAATATTATACCTCTTTCTTTTATGCATGGAAAATCCAAGCGAGCACAATTTGCAGGACAGCAGGGATGAGAATGAGCAAATTGAATTAATTCCTGTGCCAAATATTAATACAGTGCCGCAGCAGGAGAGATGCTCTGTAGGAGTCAAGGGAGTTAGGGAAATGTTTGATCCTTCTCGGGAATTTAAATAGCACCATTTCAGAGAAGTACTTTGAAACTGTAGATGTGTGTGTTGGGTCCAACCGGAAGGCCCACTGCAGCCGACCATGTTAATTTTCTATGAGGCAAGGTGCCTAGAGCTCATGACATTTTCAGGAGCCCATGAAAGTATTTTAGCTTAATTTCATCAAAAATAAGAACACTAAATATAATAATATATTATATTATAATGTTAGCTTCACACATTCCTATGTCAATATATGTACATATATGTATATATAAACTTTTATATCATTTTTTCATATATAACATATATATGAACCCAGGACTTTAATTATACTAGGCAAAGTACTCTATCAACTGAACTACACTCCCCAGCCCATAAAATACTTTGTTAAATAATTATCTGAAGAGGAAGGAGTCTACAATAACATCTTTTTTTTTTTTTCTTTTTCTTTTCTTTTCTTTTTTTTTTTTTTGGTTTTGTTTTTGTTTTTGTTTTTTTGAAACAGGGTTTCTCTGTATAATAGCTCTGGCTGTCCTGGAACTCACTTTGCCAGGTTGGCCTAGAACTCCACAATAACATCTTAACATCATAATGTAGCCCAAATGGCTGAAACAAACAGTATAGAAAGGACACAAATGGAACCAGATGTACAGACTCCAGGACCATCCCAGACTCAATTTGTTGCCAACACCCCATATTGTATCATGAACTTAATCATGTCAGCAGCCTTTGCCATCTTTCCTGACGAACTCCTTGGTTGATCACGTTACAGAACCTTTCTCTTCAGGCTGTGGTAGCAGAGCCACAAGACAGGTCTCCATTGCACAGTAGGTGGAAAGGCACAATTTCAAGTTTCATTTTATACCAACTGAGTCAAAATCTGTTTTTTTGTTTTGTTTTGTTAATACAACCTCCACTTACATATCTGCTCATTAAAACATGCCAAGTGCAGAACTGAGCAAAAAGATGTAGAAAATCCAGTGTTGCAGATTAAAGAAGGAAGCTCTTGGGGCTAGAGCAGTACTGATGGGTAGCTGGGATTTCCTTAATAGGACAACAGAGATAGAGATGTTGAGCTCTGGGGCTGGAGAAAGGAGGCAAGGATGGAACTCTAGAGAACCTCTGGAAAGCCTTACTCTCCGTGGTCTTCTTCCCAGTGGACTTGGGAAAGGCTGTACTCCTGCCTGTACTCTGAAGTTTCCCTGGTGAGAGAATGGTACAAAGGTTGAAGGAACAGTGTGGCAGAAGCAGTCATTACTGGCCCACAGCCTTCTGTCCTCCCTAAGCTGCACTGTGTTGAGGTCTGGGTACAGGACTTCAACCAACAGTAGAGTGAGCTAGTGTGTACTGTGGAGCCAGAATCAGGCAACACCTAGGACCAGGAAGAACATTCAGGTATTTGTTACCATCACAGTATGATGCCCAAGTGCCTGCATCTCTCTCCCCTAGATAAAAAAGGAAGTGGTGCTAATTATTAGGTTATGTTTTCTTAAAGCAGTACTTAAATTGCTTTTTAAACATTGAAATCCTCTAGACTGAATATACTAACTGAATATACTCCTGCTATAATATTACTTATCTCCCCTCTAATCCTACCAAAGAACCTGTGGGTAGTGAACGGTTATTGTCAGCCTTATTACTGGTGACCCCTGGTGAGTAGCTATGTGGAGCCATTCCTTAATGGAAGAAGACTCCTCAAGGCTCAGGAAGCGAATAAAACCTTTACAAGGCCCAGGGAGGAAATAAAACTCACAGATTTCTCAACAAGACTCTCAAGGCTCCTTCTAAGGTTATATAAACAGTAATAACTGCTAGAAAAAAAGAGAATCTCTGACCAGTTGAGATATGGCAAGTCATACAGGGAGTTCCAGGATGCATCTTTCATTAGTCATTATCTCTCATTAATATCCCACTCTGGGATAGACAGACATTTGTTCACATCTGCTTAGGAAAAGTCATATAACACCCTAAGTAAAAACTCCCACACCTCCTAGTGAAGGCCAAATTGTCCTACGTCATACCTATAAATGATACCCAGGATCAGCTTGAATTCTAATCATGCCATCAACAATATGTTTCCATGATCATCTTTACAAATCAACCAATCAGTATCAGCCCCATTGCCTCATTTTAAAAAAAAAAAAAGTTTTTTTTCTTAATTTTATGTGTATGGGTATTTTGCCTGCATACATGTGTTTATGTGAATCACATGTGTGCAATGCCCAGGAAGGCCAGAAGAGAGCATTGGATCCTCTGTTGCTGGAGGCAACAGATAGGTGTTAGCTGCCACCTAGATGCTGGGAACCAATCCCAGGCCCTCTGCAAGAGCAGCAAGTACTCTTAACCTGTAAACCATCCTAAACCATCTGTCCAGGCCCAATATCAGTCTCTTGAGGAAGCCATGCAGTTGTATGCTCACTCTAATGCACGTGCTACAGTGACAACCAGCCAACATCCGTATCTATGTAACCACACTTCTTATAGATGCTGTCAAAGTTCTTTAAGCGGTGGTAGCTCCAAGAATCCCCGAACTCCACACTTCCTCAAAGCCCAGTATACTTTGATCCTCTGCTCAGACAGTTGGGCCACTTAAGCTACAGAGAGTAGCCAATTCAATTTTTGTCATTTTTGTTTTTCATACTAAATAATGGCTTTATGGACCTTCTGTAGCCTGCATCTAGGAATCTGAGAACATATAAGTTTTCCAACCCGTATTTTAATCAGCTAACTAACAACATAAAATATTACACCACAGGCGGGCCCTGATGTCTTCTTCCTTAATAACAATAGAAGGTTAGGAGTAGAAAAAGAATAGCACAATTGTTGGTTTCTATTCTCCATAGTATAGGGGGCAGCATGTTAGTCACTTCAAAGGAATGGTAGTGTGATGGTTTGTATATTCTTGGACCAGGGGGTGGCACCATTTAGAGGTGTGGCCTTGTTGGAATTGGTGTGACCTGGTTGGAGTAGGTATGTCACTGTGGGTGTAGGCATAAGATCCTCACCCTAGTTGCCTGGAAGTCAGTCTTCCACTAGCAGCCTTTGGATGAAGACATAGAACTCTCAGCTCCTCCTGCACCATGCCTGCCTAGATGCTGCCATGCTCCAACCTTGATGGTAATGGACTGAACCTCTGAATCTGTAAGCCAGCCCCAATTAAATGTTGTTTTTTTAAAAGACTTGCCTTGGTCATGGTGTCTGTTGTAAAACCCTAATTAAAACAGGTAGTATGGAAGAAAAGACAGATGAGGGATAAAGAAGAGGTAATATTCTAAAAGTGTATTGTACAGTCTATTTATAGTCCCTGCAAATTCATATGCTGAAATCCTAACACCTAAGGTAATGCTGTTTAGCTATAGGGTGGATTTAGAATGAGATTAAATAATGGAGGTAGAGCCCTCATTATCAGGGCCTTTATAAAAAGAAAAGAAAAGACCCCAGAAAGCTAGCTTACCCCTTGTACCAGACACTTGAACCTGCCTTCACCTTGATCTCAAACGTTTCAGCATCCAGATTGATAAAGGATAGATATCTATTGTTTATAAAGCAAGCTAGTCTATGTTATAGCAACCCAAACCAACTAAGAAACTGTTCTTTCCAGAGACTAGGACTGAATCCCCTCCTAGAAACAGGGAGAAGCAAAAATAAGCACTCCCAGAAAATATTTTTGCTCAGTGGCTTCCCAGAGAAGAGAAGATAAAAATGCTTGCAACAATTAAGAAATAGAGAAAATCTGAGGAAGAGAAGGTTGTTGGCAAAACCTTCGAATCTGAAGAGTCACCAAAACACTTCAAACAGTGG
This sequence comes from Mus caroli, assembly GCF_978045245.1. Classification (NCBI taxonomy): domain Eukaryota; kingdom Metazoa; phylum Chordata; class Mammalia; order Rodentia; family Muridae; genus Mus; species Mus caroli. The sequence goes on along the minus strand of NW_028227262.1, from coordinate 131,982,285 downwards.
GTGGAGAGAAGATGAACTAGAAGAGCAATAGACAACTTGGTCTTAATTAAAATTAATATCTTCTAATTATAAAATGATACTGCCTGCAAAGTAAAAATATCCATGTACAGACAGACTGAGTGAAATCATTTTATATATACATATACATACACACACATATATAAACAATATATGTGTCTCTCAATAGTAGTATGATTATATTTATTGTATTAGAATGATATTACGCAACAATAAAGGCTATTTATACACAGAATAGATGAATTTCACATTTTACTGCTGAGAGAAGGCAGAGACAAGAGAACACAGTGAATGTTTTGAGCATTAAATGTTTGAAAATAAGCTTATTTCTGGCCATAGATATCCCTTTTTAGTGATTTGGATGGGAGATGCATAATTAGTCTTTCTTCAGGACTTGAGATGTTTTAGTCTTTTGTTATTCAATCTGTGCTCCAGTTACACTGGGAATGTAAAAAGATGACTCTGGCCTGGAGGGACAGCTTACTGCTTAAAGTGCTTGGTGTACAAATATCAGGATCAAAGCCGGGATCCCCGAAGCCACATAAATGCTGGTGGATATGGTGGCCCATTTTTAATTCCAGCCTCTTCAAGGAAGAGACACAGGAACTCTTATGTAAGCTCATGTAAGCACTGAGCTCAACTGAGAGACCCTGCCTTGATGAATAAGGTAGAAAGCAATTAAAGAAGATGCCCATCGTCAACTTCAGACATTCAAATATGCATGCACACATTCACACATATTACACATACACATAAGGGGGGGAAGTACAATCAGAGAATAGTGTAGCTTCGAGCCATCAGTACACACCTACAAGTGGGCATCTTCATACCAGAAAGTGTTATGTGGGCAGTGCTGCAGCATCCACAAAGCTAGGGCATTCAGGGTGGCCAGCAGCAGAAGTTGTATCTGAATTGTTAAAATTTCAGACTCTTTACCCAGCCAGAATCCAAGACTCTGAGAGTAGAGCAAGTTCCTGGAGAGTCTAACATGCACTAAATCTTAAGTAGACTTGAATAGCTGGTTAAGTAGGAATAGCTGGTTAAGTAGGCTTCATCAGAAACCTAGAAGGCCTGGGAGAGAAATGGAAGAACACATAACAATGTCACAAAGCATGTCAGCTCTAACATGACCACAGAGTGCAGTGTGGGGAAAGGTAAGGAGAAGTTTGTTTAGTGAATGAGACTTGTTAGTAGTAGAGCCTAGCAAACATTTTTCTTTCTTAGTCCAATACATCCTAAGAAAAAAAATTTTTTTTTTGAGGGTCAAGGGGAATCAAGGCATGGTTTCTTTTTGTAGCTCTGGCTATCCTGGAACTCCTTCTGTTGACCAGGCTGCCCTTGATCTCATACATCCACCTGAACTTCCTCCTGAATGCTGGAATTAAAGGAATGTGCCACCACTGCCTAACAAAACAATATATTCTTAACAACCTGAAAAAAAGGAAAATAAGACGGGGGGGGGGGGGGGCGACAACGACAACGACCACGACGACGACTCCATGAAGAAATTCCATTGAAGACCAGAGATCATCTGTAAGAGGAACTGCTGAAAAGTTATCTCCTTCAGGAGTACCTAATTGAAGACTGCCTGAGAGACCAAGGATTGCTGACACAGACGATGCCAGCCAATTGGGAACTGCTGTTTAGAAGAGATGCTTTCCTGGAACCAATGGGACACGGTTACAGAGTATTAAAGGAGCTTGTAGCAGTAGTCAGATAAGCTTGCTGTGGCATTCTTGCCTGCTCCCAGAGTCTGTGTCATTGATGCCAGTGTCACCTCATCTCCAACATCCAGGACACAGACAGGGCTACAATGTGAGCTCAGGCTAGCCTGAGCTCTATAGTAAGACAGAGTTTGAATCTCTGATTTAAAACACACACACACACACACACACACACACACACACACACACATACATATCAGGACTGTAGCAGTCATCAACTCCATGGGAAAGTCAAGAAAACCACAAAACAAGAACAAACAAAAAACCCATACACTGAGCATCTGCAAGGAAAAAGAAATTGTGTTTTCAGAAACGAAGCCTAGGCCATCCACATAGAAGTGTGTAGAACCAGCTAGAAATGTAGTCATACTCATCCTAGTGCTATAACTTTAAGAGACACCACAGAAATCTGAGATAGAGGGGAACAGCTAGGGTGAAGGCGGGGCTCAGGATCAGCTATGGGGCTGACCCACCTTTACCTGCAAGGAAGACTGGAGGCCTCCTCTAGAACGTTTTTAGTGAAGATGCATGTCGCTTAGCCATTACACTTAATAGAATCTTTATAAATCAATGTGAGTATACTTTAACCCTACATAAATGGATATATCTAATTTTCTAGGTTAATGCTTCTCATGCTACCATTTTTAGAAAACAATCCTTTTAGGGAAATATAAGAAAAGCATTTTCCTCTCTCAAATGATTCTGTTAAGCACTGAAGACTAAGAAAAGAAGATAGTTTTGCTGTTAGAGAAAATTTATTCACTTCAGTACACATAAGCATCTTTCATGTCCCAGGGTTACTTAGTGAACTGCAAGAAGAGATTCTGAAATCATATCTGTCTTATTTGATCAATGACTCCTTTATTCCTAGGATAGTGATATTATCTTCTGCTGCCAATGATTTGCTGGATCATTTGAGGTTTTGGGATCATGTGGAGATCTTCAGACTTCAGGTGCCTGCTCCCCACCAAGCACCATAGGATCCCGAGTCATCTAGAAATCATGGGCCTCAATCAGCTACTGTTCCTTATTATGGAAAACTAAGTGGGAAAACGTATTTGGAGGAAGGAAGAAACTGTGTTGATGCAAAAATAAAAATACAACTTCCACCTCAAAGAAGGTAAAAGTGAATTTGTTCTGGAGTCACATAGAATGACCAGAGACTGGAAATACAGATTCAGGGGGTCCCAAGTACTATATTCCCATATGGTAATAGTTCTAAGAAATGTTCTAGGAATAAAACCAAGACTGTGGTGGTTTGGATATGTTTTGCTCAGGGAGCGGCACTATTAGGATATGTAGCCTTGTTAGAGGAGGTATGTCACTGGGGGCATGGACTTTAAATACCCTTGTCCTAGTTTCCTGGAAGTCAGTATTTTTCTAGCAGCCTCCAAATGAAGAGGTTAAGCTCTCAACTCCTCCAGATCCACATCTGCCTGGAGGCTGCCAAGCTCCCACCTTGATGTTACTGGACTGAACCTCTGAACCTGTAGGCCAACCCCAATTAAATGTTGTCCTTATAAGAGTTGCCTTGGTCATGGTGTCTGTTTACAGCAGTAAAACCCCAACTAAGACAGAAAAAGGTACCGGGATCCGGGTATTGCTGTGATAGGCCTGAAAATGCTGTTGTTTGGAAGAATGTGGATTTGGGAACTTAGTATTTGGAAAGCCATGGAATGTGCTAAGTGGAGATTAATGAGCCATCCTCATAGAAATATGGAAGGCTTTGTTGCTGTGAGTGATTTGAACTTTGCAAACCTGGCCCAAAAGTTTTCAGTGGAGAAGAACTTCAGTATGTGGCCTAGAGACTGTTTTTGTAGTATTTTTGTGAAGAACTTGCTACTTTTTGCCCTTATCTGAATAGTGTGCCTGAAGCTAAGGTGAAGAGACTCAGATCAATTGCATTGATAAAGGAAGTCTCAGAATCGCCCATCATAGACTTTGTTTTCTGGTTAAGTCTCATAAAGAATGTTTTGAATAAGCATAGCAAGCTTAGAAAAGAAAAATATAAAATATATGGTTCACGTATTAAAGGGGCACCAGGAAGTGAAATGGAGCTGAATCCTGTGTTCAAAGATATTAAGGAAGTGATGACCTTGGGGCAAGATCACACTCAACTAAATTTAGGTACATGCCTTTAATCCCAGGAGGCTAAGATCTCTGAGTTCAAGGTCAATTTACAGAGCAAATTCCAGGACAGCCAAGCTAGACAGTGTGCAGAAGTTAGAAAACAGAAAGCTGCTGCTGATATAACAGAACAAGGGGGCATGTTTCAGCTAAAGTACACAGAAGAACTTTGGCAGCTTCAGTCATGTGTTTTATAGTCAAGAAGAAAAAGAGACTACAAGGGACAATTGATGCTGGTTAACTGGAGCTAAGAAATTAGTGGTGATTAAGAAGAGACCAGCATCACTGAGGTGAAATCTTCTGAGAAGTGTTTTCTGAGAGCACAAAGAAGCTGTGTTCCAGAGATAGCCAAGGTTGTACCTCATGCTCCAGCTGTACTTGGTAATGTGTAAGAGTCACCCAAGTGGTACTGGTTTTGAAGGCATGAAGGTGTCAGGAAGAGCAGCTAAGGCTTGGAACTGTGAGAGGCCATGGAAAGTCATTGGTGAAGGTGCAGCCTCAGTTGCAGTTGACAACCCAGGACTGAAGGGGTCATGCAAAGGATTTGAAGCTTCGCACTTTGAAGAGAGCCTATGAGAGGTTATTGGTGAAGCCTAGTTGCAGCAGAAGACCCCAGTGTACTGGAGATGCCAGTACCATGGGATGATCACTAAGAACAGCAGTGGTAGTAGAGGGAATCAGACCTGAGCTTAAAGTACTACAGAGGGCAGAGCTGGAGACGTGACCCCCAACCCTTTAGAGGAACACAGAAGACCATGTGTGGATCCCAGACATTGAAACAAGAAGCTGTAACATTGAAGTTGCCTTGGAGACCCCAAGATGTTTAAGATACCAGAGCTGCGGGCTGTCTGCTGAAGAAATCTGCTAACAGGGAATGGCACTGGCCCAGGAGAAATAAATTTGTTGTACTCAACAGAGATGAAAAAGGAGTTGGAGATCTGAAGACCAGACTGCTTTGGCATCACACATGGAGATGCAGAGTTTGCTTAGCTGGTTTTCTCTCTTGCTTTGGGGGATTACAGTTAAGTGATTGGATGAATCTCAGAAGAGACATTGAACTTTGGACTTTTAACATTGCTGAGACTAATACAGACTATGGGGGTCTTGGAAGTTGGACTAAATACATTTTTTATTATGCTATGTGTAGGTATGTCCCCCCATAGACTCCTGTGTTTGAACAAGTCTGTACTGGCTAGTTTTGTGTCAACTTGACACAGCTGGAGTTATTACATAGGAAGGAGCTTCAGTTGAGGAAATGCCTCCATAAGATCCAACTGTAAGGCATTTTCTCAATTAGTGATCAAGGGGAAAAGCCCCTTGTGGGTGGGACCATCTCTGGGCTGGTAGTCTTGGTTCTATAAGAGAGCAGGCTGAGCAAGCCAGGGGAAGCAAGCCAGTAAGGAACATCCCTCCATGGCCTCTGCATCAGCTTCTGCTCCCTGACCTGCTTGAGTTCCAGTCCTGACTTCTTTCAGTGATGAACAGCAATGTGGAAATGTAAAACCCTAACTAAGACACAGACCAATAGACTTGAAAAATACATTGGTGGAGAGCCAGAATTAGAACCTTATCTTTGGATTCTCATTCATTTTGACATTGCTCCCTGACAGTTGATGCACATTCATTACTGTGGTACCAACTCTGCCAAACATAAAATAGGCACAGTTTATTCCCTTGAGAAATAAAGAGTACATTCAGGAAACATGGTTGTAACTCTGTGGTCGAGCATTTGCCTAGCATATACTAGGTTTTGGGTTTGATCTTCAGCACCACATAAATAAGTAAGTAAATAAATAAATAAAAATTAAGATCTTAAAAAGAGTGACGTCAGCATAGGTAAGATCAATTAACAAAAAGAAAATGACAAAGGAAACCTCAAGATTCCACTGTGGCTGGGTATTGATGACACAAGTTTGTAATTTCAGCACTCGGGTTGTTGAGGGAGAAGGATAGGAGTTTGAAGTCCACCTAGACTATACAGTGAGATCCTATCTCAAGAAAAGAATGCAACAAACAGCGGCAAACAAGAAAACAGTCAGACCTTACATTAAAAGTCCTGATAGGAGACTTTTCTTCCGTATCCCTGTTAAGGGTTTCAAAGCACTCCTTACTGTTCCTTCTCAGCCCTGAGTTTGATTATTTCCTGCCGTCTACTCCTCTTGGGTGAATTTGCTTCGTTTTGTTCTAGAGCTTTTAGGTGTGCTGTCAAGCTGCTAGTGTGTGCTCTCTCCAGTTTCTTTTTGGAGGCACTCAGAGCTATGAGTTTTCCTCTTAGCACTGTTTTCAGTGTCCCATAAATTTGAGTATGTTGTGGCTTCATTTTCATTGAATTCTAAAAAAGTCTTTAATTTCTTTCTTTATTTCTTCCTTGACCAAGTTATATTGAGTAGTGTTGTTCAGTTTCCATGTATATGTGGGCTTTCTGTTGTTTTGGTTGTTATTGAAGACCGGCCTTAGTCCATGGTGATCTGATAGGATGCATGGGATTATTTCAATCTACTTGTATCTGTTAAGGCCTGTTTTGTGACCGATTATATGGTCAATTTTGAGAAGGTACTATGAGGTGCTGAGAAGAAGGTATATTATTTTGTTGACATGTTCTATAGATATACATTAAATCCATTTGGTCCATAACTTCCATTAGTTTCACTGTGTCTCTGTTTGGTTTGTGTTTCCATGATCTGTCCATTGATGAGAGTCGGGTGTTGAAGTCTCCCACTACTACTATATGAGGTGCAACTGAGCATATCATGTAGTCTCTCACAAATTATTTAAACTTAGTTCTCTCTTCCAATATTGAGGACACTGATGTTCATCATCTCTAAAGAAACATAAGCTTTTCAAAAAAGAAAGAAAAGAAAATCATTCTTTCTATTCTTGGTGATGAGTTCTCCATGCCTCTTTCACACTTGTGATAAAAATGTGTCCAAGTTCGTTATCTGCATTTGTAGCATATTTTTAGAAATAAAACTAATATAGTGAATTTAAAAAAAAAAGAAAAAAGTAATGTTCATGAAAATCAGGATTCGAAGAACAAAATAAAGTTTTATATTAAAAACATATACATTTAAAATTTTAAATATTAAAAATATACTTAAAAACACTGAATTTTATTTTATTTTTTAAAATTAGTTTCCCATTGGCTGTTTGGTTTGCAGTGCTTAGGGTGTTTATATAGCCATTTAATCCTTTGTTTTGTTAATTGGATATACCATATTTGTCAATTCATTTATCACTTGAAGACCATTTGTATTTTTTCAAGTTCTGACTACTATTAATAATTCTTTTATGAATATTCATGATAAATATTTCTGTGTAAGTTTCATAATTTTTTGGTAGAAGTATTAGAATAGATTGTTGAATCTTGATTTAAGCAGGAAAGACCTGCCAGATCCTTTAAAGGGCCTGCACTGTTTTGACGTCCCCACAAGCAGTCTAAAAACCTCAGTGTCTCTGTTGTTTGGTGTTTCTGTCCTTTCTGTGATGGACACCTCACAGGCTGTGGAGGGCACCTTGGGATTTTGCCTTGCATTTCACTGATGTCTGAAGATGTCGACCATGTGTCCACTTGCTGTGATGGACAGCCCACAAGCTGTGGAGCCTAGCTTGTGGTCTCGGCTTGCACTTCACCGATGTGTAAGGATGTTGATCATTTGTTCACTTGCAAACACAAAGGCAATTTTTTGTTTTGTAAATATTGTCTTTAGAAAAATGCACAATCAAATCTTGTACCTATAATTTTTAATTGTATAAAAATATATGTAATACACAATTGACTAAAAAAAAATCAACATTTTTACTACTGCATTATATATCCATACATATAATATCTTTATGTATTTTTATAAAAAAGAGGCTTGTATTAATCCTTATAGATAAAAACTCTTTCAAAACAACAACAAAAATATACATTGGTGGAAACATTAGGTGGGCAGGTCCCCAAAATTAGGGGGGGTCTCAGCTATAGGCCTCTGGTGTTGTATAACTACAGTCTTAGCCCTTTAATTGATGGAAGCTAATGTTCTAATTGCATATTTTGAAGGATTTACCTAATGGTCACAAAGATTAGTCAGACACAGAGACAAGCAAGAAATGGCTATTAAAGGGTTTATTCATAGCTGGAGATATACTGAATTTAGGCTCTGGATTTGTAACATTATAACTTCTCCACAATCACTGAAATTAAATAGGAGGTTCTATGAAAGATGGGGTTCTTTCCAGTAACTTCCATTCACAAAGTCAAGCAAAATGGGACATAAGAAAAGAGTACTGGAGGTTGCTGCAGCAGTCACATATGACATTATTGTATGTTTGTGTATGTAAACTGACCTGTACTCAGTTCTCCAAAATATAACACTCTGTTGTTGTTTTAAGACAGGACCTTACTTTCAAGCCCTGGTACTTCCTATGTAGTCCAGGCCAGCCTCAAACTTAACTCCTTTGTATCAGCTTCCTGAATGCTGACCCTGTACATGTGACCCACTTATGCCCTGCAGGACCACTGTTCTACAACTCTTCACCTTTTCATTTACACAGGAAGCTATGAGGGGAAGTCGCAAAGCAAATTTGATGTTGTTCAGTTATAAGTCAGAACCTGACTATTTCTTTCCTTTACATTTCTTTACATCTTCATGCCCCTGGCCCCGTCAACCAATTGGCTGGTTCAATTATTTGTCAGGCCTCAACTCTACTACTCAACTAGTAGTACTGGTCTCCAGAAGGGCTTTGTTTCCCTAGAATCCCAAAGCTGTGTCTTCCCTCTCGTTCCTTATTTACTTCTGAAGTTGAACTCAGGACGTTATGCATGCCAAGCACACGCCTTCCACTGAGCTACATCCATCTCCAGAGAAAACTCTTTAAAAACGAAGCCAAAATATGACTGAGGCTATAAATAATCTCTCTCAGATGCTCAAGCAAACTCTCATTTTAGTTATTATGTTCTGAACATCTTACCATCTTCATTCTGCCTCTTGGATATAAGTCTCAACACCCCTCTACCTACTTGGGGATGAATTTGCAGGTCCCTAGGATTTGCATGAACTAGGGTTAAAGATACCTGGATGCTCAAAATTCTGTTTAAACTGGTGCAAGGCCTTTCTGGAACCCTAAGTCTTGCCTGTAATTTTGCTTGCTCAGCCTGGGAACTCCAGTTTCCCTTTTGTGTGGGCTCCTGAGCGGGGAGGGAAACACAATGCTTCCCTCTTTCTGCTCACTTCCCTCCCTTGCTACTCTTCTCCAACCCAGCGGAAGGCCTTTTCCATCTCCCAGTAGGCTCCTGATAATGGTGAGGACAGTTCTGAATTTGCAATAAAAATATGCATGTAGTTTCTAAAGACACAGAATCCCTGTTTCCCCAAAACTCCCTGTTTAGCTGACACTAGGACTTTACATGGGAAAATAAGCTCAGGCAAATGGGGATCATTTTTATGAAATGCAGCCTGCCTCTGAGACTTGAACATCAGTGTTTTGTTCCCCTCTCAGATCTGCTAGAGCTTGCTGCTTGCTTAGCATACAAATCTGAGCTACAGTGAATTCTCCTGAGCTATTCTAGGTTAACCACTGTTTTGCTTTCCAGAACAGCTCCCATTATACACACAACTGCAAAATAATTCAATTCTGTGGGGCCGTTGCCTTGATTAAAGACATTTATTGTGGCCAATCCCACGCACTTCATATCTTTCCGATTTCTTTTTCACTACAATTAACACAAATACATTTAGCATTTATTTTGTATACATAAGATATTGGGATACCTTGATACATGCCTTAAATTACATGACTAAGCAAGTGTTCCCCTCCCCCCAAGCTCCCTGCCCCTCCCTCCACTTTCTTTCACTCTCATTATCATTTGTATGAGAGAAGTGAAAGTAAAACCTAAGAGTTTTCTCCAGTGCCAAGGAAGGGATAGGCAGAGACAGGAGAAACTTGATTAAAGCATGCCTTGCAATGGCTGGCTTAATCAGGAGAATCACCATCTATGAACTATAGTCATAGAATCACACAAGGAAACAAAGAATTGCTAGAACTAAAGTTTGAAAACTAGACCTCAAACTGAACCAATAAGAATGCAAGCCAGATGAAAAGTGGACCAATGGTATTAAAAAAACATACTCCCAAAGAAAATATGCAAATGACAGGCAAGTGAAAGCTAACCCTGTTGTGATGCGCACAAAACATTCACCAGCTTGGAACCATCAACAACTCTATCATGGAACTGGGAGAGGCTCTTAAGGTTCCACCCACCCTGTGGAGTTACTGGCGATTAATGGTTACTGGGACAATGCGAGTCCACCCTGCTTCTGTCCTCCCAACTGTAGATCAGTTGTTAAGTTGTTCATATTCTGGGTAGGCGTGGGAGAGGTGGCTCAGCCTTTAAAGGCTAAGGCTCACAAGCAAACAGAGGAGTTAACCATGACCCCATGAGCAACCCTCACTGATACTTATGCAGGTAACCATTGTTAAAGTCAGTGGTCACAAAACAACAACAAACAACACAATGCAAATAGGAGTTCACTTGTTGAGAAGAGGAGGTTTGGTGGGAGTCAGGGGGGATAAGAAAGGTTAATTAGGTGGTGACAGTTCACATATATACATTGATGAAGTTGTCAAAGAATACCACATTTCTTAAAAGGCAGGAATATTTTTAAAGGATGGATAGGGTAAGACAATGGGAGAGAGATAAATAGGAATAAAGTGACGTACATGTATGAAATGCCATAGGAAAACCCATTACCTTGCATGCTGACTCAATAAATCAACCATTTCCTAAAATAAGTCAGCTCACTTAAAAGTCATTGGAACAAAATATCATGGCAATCATCACATGAACATATCTTTATATTTTGTGAGAATCAAAAATAAAAAAATAATCAAAAATAAAAAAAGTGTGAGAATCAGCCCAAAGTAAGAAGATATGAAAATACCATAAGGAAACCTATTACTTTGTAAGCTCAAAATAAAAAAGAATTACATGAGTAAAATTAATAAACATGGATATTATATATTTGCACTATGACCCGCCTTAAGTTTACATTTCAGTCATTAGCTCTGTAATGTATCAGACTAAGAAATACATTTAAACAGTTGAATTTGCAAGTTTAAATCTTCTTTTACCCAGTATTACAGTAGTGTAAATTCTCTCTCTGAGTTGTACTGTTCTGAAACAAGATAACTGGTTTTGTTTCACTTAGAGAGAGAGGGAGAGAGAGAGAGTATGTGCGTGTGCGTGTGCGTGTGCGTGTGTGTGTGTGTGTGTGTGTGTGTGTTCTGACAACTCTTGGTGAAGAACTAACCCAGAAGATCCATGGAGCCAAACTCCCAGGTCTGTGCTTAGCAATCCACTAGTACAAGTTCAATCTTTCCAAACATCACAGATACTGTGAGGTAAAGGAAGAAAGCCCTGAAGTATGGCAGTCATAAAAAGTGTCCTGAGGTTATCTGCTGAGAGTATCCAGAGTGTCCTTCGTAGCTGTTGTCATCCAAAGCAACTCACAACAGGAAAGATGATGAGACTTGATATTCCTCCCTCTAGCCCACAACAATATGTGTGAATAACTCAGTACCCACCCACATGGAACAAAACGTGTTACAAGCAACAGATGAAGTGACCCGGAGCACATGGCCCTGCATTTTAGGAAAGTATCAGATCTACAGTGGGAGCCTCCCCATGAGTGAGCAGCTGCCTTGGTGATTAAGGTCACTTGTAAAGAGAACGCCAGCCATGGAAACATTTTCAGTTCACTTGAGTCACTGTGGTACTCCCAAATAATAAAGAGGAAGGAATTTTGGCAGATGCTACTGCAATTCCTTGGACTGGTCCTCTTGACGATGGGCGTGGCTTTGTGGAGAGACAAAGGACAATTTTGTGGGGTTTTGCTATGTTGAGACTAATGAGTCCAAGCAAAAGTTTTTAAAGTTTCCTATCCCAGGCTGGAGAGACAGCTCAGAGGGTTAAGTGGTTGCTGTACAAACATGAAGATCTGAATTTGAATTCCCAAATCATGTTAAAACAAAACAAACAAACAAAAAAAAAACCCAACCAAACAAACAAACAAAAACTGTGCATGGCATCATGACAACAATCCTAGTGCTAGATTGTGGAGACAGTAGATCTGTGCAGTTTCTTGGTCAGCTCCAGGTTCAGTGAGAGTTCCCAACTAAACTAAGGCAGAGAAGCAACTGGAGATATCCCTTCAGCTCTTGGCTTCCATATGCGCTTACCCAGCAGAGCACATTCATATACCTTCCACTTCTCTCCATGCCCCCAGCACAGACACCCAAGAAAAAAATTATTGTCATTAGTGATGCTTTACCAATACACCCTTAAAGAAATCTTACCTATCTTTTCATTTGGAATCCATGTTCATATGTATCATGTTGCTTCATCTCTCCAGATTTAAAAAAAAAAAATCCAGCCAAGATTTCACTCATGCCTCAAAAGTTACATTGCCATGGAGGTAAAGATGGGTGGTTTTAATGTTGTTTTGGTTTTATCTTGTTTGTTTTATGTTTTATCAGTGATTGGTCTAATGTTCTCTACCCATGATATTTATAAAACTGTATCAAAATGATAATAATGCATTGTATAAATGTGTTTTAAAATACTCCATTAATATGGATATCAGAGAATCAAACAGAATGGAAATAAATAAGAATATGTAGGAGTGATAAGCATGGAACTCAGGTTAGTGGTGATTTCTGGGAAGAAAAGAGGGAAAGGGATACGAAAAGAGAGAACTATGTTTTTTTTTTTTTTTTTTTTTTTGGTTTTTTTTTTTTTTTGTATGCCTGAAATATTGTGTATCAGTAATTCAAGTAATAAGTGATAATATAAATTTTAATACTTTCTTGATTCTCCCTAAAGGATCCCTCCCATTAGGGCTTCCCCTCTGTGCTTCATTTGGAACATATAACATCACTGAAGACTTAAATTTACAGTGGCAGGGGAAATATAGAGTAAAAAAAAAAAAATCAATTATAGAGTTAGCTAAGTGGCAGCTGAGTAACTTGGGACTCTCTAGGAAAATTGTTTGCTGTCATGTTCTGGAAGTCACCATTTGTCTACTAGCACAATTTTAAAATTCCCATTCAGGTATGTGAAATGAATCACTGGATATGCCTTCCAACAAAACTTCTCTTCAAGTGCTTTTAATGTGCCACACACTAGATATGCCAAAAGCTAATAAAGACATAGGCCATGACCTAGAGGAGCAGAATTGTACTATGATGATAATATGTGACATCATTAAGACCTATATTAGTACCTGGTCCAGATGCTAAGCACACTGCCTATGATCTCACTAAGTCCACAGGACAGCCTTGTAATGGGAGTATCAGTGATATACCCAATCACAAATGAAAAGAAATAGAAACAGTCAGAGTAAATCTCCCAAGGCTGGGAGAAGCTGGAAAAAAATCAGAACTTAGATGTTAAGAAGTTATTATTATTAATACCAGGTACTAATATAGGTCTTAATGATGTCACTTATTATCATCACAGTACAATTCTGCTCCTCTAGGTCATGGCTTATGTCTTTATTAGCTTTTGGCATATCTAGTGTGTGGCACATAAAAGTACTTGAAGAGAAGTTTTGTTGGAAGGCATAAAATATGAATGTCTTTGCATGAGGTTATATATGACAAAGTGTCAAAAGAAAACTTTACACAGGAGTCTAGGAGAAAAAAAAAATTCAAGATTCAATGAGGGTTTCTGTTATGTAGCTATAGCTTCAGAATCCAAACACTCCTTCCCAGGAGTCATAGGAAGAGTCAGGAAGTAATGAAATTTACAAGGCTCAAGAAGTAAACCAGACTCACAGAGCTTGTTCTTGCACTCTACACGTTATATAGGCAGCTATATACAGGTGGAGAAAGGCTGTCTACAGATCACACCGACAGCTCTTAGACTGCCACTCTCATGAGTGGCATGCCGGTGTGGCTTCCCCCCTCAGTGCAGCTGCCGTACTCCTGTGAGTGACCTTTCAACCATACTCCTGTAAACCTCATTCAACTCACTAGTTAACTAAACTACACTTGGAGCAAAGGATTTTAATCTCCACGAAAACTGCTACACAACAATGGAACCCAGAATTTCGTGTCTACGAAATTAAGTAACCACTGTTCACAATAAGTTTTACATTTGTTTGTTGGGTGGGAGGTGCATGCCACAGTGTGTGTGTGTGTGTGTGTGTGTGTGTGTGTGTGTGTGTGTGTGTGTGTGTTGGAAGGCAACGTAGAGAAGCTGGATCACTCAATCTACTGTGTGGGTTCTGGTGATGTGTGATCAAATTCAGATCACCAGGCTTGGTGGCAAACACTTTTACCTACTGAGCCATCTCACCAGTCTTCATGATAATTAAAATATACAGAGTTTGAGCATAGCTACAAGAAATTGAAGAGGGGAGAAAAAGCAGTTCTGGAGAGATGGCTCAGTGGTTAAGAACACTGGCTGCTCTTCCAGAGGACCCAGGTTCAGTTTGTAACACCCACATGGTCACTCAATACTGTCTGTAACCCCAGTTCCAGGGCACCTGGCATCCTCACACAGACATACGTGTAGGCAAAACACCAACACACATTAAAAACATCTTTTACAAAAGCAATCTTAAAAAGACAAGTCTAGGGAGGTTTTGAAAAGCCATGATTAAACCACTAAAAAGTAGAAGACAGGTGAGTTTGGAAACTAAATAGGAAAATCATGGGAAAATTCATGGGAGGATGTGAGAGGAGTTGGGGGAAGGGAATGAATAAAGTCAAAATATATTATCTAATATGCTCAAGGAATAAATAAAAGTTATTTTTAAAAAAAAGAGAAAGGAGATAGAAATTCTCATGTTGATAGAACTGTGTAGGGAAACTTTTGCTTATCTCTTAATTATGACGCACCAGAGGCAAGGATACTGGCATGTTTCTTCGTGCAGCCATGTAACAATCACTTCTTATTTATACTTACTGAAGTTTCTTCCAAATACATGTCACTTAAATTCTGCAAGTCCCTTTAGCTGTATCAAGAAGGTAGTGTTTAGAGATTACTATAGGGACTATTTGACATTATACATAATTTACTTCTCTTTAAATTGCTATGGGAACCATATGCAAATATCACCAAACCCATGACTAGAAACATGCTCTGACTCAGATTATTGCAAAACATTACAAGATTTTCAATGAGGCTCCTAAAGGGTAGTGTTGCCAGTAAGTTAGCTATGCAACATTTACCAATAACCCACTGCATGAGACATAAAATGCTAAGTAAATGGGAGCAACCTTGGTGGGGAAACCCTGAATCCCAGATACTGTTGATGAAGCAGGTGCTGTGAACTGGATTGCTGGCATGCCAGAGAAGGCACTTCCATTAAGTTTTATTCTGTGGAGAAAGCGAGAAAGTTCTGACAGTGGAAAGAATGTGGGATGTTGAACAAAATGCCCAGGATTCAGTCATATTTGAGCTATGTAGCATTGGATAAATTTCTGAGCTTTGGTTTGGAGGTAATACTTAAGCACTTACAATGGCAGGGAGCGATAAATAAAGCAAGGATTTGGGAACTATAAAAGAGGGAACTGATATTGGGGGGTTTGGTCAGACACTGTACTTTGTTAACTTGCATGCTGTCTCCACGGGTTTGTCTTCAACTGGACACTTTCAGTTCCCGCACATGTCAGCTTCCTCTTCCTGCTCTCTGCAAAGGAACACTTTAGTAAGTCACTTAATGATAGTGTTCTTGGACCCAGATAGCTATTTGAGCTCTTTAGGGTCCTCTTACCAGTCATTTACACACAGCTGTCAGATTGACACCGCTGAGCATGTTCGGTTCATGTCGAGACACTGTCCAAATGCCCTCAATAGCTTCTCACTTTCTAATTGTTAAAGTCTTAACTACTAGCTAAACTCTTAGTCCTTGGTATACAAAGCATGGTTTTCAGATGAGTAGCAGCACTCCTCGTTCCTGGGACCTTATAAGAAATATAGATTCTCTGGTTTGCTCAGGCCTACTGAACTAGCAACTCAATTTTATCAACATTTCCAGCTGCTTCCTGTGTCAGCTTTGACTTCAACCTTCCCCCCCCCTTTTTTTTTTAACTTGAAGCTTCAGTAGTAGAGTTGCCAGATTTAGCAAATAATTGTAGGAGACATCCAGTAAAATTTGGAAATAATAAAAAATGGTTTTAGAATGTTTCAAATCCTTCATGGACATTTACCTTAAAAATTGGTTGTTTGAAATTGAAATTTCTACTGGATGACCTATAAGTAGTTTGGACAGCCAGTTCATGAGGGTACAGATCCAAGGCTAACTTAACTTTTTTTTTTTTTTTTTACTTTCCAGGAGTACAATGCCTTCCCTAAGGCAATGTCTAATTAAATAGAGGTGAACGTAAGAGCATTTTCTCTGGGATTCTTGTTTGTTTGGGTTTTTAAATCTCCATTTCTTATTCCTAAGAACTAGCATATGAGTCTTCCTATCATAAAAGACCAACAAATGCTTTTCGGATGAATAAATGAATATATCAAAAGTAATCTTTCAATTATGGACTGGATTGTATGTGCCTATTTCAATTAAAACGGTATTTTTTTCTAATACTTAAAAATGTTTTAAATTGGTACAGCTTTTCACATTTTAGCTGGCAGCGTTCAGGACTTGGTGGGAACAAAGTCATGGGCTCAGAATGTACTCATCGCCAACCGGGTCCATATGGTCATCGTTGACTAGAGAAGGCACCAGACAGAGCAGGATGACAGAAGATAACCATAGCAATCCCACTTTGGAGGCGCTGCGCACGCGCACAAGCGGCGCTCAGGGGGAGGGAGGCGGAGCTCCGGGGGCGCGTGCGCGGCGGCCTAGGCTGAGGAGGCGGAGCTCCCAGGCGTGTGCGCAGTGGCTCGGCTCCGGGGAGGCGGAGCTCCGGGGCGCGTGCGCGGCGGCCTGGGCGGCGGGGCCCCTCCCTTGGCGGGGGCGCGCGGCGCGGAAGACCGCTCGGAAAGGGGGAAGTCAGGTGGCCGCTGCTGCCACCAGCGCCACGGTCTGTCGCCAGAAGGAAGATGGCGGATCTGGAGGAGCAGTTGTCCGATGAGGAGAAGGTAGGCGCCGCGGCGGTGAGGAGCCGGGCGGGCGGGAGGGCTGGAGAGCCGAGTGCCGAGGCGCGAGGGCTGGAATCTGACCCCGGGCGGGCTCCGGTGGTGGGCCGCACGCCTGCGCTTCCCGAGCGGGGTGCTGCCCGGGCTCCCCGAGGCCGGGCCCCTCCGCTCCTTGTAGGGTGTGTGCTCCGAAAATAGGAAGCGGAGCCCGGCGGCCGCGGGCGGGAGTGGGGGCGGCGGGACCCGGCCCTGGGGGTCCGGGCTCGGGAGCGGCCGACGGCGGAGCGGCGCCGCCTGGCCTGGGGCTTTCGCCGTGAGGCGGGCGGGCGAGCGAGCGGGCGGGGAAGACGGCATAGCCGACCCTCACTTTTTCCTGCAGTTTCTCCTCCCCAACGCGAAGTGCTTCCTGGTTCCCCAGGGTGTTTCCTTCCCTCCGGAGGTCGCCGTCTCCACATCCCGCCCCTTCTCTCCCCCCTCTCCCCCCCGCCATCTATTTCTTTTATTAATATTGTCATTACCTTTTTTTTTTTTTTTAATTGCTGCTCCCATGTTCCCCGGAAGGCAGTATTGTTCACAAAGACACCCCTCCCTCCCATAGTTATTTTCTGCCCAACTTGGCTGCTTCCCCCTCTTGGGGCAGATTTGGTGACATCCCATCTTCCTGATAGGACCAACTCTGAAGAGGGCGAGCGGGTGCAACTCCTTTTACTGTGTGTTAAATGCTGTGACAGCATTAGGACCAAATGCACGACTCAAGTTCTCACATTTGTGATACGAAATCTGATCATTGAACTAAGGCTCTTGCCCATTTTCTTTGGCGACTGAGGAGACCACGTACCAAGGGGCAAGTAGTGTGAGGGGGAACGCCATACGTTTTGAGTATTTTCTGGAAAAGACCGGGACGTTTTTTCAAACGTAGACTTAACTGACATATGAGTATGGTGCACTTTGGAAATGTCTGATCTTAGCTTGTTTTTTAAGTTCCAAATGAAGTACACCCATGTGGGAAACAGAACTCAGTTCTAGTAGGGTGTTAGAGAAACACTAAGGATATTTTCAGTTGGGACCCTCTACTTTTATACTGCACCAGAATTAGTGTTCTCTTTCCTTTCTCTTTGGTTGTTCAGAACTCAGCCTCTTTTATGGTTTTGGAAGTGTTCTGGTTTTATCGTTTGTGCCCTTGGATGAAATGGTGATAACCTAACAAAATGGGGACAAGCATACCTTACCTTAATTCACAGAATTAGATCCTAAGTCGCTAAAAGTTGCTGTACAGTATTTACATTTGTAGCATTGAATAGTTTTAAGCTGTTTATTGAAAATATACCAGCGCATTACAAGAAAAATAGCGTTTCAGATTCAAAGTTCTTGAAGCGATTTTTTTTTCATGTTTTGTGTACTTTCATATAACTATTAGGAGCTCAATTGGCTTGGAAGATAGTGAGGAGAGAATTGTTAGGGTAGGAATTAGTGTGAATTTGCCATGTTGTTGGAAAGGCCCGGAAATTTCAAAATAAAATGAGAAAATTCCTTGACACCCAGTGCGCTGAGTTTTACAGAGTAGTGTATGAGTTCACTTGCTGGCATAACGTTGGAAACAAATTAATGAGAATTTTAAGCTTAGATTTAGCATCTTTTTGTGACATAGGTAGGAATATTCTGTAGTAATTTCACATACAGATTTTATAACAGTATTTTCTAATTTAAGAAATCAGTGGTTAAACTTTTTAGTGAAATTTAAATTACCAGTAAATGGAAAATGATATTTTGTCACTTTTATTACCCAGTAGACTTGTACTGTTTTAGGAAGGTGCTCCATATGGGTCAGAAATGGATTGAATTGTGATATTTTAAGACCAGTTCTTGAATCATGCTTCTCTATTTTATTTCCTTGCTTGTGATTTTTCAGGACTAAGTTTTAAATACTTTTTACATTTCAGTTTTGCAGGTCTAAAGAAGGGGAGGTACTACGATGTATAATAGTGTAGTTTATATGTATTTATCATGTAAGAAAAATGTTCCATTTTCTTTTTTAACTTAAGTTTGAGGTAGATAGTTTTAGTATCCTTTACCTGTAAGTAAATTAAGGTTTTAAAGGCCTTATATAGGAGGGAAATGGCAGAGGTGACATTTAAACCTAAGTTTATCAGAATTCAAGGTTTGCTTGTATACTTAATGCCATTATGTTCCCTTGAAGTTGATTATAGGACTATGCTGGGGTTATATATTGGTTTTCAATTTGCTTATTTTTAAAAAGAAAGCAATGGTTCTTTATAGTATCAGGCTCTAAGTTTGTTTTTTATACTTAGTGAAGAGGCTAACCGGTAGCCTTGTGTTTTCATCATGTTTAACTGGTTTATTTTTATGTAATGTGAGCACTGTGTGCTACTGCTCTATGGTTTCTTACTGGCCCTGTGGAATGAGGCATTTTAGAAATTAATCATAGCTGGGTGTGGCAGAGCAGACTTGTAATCTAAGTACTGAGGAAACTGGGGCTGGAGGATCTCTAGTTCTGGGGCCACCTTACAGAGAAAGTAACAACAAAAAGAGATTAGCTGGGTGTTGGTGCATACCTGTCATCCCCAGTACCCTGGAGGCTGCTCAGGGGGAACCAGTTCAGTTTAGCTTGGTCTTCTGAGTTCTTTTGAGACAGAGAGACCCTGTCTCAAAAACAAACAAACAAAAGGGGGAAGGTATCTAGGACCCTAGACTGAATGTACTGTGATTTTTATGGCTTAATTTCTTTTGGCCACAGTGTTAATGAGGAAGTAAAGTTAGCTGAAGAAACAATGAATGAAGTCCCTTAGAGGCATTAACTTGCCCTGTGACCCTGCACATTTTACATATAGAAACTCCAAGCCAAAAGAGTTCTGTTTTTCTTTCTTATTCTTTCTTAGGTCATTTGAAGTGTACAGTAAAGCATTTTAGTGAACTCGAAACTGTAGGAACTTGTCTTGTAGAGTTCAAAGAGTGTAGAGTTCAAAGAGACCAGTTCTGAAAAGCTCCTGAAGGAGGACAGTAATTGTTGATAGTCACTTTTCCTCTTTGGACCTCCCGTCTCCCCCAGTGAACACACTTCTGTGCTCTTGGGAGCCTGGAACTGTTTGTGGGTCTGAGGATGACCTTGGACTTTTGATCTTCCAATTTCTACCTTAGTGCTGGGGCTTCAAGCATACACTCTATCTTGCTGAGTTTAATGCTAGGGATGAAGCCTGAACTTTGTGTGTGCTTGTCAAGTCTTCCAAGTAAGCTACGTCTCCTGCCCTCTCCGTCTCTATACGTCTCTTTTCTCATTGTTGTACTCACTTACTCTTTTATTTCAAGAGTTTGTTTTCTTAATTTTTTTCTCCTTGACCTGTACCTTAGATCAAAATTTTGTCGCCTTTATGATCATGATCAAAAATGTCTTACACAAATAATTTATTTCCTGTTTGTAAAAAATAAGTCAGTGTTTAGTTCATAGTGTCTAGGTTGACAGGATGATCAGTTTGTAACAGAATTTCACTATTCAAACAGTACAGTTAGGTCAGTAACAGCGTTTAAGAAAGAAATAAAACTTAAAGTTAAGAGACCTCGAAATTGTATCAGAGCTGTTTTTTCCTTTCTGCTATGTTTGCTATGGGCAATTTTTTTTGTGTAGTTGCTAGATTGGCCCCTCTAGCTGCTTATATTCCAACTCTGCTTTTCTATATTCTCAAAAAATACTAGTGCCAAAAGCTCAGTGTGCCGATACATCTCTCTAAACCCCACACTAAGGGAGCTTGGAGCCATCCTGAACTATAGTGCCTTTGTATTGCTTTCCTCCTTGAATAATTGTGACACTTCTCATATATGCTGTTTAGTCACGCTCTGGTCCTTCTCTAACATCTTGAGTAAGTTTATCTTGTGGCTTAGTTTCTGCTGGACTTTGAGGATATAGTTATAAATATGAGTAGTACATGGCTGTGCCAGAGGACCTGTGTGCAGTTCCCAGCACTCACATGGCAACTTGCAGCTTTCTGTCACTCCGGTTCCAGGGGTCCAACACACTGACATGCTTTGACATGCATTGACATGCATTGACATGCAGGCAACACACTAGTGAACATAAAAATAAATCTTTTTTTTTTTTTTTTAAATAGAAATGTTACTCTTGAGATTTAGTTCAGATTATTTGGTTCATTTAATCTCTCTTGAACTTAATAAAACATCATTAGTGTTAAGTACAGTTTTGTTAGTACTTTCTGGTCTACTTTTCTTCCCTGTTCTATTATAATCCCTAAGTACAGAAATGTCATCTATAACACCTGTTAGTACACTGCATGCGATTAGTAAAATGGTTCAGTGGGTGAATAAATAAATAACCTATAATTCACAGAATTGAGAGAAACCCTGTGTCATAAAGAGTAAAAGCATATAATGTCAGATTTTTCTATGGAAGTCTTGCTGTCTAATTTTTCATTCCTAAATTTTGCCATTGGTTTTTAGATTTGGGTCTATTGTAATTCCTGCTTTTTTTTTTTTTTTTTTTGAGGTACAGGTGTTTGCAGTTCAAATATTAAATATAATTTTTATATAAGCAACTAAAATATTTCCCCTCCTATAATCATAACTGACTTAAGAAATCTTGTATTTATACAAATATTTATGAGCTGCTAGATTTCACCATAATGAAACAGTTAATGGCACCTTAACAAAAAGTAGGCTTAACTAGTAAGTTCTTTGGAAGATACTCATTCCTAATTTAATTTTATGGATGAATTCTGTTGAGCCAACTTCTATTCAAGCAGGAATTTCTTATCAGCTATGATATAAATAGAATTTTTTTAAACTTCACATAGTGAGAAATTTTTATGGAATATTTCAGGACATTTGTGAGCCATTTTTCATAAAGAATAGAACTTTGCATTTCAGTGTAAAAATCACAGGTCCAATAATAGCAGAATTACAAAATAATTATCTGAAATACATTATTTGATCTAATGGTTGAAAAATATCACAAGCTTCACTTTTTAAAAATTGAAGTGTATAGACTGGGAACTTTTTAACAGAATACTTGCTTGTCATAATAAGGCCTTGAGTTCAATTGTCAGTACCGAAAATAAATTTAATAAATTAATTAAACTTACGTTTATGGAAGTTTTAAAAAATGCTTCTCTACAGTTTGTGTTGATTTTGATAAAAAAGTTAACTGCACGTGGATACCATGAAGTGGAATGGTATTCTAACTGTTCTGTGTTCTGTCACTTGTTTGAACAGAGTCACTGAAATAGTCACAGCAAATGACAGAAGAACATGGATGTAAACAATCCTTGTAACACTGTAGGACACAAACAAACTATCATGACGTGGGAAGATGTCTGTAATACAGTGTCTTCAAGATTTCTGGTCCTAGGGCTGGTGAGATGGCTCAGCAGATCGAGGCACTTGTTGCCCACTCTTAGCCAGTGCTCGGATTTCCAGAATCCACAGTGAACTTACAGAAAGTTTTCCTTTGACCCCACGTATGCTTTATGGTATATGTGTACATACCACACACAGACACACACTCGCACAATGTAAATAAATATTTAAAAAATAATACTACTATACTATACTAACACATATTGTTTCATGACTTTTCTTGGAAAGAGCATAAACTCTATTCAATCCAGATCAGACACAGATAACAGACTAACAAATGAATTGCACTCAAATGTAGGTTGGTCTATCTGTTAGTTTATTATTGGTTTTTATAGTTGGTGTTGCTTACAGGAGTATAGGTGACCCTTTGACAGCTGTAGCACCAAGTAGTCCCCCCCCCCCCAGCATGTGTGATGAAGTGGCTAGAAAGCTCTGTAAAGTGGCTGAGGCTCTCGTTCCCCTCATTGTAGATAGGAAGCACAGATAAGGAAATGCAGAAGGGACCAGGTCAAAATACAGCCCTCATGTACTCGCTTCTAAGAGGTCTTCCAGCTAGACCCCCACCCCACTTCCCAGTAATGCCATTAAACCCTGTATTCATCAGGGGATTAATCCACTGATTGATCTGTAGGAAGAGGCTCCAGTCACTTCTCCATAGCCCCTCAGAGAACAACCAGGTCCTAGTCCATGTGCTTATGGAGGCATTTCATATACACACCACGATATCTGGCCATATAATCAAATGAGAGTTCATTAGTACTTCTAGATTTTTTTTTTCAGCACAAAGTAACTACTAAGTGTCAAGTATGGGACATTGGTAACTTGTGTTTGTGTTTTATTAGTCATCAAATATCAAAGGTGTGTTCACTGTCATGTGCTTAAAGATCCACTCAACATACTTAAACTACTTAACTCAGATAACATCACTCTTAAGTATACTACCAAAAAATGTTAATTGAGAAAAGTGGAAGAAAATAGTTTTAGTTTACTCCATATTACATGCTAGAAGAAAAGTTTACATGAGAAACACTGAAGAGATAATTTTTTAATCCAGATTTCACAAACTCATGGTTCATAGTGGGTCCCCCAGCTTCCTCTAGAGTTAGAAACTGCTCTTATTGGCTGCCTGTGAAATTTTCTGTTTGCCAGGCACCATTCAGAAGTATCCAGATATGGAGGTGCACAGGCAGAATCGTCCTCTGGTTTTCTTTGTATTCCCAGCTAAATCGGAGATAGATTATGGAGGATTTTAGAGTGGTGCTTGGAAACTTAGCAGTTGTTGTTGTTGTTGCTTATATCAGTAAATTGAGTTGTGTGCATTTTCACATGTGTATATATTGTGTTCTTGTTATCCCCACCCCAACTTGTTTTTATTTCCCTCCTGTTGCTGCCAACCCCTCTTCCTCTGTACAGATATCATTTCCCATATTCATGGCTTCTCTGTTTTGTCTCATGCCCCACAGAGTTTAACGAGAGCCATCTCTATATATAACCTTGGGTTTAGAACTTTGTATTATAGCCTGGTAGGCTCACCAGGAGTACACAGTTGAGTAGTATGCCTTCCCTCTTCCAGGATCTGTTAGTTTCCAGCAGTTCAGTAGTGGGTGGTAGGGACCCACCGGCCGCTTCTTCATCTGAAGCTGCTTGAGTTCTTAATTGCCAGGACTGTGTTGTATTTAGAAGACAACATTTTAAGCCCTTCTCCCTATCTTCCAGCTCTTGGACTGTTAACTCCCCACTTGCACAGCCATCCTTTATTCTCAGTATCTTGTGCAGGCAGGAGTCTCTACATTTGTTTCCATTCACTGCAAAGTGAGACTTCTTTGATTAAGGCTGAGAGTAGTGTTTGGCTGGCTGCGAGTATGAACATATATTTAAAATGCAGTTTGGGAGTTGTGCCACTTTAGCTATACAGGAGTGTAAGTTCCCACTAGGACTTCATACCCTCCTAGCCATGGGGTTTTGGCTGGATTTACAGTGCTAGTCATGAACACTCTCCTGTGGAGTTGACCTGAAATAGAATTGAAGAGCTTGGTTACTCCTATAACAGTCACTGTTGGGCAGCAAGGGGCTTTACCTGCTGAGCTAGCTCACTGATATAGTAAACTTTTTCTTTTTTATTTTATTTGTATGGGTGTTTTGCTTGAATGTCTGTGAGTACCACAGTATCTTAGCAAGATTGTAACACACATTTTTGTTACTTATAAATACAAAGTAAAGTTCTTAGGAAATTTCACAAGTGGTACTGTTTTAGTTCTACCATTCAGTTTGGATATAAGAGAAGGCTCTTGCTGTCTTTTGGTCACATAGTGCAATAGAATAATTCCATCCATAGAATAAGAAATATAAATCATGTTTGCTTTTACACTAAAAATAAAACTGACAAATTCTGAGGCGTATATCTTTTCTTTAGAAACAGCTAAACATTTTGAAGCTTAAACACTAATTTGTATCACACACACACATATATAAACTTGGTAGTAGTATTTTAGTTTTGACAGCTCGGTATGATGCCTGTGTCATACAAGAATTAACTACTTCAAGTATTAAGCTTATACAATAAAAGTTTGATTATTTTTTTTAACATGCAGTTTTCCATTGTTAGTATATTCATGACTAAGACTTTTGTTTTAATGCTTTCTAACAGCTTTTTACCTGGGAGGAAGCAGTTAAGACAGTTTGCATAATCATAATAGATGGAACTGTAGGCTTAGCAAGTGCACATAATAGTCTAGATCCATTGCCTTTGCCTTGAAAATATACTTTTCCTCCCCCCCCCCCTTTCTTTATTTTTAGGTTAACAGATAGATTTGTTACTTTCTGTTGCTGTGATAAACACTATGACCAAAGGAATAAGAGTTTCTTTTGGCTTATGATTTAAACGCTCACAGTCTATGACAGGGCATTACAAGCAGGTATGCCGAGTTATCACACAAGAAGCAGAGTGAGGTTATAAGTTCTCAAAGCCTGTCCCACAGAGATATACTTCCTCCCAGAAGGTCTCACCTCCTAAAGGTTGTATAATCCCCAAAGTGTGCCACCCAATGGGGATCAAGTATCCAAGTACACGATCCTGTGGGAGGCATGCTTCAGACCACCACAGCATACAAATAATGGGTTTTACCAAGGAGTTCTTTATATATCTGTGAGGCTATACGTTGTTGTCATTCATTCCCCTTCCCCACTGCCCTTCTCCATGTTTCTCTTCTCCACCAAAACATCTGGTTCCCTTTGCTCCTAAATATTAGAATGTAAGACTTTTAAGCCTCCATAACTATAAGAGCCAATTCCCATAATGCATTTATTATGTATCTCTCTGTATCCTGTTGGCTGTGTATCCTTAGAAAACCCCAGCAAACAGAGTTGCTGGCATTCCTTAGGTGTTGCTAAGTTGAAGACTTGGGAATGAGTGTCCATTATAACTTTCAAGTGTTCAATAAATGTTAGGTTCTATTAATTGTTTTGAAACATAATCTATCTAACTAGACAATATTTATGGACTATTTACCGAGCTGAGTATGATCCTAGAGGCCATGCCCAAAACAGGTGATCTGCACAGCATAAGAATTCATAGTAAAAACAGTTCTTAAAACAATTCTCAGTGTAAGGCAAAGAGGAATGAACAAGGCGCAGAGAAGGATTTAGGCGGTGCTGCTTGGAAAGGGGGTGCTCTAGTAGGAGGCACATCAGCTAGGTCTCAGACAAGCAGAACAGGTAAGAGTCAGCACCAATTCTTTGGTCCTATAACTCAGACTATAGTCCCTCCCCTCCTCCCCACCTCCCTCTCTGTGTGTGCCTGCGTGTACTCCTTCCCCTCTCCTATCTTTTGAAAGCAATCATTACTTCCTCATCCAATCTCGTCAGGGTACATGTTGTACCTATTACTTTAATGACTTGGGTCCCACAAAGCTAAACAGCTTTATCAGTAATCAAGTAATTTCTATCCCTCAGATGCCCAGGGAGGACTGAGGCCTCCTTAACTTCTCTCTCTTGTCTATGATGGAATGTTTGCAGGCTCGGTTTTATGTAGCTCTTGCCAGGTAACACAGCTACTTGGGACTTCGAAAGTATAGTGACCAGGCATGCCTGAAGAACAGTGGTCTACAACATTCCACTCCTCGCTCTTACATATTTCTCTCCCTTCTTCGGTGTTCTTTGAGCCTTGGAGGGAATGATACAGATGTTCCTTTTAGAGCTTGCGTTCAACGGTAACGCTCAGTACTTTGGACATTTATGAATCTCTGCAGTAAAAGTCACCCACAGCAAAACCAGAATACAAAAAAATGAAGCTTTCCTGACTAAAACTGATAGCAGTGTTGATTGATGGGTGTAAATATTTAGAAGGAAATTTCAGACACATCCTGCCTATATAATGTACCTTTTAATAATACTCTCAGACATTTTAGAAGAAACCTAGTTTTATTTTCAAAATGGGCATGCAATAAAAGTATATTCCTTAAGACTTTTAGCATATGTATAAAGTAATGAGCCCACTATGAAAATCTGGACATGGTATAGTTCCATCACCCTCAAACTCCCTCATTTTCTCCCTTTTTTCCCTCTAGTCATTCCCTTTCCCACACATCCCAGAACTCCTGGCAACTGTTACCCAGTCTCCTTTGCTATAGAGACAACCTACTCGAGAGGGATCATTCACAGTTTTTACCTTTTTGATGGTGCAAAGGTAGTACACATTTAGTGAAAACCATTTTTCAGATACTGAATTTAGTTCTTATCCTGGGCTAAGTGTATATGGTATGATATGCCTTTGAGACTGTGATTCCTACCTTCCAATTAACCATGGAGACATTAAGCTGAACACTTGGACACTATAGTATATTGTGTGTGGCAAGTGTTGGGGTTTGATAGGTAAAGTGAATTAAATGCTTTTGATTTAACAATATCTTTAACTATTTAAAAATTGGGTTATTGGATGTGCAATCCCAATATTAGTTAAAAAGCATATTACTATGGTTGAATGTTCTATGCATAGTCTTAAAGAGTGGCACTAACCTTTTGAGTTTCTCTTTTCTTTCCAGTAAGTACTTTACCATTAATTCAAGTTGTTTCCTCTATCAGTAGCTCCTATTTATTGCTAAGTAATTACGTTATACAGCTGAATCACAGTTTATTTGTCCAGTGGAAGTTTGGGTTGTAAATTATTTCCAGTTTGAACAATTTTGAGTAAGTTTTGGTGTGGATGTAGAATTTTGTGTGTGTGTGTGTGTGTGTGTGTGTGTGTGTATGTCATAATTTAGAATGATATTATTGTATTTTAGGATATTTGCCTAACTTTATAAGAAGTGCTAAATATTTTCCATGTAGGTTGTACAGCGTACAACCTTACATTCCTATAAGTATTGTAGGGTCCTGCAGCTGTCCTGAGCCTGGACCAACAACCCTTTTATCTTGGCCTTTCTGTTTTGCACGGAGTTGTATTTCCTGATTTCTTTATCAATATTCTAATGAAGAATACTGAGCGTGCTTTTTTGCATATCTTTCTGTCTTGTGCTTATCATATTAGGGGAAGTATCCATTCAAACATTTTGCTTAGTTTTTTGTTTTTGTTTGTTTTTCTGTTAAGCCTTCAGAGTACTTTTGGTAGTTTGGATGTGTTTGCTAATGAAGTTTTGTATTTGGATAAAGATTCTAAGTGTTTGGGACCAGAAGTTGAGAGTCTTCTGTATTTTGGAATGTTTGCATGCCCTGTGCCTAGTTTTGAGTAAATCACCTGTGATCAGTATATCTACTTAATTGCATCTTTTCTCACATATGGTCTTCTTGAATTTCTTTTGTTTAAAAGAAGTAAAATTGTGAGAAAATATTTACCTATAAACAGTTTTAAATTCTTGATTGTATTAATACATTAGATGTTTTACCTTCCTTTAGCCTGTATAGTTTAAGTATATTAAATGATTAAAATAGTAATAGCAAACTTGTATTTGAGTGTAGAGATGTTATATACTTTAAAATCATTTACAGTAGAACTTTGAAATTTGTGTAATATTGATTGGGGTTTTGTCATTTTATATCTTTGTAATATTTATATCTTCATTTCTGTCTTAGGTTCGTATAGCAGCAAAATTCATCATTCACGCCCCTCCTGGAGAATTTAATGAGGTTTTTAATGGTAAGTCTTTAAACTACCTTTAAAAACATTATTTTATTATTTGTGTGTGTGTGTGTGTATGTGTGTATAATTGTGTAAAGGACAACATCGCATGAGTTGGTTTTCTCCTTCCACCCTGTGTTCTGAGGATCCAGCTCAGGTTGTCAGGCTCCCACGGCAAGGACAGTTCCATCTGGGCCCTCCTGAGCCCCCATGATGGTAACACCAAGACTTGATGTATCTTGTGAGAACTGTCTTGTTTTATTTATAAGTACATGAAAAGTACCAAAATTCAGTAAAGGTGGTAATATTTATCTGTTCCCTCCTTGCAAGAGTGTGGAAGGACAGAAAGCTTGTCCTTGCCCCTGGTCACAGACCAAGTTATGATTTGTTTTCTACAGAGCAAACTCATTGGAAATCAGTGAATGTGTTGTCAAACTAAGAAGCACACACAGTCCTAAGTGTTTTCTGGAAATTGTATCAGACCATTTTTGTGGTGTGGCTTGTCCTTAGTTCTTTAGAGATGCTGCATATATCTGCCTGCAGCAGCTATTTAACTGACCTCTTTTATTCTAAATTCCCTCTTATGTTGCATAACCAAAATAGATTTGTAAAATACTGTGGTGCACATTTTTTTCTTTTTTTCTTTATTGTATTTATGTGAGTACACTTAGCTGTCTTCAGACACCAGAAGAGGACATCGGGTCCCATCACATATGGTTGTGAACTGTTGCTGCTTTGGATTTTTGATTAAAAGACACACACACACACCATACATTTAATGTGCCTTAAACGGCTCAATGGTTGGGCCATTCCCAAACTTCCACATTGTTAATGCCTCCCCTCCAATACTTCTGAATCTGAATTACTACTTACTAAAATCTATATTCCATATTTGCTACCGTAGACCCAATGGTGGCCTAGGGCTGCTCTTCCATGGCTCTTAAATGATTGATACTCTGTCTTCTACAGCATTTAAACCTGCATCTTCTCTTCCCCGCAATGGTGATTCTGCTTCAGTCCCCTTGCCTGTAAATCCTAAAGTCCTGCCTTTGTCTTCCTGCCCAGCCATTAGCTGCCGGCAACTTTATTTACCAACCAGAACCACCTGGGGGCAAGGAGCTTCAGTGTCTCACGTGAGATTCTCATGAAATTCCCAAATAACTTAATGCAAACAATAAACTAAATCTACAAAAGTGAGCCACCATGTGGTTGCTGGGAATTGAACTCAGGACCTCTAGAAGAGCAGTCAGTGCTCTTAGCCACTGAGCCATCTCTGTAGTCCCTTGGTGCATATTTATGGATAGTTTGGTCATTAGAAAATTTTGATCATGCTTGTATGGGAGGTATTAATGTATAACTAAAACAAACTATATTCCTTACAGTATTCAAACAGAAAAAAGTAATATATAAAACAATATTGTTTTGCAGATGTTCGATTATTGCTTAATAATGATAATCTTCTCAGGGAAGGAGCCGCACAGTAAGTATCGTATATCTCCATAGCTAAGATGACTGGGAGAGAAAAGAGGTTGTAAAAGCGATAATGAAGCACTAATTCGTGGCATAAGAGTTTCTGAAATACAGTTAAAGTTTGGACAGCTATGTGTATTAGACTGAGAAATCCCAGGGGGAGTTAGGGATAAGTGTGAAATGAAATTCTCTTTTCCGTTTGCCACTGTCTTATATACTATATAGCATCACTCATGTTCTTTGTATAGTTTCTCAAACTAAATGTTCATTTGGTACCATTGGAACTCATGTCAAGGTACGTGAAATGCAGAGATACACTTTTAAGCCAGTGATTGGCCTTAGAATTAATCTGGTTCCGTGTCTTCTGAAATACTTTTGAACAAAAAGTGGGTAAACATGAGCCACGGGAGCATGAGGGTCAGAGTTCAGATCCTGAATCCAGACAGCAGCCAGATGCTGCAGCACACATCTGCAGTCCCAATGCTCCTCTGGTGAGAAGTGGGAGGTGGAGACAGCAGACCCCAGAAGCTTTCAGGCCAGGTAGCGTGCTTTACTTAGCTCTGGTCATAAAGCCCTACTTGAACCAGGTAGAAAGCAAGGACTGAGTGTATATCATAGAATGGTATCAATTTAATAGAATACAATTTTGTTCTGTATATAATTTTTCATACATTGGGTTTTTGCTACACATATATAAATAATTACCTAGTAAGTATATTCTTCACTCATTAGAGAGACCTTCTTGAGTCTGTCTCGTCACTATTAGCTGAGTTTCTGCTGTGGGTTTTTATCATAGTCTTGCCACTTTTCTGTTTCCAGTCATCACACTGCATGACTCATTGTATGTACTACTGCCACATTATTCTTTAGAGACACCTCTAGAACTGCCTTGCCTCTCAAAATACTCATTCTGTCTTCAAAGACCATTCAGGGTTTGGTGAGATGGCTTAGTGGGTAATGGTACTTGCTACCCAGCAATGCAAGCCTAATGACCTGAGTCCAGTCTCCTGAACCCATGTACAGGGACAGAGAGAACCAGCTCTAAAGTTGTCCTATAACCCCCAAACTTACAGCCTCACAAGCCTCATCACATACAAGCACAATGATAATAAACAGTTTTTAAAAACCTTCTAGTTCAACTCAGTAAATACTGATGAGCAGCTGGTTGGTTCTTCTGTGACATTGGACCACTTCTATGCTCCTACTTAAAACATTCTTTTTTCCCCATTATCTCGCTTTCCTCCCAATGCTTTCTCTTTTTTGTTTGTGTGTTCATTTATTTATTTATTTAAATGTGTGCATGTGCGGAAGCCTGAGATTGACATGGGGGTCTCTGTCTCTCTTGCTCTCCACCTTATGTTTTGAGTCAGGGTGTTGTACTGCAACTGAAGCTCGGTCTTTTGGTTAGACCTACTGCCCAGTTGACCCTGGCGTTAGCCTGCTTCTCTCTCCTAGCGTTGGGATTACAGAAATTCGGTGGTCTATCTTTTACTAGGTTCCTAGAGATCTGAATGTAGGTCCTCGTGCATGCTCAATAAACACCCATTAAGCCATCTCCCCTGAACCATCTCCCACTTTCTTTTTCTTAGTATCACATTCATGAAATTATTCTAGAGTGTTCTTTTTTCTTTTGCCTGAATAGTTTAATTCCTTGAAAAATGTATTAGTAATTCTCAAATGTTACTTCCTATTTTTTACTACTACTTGATAATCTCTTTATGTATTCTCTTGTGTATTCAACTAAAAGACCTTTGACAATAGGAACTGCTTGAGTATCACGGTACCTAGTTGTTTATTAATAATTTCTTAAATAGTTGTATATCTGCATTATATATTTATAATCATTGCTTTCAGGTTCTTATATAAGAAGCCATGGCATGTATTTACTGGTTATGTTTTATTTACCACGTTAAAAGATGCATATCATTACTTGGTTTTTAAAACAGCCATATCTGTATTTTAACTGTAGTTAATAAAAGATAGGTAAAATAGTTACAGTTTTATCAACCACACATGTATAGATTAACTGGCAAGTGATTATTTAAAACATTACTACAATTTTAAGTAATTGGCCTTTTTCTCTTTTAGTGCATTTGCACAGTATAACCTGGACCAGTTTACACCAGTAAAAATTGAAGGCTATGAAGATCAGGTATGTTTCATAAAACAGCAAACCACACTGCTCTTTGTTTCGTTTATAAAAATGTATCCTGAAAGAATTGTAAGATGGTGTAACATTACTCATTTTAATTGAAGGCATTTAATGACAAAAAACCAGAAATGGTCATTTTTATTTTTGTAAGTAGTACTATCAGAAAGTCAGGTGTAGTGGTTGGTTCTAATGCCCTCTTTTGGTTCCATGGGCACCTGCATTCACATCAACAGGCATACTCATGCATGCACATAATTGCACACTAGTTACTGTTTCATTTCTCCAGAGATTTAATTAGTTACCATTACAAGCAGTACTCCATCAAGTGACATTGTAGTCCTGGTAACATTGACAGTGGTTTTCTTTAGATAAATCCCTAGAAGAAAATTGCTGCATTAGTGAATATATCTTTTAAAAACGTTTAATAGCTGCTAAAGTCATTAACAAGGTAGCATAATTTTAATACTTAAAACCAAAAACCTTTAAAAAGTGGTGTCTACTAATTTTTCACATGAACACATGTTTAAAAACTTGAAAGATAGTAACAAGTAAGGGCCAGTGAGATGGTCTTGGGTACAGGCACTGTTGTGCAAGCCTGATGACCTGATTTTGATCCCTGGAACCCGCAGTGGAATGAATGACTTGACTCTCAGCAGCTGTCCTCTGATATCATTTGCTGTGTCTCACATCAATTTTTAAAAGTAGCCATTATAAATAAGAACAATGATAAGGATCTACAACAAAACTTCACCATTTTTAATGGTGCTTTCCCCTTCTCCAGAACACAATTGTAAATAAAGAGGTGACATACCAGTAATAGATTTGTGGATTAAATTACACTATTAACATCTTGGGATGTAATGCAACTATTAAAGAGGATAGTGAGAGATAGCTAGTAGACTTTGAGGGGTTTCCATAGATGTTTATGTACAGAAAATGTCAGGTATGTTTGGATTAAGGAGAAAGCCAGACCACCTAGCCTGCTCTGACTAAAAGGTAAAACTTCAGGGTACAGTCTACTGGCTTGTCTCCAAGTGAAGGGGATGCAGCCTGCCACAAAGGAGCTTGAGGTTTTATAGGGTGCTTTTAGTTGGGCAGAGAGAAGCAAGAGAGCATTAAGGAGAAGGAAGAGGGGTCCTTTGGCTATTAGGATCGCATGAGGCTGTGGTCAAATTCTGTTGAGTCAAGGGTTTAGCCAACTTCTAAGAAGAAAAGAATGCTCAACTTCCATTTCCCCAGTGAGGCGGGGTCCACACCGTGCCAAAGCTCTGGGCCAACCCAACAAAGTTCATAAAATGCTTGTATATGCACTTTTATCATTCTTTCAAAACAATGGCCCACAAACCGTGTGTGTGTGTGTGTGTGTGTGTGTGTGTAAGTAGATAGGTGTGTTCATATTTATCTAATGTGGCATTTTTATGGCCAAAACATTTTTGAAAGACCTACATGCTATATGGTCAGCACGATTTCTATCAAACGGATGGGAAAGTCTTGTAGACAGCTACAGGAGGAGAAAGGTGTTTGTTTGTTTGTTTGTTTGTTTAGTAAGATACAAAATAGTCTACTCATATATTTCTTAAATGCATAAATTATGTTTTAAAGTTTTGGAAGTTAAGTAGTAGTGATTAGTTTTTAAGAAACAAGCACATTTGGGGAACAGAAAGACGGTGCCAAACAAATCAGGGCTAAAGAGCTGCCTCATTGGGTGAAAGCCATCAGATGGGTAGGGTCTCGGTTTGTAAGGACTCATGACTGCTATCAGAAATAGTAAGCTGCCTCTTTGAGTGGGTAGTGGATAGTCACCTCTAACACTGTATAGTAGGAAATAATTTTTTCCCCACTCAATATCCAAAAATTGTCTGAAGAGATACACTAATATATACTAATTGAGAATACCCTCAGTATCCTTGTGGCCTACTCTTTTAAAATATATTTTCACAGTTTAGTTTAAGCAGTTGTTTCAGTATAATTGTACAGTTTTGGGAAGGGTCTTAAGCAAGTGTTTATTACTGTATGTCCATGTTAATATTTTTTCCTAAATTTATTTGAAAATTGAAGGTTTTGATAACAGAACATGGAGACTTGGGAAATGGAAAATTTTTGGATCCAAAAAACAGAATCTGTTTCAAATTTGATCATTTAAGAAAGGAAGCAACTGATCCAAGGCCCTACGAAGCAGAAAATGCCATTGAATCCTGGAGAACTTCAGTAGAAACTGCACTGCGAGCTTATGTAAAAGAGCATTATCCGAATGGGGTCTGCACTGTGAGTCATCAGTGGGCAGTTCTTCCCTGCTGTTTCTTATACGGATGTGCCCGTTTATATAATTCCTTGAGACTAACAGTAATATAGAAATACCAGCTTATAGCATCTAACTTTTTTCTTTCAAGAATATTTATCTTTCTAAAAAATATATTATGATAGCCCCAAATGGTAAAGGAATTGTATGTTAAATTCAGATAGACACTGGATTAAAGGTTATGATGGTACATTCTTTAGACATCTGTCCATATTCAGCTTAAGTTAACTTTTATTTAGTTATAAAAATCTTAGAGAATCATTTTGTGTTTAATTTCCTGTTGTTTTAATGTTATTTGTTCATTGATTTAACCTACTTTTTCAGAATGAAATATTATAGTATAACTAAATGGTTTTTGTTTTTGAACTTTGCCAAGACTGTTTGGATCCAGATAGGCTCTTTAGCACCTGAGTTTGGTCTTCTCCATCGCCATAGTGATCTTTGGAAATGCAGATAAGACCCAGAAAAATCCTCTGCTTGGAATCTTTCAGAGATGAGGATTACTTAATTAGGGTAGAGTCTAGGCATCTGAGAAAGACTTTGAAGCCAGGTGGTCTTGGTTCTGTTTACCTATCCTGCCTAAAATTACTACATATCATAGTTTATGCCCACTTTCTATGGTATCTTACAGATACTTAAAGGGTGACATTGTTTGGCTTTAACTAAACTCACTATTGTCCTTGTTTTCTTTGCCAATTAAGGTGTATGGCAAAAAAGTAGATGGGCAGCAAACCATTATTGCATGCATAGAAAGCCATCAGTTTCAAGCAAAAAACTTTTGGTAAGTTAAAGTTTTGTGCACTTAATTTTAACAGTGTTTAATATTCTTCAGTGTTTATTTAACTCAGACTGTACCTTCTGTGTGTGACTATGTTACTAAGAGCAATATAAACTTGATAACTAAAACTGCTGCCCTTGGAGAGTTTGAAGATACTTGCTTCATAGTGCTCATCTGAGGCATTCGAGTGCAGTAAACCGATGGCATTCACCAGAGAGTGTGGGAGAGCACAGTGATTTGGGAAGGGAACTGGCAGCAACCTCAGCAAGCATGTGTGCTCGAAAACAGACCAGGCGGCACCCCATCTGCTCACTCTGAAAATGGGGTGCTCCTGAATCTTACTCAAGAGGGGAGGACAGAGCAGTGAAAAAACTAAGAACCAGGAGTCTTCTTTGAATTTGGGAACTTTAGGTTAGGTGGAATTCTGTTTATTTATTTATTTATTTATTTATTTATTTATTTTTGTGGACATTGTTTTGTTGGACAGTGTGAGAAGGTAGACTTACAATCATGCTAACTGCATACATACCAGTTGTTTGTACAAAAACCCGTGTTCCCCATGTTCTTTTATCAGATGTTTAGGAAATTGTTCAATTTTATTCTGAATCTGTATATCAGAAAATTCTAAGGTCTCTAAGATGTTTATTAGTTTAAACTGAAAGTTTTGGCCACCTTTTTGTTAATACATGCTGAGTATCAGTAAACCTGATAGAAAAGTTTAAATTTTAAGTATATAAAGTTTTGACTCACTAAGGTGATCAGGGTACTCTTGAGAGTAAAGTTATTCAGTGTCAGTAACCCCAGTTAGACCAGTTAGTCTCTAACCTAGGATGTTCACTGCTTTGTCATGTCAAAAATCAATGCCAGGTTATATGAAAGGCTAACCAAAAATATTTGGAGGGATGCAGATCCACCACCTGTATCTAAACATGCCTAAATGACTGACTACAGCCTCCTAAAGATAGTGGCATACAGAGGTTTCTTTATCTTATCTCCATAATCCTAAGCCAATAACGCTTTGGAAAATCATGGTTTATATATTTGTGCCAGGAAATACATAATAAATCAACTGTCAAAGAAAAATTCTTAATAAGTTTTACTTACAAATCTTTGGGGAGACTTAGTACTAGCTTTCAAAAATAAAGGTCCCTGGAGTTTTACTGTACATGAAATTAATTCAATCTCTTGGGCTTTCTAGACTCATTTCACTTTACATAGTGACTTCCTTTGTAAGCCACCACTGTGAATACTGTAACTTTGAAGCTAAAAATGATTTTCACTTAGTAAAAACAAATTAATTTTAGGCTGGGCTTAGTAGTGGGTAACTGTAATCTCAGCACTCAGGAAGCCAAGTAGGAAGATTGCAAGATGGCAGCCTACCTAGGCTCCTGGTAAGACCCTGTCTCAAAAACAGAAGAGAAGGCTAGTCTTAAAAGAATTTCTTAGACTTCACTTTAAACCATCTCTTCATTTGTGAATCATAAAATTCTAAGGAGCTTAATAAATATTAGTTGAAGAAACATACTTGCAATTATAGGATTAATAAAAAAGAGGGCTATAGAATTTCCATGAAAACTAGAAACTGTTGGCTATTTCCTCTATTGAGTGGAGGGTATATTACTCAGTTTAGTGATGCCTTTTTGAAGAACCTTTTGAACCTCTCAACTTATGGTACCATTATGGAATTTATTTTTTCTTTGCATAGTCAATGATATGTATATATCATATATACATATGTATGTATATATGTATTCCCAGAGTAATGCATGTATTTAGGACTCAGTATTTTTTTTTTGGTGTAGTGCTTAAATAAAAGAAATAACTTTTTTGGAAATATAAAACAAAAATGATGGGCTTTAGATTCCTTTCCAGCAAGCTTTTGTGAATGTGCCACTTAAAGACATGTTACTCATTAAATTATCTTGTATTTCCTTAATTGTTCTCAGGTGATCTGTGTTAACTATAGCTATGAAGATTTTCTCATTATACAGAATTTTTTCATGGGGTAAGAAACCCGGAAATAATTTGATAGTAAGCAGGAGTCAAATGATACATTATCTGACTCTTTAAAGCTGAAAGCCTTTAATTTGTATACTAGAATGTCATTAATGTACATGACAGGAAAAATGGCTAAAAAGATATCTATGCAAAGTTTCAGAAAAATAGAATAAAAACGCAAACCAATTGTGTATTGTTTCCTAATTTTCTACTGTGAATGTGATAATTTGTATACCTATACCAAAAACATTTTTGAAAATGGTGCTTTTTGTGTGAAAACTTAAACCCGATGTTGGAAAAGGCAGCTATATCCAACCCTTTCCAGATAGCAAAACCTAACTAGGATTATCTGTTGTTACTTTGTGTCATTTGGCCAATATTAAACAGCTCCATTTGTGTTTGGGGAAATGCCATGATAGTTCAAACATTCAGTTATTTCTTAAAGAAATCATTTAAGGGTCTCAGTTGGTAACTCATGAGGACCTGAGTTTGATCTCCAACAGAGGGGCCTTGCTGCACTCTCAGAGCTGGGGAGGCAGAATCTGGTGGTAGACCCTTGAGGATACTTGGGGAGCTCTTAGTCAGTGGGAGATGGTGTCTCAAAAAACAGGATGGGTGCCTCCTAGGTCCAACCCTGAAGACATTTGTACCCTCCCTACTCAAACATACAAAAAGTAGTTTAAAACTCTCTCTTAAGTGTGTTTTAGAGCATCTAGGTGTAGGTCCCACAACTTGGGATGCAGAGGGAGATGGATTTCTGTGAGTTTGAGGCCAGCCTAGTCACATAGTTCCAGGATAGCCAGACCCTGTCTCAGGGGTGTCTGTGTTGGGAAGTTGCTTTAGGGCCAGTAAGATGATGAATCAGCAGGTAAAGCCACCTACTTGCCAAGTCTGATGCTCTAATTGTGTCTTCTGGACCACAGACGAGAAAGCAATTCCTACAGATTGTCCTCTGACCTTCACGGGCATGAGGTGGTACATGGTATATACACATACATACACACAAAAATACATACATACATACATACATACATACATACATACATAATTATTAAGACAAGTCTTATATTACTTAGTTTTGACTTGTATTTTAAAAATTATATTCATTATATTCATTATGTATGTTTTTCTTGGGTAAAATTTTAATGTGTCTTACAGCTAAACTTTGAATCTCTTAAATATTTCAGTGGTTATAAAATCTGTGCCCATTATCTTTCTTCTGTTCTCTTTTACACTGTAACATTACATTTAAACCTGAAACAATATTGATTCAAATTATTCTCCCTACCCTTATTTACAGCTGCTGTTTTTATTTTTAAGGAATGGTCGTTGGAGGTCAGAGTGGAAGTTTACAGTCACTCCTTCCACCACACAGGTGGTTGGCATTTTGAAAATTCAGGTATGAAAAAGATTATTTACTGATCTCTAGATGGTTCTCGACTAACACATGATTAAGCAGCTTATACTTTCCTAGTACATCATAACCTCTGTAGATTTTCTTTTAGGGTGATGGGGAAACAAGTAGTGCTCTTTTTAAGTCTTTTAAATAACCTAGCACTTCATTCCCTAGTCACTAAAAGTCCACGAGGATAGCTGACAGTTTCTAGAGTAGAGCTAAAATTAGATGCTGCCATTTGGTCTCCTCTTCATACAGTTTGTTCAACTAAGCATTTGCGTTGAATGTGTTCTGTGATCTGACATGAGTGGAGTTGGGTGAAACATAATTATATACATATCTTACAATATTCCGTATGGCTTTAAAATAACTCTGAATGAAATGCACTAGTATTGAACTCTTTGGGTCTTAATGTAAATTGCAATATTTACATAGAACATTTGGTATAGGTAAGTGCTTGTTTGAATCCTAATACACTGCATGAGTCAAAAGAATGTGCTGGCTGGGCTTTGTTTGGGTTCACTCATCACAGTGTGACCCATTGTAAAAGCTGTTTATGCTAAAAGCTCTAAGGAGTTAAAACGAGCCAGTGCTGAAGATGTGTCGTCTAGTTTACTCTGTTATCTTAATATGTTTTCATGCCTGTTCATTTAGGGACCTAAGACTAGAAGTTGAGACCATGAAGTTTGAAATCAGATTTCATGGGTTTGAATTCTAGCCAGTTCTTGTTTGTGTGACTGCAGGAAATTTGATCTCCTCTTTATTTCTTTATCTAAAAACTAAACTGTTTTTTTTAAACTTTATTTCTTTATCTAAAATCTAAACTGTTGAAAAGATTTTAGATTACTTTTTATATTATTTGAGAATTAGTTCATGGGTAAAATAGTTAGACGCAGAGGAGTCAGTGGACGATAGCTGTTGTTGATGTTTTCCTCTTCAGTTTGGCCTCAGTAGCATTGACCTGGACAGGTACATCACTTTCTAAAATGGCCCCTCTGGTTGGACCACTGTGTCCTAGTTCTGCCTTTGGGGCCTGGCTCTTTTGCAGCTTGATTTGTTAAACTAGTTTACTCCCTGTCTTTCTCACTTTTCTGTTGCTGTGAAAAGACCCTCATGACCAAGCAAGGCAGTTGATAGATGAAAACAGTTATCTGTGCTTATGGTTTCAGAGGGTGAATCCATGGCGGTGGAGCCTAGCAGCAAGCAGGCAGCCATTATGCTGGGATAGAAGAGCTTACGTCCTAATTCATCACCACAGGCGCTGGCTGGGAGGAGTGAGGGTTATTAACACTCCAAAGGCTTCCCCAGTGGCACAGTTCCTCCAACAAGGCCACATCCCAAAAGTTTCACCGAGGTCCAAGCATGCAAATATATAAGGCCTATTGAGACTACTCTATTCAAACCACCACCTTGTTCCCTAATGTATTCTTCACATTGCCTTTACCACAGATAATTTAAAATTTTAAATCTGTATTTGTCACTTTTTTTAAAGTTTTTTGTTAATTTTTTTTGTTCCATAGGATTTTTGTTTTCTTTGTCTTTTTTTATTAGATATTTTCTTTATTTACGTTTCTTTATTTACCCTTTCCTGGTTTCCCCTCTGAAAATCCCCTCCCCCCTCCCCCCTTCCCTCTTCTCCCTCCCCCTTATTTGTCACTTTCAAGTTTTAACATTTTGTGGTCCAAACCAGAAATATTTGTATGACCTTCAAGGCCCAAAAATACCTATGTATTTATTTCTACAACTATTTCCTTTTCCCTGGTTCCTGTGTAGTGCAGCTATAAATACCACAGCCCTTCCTTTATCTCAGAGCCCTTTTCATTCCTTGGAGAGAATCTGCTAATGTGCTTGTGTTGGAATACAAGGTCAGGAACCTGGTCTTTTTAAAAGTCATGTATCTATAATATTGTATAGAGATACATGTAAGTGTATATATCATAATTATAGTAATGAGTCACTTACTACTTGAGTAAACTCATTTCTAAGTTTTGGGGAAATGGTTGGTAGAAATATACAAAGAAGCAATGTTTGGAAGAGAATATTAGACCAATTTTAGACATCTCAGGTTTGGACATCAGTAGAATGACTGTGAGGTAAAATATCAAACAGTGACAATTTCTGTGTATGTGAAGATACAGCGCAGGAATATATAGTCTCTAGACTTAAGGCTGCTAGAGTTCTTGAGCTCACCAGAAAACTCTGAGGTCAAGATAA
The DNA here is from genome assembly GCF_978045245.1 of Mus caroli. Lineage (NCBI taxonomy): Eukaryota > Metazoa > Chordata > Mammalia > Rodentia > Muridae > Mus > Mus caroli. The sequence continues at coordinate 131,941,543 of NW_028227262.1, read as the reverse complement.
AGTTGTAGTAATGTTTGTTGATGTAAGAGACCTGTGAAAAGACCCTCATGACCAAGGAAGGCAGTTAATAGATGAAAAAGGTCATCTCTGCTTATGGCTTCAGAGGGTGAATTCATGGCGGTGGAACCTAGAAGCAAGCAGGCAGCCATTATGCTGGGATAACTGTTAAGCCCAGATAACCATTTTCATCTATCCACTGCCTTCCTTGGTCATGAGGCTTTTCTTTTTGTTGATGTAAGGAAACATTGCTGTAATGTTGCTTTATTTTCTTTCTCTATCAGGTTCATTATTATGAAGATGGTAATGTCCAGCTAGTGAGTCATAAAGATATACAGGATTCCCTCACAGTGTCTGTAAGTAACTAGTTCCTCGGTGAACATAAAATAACAATGTTTCCTAAAACAGCAACTTTACAGGTGACTTCAGATTGAAGAGTTTTCAAGTAGGTTAAAGTTGTTGAGGAATTGCAGTTGTGTGCATTTTGGGCAGCTTTAAGAGGTAGTTCACATGCAGTTCATGCTTTTAAACTGTAAAGTTTGAGGGTATTGTGACTTTACCAGGATTTGTCTTATGAACATTTCAGATGAACAGTCAGTAGTGAGTTTTGATACTGGCTTTTCCATTTAATAGTTTTGATCATTGTCTTCTGTTAATGGTTTTAGTCCCTTTTGTTGTCCAGTAATATTCCATTTTGTGGTTGTACACCGTCATCCACTCACCAGTCACCATTAGCTATTCTGCTCTCTAGATTGTTTTGAACATTCATGCACTATTTTTGTATAGACCTTTTTCAGTTTTTTTGTTGTTGTCATGCATAAGAATGGCTGTTATCTATAGGAATGTGTAGTATTTTGAATTATTGTCATATTGTTTCCCAGTGTGACTACCATTTTAGAGTTTTAATAGTGGGAGATGAAGGCTCCATATTTTCTACATCCTTACTGAAAGTTGGTGTTTTGATTGCAGCTCTTTGTCTTAGGTTTATCTGCTCCAGTGATAAAATACCATGACCAAAAAGCAACCTGGAGAGGAAAGAGTTTATTTCATGTTATATTTTATAGTCCTTTCATCTTAGGTACTTTTCTGTGTCTGTGATAAAACACCACGACCCAGGCAACTTGCAGACAGAAGAGGAGTTTAGGAGGAGCTTCCAGTTACAGAGGGTTAGGATTCGATCACTGTCGTGGCAGAAGGCAGCAGGCATGGTAGGGATGACCCTGGAACAGCAGCTGAGAGGACACATTCATGCACCAATAGGAAGAAAGTACACTGGTAATGGCCCCTGTCCTTTGAGACCTCAGAGCTCACTTCCAGTGATGACACTTGTACTGGGAAGAACATACCTCTAATCTTCCCCAGACAAGCACCAACTAAGGCCCCTCGAGGACTCACATCGGATCCTGGGAGGGCCATTCTTACTCAAACCATCACACCATCAGCTAGAGAATTCAGGGCAGGAATTCAAAGCCATAACTGGTACTGAGGCAGAGACCATGAAGGAATGCCTCTTACTTATTTCCATGGCTTCCCCAGCTTGCTTTTTTTTTTTTTTTTATTTAGCTCAGAAACACATGCCCAGGGGTACTGCACACAATGGGCAGGTCCCTCCCACATTCGTCTTGATAATCAAGAAAATGCCCCAGAGACATGTCCAAGGGCTAATCTGATAGAGGCAGTTCTCAGTTGAGTTCCCTCTTCCCAGTTAACTTCAGTTGTATCAAGTCTGTTTTTCCATCTCCCCGATAATTACTTAGATTGACCCTCAGTGTTTTTATTGGCCATTTTCTTTTTAGGGTTAAGAGGGTTGATATATGTTCAGATTCATTGCCTTTAATTATTATGTTTTTAAATTTAGTTACATTTATGTGTACGTGTGTTTTGCTGGTTTGTATTCCTATGTACAACATGTGCACATTGTGCCTGTAGAGGCCGCAAGAGGGCCTTGGATCCCCTGCAACTGAAGTTAAAAATGGTTGTTGAGCTTCCTACCATGTTTGCTGGGACTAGAACCCACATGCTCTGGGGAGCCAAGCTGAGCCATCTCTATAGCCCCTGTTGGCAATTTCTTAACTGCTTATTTGTGCTTTTACTATATTCTAGATGCATGTCTGGGATCATGTCATTTGTAATAATTTCACCTTTTTTGGTTTTTTTGTTTATTTGTTTGTTTTTGGTTTTTGAGACACAGTTTCTCTATAAACTCCCTGGTTGACCTGGAACTTGCTTTGTAGACCAAGCTGGCCTCAAACTCACAGAGCTCCATCTTCCTTTGCCTCCCAAGTACTGGGATTAAAGGCAGGTGCCATTCCATCTGGCTCTCTTTTTACCTTTCTGTGTGATGTCTTTCCAGCTTTCTTACAGAGTCATTTGCAAAACAAAGCTGCTATACTGTCTTACTGTATTCATTTATTTCTTCTATATGTGCTTTAAGATTTATTTATTTATTTATTTAATTATTTATTTATTATATATAAGTTCACTGTAGCTGTCTTCAGACACTCCAGAAGAGGAGTCAGATCTTGTTACGGATGGTTGTGAGCCACCATGTGGTTGCTGGGATTTGAACTCTGGACCTTCGGAAGAGCAGTAGGTGCTCTTACCTGCTGAGCCATCCACCAGCCCCTATACCTAACTTTTAAACAATACTAAATATTTTAAATTCCTTCAAATTCAAGAACTTTTGTATTTGAATTTTCTTTCTCAAAGTTTTCCACGTTCTTTTGTCTTTGCGTCTATTTCCTTGTCAATTTTTTTTACTACTCCAAATATACTAATAGTGTAATCAGCAGTAACATTTTCCTGTAGATACTTGTACTTGTATATAAAAGTACTAGTATAATGTAAATATTAATTTTACAGAGGTATTGACTTTTAAAAAGTTTATGGTTACATTGGACCAAATGCTACCACCAAAGGAGAAAAATGACACCTTTTGACATGGGTTCTTGTAGACACCAGAAGAGGGTTTTAGCTACCTCAGGGCTAGAATTAATGGTGTTACTTAGTTCCTAGGATTTATTTTCAAGACAGGGTCTCATTATGTAGCTTTGGCTCTCTTGAACTCACTATATAGATCAAGCTGACCTTGAATTCATAGAGAGCCATCTGTCTTTGCCTCTGCACCCCAAGTGCTGGGATTACAGGTATGCACTACCATGCCTAGCTGTAGTAAGAGCTAAATGGCTTTAAAAATAGTGGGTTAGTGGAAATGCTTTTTAAACATGTATAAGGCCCTTAGTTCAATTCCAGCCCTGGAGAAAAAAACTAATTAAAAAATAGAGAGATTTAATTTTCCTTTTTTTTTTTTAATTTTATTTCAGAATGAGGTGCAAACAGCAAAAGAATTTATAAAGATTGTAGAAGCTGCAGAAAATGAATACCAGGTATGATTTTCTAAGGTATCTGTTCACTGAGGGATGGGTCTTAAGTTTGATAGCTATTTTAAAACAGCTTTTAAGTCCATTTTGTGGTTTTTCATTTCACTGTTAAACAGTGAGATGCGCTGCTTGAAGAGTATTCTGAAAATGCCCTGTGTTGTGAGTAGTTGTTTCCTTGATTTACTTTAAACATCTAACCACTGTTTTTTGTAGACTGCCATCAGTGAGAATTATCAGACGATGTCGGACACTACCTTCAAAGCCTTACGTCGACAGTTGCCAGTGACACGTACTAAGATCGACTGGAACAAGATCCTTAGCTACAAGATTGGCAAAGAGATGCAGAATGCATAAATGAAAATTGCATGAGCAGATTGTTTTAGTGTCTTCGCGTTACAAAAATTATTGCAAAAGTATTCTGAGCTGACAGCTGCCCAGTGAGGTGGGCTGTCGCATCTAAGATCACTGTAATTAAGTAGTGTGGTTAGAGCACAGAGCTTAGCTAATAACCTGTTCCATTTCCTTTGTTCAGGGGGTTGGACATGAGTTTAGATAAGTATCTTACTCTGTTCCTCCTTTCCAAGTCTCTCTCTCTCTCTCTCTCTCTCTCTCTCTCTCTCTCTCTCTCTCTCTCTCTCTCTCTTCCTCCTCCTACAGTGAAGAGGTGATCCCTCTGGGTCATGTCTAAAGGGTTTGAAATATCTCAAAAGTACCTTCTTTACTGTAACCCTGAAGTTGTCGTTGGCTCGTGAAAGGGGCAGCTTTTGATATTAGCCCAGGTAGTTTTAGAGGGGTCAGTCAGTAATGGGCACTCTAGTGAAGGTGGTTGATGGACTTAGCCATATATGCTGCTAAAGAAATTGTCTACCTTTTCCTTTCACCTCTTCCAGCATGGAAGGTAGAGATTAGAGGGAGAGCATTTTCTACACGAGTTACGTTAAACCTTCTCAGTAAGGTTATTTAGCTAGCTTAGTGTCTAACTAAACTTTTTTAAAACAAGGCCAAGGTCTGTTGCTGTTTTGAGATTCTGAAATTAAATGAGAATACTTATTTCAGAAATGCATTTAATGCTTTTTTCTTGTGACAGTTATGCAAATTAGCTTGAATTCCATATGTTCCTGAGTTATTTTTATCACAAAGCCACAAGTGTATTATAAGGCAGATTGTAATATATATATAATCCTGAACTCATGAACATGTCTCAGTTGATTCTCCCTCCCCTTGGATTGGAAACTGAATATCATTGTGACATTAAAATGGCAAAATTTGGTATTTATTTGAGTAAAAAAAAATCACCAGTGAATCATATACTATTTTAAAATACTTTCTTTGTATATTGTCATTCTTAACGAGTTGTAAATTAGGGAATTTGGGAGTCCACATGGTATGCAACTGCATCTTTTGTTCTCCATTTTCCTATGCATCATAAGCATGTTTGTAATACTTTAAAAATATATCTACTGCCACCACAGGAATTCACGCCTCGGTGAATGTTAGCGTTGACTGTAAGGAGTTGGTGGATTTGTGGTTTCATTCAGTAGTTCTGCTGCTTATACTCGAGTGGAATCCATTCCTCACATATTCCTGCAGACATCTGGGCCTGGAATTTTTTTTTTTAAAACACCACTTTTACTATGTATAATAAAATATTTCATTAGCTTGAATTGTATAGATTTTTAAAAATTCAATAAGAGCATGTTGTTTAATTTCTTTTTAAAAATCACTGTTGGGCTTTGAAAGCATTGCAAATATATGACATTGTGACAGTTTTGGCTAATTTCCTCTTTAGTCTTGGCATCAGGATTTTTAAGGAAAATGAACTGATAACATTAATTCTATGTCTAGATTTTTAAAACACGTACTAAATAAGTAACTAATTTGGTAAGTTGTGTGAATTGGGCTAGCTAGCATGGGTTTATATCCATGGCAGCCAATTATTTTGACTCTTTATTTTCTAGAATCTAGAATATACTTTTGAAAATGTATGCAACTTTTTCAATTGGCATGTGAAACATGAAATTCTTCCAAAAATTCAGGCATGCCACAACAGTGATTGTACAATTTTAGAGTCTTAATACTTTGTTTATATGAAAGAAGACTGGAGCCATGGGATACCTCAAGCTCAGGTATAGTTTGAATGGGAACTCTAGTGGCTGGTCTGGTGCAGGATAAGTAAGCTGGCATATGGAGGCCGAGAGAGTTGGAGTGAACTTGGGAGGCTCCTACGGTAGTCTGAAAATGCTGGCTTGGACATGGGTGGTAACTCTAGAGGCAGTATGTATAGTGGAAGCTAAGCTCAGTGAGATTTGCTGAAAGCTTGGTTGTGAAACATGAGATGAAGATTTTTTTTATTTTATTGTTATTATTCTTTAACCTTTTTCTACAGTCCAGTCATTATCCCTCTCTCGGCTCAGCCTCCCACAGTTCCTCATCCCATTCCTTCTCCCCTATCTCCAAGAGGATGGCCCCACCCCATCCCCACCCCACCAGACCTCCCCTCTCCCTGGGGCCTCGAGTCTCCTGAGGATTAGGTGCGTCTTCTCTTACTGAGGCCAGACCAGGCAGTCCTCTGCTGTATGTGTGTCGGGGCCCCATATCAGCTGGTGTATGCTGCCTGCTCAGTATTTGAGAGGAGATGATGTATTTTGAGCTTGAGGAATTAGGAATATTTTGAAAGGAACAGGCAGGTAGGTGTTTAGGAGCAGGAGGATGGCCAGAAAAATTTGGTTTTAGATTTCCCAGGAAATGGGTAGCAGAGAAAGGAACCAGGAAATAAATGCTGTGCGTCCGAAGAATGGGGAAGTAGGCCTGGGAAGGAGTTGCCAAGATGAAGTTCCCTGGGATAGTGGTGATCAGGGTGAAGGAGCATTTTCTGTAGGCATAGAGTACAGGAGCGGAATTCAACCAAGGGACTTGCTTTGCCAAGATTGTGTGACTCACCACACGAGAGGAGGAAGGTTACAGTGATGGCCTGGTGAGGAAATGACCCAAGAGAAAGTATAAGGAACATGGTGTTTAGTGTGAAGGACTGCCACAGTGGTTCTCAACCTGTGGGTTCCGACCCCTTTGGCAAACCTTTCTCCAAAAATATCTATACTACAATTCATAATAATAGCAAAACTACAGTTATGAAAGTTAACAGCGAAAATAACTATAGTTAGGAGTCACCACAGCACGAACTGTATAAAGAGACCGTTAGGAAGGTTAAGAACTACTGGACTAGAAGGGATTAACTATCAGTGTGTAAGTGTGGTTAGTATAGTATGCTTCAAACTGAGATGCAGAAGGCGTAGAGTGGTTAACAGGTATAGCAGAGGCAACGAGGAGCTAGAGTAGAGCGGGAGACACACCCAGCCAGGAACTTGGGGATGGAGGACTAGAATAGCTACGGGTATTGAGACCAGGACTTCAGTTAGGGGTGTGGCCCAGCGCTGTTGTCACAGACTGTACAGGTGCTTTCTGGTTTACCGCCGGTATTTCTGCTACACCCTTACACATGCCATCCATATGGGATAGCGGGTATTTCTGCTACACCCTTACACATGCGATCCATATGGGATAGCCGGTATTTCTGCTACACCCTTACACATGCCATCAATATGGGATAGCGGGTATTTCTGCTACACCCTTACACATGCGATCCATATGGGATAGCATAGATTCATGAGGCTTGCTGTGCTTTTAGGTTCTGGAAACAGAAACGAGAACTTTTAAAAAGTTCTGGCTTAGAATGTTTTTTAAATTTTTTAGTAAAATTAATCAAGAATACCTAAAGATAGCGGTATAGGACCTAAGTAATAGTTTCTGGGTTTAAAATAGTTGTTAATAAGCACAGTGCAAGTTTTGAAGTAATGAAAGACAGTTTCAAAAGGTTTTACATACAAATGGTTTTTTTTGTTTGTTTGTTTTTTTGTTTGTTTGTTTTTTTTGTTTTTTTTGTGCCCTTGCCAACTACTGGATGGTATTGGGACATTTAGCCACAAATGCCCGGTGGCTTTGTCATATGTTCATGTGCAGATGCTCCACTGAGGGTATGTATTTTAAGGATGGTCTCTCACATCTCCAAGGTGGATTACTTAAAGACAGAACCACGGCGTATTCTGTAATCATGAATCTGTATTTGAAGGCTTAAAATAGAAGGGAATTTTGTTTGAGACAGACATTCTCTGTGTAGCCCTGGCTGTCTTGGAACTCACTTTGTAGACTAGACTGGCTTCAATCTGCCTGCCTTTGCCTCACAAGTGCTGGACTTAAAGGAATGTACCTCTCCATGGCTGGCTTTGTTTGTTTGTTTGTTTTTGTTTTTATAGTGATCAAATTTATTTTATTTATCTTTATTATTAACAGAAAAAACTAGTGCCATTAGAATCATCTTTTTTTAAAAGGCAGAGTCCTTCAAGATTGATAGGTACCTCGAAATTTAATGTTTTAAGCATTACATGGAAACATTGTAGTGCCAGCCAGGAGTGAGTGCTTCCTATTAAAGAATGAAAATTTAATTTACCAATTAAAATGACTAGTTAGACTTAAGGAAATTAATGTCAGAGGATGACAATCGAGAGAGAAGAAAGTGTCAAGTTATTGAAGATTAATCCACATGTATAGGTATTGTGGAGTTAGGCAAACATGAAACATTCTTAAGATCATGGAATCACAGCAGTGCTCTGTGGCCTCTGGCATACTACAGCATGTTCAAAGATGCTGATATTTATAAGGCACACTGCAGGGATGGTGGTTTTCCTTGATCTAGTTAAGAGGGTCGGTATCTTGATAGACTTAGAACCCATTTAGAAAGATGGGCAACAGATGGTAATTAAGGGCTCACGAGAGAAGTGGGTCCCTCACAAACACACACAAAAGAATTTATACAAGCTTAAGGACCTGAAATTAAATCCCTAGCAATCACAGAAAGAAAAAGAAGGGCACATGCTTATAATAGTGAAGACTATTGAAAAACCGTTTCTGTTGAGGACACAGAAGGGTCCATGGGACCTTCTGGGCAGCTGCTGTATCAGTGCCATGTTCAGGAAGGGACCCCTCTAAAATTAGACTAAAAGAGATGACTGCATAACATGCTTGCTGCAGAAGTATGAGTACCCACATATAAATCTGGCAAGTATGGCAGCCTCCTGCAATCCTAATACTCGAGAAACAGAAACAGGGCCATAGTTGGCTAAGCCAGCTAGCCAGATGAGCTGAGTCAACAAACTGCAGATTCACTGAGATCCCCTGTCTTAGTCTGTACAGTGATAGAAAATACTATCTATCAGCCTCTGGGCAGCTCATGGTTTCAGGCAGTAATACACTGCAATGCCTGAAGCATGAAAGGACAGGTAGCATGCTTCTAGTATAGATATGTCATGAGTAAAACACCCAGGGCATAGTTCAGTGCAAGCTTTAAAAGCAGCATAATATGAAATTAAATCCACTGAGAATAAGTGTCCCTATGAACTAGGTCATGTCCTATAAGACATTAAGATACTTTAATCCTTAGTTTGGGTATAAGCTAACAAAAATAAGCTAGTTAGTTTACTCAACTTTGTTTTGTAGTGTGACTGAGAACACACACACACACACACACTTTCATACATTGGAGCACATCCACTCATTAGACTGAGACCATGCACAGTTAGAGCACTTCAGTTAGTAGAAAACTAATGCTCAAACAGTTGATGTCTTACAATGATGAATTCTTGAGAAATTTAGTGAAAAATCTGTTCTTAAATTTGTATGAATGCCCCTAAAAGCCTATGACCAGACAGCGTAAGCCATCCCCTTCCTCTTTGGCTTCATTTGTGCTAACCTGCTATCCTCTAGGTGAATATGAACACACAGAGAATACACAGCTCTGACATCTTGGACTTCGGGTAGAGGGCTTGACTCTTGTTTCCCAGACACTAAGATACCCAGCAGCCCCAGCCCTCTTAGGTAATAATTAGCTCTAGTGGAAGACTTGTTCTTTACAAAGATACTACAAAATAGAGGTGGTTCTTGTGATTCAGTGCCACAGGGGGAAGGAAAAACATCCCTGCGTATATGCACTCGCTTTATATAGGAAAAATGAGATGTACTGAAAAAAATCCATTCTCTGCAGAAAGCTGAGTACCTGGCACATGTCCATAATCACAGTACTTGGGCAGTTGAGACAGGAGGGAGAGAAATTCAAGCCCTCTTAGCCACAAGAGAGTTAGGCCGGTGTGGGCTACATGAGACATCTCAACAAACCGGAGTACTGGCCAATTGCTCATTACAGCATACTAAGTTTGGTATGTTTATTTTTCACTTAAACTGAAGAACATGCTCACATGTTTGAAACTACATGGATAAAGACATGTATAAAAACTATTCCAGGCAAGTTAGAAACATGCCGTAGAGTGGACTCGGGGCAAAGTTTACACGTGAGCTGATTGTGGTGGCATGGTCTAATCAGAGCACCTGCGAAATGGCGTCCGGAAGATCGGGAGTTTTAGAACACCTGTGACTACATAGCAAGCACGAGGCCAGCCTAGATAGACTACTTAAGACCTTGTCTCAGAAGGGAAAATAGTGAAACAGATATGGTGCACGTGTTTAATCCTAGCACTGGGGAAGCCTAGTCAGGTGGATCTCTCAGATGGCAGCCTGACCTACATACTGAGTTCCAGGGAAGCCAGGGATACATACACCCAATTTATTTTTTTTTAATTTACTAATAGCTCTTCATATTAGATACAATTTTCTGTTATAGGAATTCTTATATTAAGGTATAAACCTAAGTGTGACAACACACACACAGAACTGATGCAATCTCCCAGTAAGTTAAAAGCAAAATACTTTTAATAAGCTGTTAACCAAAGGGCACTACTACCTTGTGTCTGGAATTCACTGAGTGTTCTTTGTAGGGAAATCTATCCAAGTAGCATGCTGCATTAGCATTTTAGGCAGGAAAAACATGAGCTTTCATGAAGGCCATTTGTATACAGTAAAACTTAGTGCCAGTCCTGATTCTCAAGGCAGCCTCTCCAGGCAACGTGGTGAGGCAATAGAATAGTCAAAGGGAAGAAGTTTAATTAGACTCGTACTTTATACCATATACCAAGTCAAGATGGTGTCAAAGATTTTAAATTATCGTTTGTTCCAAATCAGTTAAAGTAGGTTCATTTTAGGTAAAGCTCAGAATCCATATAATAAAAAAAAAATGTATTTTGGTTTCATAAAAATCAAAGTTTCTTCCATGGCTTAACAAAGTCAGAAGATAAATTAACCACAGAAGAAAATATTTGCAACTTAATAGCAATGCTAAATACCAAATACCAAACAAGACCCCGTGACATAAGATTGACGTTTCTCTGACACCTGAATGGCTTACCTGGAGAATCTTACAAGTCTTCGGCTGTTTGGACTTCACCAAGAAATAAACACTTCTTGCTTAAGCTACTGCTATTTAGGGCTGGTCTATTTTTAGATGACTTCTGCCTTTCATTCTGTGAAGAACTTTGTACCAGAAGTAGGGTCTGGTAGACAAGAAAGCTTGGCATGGGCTAAAAGCTGTGTCTCTTAGCAATTGGGTACAATACAGTTTGCTAGGCATCACTTGTGCCCCTAGGTAAATGCCTGTGACAACTTTTAATCCCCGTGCAGAAAGAAAGTCATCTCTAGACCTCTAGACATTCTCACCTCTAGAATATTAAGAACAAAAACAAAAAAACAAAAACAAAACCTAAGCTGAGTTTAATCTGTGAAATCAAATATTTTAAGGATTGTGTAAACCAACCAATTACTGACTTAAACGTGTCCCCAAATCTACTGAACTTGGCTGTTAGGACTGTTCATTCTCTCACTTGTTGGGATTTGAACTCTGGACCTTCAGAAGAGCAGTCGGGTGCTCTTACCCACTGAGCCATCTCATCAGCCCCCATTCTCTCACTTGTAACTTATGACTTTCATACCCAAAGTGATAACCATCCATAGCACATAATTCTGACAGGAATAAGCATTGGCTCAGACCCAAGCCTCTTGTTTCAGTTTTCTGTTGCCATGTAACCACAATGTTAGCAACATGGCACAAGTCTATTAACATTTCCATTGATCCAGGTGTGTGGTGTTAGCTGGATCCCATTTGTGGTGTTTCTAGACTGAAATTTGGGGGCTGCATTCTCATCTGAGACTTGGATTCCTCTTACGAGTTCATGTAATTGTTATCAAAATTGAGTCCCTTGGATATTGAATACAGAAATAATGTGACTATCAAACATTATTACCCAATTACAAATTATATTTTAAAAGGGGAAAGCTTTTAACAATTATCTTGAGTTAGCAAAAAAAATGGAGAAATAGAAACAGTGCTGGGAAAGCTGTCATATGTGATCACACAAATAAACACAGTGAAATTGGAAAGCTGAGAGCCAACAATAGCCAGGATTATAATGGACAGTGAAGAACTCTCCAGGAACAATGAACAGTTTCTTCCCAGAGCATAGCTGCTTCGTGGAACTAACCAAAGAACTCCATTGCCAGAGCAGGGAGACTTTGTTTTAACTGACATGTGTCAACTGCATGTATTGGGCATATATGTCAATACATGTATATATGCCATAATCAAACCAGGGTAACAGGCATGTCTGTCATTTCAAAAATCATTCTTCTGCTCTAGGAACATTGAAAATTATCCTGCCGTCTGTTTATGGCCAAGGTATTTGTAAATATATTTTGAGTCTGAGTCTTATTTCTAGGAGAATGGGGCTATGAAGAAGAACCAGTCCTAACCTCTACAGTCTTAAAAATAAAATTTCACTCTCACACCGTCTCATCTGATAGTTAAGAAAAAATATACCAAATGGGCTTTAAGATATAGCTGAATCAAATGATGGACATTTTAAAATTAATAAGCTTTATTCAGACAACAACCTTCAAAACTAGAAAGGAAAAGGGTAGAGAAGGATTTTGTCTTCTCTCAAGGCATTTACTATTAAAAAAGAAAGAAAAAAAAGACAGACAGAAAGAAAGAGAACTGTCTTCTAGTAGTGTCAGATGCTTCAACCATAAAGTCTCACCAGCATGACTGCCTAAACATGAGCCAAACAAGAACAACAATAGCAGACATGCTAAGGTAGCTGGGAAGAGACCACATGACATCAGTCCTACATGAAGAACCACTAATGAATGCTGAGAGTGTGAGAAAGAGCCCTCCCCAGGGAAGAGCACACTGATTTGGCTATCTAAAACCAAGTGGTCAGATTTGAAAACATACATTCAAGTAACATTATATAGACTGAACAAGTTATACTTTAGGCTACATATGTATATGCTTATACGTATATACATTAATGAAAACGGGGTGTTAATTTGAAATAGCAAGAAGGAGGAGAGGGAAGGAAGAACTGATGGAATCATTTTATAATCTCAAAAGTAAAATCAATTTTTTAAAATACGATTTTACCGGAGAAAGAGGCTACAAGAGTGTGGTCAGAGGATAACTTGCTGGAGTCTATTCTCTCCTTCCACCATGTGGGTTTGGGGGATTGAACTCGGATAGCAAACTCCTTTTTCCACGGAGTCATCTGGCAGGCCAGGCTGAACATCTCTAATTACACAAACTGTTTGTCGTGGTTTGAATGAGGGTGACCCCCATAACACTGGTCTGGCGTTAGTGGAACTGTTTGGGAAGAATTAGATGTGGCTTTGTTGGAAGAGGTGTAACACTCGAAGTAGACTTTGAGGTCTCAAAAGCCCATACTAGGCCCAGTCTCCTCTCTTCCTCCCCCTCCCCCTCCCCTTCCCCCTCTCCCTCCCTCCCTTCCTCCATCCCTTCACCTCTTACTTGTGGATCAGAATGTAAAGATCTAAGCTACTGTTTCAGTGCCGTGCATGTCTGCGGCCAGTCATGATGGTTGGTCATGGAGTAAGCCTCTAAGACTGTCAGCAAACATGCAAATAAGTGCTTTCTTTCCCAGCAATTCTCTTGGTCACGACCCAGCAATAGAACAGTAACTATATATTCTGCAGCACATTCACTGAACCCATTATCACCTGCACAGTTTTCCTTTTTCTACTTCTTACCTATTTTATGTTTTGTCGCTTCTGTTACTGGAGATGTCATGAATGGCTTCACTAAGTGTTTCAGTGTTCTGCATAATCGGAAAAGTGGTTTGTGATTCTAAGCTTGTGCTTGAGCGGGGTGTTGATGAGACAGTTCTGACATTTTCAGCAAGGAAATGAATCTCATGCAATTCTTGAAAGCTGCCAGCAGGTGTCGCTGTCTTCTTTTTCAGGCTGATCAGATCTGAGCACTGTTGACCGAAGACACCCAGCCAGGAAGTTCTGTAGGTGTCCCACATGCTGAATACCTGAGTTTGTTGAAACTTGGCTGTTGTTCAGCAGAAGGATGCTGCAAAAACTTTTTTCCCACGGCAGCTGAAGAGAAGGTCCTTAAGATATGGATCTACGAATACCTCTACAAGTATTTGTAGAAAGTTTGAAAATATATTCTTATGTTTTGAAGTTTTTCTTCATTTGAGAACTTAAAATCCCTCTTTTCAAATCAAATGCATTCATGTATGTATATTTCTTCCTTCCCTTCTCCCCCCCCCCCGTGATTGTTTGTTTGTTTGTTTTACAATACCTACTCACCTTTTCTATATTTGGGTTCTATGGTCTTCACATTCCAATTTCTTAACTCAGTCACTTTCACACATTTATGGGAGGAAGTTTAGCACATCTACACTGTGAAACTTTCACCACAGTTGACTTAACAAGCTTTTTCCAAGTAGGGGTGTTTGTTCTAGGGAAGAGAGAGACACTGAACACATCAATAGCACCGTGTCAGAAAGAGCAGAGGATGTAGCTCAGTTGACAAAGCGCATGTCCAGCATGCCTAAAACCCTCTGTGTGGTTCCCAACAAAGCTTCCAATGGGACATGGTGCTGCACACCTATATGCCAGCACTGGAGGTGATGGATGGAGGGTCAGGGAGTTCACATTCATTCCTAACTACATAGATAGCTGGAGGCTAGCTTGGCCTACAGACACTTAAAACAAAAACACAAACAAACAAACCAAAAGCCCGGAAGTAGTAAGTATATATAGAAAACAAAGTAGGAGGCCTCAGAATGCTGAGAACAACTGACAGTAAGGTTCATCTTTGATGCATCTTTGGTACAATCCCTGTACCTAAGAGATAGAGAAGGGGCAGAAAAATTGTAAGATCCAGAGGACTAGGGCACCTGCTTTGAGACAGTGTCCTCTAGACAGGATGCAAACGCTACATTCATGGAATCTCAATAATATAGTCAGCTAAAGGAGACTATCACAATAACCACGCCAGTTCACATCTAACATGGATGGAGGAAACCTTATGAGGCCCTATCCCTGGTTGAAGAGCTGTAAGAAATTAGTGGCTACTGAGAGAATGAGAATTGAGACTCTGTTATATACCATGACAAATCCCTGATAGGTTATCTAATCACATGTGATCAATCCTAAACACACATGCACATTAGTAACAGCAAATGGACTCAGCAGGTTGTGTTTGTATGTGAACATATATAACATACATGTGTACATGCAACAACATGTAGGTGTATATTCTATATATATATGTCTAACATGCATGTGTACATTATGTATATATAACATGCATGTATACAATATATGTATATATAGCATCATGTGTACATTATATATACATAAATATAACAATATTAATTGAAGAGGTGGATATTCTGAGAGGGAGTTCGGGGGACACAGGGGAACTGGAGTGGAGAGAGACTCATGGAAATGATGCAAATATAGTACTCAATATGAGAGTCTCAAAAATTAAAATAAAAAAGCAACTCTTTCCACCCTATCAGCTCCCCCCTCCCCCCCCCCCAGACTAAGAAAGAAACAGGCTTGGGTTGGAGAGGTGGCTCAGTGGTTAGGAGCACTTGCTGCTCTCAGCACCCACATGGCAGCTCACAACTGTCTGTAACTCTAGTTCTAGGGATCTGATGTCTTCTTCTGGCCTCCTCGCTCACCAGGCATGGACATCGTGCACATTGATCCATGTAGACAAGACACTTATACCCATAAAATAATAATAAAAATAAATCTAAAAAAAAATAAAAGGAAAAGAAAAGAAACAGGCTGATGTACAAGTCACCTAGGAAGTTAAATCCTATTCTTATTCAAAATTAAGGTAGAGCGTTTCTTTGGACATGATGAAGATGCATAGGAGGGGTCTGTTTGTATCACAGATGTTTATTTTGTCCTTTCATCTCCATCCTCGCACTGCCCACCAGTCCTAGGTTGTAAGCTCTACAGGGGCAGGAGTCTGTTCTAGTCACCAGTGTAGCCCACACTCCTAGACTTCTGAACTGCACTCAACAAATCCGCCTTAAGAAGTAAATGACTAAGCTGGAACAGAGTCAACAGAACAGTCTAGTTACATCATATAGGGGAAAAAAACCTCTCTCGATTGTTGTTTAAAATGTGTATTAGCCTATTTTTGTCGCTATCGCAGAACACTTGAGTCTAGGAGGCTTATGAGTCTATTATAGAGGACAGAAGTCTGAACTGTGTGGTACTGTCTCTAGCAAGGGTCTCATGGCAGGGGGGTTGATGGGAGATGCTTTTCAGATAGAAGATAGAAAGGCTGAGAGTAGAGAAGGGCAGGTCTTTGTCTCCTATCATCACTAAGTCAGGAGATGGATAGATGGCTCAGTGGCTAAGGGGGCTTGCTGAACTTGCAGAGGGCTGGGGTTTGGTTTCCAGCATGCACACTGAGTAGCTTATAGCTCCTGCTCCAAGGGATCCAATACCCTCTTCTGGCTTCGGTGAATACATGTACACACATGCTTGCACACACACACACGCACACACATTCTCTCACATACACGTATACATGGATAAAAATAAAATAAAGATTTTAGAAAATAAATTAAGGTAGTATCCTCCAAGAACTACTTTTAAAAGTAGCCCTCACTTCCTTGCCTCTTAAAGGTTCCATAGCACCTCTCAATGGGGATTCACTGGCTTCAGTGTTTACTGTAGTGGACTCTTGTACACAAGCAAATCATATTCAGACTATAGCAAAGCATAAAAATAGATCACTTCATCCAGAAAAGGAAAGTATTTCTGTTATAGTTTGGGTGTAAACTGTTCCCCACAGGATCCGGCATCTTTGCACTAGGTTCCTAGACGGTGGTGCTGTTTTGGAAGGTGCTGTAACCTTAACAAGGTGGAGCTCCGCAGAAAGAAGTGGGTCTCTGTGGGGCTGGTCTTGAGGCTAATGGTCTGCTGATCTTTCCAGGTGTTACCAAGCTGCCTTAGTTCCTGCTCACCACCGCTGAGATCTGCTCTTGTTGCCATCGTGACGATTGTACTGTTAGCCAAAATGAGCTTTTCCTTAAGCTATTTTATCAGACATTTGGTTATAGTGGACATGCTTAGATTGTGAATTCTAGTGCTTTATGTGATGGGAAGGGACTCCTGGACACAGCTTACCCCCTCTCCACTTAGCCTTCTCTTTTCTCTGTCCCTTTCAAATCCATATTCCACCTATACCTTAAGACCTAACCCAAAAGCTATCTACTCCTTTGTCCCAGTTTGTGTTCTTGTCGCTTCCACTAAATACTGACCAAAAAGCAACATGGGGAGGAAACAGTTTATTTGGTCCACGGTCAAAAGAAGCCAAGGCAGGAACCCGGATGCAGGCAGTGAAGCAGAGACATGGAGGGTATCTGCTTCCTGGTTTATTGTCTGTGGTTTGCTCAGCCTGCATTTTATGCAACCAAGGATCACTTGTTCAGGGGTGGCACCATCCACAGTGGGCTTCGTTCCACCGCAATCATTAATAAGGAAAATAGAATATCAATCATAACCAAGATAAGGGACACCGATCCATGAAGGAAGATATAAAGCTAATTGCTCTAGTTTAAACTCTGTTGTTGCTTGTGACTTTGTTTACGTGGTGGATCATTGTAAAACCCAGCGTAAGGCTCCGCTCCTTCAGAGTGGCTATCCTAAACACACAGAAGTTCACTGAGATGTGTAGACTCCTAATCTTTCCTGTATAATTTCCTGTCTAATCTTTCCGTGTATAATTCTTTATTTATAAGTTCTTTACAGTAAAGTTTTAATTAATTGGAGAAACAAAACACAGCCCCCACAGAGATACATACAGGTCAAAGTGATAGAGGCAATTCTTCAGCTGAGGTTTCCCCTTCACAGACTAGAGGTTGGCAAAAAGAAAAATAGCCAGCACACCTATGGTGGTTTGATTGTGATGTCTCCCCTGCCACATACATCTTGCGCATTGAAATACTTGATCTCCATTGATGGCCATTTGGAGAAGACTAGAAAATGTGGTCCTGCTGGAGGAAGTATTCTGGGGGGGTGGGCTTTAAGGTTTCAAGGCTCTTGCCATTCTGAGGTAGCTCTACGTCTTGTTTTTGGGTGGCGATGTGAGCTTTCAGCTTCTGGTCCAGGACCATGGCTGCCTGCCTGCCTGCTGCCATGTTCTTCCAGCCATGATGACGATGGTGGAGCCTCAGGTCTCTGCAGTCTTCCTTCTGTAAGCTGCTGTGGTCATGGTGCTTTATCACAAGAATAGAAAAGTACTTACTTAATGCAACAACCTTCATTTTTACAAAAAAAAAGTTTTAAAAAATCTAATATTTTCTTACTTTAAAAAACATTTAAAATATTTTGTACATCTCTCTTTTCTAATTTGTGTGTGTGTATGTGTGTGTAGGTGAGCACACGCTCATGTGCACATGCATGTGTGTAGGTGTGCTCCCATGTCAGTGTGCATGTGTCTGTGTTCACGCTCATGTGTGTGTGTGTGTATGTGTGTGCATGTGTGTGTGTGCACATGCACTTCTGTGTGTGTATGCACACGTGCCACAGTTAATGTAGGGAGGTCAGGAGACAACCTGTGTGAGTAGGTTCTACCCTGTGTGTTCCTGGGACTGAGCTCAGGTTTTCAGGCTTGGTGACCGCGTGCCTTCACCCACGGACCCATCTGGCCAGCCTGTGCTTCTCCTAAGATCATCTAATTATCAGTTCTGCTATAGTTCCTTTGGGAATGTTTTGATGAGCTGGTCCTTTGTTTACCTTCACACCTAGAACAACAAAATGCACAGTGAACAGCGATGTTCAAGGCACTGCACACGAGGGACAGTGAAGCTGACAACTGAGAATTGACTCCAGCCCTTTTGAGAGAGTTTCCAGGCCCCAGCATGTGGAGGAGAGATAGAAGGAGGACCCAGCAGAAACCTGGGACTGGAGACAAGCCAAGGCACTGCGGAGATTAAGATAGCTAGGTTCCCAAGGAGACCAAGTTAACTAGAGTTCCCAGGAAATAGACTTCGATCACACAGACAGGATGCATTTTAACCAGCAGAGTGTGCTGCTGAGGAGGGGAGCACCCCAGAGGGGATTTCTGTGGGCCATTGCCAGTGAAATGATGAAGACTTGAGGGTAAAGTGTAACTTGCAGAGGAGGATGTGTCATGTCGGTGATACGTTCTGTTCTAGGGGGGTCGAATGATTTCCTTCTGTAAATGTTGGGATTTTCTAAAAGATCAATAGAGGATGGATACATGGTACCTGTCCAAACTTGTTTTAGAACTAGCTGTCCCAATTGGCAGCATTGCTATTGCTGTACAAGAACTTGGTACTAATGAACTAAGCTAATATGTAAATTCTCTGTATCACTAATCCCTAAAGTGAGGTGCAGTGCTAAACTTCATGCCTGTGTTCATGTTTTCATTATCTACGTAATTATTTTTGTGTGCTTCATGTATTTGGTGTTTTGTAACATATTAACTTCTATGTAAAGGAATTTTAATCCAGCAACCTGGCTGCTCTGGCAAGGGTGACATCCAAAGACCTTCTAGGTCTGTGTAATCCAGCTGGAATACAGGCACACATTTAATCCAAGAGACAGAGGCAAGCAGATCTCTGAGTTCAAGGCCAGTTTAGCATAGAGCAAGTTTCAGGTAAAGAAAAGCTTAGGTCCAGGCATGGTGGTACATGCTTTTAATGCCATCACTCAGGAGACACAGGCATACAGAGCTTTGAGTTCATTCAGGCCAGTTGAGTTCAGTGAGTCAGCTGGGCGTCAGTGCAGCGAGTGCCATGCAGCGAGTGCAGTGAGTGCAGTGCAGCGAGTGCAGTGCAGTGCAGTGAGTGCGTGTGGTGCAGTGCACTGGGGTTGAGTTCCTTCCTGAGTGCATGCAGGTCAGTGCAGGTCAACAGAGGCAGTTGAAGCCAGAGAATAAGATGGAGACAGGAGATTGCAAAAAATTGCCAGAGTCAGTTTAAAGCCAAACAGAGGAATTCAGTAAGAAGTTGAGAGAAGCCAGATTGAACCAGTCCTTTGGAAAGGAGTTTGAACCAGAATAGCTGAGCTGAACCAGCCAGATAGAGTTCTGAAAGAGCCAAAAGGGTGAACTTATTCCGCAGTGAGCCTCAGATACAACAATTACATAAGGTGAATAAAAGTTACTTTTACAATTATAATCGAAACAGTATGGGTACTTTGGAAGTGACTTTGAATCACTTTTTCTTGCTGGCCAAAATTATATAACATATATATGTATCAAGTATATAGTATATATGTATAAGTATATAGTGTATATATATATATACATATATACTATATGTATATATGTATACTATATATGTATAGTATATATAGTATATAGTATATATGTATCAAGATTACATAGTAGCTATATAATTCCATCTTTTCTTTTCTTTTCTTTTCTTTTCTTTTCTTTTCTTTCTTTTCTTTTCTTTTCTTCCCTCAAATTCTTTCATATACCCACCTGCCCTCTTTCAAGTTTACAGCCTCTTTTTCTTTAATTGTCTGTGTGTGTACATGTGTGTATGTGTATTCCTAATTATGTAAACACAGCATGCTCAGCCCATTTCATGTTAGTTTCATGTATGTTTTCAGAGCTGACCATTTGGTTTTGGATAATCAATTGGTATCCTCTTTCCTGGGGAAGACTGTTTCTCCCTCCCAGTCTCTTGCTGTCCAAAATTTGAAAACCAATTTTGCCTATTTATTTAATGCCAGAGCGCTCCTATTAATTACAATTAAAGTCTCAGCATATGTACTTTATTCTGAATTTACTTTTTTGTCTTTTTCCACCTGTGACTTTTTGGAACTGAAGAGTTTTGTTAACATGGCATTCTTAACTTCTGTGAAGAATACTTTGCTCAAGGTTTTGAGTCTGTTTCCCAGACTTCAAACAAACAAACAAACAAACAAACAAATAAAACAAAGCAAAACCGTATCTCACTGTACAGCTGTGTTTGCCATGGTGGTTTTTTATGCAGTCCAGGGAGGTCTCAAGTTTCCAACATCCCTCCTGCACAGGCCACCCACGGCCTGGGCTTAGAGCTTTGTACCACCATGCCCATTGCGTATAGCTTTTTATCAACCCTGTTCTTACTGCCATTACATTCATATGCCTTAGATCACCTTAGACCACAAGTCTGATGAGGATCCCAGAAGTCATAGCTCTTAGTTAGTTGCACCCATGGCACATTTTTCAACACACGTCTTGTCACTAAGCTACCCAAGTCTCTTTCCTCTCTCGAGTCTTAATAAAGCGATGAAGCGATGAACAAGCAGGGCTCCTTTTCCTCCCTTGGCAGGAGATACGTGCTCTTGTGATTTTTTACTAGAGACATGCAATATACTTATGACTTTTTGCCCTGACTTGTATATTAGAATTTGTGACCTTATTAAAGTTTAGCACATGTCCCAGGCCGCCTAAGATATATCTGGAAATGTGTCAGATGGATTGTTTTATTTGATGGCTTTGCTATTTAGTATCAAATGGTACTTGAAAGAATAACTTCAAGTTGACATAAATTATGTTTTCATAACTAGCTGAGGACATCATATTTGGAAAGTAGACAAGAGCTGGGCATAGTGGTGAATGCCTTTAATCCCAGGGGACAGACAGAATGCTATGAGTTCCAGGCCAGCCAGGGCTACATAGCAAAACCCTGTCTCAAACAAACAAAAGCAGACAAGAGAAAGAAAGAAAGAAAGTCCCAAGGTGGCTGAGGAAAGAAAATCCACCAGGAGGTAAAAAAATAAACTTCATCATGCCTCCAGAGTTAGCTTAAAAGTTGAAAGAAAGAAAGCTCAGAGATCATTTAGCCCAACAGTGGGGTTTTCCCAAACATGAGATTTGCAGTTTTACAACTGGGAAAGCCTCAGGAAAACAGATTCCTCTTCTTCCAAAAGCCCCTTTGACAAGGTAATACAGGCAATTTGGGGTTCTAATATAACAGGTGAGGCTGAGTGGTTGGTTCTGTCTCTATTAGAATGCTCTCAATAATGGAAAACTGTTGAAGTCTCCCCCCCTCCCCCCATAGCATAGCTGTAGCCATTTTGTTCCATGCCTGCCAGCTATTTCATATTGCTGCTGTAACATACCTGCCAGTTACTGACACACACACAAAATTAACTTGACTTACAGCATGGTCATTCCAATCACATCCCCTGTTATGTTCTGTATGAGGTGTGTTAATCTTAACAAATTCCATGATGCTTTCCGAAGAACCCATCAAGTTAAAGGTCAATATAAATTAAGTATTACATCTAAAATAGCTTGAATCAGAGTCGACTACTGGGCAACCCTTCCTGCACCTGCGTATGAGCTTGTTGTGGTTTTGTGGGGTTTTATTCCTTTATAAGCCTGCCCTGAGGACAGACTGGTACCACAATCATGCACCTGAGTCCTTTTTGTGACCCTGAACATTCAGTCTTGGGGCGTGTGTTTAATAAACTATTCTTGCTTAACCGAGATCAGTGCTTGAGATGGTTTGCATATGCTTGGCCCAGGAAGTGGCACTATTAGGAAGTGCAGCCTTGTTGGAGTAAGTGTATCGCTGTGGGTGTGGGCTTTGGTCTACAAAGTGAGTTCCAGGATAAGCCAGGGCTATACAGAGAAACGCTGTCTCAAAACAAAACAAAACAAAACAGACTCTCGCTCTAGCTTCCTGGAAGCCAGTCTTCTCCTATATGCCTTTGGATGGAGACGTAGAACTCTCAGCTCCTCCAGGGCCACATCTGCCTGGATGCTGCCATTCTCCCACTTTGATGAAAATGGACCTAACCTCTGAACCTGTAAGCCAGCCCCAGTTAAATGTTGTCCTTATAAGAGTTGCCTTGGCCATGGTGTCTGTTCACAGCAGCAAACCCCTGAGGCAGTGTTTGTATGGTTTGTGTGGTGATTTCTGAACCTCAACGTTTGGTGTGTTTCTGTTGCATGTGTCTTCAAACTGAATTCTCTGTGTGTGTGTGTGTGTGTGTGTGTGTGTGTGTGTCTGATGTTTGTTGTCCTCCTGGATCACTCTGTGCCTTACTATTGTTATTTTTACAGTCTTTCACTGAACCTGAAAATAGACCGACCAGTCTATCCTAATCCTGAGCTCCCAGACTGCCTGTCTCTGACCCCCCCCCCTCCATACCCCACTTCCACCCACTGCTGTGGTTATTGTGCATTGCTGGCCCAGTTGTTTATATGGTTGCTAGGAGTCCAAGCTGCAGTTCTCACGCTTGTGTAGCATCTCTATCTTGCTCTTTCAGCTCCAGTGTCTCTATGCTGTGAAGATCTATTGGGTCCTTCATTTTGGTTTGTTTGTTTTCTTTCCTTTTCTTGGTTGTTGTTGTTGTTGTTGTTGTGGCCCCGGAGACAGAGCTTCTCTGTGTAGCCCTGGCTGTCCTGGAACTCGCTCTGTAGACCAAGCTGTCATAGAACTCAGATCCTCCTGCCTCTGCATCCCAAGTGCTGGGATTAAAGGCTTGTGTTGCCACTACCAGGCTTATTTTGTTTTTCTTTTCTTTTCATTTTTAAATATTTTTTATTAATTTATTGTCTCACTTATTACATCTCAACTGCAGTCTTCCATCCCTCCTTCCCTCCCAGTCCCTCATCCCTCCTCTCTACCCATCTATCTACTCATCAACCACTCACCACCACCCCTCCTCCCGAGAAAAGGGCAGGCTGGGAAGGGATCGCAACCAAACATGGCATATCAAGTTGCAATATGACTAGGCACCTCCTCTCACATCAAAGCTGGACAAGGTAACCCAGTAGGAGGGAAAGGGTCTCCAAAGCAGGCAAAGGCATCAGAAACAGCTCTCTGCCCCATACTCCCTCTGTTATAGGACTCACAGGAGTTTCATAAAACATCAAATAACACATATGCAGTGGGCCTAGTTAGACCCATGCAGGCTCCCTGGTTGTGTCTGTTTAATCTCAGTGAGCCTCTAGGAGTCCACGTTTGTTGATTCTGTCTCCTTGACCCTTCTGGGACAAGGATGAGAACAGGAAGGTCCTTCTTACCTGAAACCACACAGGCTTCTATTTGCTTGATGTTTGTTTGTTTGTTTGTTTATTTATTTATTCTGTGTTTTCTGGAGACAGGGTTTTTTTGATGTAGTCCCAGCTGTCCTGGAACTCTGTAGTCCAGGCTGGCCTAGGTCCCCCTGCCTCTGCTTCCCAAGTCCTGTGATAAAAGGCAGGCACCACCACCGCCGCCTAAGGCCTTCTATTAAGTACATAAGACATTCTTGTTGAGAGATCAAGAAATCAAGCCACAACCTTATCCTTCACTACCCTCCAACTCAATATACTCACTCATTTCTGTTCAGTGTGCCATACTTTGGCTAGCTCTGTGGAATGATGTAAGGGAGGAACTTAGGCCAGTGAATGATCTTGTAACAAATGCTTCTTAGCCAGGGCGCACATATCTGTAACTCCAGCACTTGAAAGTTAAAGAAAGATCTTGAGTTGCAAAACAAATGTCTCTTTTTCTGAAGTAAAGGTGTATTAAATAATGCATATAAGAAACAGGCATGCAGACAATTAAATCTAGACTATAGAAGATTACCTGGTCTAGTTTGTCCAAGCCATACTTGACAAGTCAGTTCAAACTGGCTTGTTTTATATGACATCTTTAGTTCACACTTGTTACAAGCGACAAAATTGTACTTTAAACTGATATTGTGCTGATAATTTTAAGGGGGACAGAAAAGCTGAAGGAAAGTCACAACTTCAGTTATAACACATGGTCAGTAACTTCCATTCTAGACAAAGACACAGAACCCATTGTAGTTAAGTACGCATTCAGCATTCAGTTTAGCTACTGTGCAATGGCATTGAAATACAGGATATAATGGAAGCCCGGGGGAGTTTTCTGGTGCAATATGGGAAAGAGACGTAACAATTAGTACTAGAAGTGCAGTTAACTTAGGTAGTGTGAAGTCCCAGTATTGATTACTTTCCTGAAATGTGCTTTTTAAAGATCTCTTTTTATTTATATATACGGGTCTGTGTGTTTGTGTATGTGTATGCTCATATGTGTGTGTAGGTGCCTTTGGAGGCCAGTAGAGGGTGCAATATCCCTTCAAGTTGGAGTTGTAGGCAGTTTTGAGTTGTCGGATGTGAGGTGGGAAGTGAACGCAGGACTCCCTATGAGAGCAGTAAATGCCTCTAACTAGTGAACCATCATCTTCCCAGCCTAAAAAGAACTCTGAAACAAAAAGCAATGTGACTTGCCCATGCCTCTACTTTATAAGAATAGGGTACCGATGAGCATAAAATTTCCACTGAAATTTACTTGCCTAAATTTAGCCTTCCATACTAGAAGTGAAACCAAACCAAATCTAACCCACAAAGTATAAGCCAGTACACCTTAGCTAAAGTAATAGAGCCAATTTGCAGAAATTAAACAATAAATGGTGTGTTGGTGAAAACAGACGTGAGCTTTCACCACAGCTATGAGGTTTTTAAAAAACAGCTGATAATTCTCTAACATTAGTCTAATCTGCTGTCTGACTTTTCAGTGTAAAATATCACTGAATTAGGTATTTACGTCTGTCAGATGTACGTGAATTTGAAACCTAAAGGTTCTGCCTGTAATTCTGGCTCTTGAAACTGGAGTCAGTTTTAGACCAAAATTATGCAGTTTTAAAATAAAGCAACAAAATCAAGGCAGTTGGTGATATTTCACATACCTACTGTATTTTTGCAAAGGATATTTAGGTATCGAGTTATTTCTGTGGATAAAGGAGATCTCCGCCAAGCTAGATGACCTTAATCTGATACTTAGAGCCTGTGTGGCAGGAACAAAGAACTAACTCCTACAAGCTGTGCTCTAACCTACAACACACACACACACACACACACACACACGCACTCACATACAAATACATTTTAAGTGAAATTCAAAAATTGGATTAGGGGACTGGAGAGATGGCTCAGCAGTTAAGAGCACTGACTGCTCTTCCGAAGGTTCTGAGTTCAAATCCCAGCAACCACATGGTGGCTCACAACCATCCGTAATGAGATCTGACTCCCTCTCCTGGTGTGTCTGAAGACAGCTACAGTGTACTTACATATAAAATAAATAATAAATAAAATCTTTAAAAAAACAAACAAACAAAAAAACCAAAAATTGGATTAGAAGTTTTATACTAAAGAAAGAATATAAATTTAAAAATATTGGGTATGCAACAAGCAGCTAAAAGAGTCAGATGCAGATATTTGCACCCAACCAATGGACAGAAGCAGCTGACCCCTGTTGTTGAATTAGGGAAGGCTGAAAGAAGCTGAGGAAAAGGGCAACCCTGTAGAAGGTCTAGCAGTCTCAATTAATCTGGACTCCTGAGATCTCTTGAACACTGGACCACCAAACAGGCAGCATACACAAGCTGATATGAGGCGCCCAACACACACAGTAGAGGACTTCCCAGTCTGTGTTCATTCACAAATGAGGCACCTAACCTTCAAGAGACTGGAGGCGCCAGGGGGTTTAGAGGTCAGATGGGGTGGGGGATGGGGACATCCACGTGGAGATGGAGGGGCAGGAGGTATGGGATGTGGAACAGTTGGAGGGTGGACGGTGGGGTGGTCCACCCTCCAACTGTTCCACATCTGTTTTTATTAAAAAAAAAACTTGGGTCTGAGTATCAAGAATAAAACATGATCATACTAAAAATACAGTGTTTACAGAGCAATGCAAACACTGATCTGTATCTTCCCAAGAATAGTGAGAGATTCAGCATTCAACAGAAAAAGACAGAACACGTGAAGAATGTGGTCTTGTTTCAGAAGTAACAGATGTGCCAGAATGTCAGAGGATTAATCTGATTCCTTAGTGAGTGAGTGAGTGAGTGAGTGAGTGAGTGAGTGAGTGAGTGAGTGAGAGAGTGTGTATACGTGTGTGTGTGGGTGTGTGTTGCATTCCACTCATCTGACTTCCTTTTCTGATTATGTTTTTAGTGTGTAAAGGAGAAGACTGTGTTGACTTCCCTATTTCTTTTTTGTAGAATTTCATGGTATGATTTTCTCCTTGAAAATGAGGAACCACCCAGAATTGGCAGTAATAGATTTCTAGGAAGCAAATGGAGTTTATTGCCTTCCTAATACTTCTGATTGTTCTGGAATGGCTTGTGCTATTGCTGTGAGAATGATTCTGCTTATATAGAAGCCACCTATGTAACAGAAGAGGCCGACTAGTTAGTCCCACATTTTAAAACAAACAAGGAATTCCAATTCCAATGATTGTTTCTGATTATTGACTTGTCTATGATAAACTTTGCATAGAAACTGCCGCCTTTGTTAGAGGTGGGGAAACAAATGGTAACAAGGACAGCTCATCATGAAATTTCTGGGAATCACTCATGCACTGTTCGACATTACACATATATCAGTTATAAACACACATTCTTCTTTATGTACAGGATTGTGCACTAAGGGTGTTCTTCTCCCCAGGCCTATGCTACCTGAAAAATCCTTTTGGCTACATATGGACAGCTGAAATTTCATCTCTTTAATACTCTATGAAAGATGAAGTTGTGGGGCGTGGTGGCGCACGCCTTTAATCCCAGCACTCGGGAGGCAGAGACAGGCAGATTTCTGAATTCGAGGCCAGCCTGGTCTACAAAGTGAGTTCCAGGACAGCCAAGGCTACACAGAGAAACCCTGTCTCAAAAACCCAAAAAAACCAAACCAAACAAACAAAAAAACCAACCCCCTCAAAACAACAAACAAACAAACAAAAAACAAATATAAAAAATAAAAAAGAAGGGGGCTGGTGAGATGGCTCAGTGGGTAAGAGCACCTGACTGCTCTTCCAAAGGTCCAGAGTTCTAATCCCAGCAACCACATGGTGGCTCACAACCATCCGTAACGAGATCTGGCGCCCTCTTCTGGAGTGTCTGAAGACAGCTACAGTGTACTTACATGTAATAAATAAATAAATCTTTAAAAAAAAAAAGATGAAGTTGGCTTGAAGTAGTTTTTGTTCTAAAGACAAAATTGGAGCTCTAGTTATTGAATTTTATGTAAGTCACTAAATAAGAATAGCCATTTATGTATATTGTTACTTATAAATTTATGACATCCACCAACTAATTCATAAGCTCTACTAATGAACATGGTTGAGATTTTTCAAAGCAAAACAAAAAGTCAAAAAAAAATTATTCCTGGTGTTTAAAGCTTAGATTGAACTCTGAAAATAACTTATAAAAATAGACTTTAAAACAAAGTACACAGTTTAAAAAGGTTATGGCATAGATACTCTCAAATGCCACCTGTAAAATAAATAAAAGATCTACTTTAAAAGAAGTTTTGAAGCTCTTGGTAAAAAACATTGATTTCTTATTCCATTTAAAACTAAGTACAGGATTCAAAAGGGTTATAGCCTAGATACTATCAAATACCATTTAAAAGATAAATAAAAGAGATCTACTTTAAAAGAACTTTCAGAGCTCTTTGCTATGAGTATTGGCTTCTTACTCCACTCAAATATTTCATCAATGCAACATATGTTTTGGGCTGGGGAAATGGCTCAGTTGGAAAACGTGTGTGTCTTGCAAGCATGAGGACTTCAATTCAATATCCATAAAAATCTAATCAAAGCAAGGCATGGTGTTATGTGCTTGTCATCCTGGCACTGGAGAAACCTGTAGGAGGACCGACCAGCAGTCTCAATTAATCTGCACCCCCGAGATCTCTCGGACACTGGACTTACAAGGCTACTTACAAAGGGAAGTGTTTACTTTGACTACTTAGAGTTTCAGCAGGCTGGAGTCCACGACGGTCAAGTGAAGGCATGGTGGCAGACAGTCAAGTGTTCATATCTTGATATGCAAGCAGGAGGTAGAGAGGCTCACTGGGATGGCTTTAATCATCTTTTCAAAGTCTGCCCTTGTTGACACACCTCCTCAAGGCCACAACTCCTAATCCTTCCCAAATAGAGCCATTCTTTTATTATTATTATTATTATTATTATTATTATTTTATTTATTTATTTTTTTGAGACAGGGTTCCCTGGCTGTCCTGGAACTCACTCTGTAGACCAGGCTGGTGGAAACTCAGAAATCTGCCTGCCTCTGCCTCCCAAGTGCTGGGATTAAAGGCGTGCATCACCACTGCTGGGCAATAAGGGCTATTCTTACTCAAACTACCGTAGGAATGATAACCAAGTTGTCCTCTCGCCTCCACATGCACATGCATTATCCATGTATCACCATCGCACAACTTTGTTATTGTGCAAGCATCATAGAGTACTTACACTGAAGTGGCTACAATGTCGCTCTACAATAGTCTGCAATGACTAACATTGTATATGAGGTCCAATCATTTTCCCAAGCCTTGCTATACAGTGCATGCCTGTATTTAAATCAGTCTAAGAAGAATTTAGGAATATGTTGTTTTAACACAATTCCCAAGGGTCACTTAACTCATGTTATCTAATTCAGATATGACTACGCCCATAGTACAAACATTCAAAGAAGCTTACCATAAAGGGAAACCCATTAGATCTTAAAATTGAGCTTTGAGTTAAATCTGTTTGCTAGGAATGGGAATGTAAGGTTATTTGTAAATGGAAGATCTTGCTTCTCTCTTGGTAGGATAGAATTTTCATTCCTTTACATGACCTTGAGTGTATATTGAATGCCATGTGACAAACAGTACTGTATGTGCTAGGAGGTGAGGGAAACTAAAATTAACCACAAGTTGCTTCACACTAACGGCCCTAGTTTACTGGCAGAGAGAAAAGCGTGGCGTGCGCAGGTCATAGCACTATTGGTATATATTTCATTCAGTCTATACCAGGTCCCTTTGGAATAGGCACAAAGGAATCCACAGTACAGATGAATAAACTGTGTAGCTCAAGGACCATTAGCAACTTGCAAGAAGCACCCCACTAGTGAATGGCAAAATCATGAATAAAGCCCTATACCTAGTAGGCCTATGCTGTACCAGCCCACTACCAGCCTCCTGGTGCTGCATCTTTCAGAAAAGGATGAGTGGTGTGGTGGTCTGATGGAATTGGTGTGTCAAAAGAGGTTGTACATCAATGGAATCTCTGAAAAATCTGCTAATAGGAACATGTTGCCTGGCTGGGAAGGGCAGCCAGAGAAATATATGACGGGTAGTATGGAGCAGGAGGGCAAAAGTGCCCAGCAAAATACTATATACCATCTATATATCATTGTTTAGATAGATGATGATGAGGTGGTGGTAGTAAAATTGGTGGTAGGAGCCCACTACATAGTTCCTTCTAGGTAACAATCAGGCTGTAACTAAAGGCCAGTGCTTGGGGAGACACAGAGGTGATCTGAGTCTTGATGTCGTAAGGCCCAGTATAGAATGGAGAAGAGAAAGGAGAGGAAGGAGAGGTTGGTTGACTGGGGAATTAGCTTATAAAGAATATAGTATGAGAAGTTCCATGAGGGTCTTGGAGAACCAGAGAGTAGGTAGCGCAGCTCAGGCTAATTTCAAAGAATGACCCATGGTAGGGAAGGGGAGCCTAGATTACAACCTACAGTTGGAGTCTGGAGGCCTGAGGGTGGCACTGGTCCAAGTCCTGGAGCCTAAAGCCTGGAGTTCTCATGGCCAAGGTCAACAGAAGAAGAGGTCAAAACGCCTCTTCTATGGTAGAAGGTGAGTACATTCTCTCTAGTTCGATGGTCTCCAGGTTCTTGAATGGTACTCACACACGCTGAAGATGAACATTCCCCATCAAATGTGCTCACACTCACTTCTCAGTCTCTTCTGGAAAGACCCTCGCAGGCAATCCCCAAACCACTCCTTAGTGCAATTGAGTTTGCCACCTGGAACTGTCATAAACAGGCCCCCACATCTACAAATTAACTCAGCCTGTTTTACTATGGAAGAAACTACAAGTCCTTGTAGGAGCAGAAAGGTGTAACGCCTCTCCACACCCACTGTAAGGGCCGCAGCCAACACTCCCATATAACAGGATGCAAAAGAAAGGCATGATAAATGAAGCCTGAAAGAATTTGAGAAACCTCTTTTCGTTCAGGTAATAACGTGAAGGTGACAGGCTGAGGGGAAAGGTCTCGCAAAGCCGGCATGTCCACATTCTTGGCCTCTCCCTAACATTCTTTCTTCTGGAGGTTTATGAGGTAGAGTGTCCTGGAATTAGGGGCTTCAAGGGAGGAGGGGAAAAGGAGAAAGGATCCATCTTTCCAGGTTTTATAGTTTAGTCTGAGGGAGATGCATTCTGATTTCTACAATGCACCTTGAAGTAGGGGAATTTTGGTTTCCGGGAGCTGGCTTTGCTTTGGGGGACACACAAGGTATGAAAAAAGGACAGGAGCTCAGAGACACCTTGCTTCTGAGACCTTTCCAATTCCCTTCCATTCAAGGCAGCCAGCACGCCAGCACAAGGTGTCCCATTTTGAGCTTAATCATGAGCAATATAAAAATTATAATAAGGTAAGCTGTTCAGTGATGAATTTTAATGTCTTGGTTATAGTTGGAAAAGCCCTGCGTTTGCTTCATTTAACATTGAATACATTAAAAGTCAAGAAACAGACTAGGAGATAGCCTTGTGTAAAATATGCTATTTTATTCAACCGTGGGAAAAATGCTCATAATGTGGTTTTATTTTTATTCATTTTTCATTAGGTTCAGATGAAGTACGCCAAAGTTAAACTAGGGAATTGCTTACATGTTAAAAACAAAAATCAAAACGAGTAAAGACTTGTTTGAATGGCGATCACTTGGAAAATAGGAAGAAAAAGAAATACGTATGTTGTCAGTTTTTCTGGAAAACCCTTCACCGTGCTGTTTGGGAAAAACAAAACAAAACAAAACAAATAACAGAAGCTAGCACAAAGGGAAACAAAATTTCCCTTCAGGCCTACTGAGCAGGAGTGCATCTTTTCTAGCTCGTCTGGATTTCATTGATACCTTTTAGCTCTCCAGTCCTGCGAGAAACAGCTTTAAGACTCCTGGAAATCTTGTTTACGTCCTGGAAACCTTGATTGCAACCGAATTCTGACTCCACTTTAAGGTAGACCTAGCAACGCTTTGGGCCTCAGTTTCCCTCCGCCTATCACCCCAGGACCTGGCAACTGTTGCAGGCTCTCCCCGAGACCTTACAAAGTGTGTGGAGCACGCCCGGCTCTCGGAAGCGCACGACACCCGCGAGCTGTTACGTCAGTGGTTCCCTCGGCGGCGCCCGGGCTGTCCTCCTAAAATACTAGTAGAAGAAGTATAAATGGCCCGGGAGGGTGCAGGGACCGGGCCCACGTGACCGCTCCACGAAGGCCACCGGCGGGGGCTCCGAGCGCAGGCCGCGCGCTTTCCCGCCGCATCCGGGCGCCGGGCGAGCTCGGGGGACGCCGGGCCCTGGCGGCGGCGGCGGCGGCTCGAGCCGTGCCTCGGGCGGGTGAATCATCCCGGCCCACAGCGAGCGCCGCGGCGGCCCGCAGCAGCGCCGGAAGATGGCCGAGGCGGGCGCGGGCTTCCTGGAGCAGCTCAAGTCCTGCATCGTGTGGTCGTGGACCTATCTGTGGACCGTGTGGTTCTTCCTCGTGCTCTTCCTGGTCTACATCCTGAGGGTGCCCCTGAGGATCAACGACAACCTGAGCACAGGTCAGGCCCGGCCCGGCCCGGCCCGGCCCGGCTCCGCTCGGCCGCCCCTCCCCCGCCCCGGGAAAGTTAGTGCAAAGTCGCGCGGCGGGGTCGCGGCCGGCGGGGACGCGCGCTCCGGGACCCGCCGCCTCAGGTGGCCGCCGCAGTCCCGCGGCCTTCGCGAGTCCCACCCCCACCTCCGCGCGCGGAGTGTCCCCTTACGTCCCCGCGAGTCCCCGCCGAGCCCCGGGAGCTCGCGAGTCTCGCCGGCGCTCGAGCGTCCGAACCGCGCCGAGGAGGCAGGTCCTGCTCCGGGCTGCGCCGCCAGGGCCCACGCGTGGCTCGGGCCGAGGGCGCGCGCGAGTGGAGAGAGCCTTGTCCCGGAGGGTGTCGCTGTGGTGTGGACGGGGAGGGCATGTCCGTAGGTCTCTCTAGGAGCGTGGATGACGTGTCAGGTCACCCAACGGAATGTCGAGGGGACACGCGGACCGCGCGCGGGGAATCTGGAATGTCTGACGTCCCCAGCTGAAGTTGTCCTGTTCTCGGCTGAGCCCTCTCTAAAGCGCGCGGGGCTAAACAAGTGTGCATGTGGTGACTGTGATCCTGATAAACTTGCAGCAGGCCTCCCCAGATGTTAAAAACCAAGGAGGGCAAACTCAGGCTAAGGACACCCCAGAGACAATTCAGAAACAAAATGCACTTTGAAGGAAGGCTTACAGCCCTTTCAGTCTGCAAATTTTATTGCACACTACGCTGGGAAGTCTTTACAGTTCTGACTTATTTACAGACATAGATACACATTCACATATATCTGTCTTCTGTTATTTTAATTTGCATGGTCTACAATACCAAGGTTGGAAATGAATTTCCTATGACCGTAACTGGGAATGGGGGACCGGTGGGAAGTGGACTCTTTTAGATGCTTGCCACAATGTACTCATTTTGTTTAACATTATAAACCTCCTTGAATGTGAACCTGTTGCTGACTATGTTAGCTTCATAGTATCCTTTGGATGGTCTCTTTGGGAGGCAGACAGAATTCTGCACATAGAATCAGCTCATCCTAACGTAGAGGATGCTAAGCTGTTTGGCTCTGATTATTCCGAAGATCCCACTTTTCTTTTTTTTAAATCTGTTAGCGTGACTGCTTGTCACATTGTCATATTATTGTGTTCCTTGCCTTAGGACAGACATTCTCAACCTGTGGGTCGTGACCCATTTGGAGCTTGCATATCAGATATCCTGCATGTCAGATATATTCATTATGAGTAGCAAAATCACAATTACAAAGTAGCAAGAAAAAAGAAAATAGTTTTATGGTCGGTGGGTCACCACAACGTTCAGAACTGTACTAAAGGGTCACAACATTTAGAAGGCTTAGAACTACTGCTTTAGGGTTAGTTTTTTTTTCTTGTGACTCTGGTGACTAGAGAATAGATTCTAGTCTCAAAGACCCGTCCTTTAAACAAACTTGAATCTTTATCACCAATTTGTAGGAAGGTACTTCCAAATTTTTTCCTTCCAGAAAATTTGTTGTAGAAGTTTTAAAAACTTGAATTTTGCATAATATAGTTATATTTATTTCAGAACACGTCTCTATTTCTCATTTCCTTAAAGGAGGTTAAATAGTCATCCAAACAGAATTATATGCAAGGCACAGAGGCCACACACTAACACTTTAGACAGAACAGACAGGAAGGATTAAGAAGAGAGATGATTTTTTAGGAAGAGAGTTGGGATCTCCCCCAGCCCCAAGCAACACTAGACTTGACATTTCTCACAGGTAGTTTGCACAGGGACCTTTCTAATTGAGATTTTCAGCATAGGATGGGCCAGGCTGTGGCTTGTTCCTTCCTAGGGTTTTTTCTCTGTGGTGCGGGGCCTCAGTTTGTCCTGGAGAGTTTTGTGCATATTCTTGTCATAAAGGGGGATGAGAAGAGAAGCGCGTGGAGAGTATTCATCTTTCTGCTATTTCTGTGAGAATGTAGTAGATGAGGAAGGGATTTAGCACCGCTCTTGATATAGCCAAGAATGGCGGTGAGCCACCGCAGCCGGGACTAGGTTTTTCAAAAGGCAGTGTGAGACATTGGATGGCATTTTTCTTCCCTTTTAAGAAAAAAGTGAGAAGTTCTTGTAGGAAGACGGCCAGAGACTCCTGTCAACGTATTTCCCTCCTTTTCTTGCCAAATTCTCTTTCCCATGGAAACAACTTTCTATAATGAAAGAACTTGCTGGCTGGCTTGCACAGCTCCAAGTAACCGCCCTCCAGTGGTCAAGCCTGTCTTTGCAGGGAACTCTCTAAATGGGGTCCAGTCCAACCCAACTCTCTCTCTCTCTCTCTCTCTCTCCTCCACTCCTCCCCCTCCCCTCCTCTTCTCTCCTTTCCCCTCCTTACCTACCCTTTCTTTCCTTTGTGGTTGTTTCTGAGACTGGATTTCTTGCTGCCACCTGTCCTGAAACCTATAGAGATAGATCTATCTGCCTCTGCCTCCCAAGTGCTGTGATTAAAGGTGTGCACCACTGTACCTAACTCAACTAATTTTGTTGCTCTTTAACTCTGTGGTGCTCTCTCCTCCTGTGATAACGCAGAGATGCCATTGGGTCGAGAGCTGCTTTTTAGAGTTGCTGCAGCTGTTGCAGACCTCCATGTCACTGAAGTAAGGCAGAGGTATGTGGTAACTAGGAGCCATGAAGTCCACATCTCAAGCCCTGCTGTGCACTATGGGAGTGGACTCTGATTTGCATGCTGTGCATTGTGTTTTGGATATGTGGCATGCTCCCCTCAATATTTTTTAAAAAATAGATTGTTGTCTTATCTAATACTTCCCAACCACAGATCCCCCTGCCACCACTCCTCCCTGCTTCTCCCCACCCCTGCTCTCCTGGATCCACTCACCTGCCCTCTTCCAGCAGAAGAAAAACAGGTTTCCAAGAGACAACCACCAGACAAAATACAACGAGACAAGGCAAAAGCCCCGATACCAAATCTGGATAGGGCAACCCAACAAAAGCAAAAGAGTCCCGAGAGCAGACAGAAGAGTCAAAGACACACCTACTCCCACAGTTAGGAGTCCCACAAAAACACCAAGCTAACAGACACAACATATACACAGAGGATTTGATGTAGACACGTGCAGACCCCACGCTTGCTGCTTCAGTCTCTATGAATAGCTCCCATGTGCCCTGCTTAATTGATTCAGTGGGACATGCTCTCCTGGTGTCGTCCATCCACCTCTGACTCCTATAATCTTTCAGCCCTATCTTCCATGAGCTTCCCCTATCTCATAGGGGAGGGATCCCATAGAGATCTCCAATTTCGACTCTCCCTCATAATGTCTGGTCGTGGCTGTTTCTTCATGTGTTCCTATCTGCTGCTGCTGGAGGATGCCTCTCTGATGACGACTGGACAAGGGACCGATGTGTGAATATAGCAGAATATCATTAGGAATCATTTCATTTCTTTTTAATTTTTTTTAAAAAATTCTTAAATCAGTCATGTTTGGTTTTACCCTAGGTCATTGGGCTATCCAGTCTCTGGTTCCTGGCCATCCAAGCAGTGTCTGACATGGGTTTTCTCTCATGGAGTGGGCCTCAAGTTAAATAATGTTTGCCACTCTCACAAAGTCGGCACTACCATTGCCCCAGCACATCTTGAAGGCAGAACTGATTGTTGGACGAAGGTTTTGTGGCTGGGTTGGTGCCCACAGTTCTCTTTCAGTAACACATGCAGCTTGACCTCTCTATGGTACCTGAACTGTGTGGATATTATCCTCAGTGATGGGGCTGCACTATTAGCTTTTGGAGAGCAACCCTCTGTCCTAGCATCATCCTGGATTGTTTGGGGATGTACATGGGACCCCATCAGCCAACAACCCAGTCCACAACTGGAGGCCTTGCCTGGCTACAAAAGCTGGCCAGTTGTGATTCTATATCTCCCATTCCTGGGAGTTTCACTAGGATCTCCCTGGGGATTCCTGGAAGATTCTGTTGGACTGGGTTTCCACATTGCCCACCAAATGCTCTCCAATTTCAGCTCTCTCCCACTCTCTTCTTCTTCATCCCATCTCCCCCCAGCTAGTCCTCCCCTCTCATGTCTTCACTAGTCCCCAGTCCACTCACAAAATCTATTCTATTTCCCCTTCCCAGGGAGCTCCATGCATCCCCCCTAGGCCCTACCTCTTTACCTAACCTTCCTGGGTCTAAGGACTGTAGTTTGGTTACCATTTATTTAATGGCTAATATCCACTTAAATGTGAATACATAGCATTTTGTCTTTGTGGGTCTGAGTTACCTCACTTAGGATGTTTTTGTTGTTGTTTTATTGTTTTTTTTTCTAGTTTTATCTATTTTCCTGCAGATTTCATGATGTCATTTTAATAGCCAAGTAATATTCCATTGTGGAAATGTGCTACATCGTCTTTATCCATTCTTCTGTTGAGGGACATTTAGGTTGCTTCCAGTTTCTGGATATTATGAATTAAGCTAAAATGTATATAACTGAGCAAGTGTCTTTGTGGTAGGATGAAATGTCCCTTGGGTAATGCCCAAGAATGGTATAGCTGGTTATTGAGGTAGACCAATTCCCAATTTTTAAAAAGATTTATTTATTATTATAAATAAGTACACTGTAGCTGTTTTCAGATGCACCAGAAGAGGGCATCAGATCTCATTATGGGTGGTTGTGAGCCACCATGTGGTTGCTGGGATTTGAACTCAGGACCTTTGGAAGAGCAGTCAGTGTGCTCTTACCCATTGAGCCATCTCATTAGCCCCCATCAATTTCCAATTTACGAAGCACCTGCCATGTTAATTTCCATAGTGGCTGTATGAGTTTGCACTTCTACCAGCAATGGAGGAGTATTCCCCTTGCTCCACACCCTTGCTAGCATGTGCTGTCACTTGCGTTTTTGATCTTAGCTATCCTGACAGATGTAAGATAGATTCTCAAACTGTTTTAGATTTTCATTTTCCTGATGATGTACCAATGTGCTCAAGGCCTCCTCTCTCTCTCTGCTGTTAGGCTCAGTGTGTCTAGTTTTATGTTGAGGGTTTTCATCCATTGGATGTGAGTTCTGTCAAGGGATATAAATATATGGATCTATTTGCATCTTGTACATGCAGACACCCAGTTTAATCAGCATTATCTATTGAAAATGTCTTCTCCTCCCCCCCACCCGGATATATTTCTGACTTCTTTATCAAAAATTAGGTGTCCCTAGATATGTGAACTTAGGTCTGGGTCTTTTTGTTTGAAGGAATGTGGATTTTGGAAATTTAGAAAGCAGGAATGCTTTAAGTGGGGCTTAATGGGCAGTACTAGCAGAAGGTGGTGTTTCTGAGGGTGATTTAAACTGTGTAACTGTAGCTCAAGAGATTTCAGAGATTTTATCAGTTATGACCATTGCAGGAAGCATGGCAGCCTGTAGACAAGCATGGTGGTGGACAAGGAGCTGAGAGTTCTACATCTTGATCTGAAGGCAGCAGCAAGAGAGACTGACTATTCTAAAGGAAGCCAGGAGGATGGTCTTTTCTGCACTGGGCAAAGCTTCAAAGCCCACACCCACAGTGATGTACTTCTTCCAACAAAGACACACCTACTTCAACAAGGCCACACCTCCTAATAGTGCCAACTTACCGTGGGCCAAGCATGATCAAACCACCACATAGATAGTGTTTAAATTTGACTTTATCACAGAATATTATTTTCCTTATCTATGGTGATTGAAAGTTTTGTTGGGCATAGTAGTCTGGGCTGGCATCTTTGTTTTCTTAGAGTCGGAAACACATTTGTCCAGAATTTTCCGAGTCTTGTTTTTTCAATACTTATTTATTTATTTGTTTGTTTGGTTTTTGGGGGGTGGGTACTGTCTTTAAGGGATTTATTCATTTCCTCCAGTTGCTTGTTTGTGTTTTCCTGGATTTCTTTAAGGGATTTTCTTTTTCATTTTCTGTCTAAGAACCGCTATCATCTTGATATAGTTAGTTTTTAAGGTTGTTTTCCTTGTGTGTAGCTATGTTGAAATAGTCAGGGCCTGCTGTGGTAGGATAGCTGAGCTCTCGTGGAGACATAGTGTCCTGGCTGTTACTGATGGTGTCCTTATGCTGCATCTAGGCATCTGGGTCTGAGGTGATTAAAGGTCTAAGTGCTGATTTCTGGGTTTTTCTTTGTTGGGTGGGTGTTTTTTCCTTGGTTTCTGTTACCTCTCCAGATTTTCAAAGTGTGATGTTTGTATGTTGCCTGTTTTACTGACCTTCTCAGTTGAAGA
The DNA here is from genome assembly GCF_978045245.1 of Mus caroli. Classification (NCBI taxonomy): domain Eukaryota; kingdom Metazoa; phylum Chordata; class Mammalia; order Rodentia; family Muridae; genus Mus; species Mus caroli. The sequence goes on along the minus strand of NW_028227262.1, from coordinate 131,903,012 downwards.
CTGAGTGAGTGCCTCTGGCTTTAGAAGCTGGAATACAATGAAGTGTTGGGGGAGGAAGTTAAGGAAGGGATGGTAGGGTAGCATGTGCTACGTAGTAGGTACTAGGTAGTAGGTAGTAGGTAGTAGTATAGCACGGGAGACCTGGGCAGGGGGAAGGGAGGCTGCAGCTGGTGATCTGTGGCAGGGCCAGGGAGGAGACTGAGGGATTGGGTATAGTTGAACAGAGAGAGTGATGATCTCTTGGCAAGCTCTCTTAGTCTTCTGGCATAGTCTTCAATGTCTTGATTGCATGTGGCAACTTTAATCATTTAACCTCATTAGAGTGTGTTAAGTGTGCTTTATATACTTATGTGCTGATTTGCATATGCAATTACATTGCATACATAATTATGTATACACAATTAGTTTCTTCATTGCTGCTTTTGCATAGGACACTGTGTCATAGGTACTATGATGAGAAAGATGTACAAGTGTGTGTCAGGTTAAACAAGAATTTATAACATGAGTGCACTTTCTTATAATGTGAAGTGGAGCAGAGCCCCTGAGAGTGAGGAGAATTCTAATTCTGAGTTGGGACATCAGAGGCATGGACCTTCCTCACAGATGCACATAAACATGAAAGTGCAGGATGGATTTAGAGAACCGTGAAATCATGTAGAATTTAATACAATAAAACAAAAGGACTTTGATGAGCAATTATAATTTTAAAACAGATCCTCTTGTTTCATTGGTAGCTTCCCACACAGAAATAATTATTAGATTCCTTGCAAGGCACAGCACAGTTTCTTTTTATTCTTCTTAACTTTCTCCATCCTAGCTGGCTCCTCGTGGCACTAAAGGTCTGGGTACAGTTCATAGAATCCCACAGGGTTCTGATGATAAATACAGACCTTGCAGAGAATATCTCACGGAGGCAACGAAACTCTGGTAATGGGAAATGAATTTGAGAAATGACAGGGAAGAAAATGAAGGTAGAATTAATACCGATTAGCTTCAATGCTTAACTCTGAAGTTAATGGAGAAACTTTACATGGTTTTATGAGTTTCTGAAAACACGATGAACTTTTAGCAAGATTATAAAAAATATCCAAAGACCTAGTATTAGTTGGTTTTCCAGTGAATTAATTTTCCAGAAAATCAGAAAATTTATTTCCAACTAGAGTATTCATATAGGTATTATTTTGAAAAACAATAGGTTTGTAAAAAAAAGAAATAAAAGTCACTTACTTTATATTGTGCTATGCAGAGCAATTTCTCATCTGCCATATGCTGTGTGGTTTTGGGCACTGCACTTTAAACACCGTGCACAGTATACCTGTAAAGCAGTATGCACCTTTGCCATCATTTGTATTAATGAGCTAAAGTAATTTTCCAATTTAATGTTGAAAAATGCAAATTTAATAGAGCTTTGAAATCTTATTTTATTCTGTTTGGAAAATACAAGTGTAATGCAGAAGCCTATGCTAAGCTTCCAGTTACTTAAATTATAAATTATTTTGCATTATGATAATGCCTACAGATATGAAACTCATAGTTTTTGAATCATATTAGTTACTACCCAGTTATGATTTTCTGTAAGTTGGAGGCGGTTGCTCCAAAATTGATTGATATCCCAGATTTCTTTTCCGGAGGGCCTCATTGCAGTTGTTTAAAACCATTCTTCTGACTGAAAACCACGCCCACCCTTCAAGGGCAAGCTTGTATGCTACCTTCTGATCCCTTCAACTGAATGATGTTTCCCTCCTGTCTCACGGTGTATTATTGAGAGGCATGTTGGCATTTTTTAAGGGTTGTATGTCTACTCTGTTAGTGTTTGTGTGCGCGTCTCTCTGTATACATGCCTTCTCATTTCCTCAGGACTTCAGTTATTCGTCTTCTTATTACTTTATTGCACTTAGTAGATTTTTACTGTTCACTGCCTCAATCCATATACAAGCTAGGGTATGCATAGTGAGGTAGGAGTAGAACAATGGAATAGAGAGACTCCCGGGTATGGGCCCCTCTTTAACTTTTTAGCATTAGATTGAGGTCAGAGGCTGCCATGAAAACTTACATTTTTTGATAGGTGTTGCAAATCTATTCATTGATGTATAAAAGCACAGCATTCTAATTCAAGTCAGCTTTGAGTTTTGCATGTAACTCATACGTCTTCATCTCCTTTACATTTGGAAATATTTCTCTCACACATTAATGCAGCAATAGGATGCTTTGATGGCCTTTTCTCAAGTGTCTAACTCTGCACATGTCAAATAATAACTCTGTGGTCTCCAAGGGTCCTGCTCACTCTTGCATTAGTGTTTGTGCCAGTGTCGTGAGATGGACTTCACTGCTGTGGTCTCCAAGGGTCCTGCTCACTCTTGCATTAGTGTTTGTGCCAGTGTCGTGAGATGGACTTCACTGCTGTGGTCTCCAAGGGTCCTGCTCACTCTTGCATTAGTGTTTGTGCCAGTGTCGTGAGATGGACTTCACTGCTGTGGTCTCCAAGGGTCCTGCTCTCTCTTGCATTAGTGTTTGTGCCAGTGTCTTGAGATGGACTTCACTGAGCTCAGAGTGTAGCAGCAAGCATGTTTATGAACCTAGATACATTCCTTTTTCTCTTCACGTTGACTCTCAATTCTTAGTGACTACAACTCCACATTCCATATGGTTTTCTTTAATGGCTTCTCATTGCACTGGAAAAGCCTGATGATCTGAACCCTTCCTCCCCCTCAAGTCTGAACCTCTGTCTGTTCTCCCAATACTTTCAAGAGAAACATCCCTGACACAGCTGGGACTCTTCAATTGTCTTAAATATGCTCAACCTGTGGCTTTTGCTTTTGTTATTCCTTCTGTCAGAATGATTTTTGAATTGATTTTTTTCTTTTCTTTTCTTTTCTTTTTTTATAAGGACAGCATTTTAATGGGGCTGGCTTACAGGTTCATAGGTCCAGGCAGGCATGGTGCAGGAGGAGCTGAGAGTTCTACATCTTCATCTGAAGGCTGCTAGCAGAATACTGACTTCCACTCAGCTAAGGACAAGGGTATTAAAGCCCACTTCCACAGTGACACACCTACTCCAACAAGGCCACACCTCCAAATAGTGCCACTCCCTGGGCCAAACACAAACCATCACATTCCACTCCTTGGCCTCCATAGGCTTGTTCAAATACTTGAGTTTATGGGGCCCATACCTAGCAAAAGCATAATAAAAAAGTACATTTAGTCCAACTTCCAAACTTCCCATAGTCTATAGCAGTCTCAACAATGTTAAAAGTCCAAAATTCAAAGTCTCTTCTGATATTCATGCAATCACTTGGCTGTAATCCCCAAGACAAGACAGGAAAACCAGCTGGGCACACTGCATACTCTGCATCTCCATGTCTGACATCAAAGTGGTCTTCAGATCTCCATTCCTTTTTCTTTTTCTTTTTTTAATTAATTAATTTATTTTTATTAGGTATTTTCTTCATTTACATTTCGAGTGCTATCCCAAAAGTCCCCCATACCTCCCCCCACCCCACTCCTCTACCCACCCACTCCCACTTCTTGGCCCTGGCGATCCCCTGTACTGAGGCATATAAAGTTTGCATGACCAATGGGCCTCTCTTTCCACTGATGGCTGACTAGGCCATCTTCTGATATATATGCAGCTAGATACACGAGCTCCAGGGGGGTACTGGTTAGTTCATATTGTTGTTCCACCTATAGGGTTGCAGATCCCTTTAGCTCTTTGGGTACTTTCTCTAGCTCCTCCACTGGGGGTCCTGTGATCCATCCAATAGCTGACTGTGAGCATCCACTTCTGTGTTTGCTAGGCCCCGGCATAGTCTCACAAGAGACAGCTCTATCTGGGTCCTTTCAGCAAAATCTTGCTAATGTATGCAATGGTGTCATCGTTTGGAGGCTGATTATGGGATGGAGGAGTTATAGAGACAAAGTTTGGAGCTGAGACGAAAGGATGGACCATCTAGAGACTGCCTTATCTGGGGATCCATTCCTTTTTCATCTTTGATAGTTATAACAAATTAATTTCTCCTGGGCTGGTTCCACTCCCTGTTAACAGTTTTCCTCAGGAGATACCCTATAGCTCTGGCATCTTTAGCATCTTGGGCTCTCCAAGGCAGCTTCAATGTCACAGCTTCTTGTTTCAATGTCTTAGATCCACACATGATCTTCTGGGCTCCTCCAAAGGGCTGGCGTCACTTCTCCAGCTCTGCCCTCTGTAGCACTCTAGGCACAGGGTGATCCACTCCACTACGGCTGCTGTTCTTGGTGATCATCCCATGGTACTGGCATCTCCAATACACTGGGGTCTTCCTCTGCAACTAGGCTTCACCAATAGCCTCTTATAGGCTCTCTTTGTGGTGCCAAGCCTCAACTCCTTTGCATGACCCCTTCAGTCCCGGGCCATCAACTACAACTGAGGCTGCACCTTCACCAGTGACTGTCCCTGGCCTCTCACAGTGCCAAGCCTCAGCTGCTCTTCATGATCCCTTCCTGCCTTCAAAACCAGTACCACCTGGGAGACTTACACATTACTAAATACAGCTACAGCACAAGGTACATACAGCCTTGCCTATCTCTGGAACACAGCTTCTTTGTGCTCTCAGAAAATACTTCCTAGCCAGGCAGTGGTGGTGCATACCTTTAATCCCAGCACTTGGGAGGCAGAATCAGATGGATCTCTGAGTTCAAGGCCAGCCTGGTCTACAAAGTGAGTTCCAGGACAGCCAGGGCTACACAGAGAAACCCTGTCTCGAAAAACAAAAAACAAACAAACAAACAAAAAAACCCAAAAATACAAAACAAAAAACCAAACCAAACAAAAACTTCCCAGAAAATTTCATCACAATGATGCTGGTCTCTTCTAAATCACTAATTTCTTAGCTCCAACTAACCAGCATCAATCGCCCCAGTAGGCCCTTCTGTTCTTGATTCTAAAGCCAGAGCCACATGGCCGAAACTGCCGTGTTCTACTGCTTGCTGGGGCTGGAACATGGCCCAATTTTCTGTTACATTATCACTAGCTTACTCTTTGTCAACTCCTTCTCTACCTAAACTTGGCTGTCCTGGATCTTGCTCTGTAGATTGACCTTGAACTCAGAGATCTGCATGCCTGTCTCCTGGGATTAAGGGTGTGTACCACCATGCCTGAATTTAAGGTTTTTTTCACCTATAACTTGATCTGTCTCAGTCAGGCCTTGAACTCAGAGATCTGCTTGGCTTTCTCTCCTGAGATTAAAAGTGTGTACCGCCATGCATGGATCTAAATTTAGTAGGATGTTGTCCCAAGGTCACCACTCCATTAATTCAATTTAATATCCTTGATATAAAATTTCAATTTATATCAATATCAATTTCACTTCCTGGTGCCCCTTTAATACTAGAACTATATAGCTTATCATGAGACTTAACCAGAGAACAAAGACTATGGTTGGCGTTTCTGAGACTTTTTTTGGTCAGTGCAATTAATCTGAGTCTCTTCATCTTAGCCTCAGGCAGGCTCTTCACGAAAGGGCAAAAAGTAGCCATGTTCTTCACCAAAATAATACAAATCAGTCTCTAGGCCACACACTGAAGTTCTTTTCCACTGAAACCTCTTAGGCCAGGTCTGCGCAGTTCAAATCACTCACAGCAACAAAGTCTTCCATATTCCTACTAGATTGGCTTATTAAGCCCCACTTAAAACATTCCATGGCTTTCCAAAGCCAAAGTCCCAAAATCCACATTCTTCCAAACAAAAGCATGGCCAGGCCTATCACAGCAATACCCCACTACCAGTACCAACTTTTGTCTTAGGGTTTTATTGCTGTGAACAGACACCATAGCCAAAGGCAACTCTTATAAGGACATTTAATTGGGGCTGGAGTCTGCAGTCTAATTCCCAACAATGGTTCAGTAGTAGCTGTGAATGGAAGTTCAAGGATCTAGCAGTTGCTCAGTCCCACACGGCAAGCAGGCAAAAGAGCGAGCGATTTTTTTTCTTATAATTAAAAATTTTAGGCCAGGCGTGGTGGCGCACGCCTTTAATCCGAGCACTCGGGAGGCAGAGGCAGGCGGATTTCTGAGTTCGAGGCCAGCCTGGTCTACAAAGTGAGTTCCAGGACAGCCCGAGATACACAGAGAAACTCTGTCTCAACAAAACCAAACCAAACCAAACCAAAACACAAGAAAAAACTAGACTGTTTGGGCTGGTGAGATGGCTTAGTGGGTAAGAGCACCCGACTGCTCTTCCGAAGGTCCGGAGTTCAAATCCCAGCAACCACATGGTGGCTCACAACCATCCATAACGAGATCTGACTCCGTCTAATGGAGTGTCTGAAGACAGCTACAGTGTACTTACATATAATAAATAAATAAATCTAAAACATTTTTTTAAATGCTTATTGTCTTAGGTTCCTGTTGCTGTGCAAAAGCACTATTGCCAAAACAGTTGGGAGTATAGAGTTTATGTCATCTTAGCACTGCTAGGTGACAGTCCACAACTGAGGGGAGTCAGGGCAGGAACTCAAGGCAGGAGCCTGGAGGCAGAAACTGACACGGCAGACAAAGAGAAATGCTGCTTACTGACTTGAACAGCTGCCTCAAACCATCCAGGATCCCCTGCCCAGGAATGGCACTGCGCACAGTGAGATGGGCCCACTCCAGTTTTTAATCAAGAAAATACTCCAAAGACCAATCGGTTGGGGACATCTCCTAGACTTGAGTTTCCTCCTTCCATGCGAATGTAAACTCATGTCAAGTTGACAGAACACTAGCCAACACACTTATTGTGTGTGTATGAATGTTTGCCTGCATGTATTTATGACTGTGTACTACTTACATGCCTGGTATCTATGGAGGTAGAAGAGGGCATTGGATCCTCTGGGATTGGAGTTTCAGTCCATAGTGAGCTACAGTAGAACTGAACCCTGTCCTCTGGAGGAGCAGCCAGTGCCCTTGGCTGCTGAGCTGTCTCTCCAGCCCTTCCACTTGAGTTTTGGATGGCAATCTCCTTACCATTCACAATTCTGCCTCCAGCTTCTTCTTTCACAGTTCTTTCCCCATTGACCCTGTCTGAAATGTGAGTGTAAAGTTCTGTCACTATCACTTCAACATTTTTGGGTTTCCTGCACAGCACTTACTACACTTGGGCTTTTTTGTTTGTTTGTTTGTTTGTTTGTTTTCGAGACAGGGTTTCTCTGTGTAGCCCTGGCTGTCCTGGAACTCACTCTGTAGACCAGGCTGGTCTTGAACTCAGAAATTCGCTTGCCTCTGCCTCCCAAGTACTGGGATCAAAGGTGTGCGCCACCACGCTCGGCACTACACTTGGATATAATTCTGATTTATTAAATGGATGCGTTGTTCTCCACATGATTGTAAGCCTATGAAGGCAGGGACTTTGTTTGTCTTGTTTACTGGTTTCCAAATTTTTAATTTATTTGGCTCCGTTATTTAGTGGTAGAAGTTAAGGATCACTGTTTTAGTCTTTTCTGTAAGTATAATGTGGAAATGTCAGCACCAATAACAGAGAACTCGGGAGCTGATTGTGTAACATAGCCTGGAATGTCAATCACAGAGATTTACAAAGTAAAGTATCTTATACTACGAGGTGTAGTTTAGGGGTTTACCACCATGGCTACGATTGTGTTTGTATGGAAGAGAGAGAGCCGAGGAAGGTCTGTTTGGGAAATTTTTAGGATGATGTTGTGGCAAGTGAAGTCTAACCACCACGCAGAAATACAATGTGAGGTGATTGAAAAGAATTCACTGAATGTTACATATTTTCTTGTCTCCATTTCTGACTTTAGGAACCATTTCTAAAGTCCTAGGAGCCTGGGGGAAATAGTTTTGGTGTTATAGAGATTTGCTTCATAGACAATTTTACTCCAGTGTTCCTTTCTACACTGAATACTGTGCATTAGGAGGAGTGCACATCAGCTGTGATGAAATTAGAGCATTGTATTTAGAACAAGAAGATTTCAGTCGAATTTCAGTTTCCAAAGTGTTAGGGTAAGTGGACAAATTAATTCATAAGATTCCTTTATACAGGAGGGGGCAGTGACATCTCTTTTATAGGTTTGCTTTGCAGTCTGTGTGGGATAGCAGATAGCACTAAGGAGAGCAGAGCCTGGAGTATTAGCCACAATACTTTCATACCTTTGTACTGGTCCATTTAATTCCCTGTGACTTGTATTCAATTAATAATTAATCTTCTGGTTAGTTTATTCAGTCTTTTGGATACATGGGTGCCTGTTGAAGCTGAGTTTTTCCTGTTGGTTTTCATTTGGACACAGACATTTCATTCAGTTATTTTCCTCTGATGTCTGCACCTTTGTTTTCTGTGTCATCTAGTATGCTGTCTTGATCACTAATGCCTTCAGATGCACTGTGCTTTCTGCAAACAGGAACTCTACATAACAGTTGTATCCAAATGGTTGCATTGAGAGGAATCTGCTGACTGGAGCTAAGGAGAGACAAGGCGTTAGTCTTCATCAGGTTCTTAGATGAGTCAGTACTGCCTGCTTTTATTACCGTTGCACTTCCAGGATTGGATTGTAGAAATGTGCTTATATCCCTTAATGTTGCTGGTATTCTCTTTGTATGTGTAAAAATTGTTCAAAATAAAATGAATGCTGTCCTAACAATGCAAGCAAACACATTTAAAAGTGCGTTTTAATGGCAAAGCAGCTCAGTTTATGGGTGAGGATGAGCAGTTGGTGGAGATTGCTTTGCTTTTAAAAAGATACTCTTGGGCTGGTGAGATGGCTCAGTGGGTAAGAGCACCCGACTGCTCTTCCAAAGGTCCAGAGTTCAAATCCCAGCAACCACATGGTGGCTCACAACCATCCGTAAGGAGATCTGACTCCCTCTTCTGGAGTATCTGAAGATAGCTACAGTGTACTTACATATAATAAATAAATCTTAAAAAGATACTCTTACACAACATTTATAACATTGACAAGTATACATGTGCTGAGGCCAGTATCATCTCCTTCTGAGGTCTTTTTAAAAGAAAGATAGTAAAAGCTGGACTTCTTTTCCGAGCTTTGAACTGTTCACATGGCAGTCAGGATTCAGAAGCTTCTCGCGCCACAAGACCCCACCTTCCTGTAGAGTGCCACTCAACAAGCCAGAGCTCCAGCCTTCCTGTAGAGTGCCACTCAACAAGCCAGAGCTCCAGCCTTCCTGTAGAGTGCCACCCAACAAGCCTGAGCTCCAACCTTCCTGTAGAGTGCCACCCAACAAGCCAGAGCTCCAACCTTCCTGTAGAGTGCCACCCAACAAGCCAGAGCTCCAGCCTTCCTGTAGAGTGCCACCCAACAAGCCAGAGCTCCAGCCTTCCTGTAGAGTGCCACCCAACAAGCCAGAGCGCCAACCTTCCTGTAGAGTGCCACCCAACAAGCCAGAGCTCCAACCTTCCTGTAGAGTACCACCCAACAAGCCAGAGCTCCAACCTTCCTGTAGAGTGCCACCTAACTAACAAGCCAGAGCTCCATCGCTTTCATTTTGTATGATAGTCTGTCTTTAACACTAAAAGAAGTCGTTGTGATTTGAGGAGATTGAGTTGTCTACCTGATCTACCTGGTGATTAGGATATCTGAGTTGAGTTCTTCTGAAGTGATGATACTCCTATGCCAGTTCTATTTTTAGAGTCAGATAACTTGCAATGCTCAGAAGAACGGGATGGTATAGTTTCTTTTGCACTAGGAGGAGCCAGGAAATCCACATCCAAGGTACTGGGTGAGGGTGGTTCTCTCAGTTCTCCCCATAGAGCATGGTAAGTGAAGCACCAGAGTCCCTGATCCTGAGGCCTTATCCAGAGGTGGCTCGGAGTGATGACCCACACACTTGGCCTTCTCATTCTGAGGCTCACTTGCCTTGGGTCAAATACAGATTTCCTTGCAGTTCCATTTTAAATTTTGAATTTATGGTACTTTATTTCAGGTTCTTTCTCTACTTTGAAAATGATTTGGTGGCATAGGAGAAACACCAGTCTGCAACCTTTAAAATGCTCCTTTTTCATTCTTTACTTTCAGACATAAGCATGGTTTTATAATATTTAATACCACCTGGACGTATTCGTATTCCTGTCTTTAGGATGTGGGTATGTGTGCCAGCTCTCTCATTAATATATGCCGTAAGTTCAAGTTCAGAATCAAAGTATTTCTTATAAATTATGTTTAGTCCCTAAAGGCATCGATGTGCTGTATATACCCACAGGGATGGGAGATATTTAAGATGTTCTAATCCAGAACTGTCAACAGAGCAAATGAATGTAAAATACCTGTCTCCCAGCACTAGCTTTCTAAGGCATTACATGTAAGCTCACGAGATCACTTCTTACATTGTGGCACTGTGGCATCTTTAAGTTCCCATGTCCAAGGCCCCACAGTAGCAGTTGCGATACTAGACACTGGCTTCTGACTTGCACCCCAGTCAAGGTCTGCCATAATGCCTGCATCCTGAATCGTAGTGCATGCAGATCTGGTCCTTTTAAATGTGCATCATCCCTCTGTTGCAAAAACACACTGTGAGCAGAGCTTTTTTTTTTTTTTTTTTTTTTTCTTTCATCTGAATCAACAGACTCAAGATGAGGGGTGTGACAGAAGTGAAGACACCTTGGCTACCCTTGTCACATATAACCACTTCATTGGGAACTTCTGAATGCTCTTTGTGACTATTGCTCAGGCCAATTCCCACCTTCTGGTAGTTCCTGTTTGAATGTCCTGGAGAACCCCGAGTTTAGAACCTTCTGCAAGTGTGGTGAAGTGAATCTGTCTCAATATGTTTATCTTTTTGATAGTTCCAGGATAAAACATACCATCTGACCACCTTGACCTTCTTCAAATTCACATGTAGCTTTTTTTGGCTTTCTGTCCACTCTGCTCATGTAGAGTCCTTTATTTGGTCACTTTAGTGGTGCTGACTACATCACACAGGAAGACAGAAGCAATGGCACTCAGTGCTTCCTCTACACTATAGATTGTTGTAGTACCTTGGAAAGATAACACATCAGTAGTTTACTTGGGAAAGCTGGAGTGCAGGGATTGTGACTTCTTAATCTTTGATTTTTCATTGTCCACTGATGAAACATAGCCAGGGAGGTGACTTAGACTGGACATCTTCTGAGATGGATGGCACTCAGGACCCTTTCTTGTTTCACATTAAAACCCTAGGTTTTCCTTTTTCCTAGTTCACAAGGGTATTGTTAATACTCAGTACTCAACCCTGAGCTTATTGGTGTCACAGTTGAAACTTAGAGCATTCTCCTGGAGGTCATTAGTCAAAAGTTCACAGATATGGGAAGAAAAAGCACTTCTGTGTGCAGAGAACCCATGGTTTTCAGAGGAGAAACCACTGGAGTAACCCTGTAGGAATTTCTAAGTGGGAGGAAGGAGCCTGAATGAGATGGTGTGAACATGACTGAAGAAATGGCTCTGAACAGCTCAGCGACTGTCTAGATCAGGGCGTGGAATGGAAGTCACAATGTGCAGCTGCACAAAGACCACAAGTTATAGGGTGTGTGTCCATCTAAGATAGCCTGTGATAGGCCTCTCCTCGGGTATTTTAGTATTTGTGAGACTGTGACTGACACTTGCCTTTCAGCATGATGATAGAATTGGTTCTTTGACCAGACTGTAAATCACATGAGATGCCAAAATGATTGAGAAAGGACCTTCCTTGGTATTTGAGTTTTTGAGAAAGAGTCTTGAGTATCACTCAGGTTGACCTTGTTCTCTTGTTCCTCTTGTCTCTGTCTCCTGAGAGCTTGGGTTATAAGCATTCACTACGTCTTCAATCTAAGAATGTGCTTTTTAGACTACAAAATACTATTTAGATCCAGTACATTATAATAGGTGGCTTTTCTAGAAGCTTGTATTCTATAGGCTTGGCTTGCACATTCAAATAATAGATTAAAATATTAGAACATTTACACTACATGTTTTTGTTAACCTCAAAGAAGTTAGGTTAATGGGTTATTGATTATTTGGATCTATACTAATAAATGGCTTTACTGATCATAAGATAGTTTCCCCCAGTAGCTCATTGTCATTATAAAGACATCTATAAAGGATTTTGAGTTTTCCAAGAGAGGAAAGAATTAAACTTCTTTTGATGCTACTATGGGACAGGGTAGTTGTTCATGCATTACTCTTATTCATCATTTAAATATAGCTTCTGTCCCTCTCAGTGATTCCTGCACTTCCCTGTGGGCTAAAATAAGACACTGATAGACCCAGAATGCTCTTTCAGTATTTTGTCAGCTATGGCCATTACAGCTTACGGCAGTTACTGTGTATCATAGCAAAATAAAGCAACACACATCTGAGAGACCATTTATATTCCTCCTCTAAATTTTAGGAAACTGAATGTATACTCTTTATAGAAATGCTCTGTGAAAAATTCTAACACTGGTTCCCAAGTTGATCTCCAAGTCTAATAAAAGATCTTGAGTGTTAGTCTTTCAGAAGTGTTAAGCAAACTTGTGGAGATTTAAAAAGCTTAAAAGGAACTTGTAGGTCAGTGAGTATCTTAGGGATTCTATTGCTGTGATAAAACATCATGGCTAAATGTAAATGTTGCTTTTATTTCCTCAGATGATGGAATCAGATGAAAGCTGTACCCAAGCTGTGTGAATGAATACAGGGTTGGGGCTGAGCCCAGAGCATTTCTGTCTCTGTTCTAAGTGTCCCTAGGCCTAGACCTGGAAGCTTCTAGCCACCAAACAATCTAATCTTTCAAGATGACTGATTCAGTCTAGCTTCTCTCGGCTTCTGACTGAATTGCTCTATCTTGCCTCATACTAACTTTGGCAATGTGTTCTAATCTTCTGGCTCCTTCTCATTCTCTGGTTCATTCTGTCTTCACCCGTGTCTAGCTTGCTCCCTCTGTCACTTGTCTCTGTAAAACTGCCCAGGTAAAACTGCCATACACACATCACACACCACATTGCCTTTGCTGCTTCCTTCTACAAATTAACCTTACCTTCACTGTTAGGGATTAAATGTGTATACTAAGAGCATGTATATATTTCAGCCAGATCATATTGTGATCCAGGGCATTCTGGCTTTATCACACCTTTGGATATGATCCCTTGCCAGAGCAGCCATGTTGCTGGATTAAAATTTTTTTATAACTAGAAGCAACTTAGGTGTGTAAGAGAGCCCAACATGTGAGTGTAGCTCTCAACCCTCACCAAAGAAGGTTTTTCTACTCTTTTCTTTTTTTCTTTTCTTTCCTTTCTTTTCTTTTTCTCTGCATATGAAAGCCATCACAGAAATACATAACCAGTCAAAATGCAAATAACAGGGCTGGAAAGATGGCTCAGCCAGTAAGAGCACTGACTGCTCTTCAGAAGATCCTGAGTTCAAATCCCAGCAACCACATGGTGGCTCACAACCTTCTGTAAAGAGATCTGATGCCCTTTTTTGTAGTGTCTGAAGACAGCTACAGTGTACTCACATATAATAAATAAATAAATCTTAAAAAATGCAAATAACAACAGACTATGGGGTTTCCATCTCCAGTTCACACATATCTACATCATAATCCTTATGTGTGTGTGTGTGTGTGTGTGAGAGAGAGAGAGAGAGAGAGAGAGAGAGAGAGAGAGAATGAATGACTATCAATGGGTAGGCCTGACTTGTGCTTCTGAAACTTCAAAGCCAATTCTCACAGTTCTTCGAACAGGACCACACCTCCAGAACCTTTTCAAATAGGGCCACTCCATGATGACCAAGTATTCAAATATAAGAGCGCCTTGGGGACCATTCTTATTCAAGCAACCACAAATACCAAAGAAAGAGATAAGAAAAAACTTTCAGTTTGAGTTGTTCAGTTGGGCCTTGCTCTAGGAATTCCCATGTGGTTTCGTAAATGTGGCTCTAGGAATCTTGGGTGGCTCATGACACAATCTGGTGGCTCATATCTGAGCCCATTCTGCTCAATAAAATTATTTAAACTCCAATGGATTTTACTCATATAGGAAAGGATAGGATGCTATGTAGGACTCAGTAATAGCAAGGTGGCTTACAACCCTTTTAAGAGGTGTACTAACGATTTGTGACTGTTCATATTTCCTCTCATCTTTTAGAATTAAACCACATTTTAGAACATGTTAAGAATTACAGAAGAATTTCAAGGATAGTGTAGAGTTCCTGCGTGCTCCACACTCAGTGTGTCCTGTTAGTAACATTGTACATGGCCTGTAAGACAGCAAACTCATGGATATTTGTTTCAGTGAATTCATTGACATTATTATTGACTGAAGTTCATATTTTATTTAGATTTTCTTTTTCAGTTTTTGTGTGATTTTTTTTTGTTGTTGTTCCTGGATACCATATGCCATTTTGCATAATGGTTATGTCTCCTTAGACTGTCCTTGGTTTTGAATGTCTTGACATTTATGAGGAGTATGGCTCAAGGCAATGTTTGCTTTCCCCTCTTTTGAGTTTTGTTTGTTAAATTGTTTTGGCTAGTTGAGTTTGGGGGAGAACTTGCCATTCACCACAGCATACTTTCCATTCACCCCAGCTGTTCTTCCCATCTCCCCTAGGTAAAGCTATTTATTCCCTTCACTTCTCTCAGGATATGCTCTGTAGAAAGGACTCACGCTGTGCAGACCACACTTAAAGAGTGAAGACCGTTGTTTCCCGTCACGGAAATGAGTGAAGAACACCCAAGCAAGGACAAGTAAAGACTACTTTCCATTCAAAGCTTGCTAACATGGGTTTTAGCAACCATGACCTGTGCATGGCAGAGCCTCAAAGGCAGGCACAGGAACAGGATGTTGTATAGCGGGGAAGCAGCGGAAGCTTCGCTTTCGCTGGGATTGGAAGCTTCAATGTTGACCAAGTATAAGTGGATATACAGAGTCATGCAAAGATGGTTTTGTCTGGTCAGCCCGAAGTTAAAACTGGGAATAGAAGTCAGCTATGAGGTGTTGGTCAAATCCTGACCATCTGTGCCTGATGAGTTCAGTACTACTTTTGACAAATAGACACAGACAAGGTGGCTTATGCAAAATTGCTTATTCTCTTTCTGGAGGCCATAGTTCCAGATCAAGGTGCTGGTCGACCTGGTGTCTGGTACCATCTCCTGGTGTCTGTACATGGTGGAAAGCAGGAGAAGAGGAAGTGAGCTTTCTGTGCGCAGTGTTGCTAACACACCCATCTGGGTGTGGAGCACACAGGGACTCCTCTGTCTTTCATGTGTCACTTGTCCCAGCCTGCATGTGCAGCTTTGAGTTGATGGTGAGGCTGTGCAGGGATGCCATTGTCTGTTTAGTCCCTACGTCCTTTACCAAAATCACAACATGTTGCGTTTCAACACCATTACCATTATTTCAAGCAGGGCCAGGACTAAGTTGAGGCACGTGAGGTTGCTGGGCTGCAATAAGCTTTCTGTGAATGCTGTCTTCTCAAGATGCAAGTACTTCCAAAGCCGTCTCCCAGTCCAAGTGCTGTCATATACATGGCTGCTTCTTGCATTACAAACTAGCATACAAAATAGCTGAAGACTTTACTTGCTTCAAACTTTACTAACAATTGTTTACCAGCTGAGAAACTCACAAATCTAGTAGCAATGTCTATACATTGTAATACGCCGTGTCTGAGTCACCAGCTTCACACACTTGTCTCAGCCTGCATGTGCAGGTTTGAGTTGATGGTGAGGCTGTGTAGGGATGCCAATGTCTGCTTGGTCCCTTACGTCCTTTACTCAAATCACAACACATTGCATTTCAACACCGTTACCATTATTTCAAGCAGGGCCACTAAGTTGAGGCATGTGAGGTGGCTTAGCCGCAGAGGCTAAGGAGGAGTTCTCAGTTCTGAAGGGACAAGCTCAATGCTTGATGGACTTGGCTCTCTTTAATTCTGTACTCTAGGCACCTTCCTTACCACAGTTCTTTTTCTTCCTTGATTACAAATTATGTTTTGTTTATTTCTCCTTCATGTTTTAGTTGGGATAGTATGTGGATTTTTTGAAGCTTATGTGTTAATAGTGGGGTTTTTCTTATTAAAAAATTTTGTGTAGGCTGGAGGGTCTTTAAAATGATTGTTTATGAAGGGAGATGCCAAGACTCGGGTAAGCCAGAAGGCTCACCATTTACAGTCACTCACCATACAAGCATGGGGTCAGAGTCTGATGGTTGTGGAGAAAACTAACACCCCAAAGTTGTCCTTTAGCTCCACACATGTGCTGTGGCACATGTGTGTCCTCTACCTCAGCTTCCACCAACAGCAAATAAAAACAAAATAAAATTTAAACTCAGTGTAGTAAGTCATTAAGTATGCCTCGTTCCTTCTCAGTCTGTGGTGGTAACTCACTTGCCCTGGGCTGGACTCTTGACTGGGCTCTGGGTTTCAATCACAGATGCAGCTGAGGTTGGCTCCTGGTCTCTCCAGGTCTGTTCTTTGTCTCTCCTCTCACATAATCAGGGCAGGTTCTTCTCATGGGAAGTGTCAGAAGAAAAAATAAAATAAAAGTAGGAAGTTGGCCACCCCGCCTCCCCTCAAAAAAACAAAACAAAAACAAACAAACAAACAAACCAAAACCCTTATATAGCCTACAACAGCCCTGGTATTCCAGTCACCAGAGTATTTCTTGTTGGATAATTTGAGCTTACAATGTCATTTCCAAAGCGCTCCAGGGTGTTTTTGGTGAATTTCAATGCACACAGCCCAATTCCTTTGCACTTTCTTCTCACTGCTAAGTCAGTACAAACAGGCCTGGGTCCTAAAAGAGGTGATTTTAATCTGCAACACAGCAGATTAGCTTTAAACTCTGGGCTGCAGGCAGCGGGTGGAGTGCGGTGCTGGGATCCCCGCTTCAGTGGGTAGGTGGTAGTCCTGTGGGCTTTAGATGTGTCGGTCCTTGGTGATTTGCTGCATTCTTTGGTTATGCACTTAAACAGAGGAAGGTTTTTCGTTTGTTTGTTTGGTTTTGTGCCAGTAGCTTGGCTACTCACATTCTGTGACTCCCTCTGGCAGCCTAATAACCATCGGCAAGACAGGTATAGACTTACAAACCTTTGGCAGACATCTTCAGAGAGAAAGCAAGGAAGGCCAGGAGGGCTGGGCCTGGTTTCCTGTCAGATAAAGGAGAGGCGACTTTCTTTCCTTCATCAGAACTAACTTATTTGTTTCTTTCCACACTCATACTAGACCTTTGTTTACTCTTGATGAAACACACTTTTCCCTTGACTTTGGACAGTTTCCTTTGTGAGAGGTTGCTTTCCCATCCACAAGTGTCGTCTCGCCTCACCTCAGACCTCCCTTTGCTTTTGGGCACTACTCTCCTCAGGGGCTGGTGAAGATGTACGGCATTTCTGAAACCCTAGATCCAGTCCCAGAGAAGACAACAGAGGGAGCCAGAGGGGCTGGAAATGTAGGTCAGTGCTAGAATACTTACCTGGCATGAGGTCAGACCTAGAGTTCCATTCCTACAATCCCAGAACTGGGGTGGGGTTAGGGAAGGAAAGAGGGAAACGAGCAAAGAAACGAACGAAGAAAGGAAAACAAGTGCTTTGAAGATATTGATGCTTCACGGAGAGAAAGCCTTATGTTAGTGAAGTTCCATCAAGAGACTGTAATGAAATAACTGTTTTCCAGCAGTGTGGTCAGGAATGATAATGAATACATTATCAATAACAAAGTGTCAGTGTGTTGAGTCCTCTTGTTCCAGCTGTCTCCCTTCCGAGGGGGTTAGCTTTTCTACCCAAATAAAATCATAATAATCTCTCTCCATTTCTCCCTTTACCTGTCTTTGGTTAGAAAATACTGTCAAATTCATAGTGCGTCATGAATCGCTCTTTAGTTCTTTCTTCTGCTTTTATTTCAACCCTTTTAATCTTATTACACTAATCTCCTAGATGATCTTCCTGCCTCTAATCTCTCCTAATCTCTCCTGCAACTAGGATATTGCTTTCAAATCCTTTAATATCTTTCTGTTGCCTAGCAAACAAAATGGAGAATCTAAACCTAGTATCTTAGACTCTATCTTCAGTGTCAACGGACCTGTACAGCTTGATATTGATATGGCCTCCCTTCTTATTCCAACCCCCACTTAAGGAATGTGTTATTCCTGCATGAGCATTTTCATCGTGCTTATATTTATCATCTTACAAATTCTTCACTTTAGTTATTGTGAAGGCCACTCGGTTCCTCTACAATTCCTATAGCTCTCTGAATCCCAATGCTTTCAAATACCCCGAGCCCTAAATGTCCCCTAATTAGAATGCCCCACTGTTTTCTAATCATCCACCTTGTCCTGTGCTCCTGAGAACACTGCCTTTCCCTCCAGTTTTATTTCTGATTAATGGTGCATGGTTAGGCTATCAGCCCTTAGTCTCTTCTCCCCAGTACATGATCTTGTGTAAAAGCTGAACTCTTTTATTTGGCATGGGTCCCAAAGGAAAACAAATAGTTTATATGGACAACCCCCTCACAAGCCTGACACATTTTTTTTTTAAGTTAGAATTTTTATTTTAAGATAATTTCAAATTACGGATAATTTGGAATCTTAGTTCAGCACCCCTGCCCCATGAGGGAGAATACACACATGATGTAGTTCACTCTTATTGTGAAATATGTTACTGTGTGTTTTCTGCATATAGATGCATTCTCTTACATAATCACAGATTAGCATCCAAATGAGAAATAGCATCAACCACTCAGACACTGGAACAGTACCACCATGTAAGCCTCAGATCTTATTCAAATTTCACCAGTGACCCCAGGAGTTTGATTGAGCGCAGACTATCCATTTACAATCTTGCACTGAAGTGTCTTGTCTCTCACGACCATTCAATCTAGAAAGCCCCTCTATCTCTTTTGGATTTTTATGACTGATACTTTTGAGGGCTTTATGAGGTCATTTTGTAGAGGTCCCTTTAGTGTGTCCATTGATCTTTGTGATGGAGTTTGAGTTATTTATGTCTCCTTGGCTAGATTATACCAGAGTGGCTGGGCATTTCTCACTGAAGCCTTCTAGATAGCACTTAATTTTCATTTGTTCTGCTCTGATGGTTCTCATTTCTATCACATAGTCAGGATTGAGTTTGTTTCTGGGAGGATTCTTTGCTGCACAGTTGTTTCCTTCAGTAGTTAATGAGTACTTTTGGAAAGCCACTTTGAAACTCTGAGATTCTGCATCAGACCTTAATATATTCATTTAGTTCTTCATTCCAGGATAGACTCTTGGTTTTCCTTTCTATTCAGTAGAGAATAATTTGCTATTATTATTATTGACAAGTTTCGCTATGTCTGACTGACTTGATAATCACTGTGTTGCCCAGGTCAGACTTGTGAGAGTCTGATTGCTTCAGTTTCCCAAATGCTGCGGTTATAAGCATGTATCATCATTCTGGCATCTATTATCATTTTGATACTCATTGGTCCCCCAGCTGACATCTTTAATTCTTTGGTGTACAGGTATTGTGAATTTTTTGTTTTTTGTTTTGTTTTGTTTTGTTTTTGTTTGTTTGTTTGTTTTTTGTTTTTGTATCAGGATCTTATGTAGCCCAGGTTGGAATGGAATTTTATGTGTCACCTTGAATGATCTTGAATACATGATCTTTTAGTTTTAGTGTCCCTAAGTGCTGGGTACCACTAGCATGCCCAACCAGTGGGTCGTGCTTTGAACACTCAGTTACTTTCTAAGATATTCAGTCTCATTATCATCAGCAGTTTCTTTCTGGTTCCTATTTATGTTGGCTTGGAGAAAAATATTTAAAAGAGATGATCTGGGCACAAGATACAATTATTGCCATTTTGAAGTTGTTATTTCTAGTTCTTTTTTTAAAATTAGGTATTTATTTCATTTACATTTCCAATGCTATCCCAAAAGACCCCCACATGCTCCCCCACCCACTACCCCACCCACCCACTCCCACTTCTTGGCCCTGGCATTCCCCTGTACTGGGGCATATAAAGTTGGCAAGTCCAATGGGCCTCTCTTTCCAGTGATGGCCGACTAGGCCATCTTTCAATAAATATGCAGCTAGAGACAAGAGCTCCGGGGTACTGGTTAGTTCATATTGTTGTTCCACCTATAGGGTTGCAGATCCCTTTAGCTCCTTGGGTACTTTCTCTAGCTCCTCTATTGGGGGCCCTGTGATCCATCCAATAGCTGACTGTGAGCATCCACTTCTGTGTTTGCTAGGCCCCGGCATAGTCTCACAAGAGATAGCTCTATCTGGGTCCTTTCAGCAAAATCTTGCTAGTGTATGCAATGGTGTCAGTGTTTGGAAGCTGATTATGGGATGGATCCCCGGATATGGCAGTCTCTAGATGGTCCATCCTTTTGTCTCAGCTCCAAACTTTGTCTCTGTAACTCCTTCCATGGGTGTTTTGTTCCCACTTCTAAGAAGGAGCAAAGTGTCCACACTTTGGTCTTCGTTCTTCTTCTTCTTTTCTTTCTTTTTTTTTTTTTTTGGTTTTTCGAGACAGGGTTTCTCTGTATAGCCCTGGCTGTCCTGGAACTCACTCTGTAGACCAGGCTGGCCTCAAACTCAGAAATCCGCCTGTCTCTGCCTCCCAAGTGCTGGGATTAAAGGCGTGCGCCACCACGCCCGGTGGTCTTCGTTCTTCTTGAGTTTCATGTGTTTAGAAAATTGTATCTTATATCTTGGGTATCCTAAGTTTTGGGCTAATATCCACTTATCAGTGAGTACATATTGTGTGAGTTCCTTTGTGATTGTGTTACCTCACTCAGGATGATGCCCTCCAGGTCCATCCATTTGGCTAGGAATTTCATAAATTCATGGTTTTTAATAGCTGAGTAGTACTCCATTGTGTAAATGTACCACATTTTCTATATCCATTCCTCTGTTGAGGGACATCTGGGTTCTTTCCAGCTCCTGGCTATTATAAATAAGGCTGCTATGAACATAGTGGAGCATGTGGTCCAGAAGATGCTCCAACTGGTAAGAAGGACACATGCTCCACTATGTTCATAGCAGCCTTATTTCTAGTTCTTAAGGATAGTGAGGCAGCCTATTCATGAACAGACACATAGAGAAAGAGACAAAGTCAGAGACAGAAACAGAGAGACAACAAAGAGGGGCAGACAGAGAAAGACAGGAAGAGAGGAACAGACAGACACATACATACAGAATGTCACATGAAAATTGTTTTCTTAACTGTGTAGTCCTTGTTTATCGGTTGTCTTGTGTTCATGAGTTGACTCGGTAACTCAAATTCCAGCTTTATCTTCCTGTTTTCCTCCTATCCATATTTATTCCTTCCTCTACAGGTGAAGAAATGAGGGTTATCCTTAATATATTTACTGCCCTTTCTGTGTGTAACAAGCGTTTGTTGACATCTCTTTTCTCTTACTCCAGCTTTGACATACTTGGTCTCTGAGCACTTTCACTCAGAGTTAGCACTCATGGGGGGTTGGGTGCTGGCATGCAGTATTCTCTGCATCCTTCTTCTCTGGCACACGGGTATCCTCCCCAACACTGCAGCTGTAGACTCCATCTGTGATCTCCCGTTCTAGTTTCCTGCTTAGGCTCTAGTCCTTAGACAGGGCTGTATCTATGCGTAGATTCAGTGTTAGGGTTTCTGTTGCTGTGAAGACACAGTGACCACAGACTCTTATAAAGGGAACCAGTGAATTGGTGCTGGCTTACATTTCACAGGTTTAGTCCATATTGCTAGGGCATGCAGCATAGCAGCATAAAGGCAGACGTGATGCTGGAGAGGTAGCTGAGAGTTCTAAATCTAGATCCTCAGACAGCAGGAAGAGAGAGTGACACTGAGCCTGGTTGAGTTTCTGAAATCTTAGAGCCCCCCCCCCCCAACACATTTCCTCCAACTAGGCCACACCTCCTAGTAGTGCCAGTCCCCATGAGCCCATTGGGGCCTCTTCTAGTCAATCCACCACAGATGCTCTCTCACGTTCTCTGGGCTTCATTGCTGTCTTTACCCATCAGTCTCTGTTCCAACGTTTGCAAAGATACCTGTCCTGTGACCTTATTGGTCACAAAACTAGCATTTCTAGGAAGGGGAAGAGGAAGACCCAGTTTCCCTTCTCTATCTTCTTTCTTTTTTACTTGTAAATCTCAATAATCTGTTATGTGGTTAATATAGATTTGGGGTTGCATATTTTCCCATTATTGTTAGTTTACAAAAAAAAAAATAGTGGTTCTGGGTTTCAGAGCTTGGTCATTGTGCAACATAGATAAGCCCTACCACTGAACAAGCCCCAGCCCCAGATCTGGGGTTTAGAAAGTACTGTCCTCTTTCATTTAGCCGTACCATCATGTGTGTTTGAACATCCGAACAGAACAAGTGAAAATTAAGTAGCTCCCAGTTCTTAGTGTGGGATTGGTCTAACTCTATAAATAAGAGAGGACTCGAAGAATGAAACTGTACTGAAAAGATTCTGTATCCTGAAAGCAAGTCCCAGCTTACATCCATCTATCTCAGGAAGGGAGGCAGGCAGGCAGGCAAAGATACTTTCGGTTATTTAATGTTCGGATAATAACTTACAAAGGCCTCTCTTGTGAAGTGGATAACCTTTTTTTTTTTTTTTTTTTAAATCTCTGGGAAACTTTTCCTCTTCTCTGGAAGCAGGGTATAGATTAATCGGACTCTACCTATGTGGGAGAAGGATCTGCTGGTCTGTCAACTTTTCCACTAAGAAACAAAAGTTACTTCCGGAACCGGAGTTGCAGGCTCCGTGAGAGGAAGGCTTGTCTGTGAGGACACTTGTGGTCCCAGCCCAGCTCCGTGTCCAGCTTCAGGAGGCACTGGCTTGAGTTAAACTGCTTGCTAACTTTGGTTTTTACTTAGACATGATCCCAAACTCCATGATCTTACCTCACCGGGTTCCAGACTAAGGTGGGGCCTGTTTCCTGTTAGCTAGCATGTGGTGCTTTCAGTCTTAGAGATTTGCTGAGATCTAGCTGATGTGCATTTTTAGACAACTCCACCTACTGCTTTACTTGATTTACCACATTTGAGGACACAGAAATAGATAAGTCATATATGGATGATGGCTCTATCATTTAATGCCTATGTTATTTAAATTATTTAACATTTGAGGGTCAGTTTCTTAGATAGTGGTTGATTTAATAATTAATTTACTGGGTACTGTGAGGATTCGTTGGGACATAACATATGTAACTGGGGCCCCCATGCATGACCTAGTGCTCAGTACAGACTTTGTTTACACTCTCACTCCAAGAGGGTCTTATGATGCCAAGTCAGCCAGTACTGTACTGTCCCAGTCACTGTAGATGCTTTACCATTACCTGAAACCTGCCTCCCCCTGGAAACAGTAGCTACATGATTAAATTTGTTAACAAAATTGGGTCCTGAACAAGAGCTGTCAGCGATTTGGGTTTGGATCCTAAATCCTTTGTATCAACCACACCCACAGTCAGTAACTCTTCTTGCCACTAGATGGCGCTTGTCCATGAGTCTGTGAGGCTCTCCTAAGGGAGCCTGTATTACATGGGGGGACATTTTTCATAGCTCTTTGAGAATTATGTAATGTTGTTGATACTCATGCTTACCCTGACGAAGAGATGTTTTTATGGTTGAAGTGCTGTAGGGTAGGGTCAAACAGCTGAGGATTTAAAACTTCGGCCTGACCATTCTGCTAGTCATTCTTTCTCTAACTTCCCAGCCCCTAAGTGTAAACATGAGATGTTTAAAACAAACAGAAAATGAGAGGAGGAAATGAAATAACAGCGTTATGACATTCCTATCGTAGAGATGCGTTCGAGATTGGAATGAGGCTAACTCCTGAGTTAGTTAGAACTATCAAAGTTAAAACCAACTGTTCAGACTCTGAGAGCTACTTCTCCAGTGAAACTTCCTTTTGATTTTCTAGTACGATCAGGAAAATATAGCATAGAGTTCACACTGAGACCTACTGATAGTGGACAATCAGCATAGTGCACACTCAGGGAGCTCACAGCACTGCAGGTTAGTGACTCCTTTAAAAATGTGAAGCCTTTTCTGTATTGTCTCCTGGTGACATTCCAGGGACAGTTACCAGGCCTGCCTGACAGGTAAGACCTGGACCCTTCCTTGCATAAAGGTAGGAATACTTAACTATATTTGTCCGAGGTGAGTTGATCTGCCAGACACTGTATATGAAAAAAACAAGGAAAGAATTACCAAAGTCTGTGGCCTAGGACAATCTTAGATAGCCTGAAGTGGGAAGCGTGTAACCAGTTAGGGACTTAATAGTTTGGTAAGTAGATAATTTACAGTTTTTTTGCCATTTACCAAGTAGAACTCAGAATAGATATGGACACATGTGGTTAGAATCTATGTTTATAAAACTGAGAAAAATTTAGAGTCTAATGAAAAGCCAAAGAATTATGCTAGACATGATGGAATCTAGAACGTCTCCAGGCATCGACACAGTAGGAAGCTGTGGACTGTTTTCCCAGAATCAAATAGTTCTTAGAATGAGTACTTTCCAGATACTTAGGTCTTTTCTGCTGTCATTGTCCTTATTTCTTAAATGGCTGTCTAAATACTGGTCCTTGGAGAAAGTGAACACCCCCGCCCCAAGCCCTGCTGGCATCAGGTAAGATAGGGAAGAGAAGTGGGAGGGGTGGATGCTGTATTAAGTTGGAGATGCTCAGATCTTCAAACTGAAGGATCACCTCGTAGGTGGAAGTATGAGTTAGAGGTAGAGAGTAGATTTTAGACACAGTCGAAGTCAGGTCACTGGTATACTTAAAGTCCCCAGAGTAGATTACTTACTGAAGAAGTAGTTATACACAGGAAGTATTAAATTGCATTCTGAGCTTTCTAATCCAAAGTGATTGGGAAGATGTGAAGAGCCAGTCAAGAACAGGAAAGGAAAGGGAAGGGAAGGCAGGGGAAGAGGGAGGGGAAGGGGAAGGCGAAGGGAGAAAAAGAAGGAGCAAGGTTCTTTTGGTGAGAATTACGCTCATTTTGAGCACTCAGATGGTCTGTCTGTCCACATTGCCAATCTCCAGCTTCCCTTGGTCCACTCCTTAAGTATCATCGCTTTCAGGTCCCTGCTTTCTCAACAGACCACTACCCAGTGTGCAGGGATTCCGAGTATGATCCTAGCCAGGTGTGGCAGTGCACAGCATTAGTCCCGTCACTCAGGGGGGCAGGGCAGATCTATGTGAGTCTGAGGCCAACCTGGTCTATAGAGTGAGTTCCAGGCTAGCTAGAACTATATAATTATCCCATGTCTCAAACAAACAAGCAAAACCAACAAAAAGAGTCTAATCCTATGCCTTCTCTTCTTGCAGACAAATGGAGAAAATGTATTATTTAACAAGGTGGGCTGGACAGAAGGCTCAGTGTATAAGAGTGCTTGTTGCACAAATGTGAGGGTCAGAGTTCATATCCCCAGTGCCCACATGCATACCTCAGCTTGACTGTGCAATGCCTAAGCCCAGAGTCAGTAGATGTCGGATAGAGATAGGATTACTAGGCCTTACTGGCTGCCAGCCTAGGTGAAAACTGAGCTCCAAGGCTGGTGAGAGACTTGTCTTAAGGCCCCCACACATGTTTCTCTGTGTATGCGGAGGCCTAAGGGGTCCTCAGTTACTCTCCACCTTATTCAGCAGGACATTTCTCCAGTGAGTCTAGAGCTTGCTGTCATGGGCTAACCTCACTAGCCAGCTTGTCTCCACTTTCTCAGTGCTGAAATTAGAAGGTAACCTACCTGGCATTTATGTGGGTGTTGGGGACCTGATGCTGCTTGTTAGCAGCGCTTTATCTATTGACCATCTCTCCAGCCCCAATGTGTGTTATATATAATACATAATGAACTTCCTGACTAGAGAAGCCACTGTCACTCCTTGTGGAAGTTACCCTGATTTTTATGATGGAAATGATTAGATTTGTCTGAGAGGCTGTCATTTTCTTTCAAACCTCGGACTTAGTGTTTTTAGGAGAAACCTTTGGTGATGTTTTTGTGGACTAGACTATGAAAATGAATTCTACAAGACATTAGAGGAAATACCTTGACTTGAAACTTTCTGCTAGATACCACAACAGGAAAGGGGAAGAAGATGTATGGTTATGGATGAAAATTTAGTAATATTTTATGTTGAGAAATTGATTCTTGGAATAAATGTAATGGGTCCTCATTTAAGTAAACATAATGTTTCCCCATTTCAATAAATGACTGGAGATTTCATTACAGACTGGTCATTTTCTGTTTGTTCATTTAGATTCACTTTTGAACTTAAGATGTTCCTTATGTATTTTTGAACAGGGTGCCATGTAAGAATATTGTATATTGTATAGTTGAGAGATGCTCTGATTTACCAAATCACTTTTCCTTTATCTTCCCTCCCCCTGTAGTCCCCTTGTTGTTCCTCTGGACAGTTTTGATTCTACTGATGCATATATTAATCAGTAGAAATGCAGATTAAAACTAGATTGATGTTCCATCTCACCTTGGTTGGATTGGAAATCATTAAGAAAATAAAACTGAGGATGTGGACAAAGGAAACCTGCAGGTGGAAAGGTAAAGTTGTCTAGCCACGACAGAATAGCAATATAAAAGTTAATCACAAAATTAAAAACAAACTCTCTCTGTGTGGTCCAGCTCTTCCACTCCTGTGTGTTCACAAAAAGGACTCCCAAGTCAAGGATCTCAGATATATGTTCTACGTTTTTATTTATTTTTAAAAAAGTTTTTTTTTGTATTTTAATCGTGTGTTTTAATGTGTGTGTGTGTGTGTGTGTGTGTGTGTGTGTGTACAAGCAAATCAGAGAGCTGTGGTTTATAGGAGTTACAGCAGAACCATTGCCCTCAGTCTGGAGCGTCAGAAAGTCCAGAGATGGAAATATAGACTTACCTGATGTGTTTTCAAGAGTTGATACTATAAACCTCTTAGATATGTGACACAACATCTTCTCGGCACATTTTCAGGCACAGTCCGATGAGAAATAAAAGAGAAGATGAAATGTCTCTGAGTTTGGAAGAATAGACATATCTGTGGTCCAAAAAGTTTAGGCACATTGCTAGTGTTATTTTCATGATCATCTTGTATATCAGTTTATTTAAACAGTATTGTAAAAGAGTAAATTCATTTGCTGACTACTAAATCAGTTGTTCCAATTTTCTAATTTTCTGTTTTTAGTGTAGCTTTTGCCGAAAGTGTCTATGTAAAGCCAATTGTTAAAGAAAGTTTGGACTGCAGACATCTCTCTCTCTCTCTCTCTCTCTCTCTCTCTCTCTCTCTCTCTCTCTCTCTCTCTCTCTAGTTGCTACTGGAGTTTTTTTTTAAAGACTTAATATTTTTATACGTATGTGTCTGTAGATGCATACTGTGTGTGTATGCACATGTGCACTTATCAAAGCCAAAAGGGCCTATGGGATCCCTTGGAGCTGTGATTACAGACGGCTGTGAGCTGCACAGTGTGGGTGGGAACTGGAAATCTGTTGGTGTCCTCTGTAGTGAAGCAAGAGCTGCTTCTCTCCTGCTGAGCCATCTGTCTAGCCATGAGAATTCTTTTTTTCTTGTTTTATATTATTTTTTAAATATACATTTCAAATGCTATCCCGAAAGTTCCCTATACCCTCCCTCCACCCTCCTCCCCTACCCATCCATTCACGCTTCTTGGCCCTGGCATTTCCCTCTACTGGGGCATATAAAGTTTGCAAGACCAAGGGGCCTCTCTTCCCAATGATGGCTGACTAGGCCATCTTCTGCTACATATGCAGTTAGAGACACGAGCTCCGGGGGTACTGGTTAGTTTATATTGTTGTTCCTCCTATAGGGTTGCAGAAAAGTCATAGTTACGGACCTGATTGCTTATGCTTGAGAGGGGAGGGGTCTCTGTTACATGTGCTGGACTTGCACTTACAGTTCCCCTTCATCAGCTCCCGAGAGCTGCATTACAGGTTTGTACCACCACGTCTGCCTCTGCATTTTAAATTTAAACCTCCCTCTGCCTCTCTAGATACCTAGTAGATAAGATGGGCTTCAAAGTAGCTTTAATGCCCCCATGATGGGAGAGACAAGAAACCAAAGAGCAAAGCGACTTTGGGACTTTTTTTCAGGCTGATTACTATCCCTTTAAGTGGCCATCCAACATCTTGTATTATCTTCATTTGCATGTGCAACAGCTAGCTATGTAGTTTTGCAAGATAACTGATGTAGTAACAGAAACTTGTAAGTTTTGGAGGCACTAGGAAGACTAGTGAGTGCATCAGAAGGTTGGGAGGGGTGGACCATCCCACCTGAGACCATACGGAAATGCATATAGGGTCTTTGTGTTGTCCTAATGACTGGTCAGCATCACAGGGCATTGATGCCGAGGGGCTAGGAATGTGCTCTATTTAGTCTTATCTTACTTAAAACATTTATAGCATCCTATTGGAGAGATGCTGGTAGCTGTTTTTGAAGGTAAGAATTTTATTAAAGTTTAGAGAAAGAATTTTATTAAAGTTTTGAAAAACTATGTTTGGTATACATTTCCCCAAACTTTTGCCCTGCAGATTTTCTATGTTTTAGCTCGGGTCATATAATTAGCAGAGTATTTTAAAGTTGGTGCTGAAAAACGGAAGAAAGCTATTGATGTTTGTTTGGAGTAGACACAGCGAAACTGATGTGGTATCAAATTTGCTTAAAAACCCAGGGAAATGAGTGAAACAAATGTATTCTTTAGATAGGGGGAAGGAGCAGGGTGGACATGTGGTTTCATGTCAGCTGAAACCTCAACCAGCTACAACTTACCCCTGTGTTAGAGGACAAAGTGCATTACTAGTAGTATTTTGGGTAAGAGTGTATCTATAAACTGAATTTTTAAATTTCCAGGCTACCATCTTCAAAGAACATCCTAGGAAAGAAAGTTCCAATGCTAAGTGAGGTTGAGCAGCTTTCCTGCTTTCTGTTGCGATGTGGGGTCTGCTAGGTCAGCTTCAGTGAGAAGCTCGTGTGTGTGAGGTACAGTAAGTTAGCGAGGTCACCCAGCTGCTGGGCAGGTGGAGGTACATTTAGAGGCATCAGTGTTAGATGTTAGAAGATCCCATGAGTCTTTGGGGATTTCCTGAGTCAAATCTGGAAGACGGCATTGCGTCTGTGACTCATTTAACGAGGACAGTGTGTGATGGTCTCAGAACTATTTCCACTTTTGGGGCATTTATTTATTTGTGATAGACTGATAATTGTGTTTATGACAAAGATTGTGCTAATATCAATATAGGCTATATATTTAAAAGGACAGAGGTGACCATTTTCTTACCCACCACTCAATAACACAGTAATTATAAGATTCTTATATTATTCTAACTAAATATAACTGAAAAGTTAAACCCAGAGAAAGAGTATAGTAAAAGTATATGGAAAACTACTTTATAAATATAATTTATGCGGTAAATCAATTAAGATTATTTTGATATTTCAGGTTTATAATGCAACATTTGGTTATGTTTTCAAGGTTCATTTAATTCCAATTGATAACTTGATATACTTTTAGTGTATTATACTTCAAATTATAGCCAGGTATATTCAATCTCTATGTTTTAGCTTGCTATGTATTGGAGTGGCATGTTCTCTTTCCCTCCCTCCCTCCCTCCCTTCCTCCCTCCTTCCTTACCTCCATACATGTTAAAGGCAGAATACTTTAAGAGCTATTGATTGAAAAAAAATTCTCCAAATCAAATACATAGAACATAAAACTTATGCTATGGGCAACATCAGATGCATGCACTGAGTTTGATTTTACACTGTGAATTTTCCCCTTATGTCTCCTAGTGGTTGTTAAAAGGTTTCTGAGGAAGAGATGTAACTACTGTCTGCAAGGTCGCTGCTGACCTGAGTTTCTTTGCAGGGTGCGTACAATCTGTTTAGAGCTCTCTGTCTTTCATTTTCTGTTGTCTCTAAGGTCGGAGACTCTATTTTTCTCAGTAATTAATTAATTTATTTACCTTTTACATCCTGATCAGACCTTCCTCTCCCTTCTCTCTTTCCAGTCCCTCCCTCTCCCCTCTGTCTCCTCCCTTTCTTCTCAGAGAAGGGGAGGCCTCCTATGGATATCAGCTCACCTTGGCATATGAAGTTGCCAAGGGACTGGGGGAAGCTTCTTCTACTGAGGATAGACAGTGCTGTCATGTTAATGGGGAAGGATCCAAAGGCAGGCAGCAGAGTCAGAGACAGCCCCTGTTCCTGCTGTTAAAGGTCCCAAATGAATACTGCGCTATACATCAGTTACATATATCGGGAGACTAGGTCTGTCACATGCATGCTCTCTGGTTGGTGGTTCAGTCTCTGTGAGCCCCTTTGTGCCCAGGCTATTTAATTCTGTAGGTTTTGTTGTGGTGTTCTTGACCTCCTGGCTTTTTCAATCCTTCCTCCCATTCTTCCACAGGATTCCCCAAGTTCTGCCTAATGTTTGGCTGTGGGTTTCTGCATCTGTTGTCGCCAGTTGCTGGGTAAAGTGGAATCTCTTCAAATAGTAGTGCTGAGTATAGTTTAAAGAGTAGTTTAAAATAGAAAGTATTAATATTTATGGCACCCCACTCGGGATCTTCCTTAAGTTTCTCTATATTCAGATGAACGAATACTGACACGTATAGGTAATATAGCTTTTAGTAGAACTTGGCTTTTGGACACACCCTGCAGTCTGTCAGTGGTGGACAGTGATAGCCAGAGGGGCAGGGAGCTGAGCAGAGGGAGCTTTGACCTTACTTTGTAGCATCAACTTGGATCATAATTTTACCACTTCACCATGGACTGGTTCTCCAGGAAGGATGACACACCCAGTCTCTAAAATCTCTCAGCCATTTCCGAAGCCTGCTGTAGGTATCAAAAAAAAAAAAAAAAAAAAACCAAACCAAACCAAACCAAAAAAAAAAAGAACAAATAATTCCAAGACAGCTAGGGCACTGTCGAGAGACCCTATCTCAAAACACCAAACAAACAAACAAAATAAATAGCATGTAGGCCTCTGTGGCCTCTGTAGCCACCTGATGCCACGTTAATGTCCATGACCTGCCCTACTACTGAAGGCCATGCAGGTGCCTGAAATCACTGTAGTCATCTGCAGCTGTGTTGGTGGGCGTGGTCTGGGCTTCCAGCTGAGTCTGTGTGGACGTCCTTGACCTGTGCTTGGTCAAGGGCTGTGATACAGTCTGTGGCTCTTGACGCAGCAGAGGACTGTATTGATGCCTGTGGTACACACTGCCACTGGTGACCATGCTGAGGTTCTTGGAGTGAGCTAATGCCAAAGACCATGTGGAAGTCGTGGGAGATGATCTTGGCAGAGATTCATGTGTCTGTTAACTATAAAGGACAAGGAAGCTATTTTTTTGCCATGGTATTGATGACTGCAGACTCATAGTTGAGAAAGAGGAACATCGAATACTTCTGTGACACCCCAGGCTCCCAAGAAACAGCCTAGATAGAAAGCCATTGAAGAGAACTCAGTGTCCTTGTGATAAGGATACTAATGTATAATGCCCCACAATTGATGGTTTCTGGGAGGGGTGCAGGTAGAGAAGGGCTCAGTTTCTTTAAGGGGCTGGCCAGCAGGAGTTTGACCGTGCTCCAGTGGGCAACATAAATGTCTTCAAGATGAATATCTTATTTCAGGTCTTTTGGAGGATAGTTCAGTGATAACATCCACATTTTTCTCCAAAAGCTCGAAACAACAACTTAGCTGCTCAAGTGCCCTAGACTGACTAATACAGTGCCTTAGAAATAAAATGTGTGGGAGGTACTGAGCTTTGGAATTTATAAGTTGGGATGCTCTTTGTGGTAGTTCTCTTCAGTGCTGAAGTGTAAATGCCTTTGTATGGACTATTGAGAAACACAGCCTGTCCTAGTATGCTTTCTATTGCTGTGATAATACCAGGACCAAAAGGCAACTTGGGGAAGAAAGGGTTTATTTGGTTCTGGGTTATAGTCCATCATCCAGGAGAGCTGGGGCAGGAACTCAGGAAGGAAGCTGGGGCAGCAACTGCAGCAGAGACCATGGAGGAGTGGTACTTACTAGCGGCTTTCTTATACAACCCACAACCGCCTGCCCAAGGATGCAGTGCCCATAGTGAGCTAGGCCATCATTAATCTTGAAAATGTCCAATAGATTTCCCTACAGCCAATCTGTGGGGGCAATTTCTCCAGTTCAGTTTCCATTTTCCCAGGTGGCTCTGGTTTGTGTCAAGTTGACAGAAGCTAACAAGCAGCATAGATGCTATGTAAGATAAGGTTAGGGATGCCTATCTTCTGTAGTTTTCAATACATAAAAAGATTCTGAAATACATTGCACTTATTTTTCCCCTCTTCTAATGATGGTTGCCTGGAAACAGTCTTGATTACAGAACTAAAACCATTTTTTCTTATGCTTATTTTATATGTAACATTTAGTATGCTTATGCCTTATACCCGGTGCTTAAAAATGAATACCAATCCTTATTTTATAATTATTACAAACAAGTGTTTGGGTATAATTTTAAATTAGCATATAGGTTTAAAAACTTGTGTTTCAGAATTGATGAAAAGGTTGACATATTTTTTCATAAAACATTTTGGGTGGAAGGAATCACTTAGATACTTTAATTTATATTGCAAAAGGGCAACTTGACTTGAGTGCAGCGAGGAGTGCTTGCGAGAAACAGTGTGGGGGAAGGGTATGTTTGGGTCATCCTTCTTAAGCGATTTTGTAACACAAATCTGTTTAAGTATCTCTGTATAATGCCTGGAAGTTCACACATCTTTATGTCTTTCTTTTTATGATCTTGTCTATCTTCAGTATAGGCCAACAAGCTGGCTGGCTTTCTTTCTTTCCTTCATCCATCCCCTCTTTTTCTTCCTCTTCCTCTTCCTCTTCCTCTTCCTCTTCCTCTTCCTCTTCCTCTTCCTCTTTCTCTTTCTCTTTCTCTTTCTCTTTCTCTTTCTCTTTCTCTTTCTCTTTCTCTTTCTCTTTCTCTCTCTTCCTCTTCCTCTCTTCCTCTCTCTCTCTCTCTCACTCTCTCTCTCTTTACTTCCTTCTATTTTTTTCGAAAGAAACACACATTCCTATGAATCTTTTTACATTCTTAATATGAAGACAAGTTCTGGTAAAGTGAAAAGTATTTGTTAGTATGTTATGATAAAACACCTTAAAGTTGTTCATGTTATTTGACACCATTTACTTATGATTTATTATGAGACATAAAAATCTATTCTATGACCAAAAACTCCAATCTTATTTCAACATTGTAGGAATTCTACAAGCTGTCAATTTTGTCCTAGTTTGAACTTCACTTTCCTTTCAGCTACCTGCTGCCTATTGTAAGACACAAGCATTTCACAGGGGTGGCTAGCATTAATATGAATATATGTCCAGTTTTCATAAGCACTTATGCCAAATTTTTAAAAGATTTATTTGCTTGTATTTTTGGTGTGTGTGTGTCTGTGCGTGTATGTGTGTGTGTGCGCACGTGTGTGTGTTCATGTGTGTGTTCCTGCATGAGTTTATGAACATCATGGGAACTTATTTGCATCATGCACCTGCAAGTTCTTATTGAGGCCAGAGGGCGTTGGCATTCCTGGAACTGGAATTACAGGTGGTTGCGAGCCCCCTGTTGTGGGTGCCTGGAACCAAATCCCGATTCTTAGCAAGAGCTGTGAGTGCTTTTAAGTGCTGAGTCATCTTTCCAGCCTCTCTTGTTAAAAAATATTTTAATTAATTGATTTATTAACTTTACATCCTGACACAGTTTTCCCCCTACCTCCCCTTATCCCAGTTTTCACATCCCCCAAACCTCATCTTTCTCCCTTTCTTCTCAGAAAAGGGGAGGCCTCCTGTGGATAATAACAAGCCTTTGCATATCAAATTGCTGCAAGACTAGGGGCATCTCCTACTGAGTCTAGAACAGGCAGCCCAGTAGGAGGAAAGGGTCCCAAAGGCAGGCAACAGTGTGATAAACAGCCCCTGCTCCTGTTGTTAGGGCTCCCACATGAAGAGCAAGCTGCACATCTGTCACATATGTGCAGAGGGCCTCGGTGAGTCCTGTGCATGCTCCCTAGTTCAGGCTCTGTAGTTCCTTATGAGGCCAGGTTAGTGGATTCTGTAAGTTTCTCGCAGTGTTGTTGACCTCTCTGGCATCTACAGATTTTCCTTCTCTTCTTCTGCTGGATTCCCCGAGCTCCACTTAATGATTGGCTGTGGGTCTCTGTATCTGTGCCCATCAGTTTCTGGGTGAAGCCTCTCTGATGATGGTTCTGCTGGTTGCTTTTGTCTGCAAGTACAGTAGAGTATTATTAACAGTGTTGGGGTTGTTTCCCTCTCATGGTATGGGTCCCAAGCTGAACCTGTCATTGGCTGACCGCTCCCTCAATTTCTGCTCCATCTTTACTCCTGCACATCTTGTACTCCAGGAGGATGATGGGGAGAGAGAGAATAGTAGAATAGACAACTGGAATCAGGGTGCAGGGGATACATCTCTGGAATGGGCTAGAAACCTAAAGCTATGGAAACTCCAAGGAATCTATGAGGTCAACCCTAACTAAGACTCCTAGCAATGGAGGCTATGGTTCCTGACGGGCCATTTCCTGTAACCAGGCAAGACTTCCAGTAGAGGGATTGGGACACCAACCCAGCCACAAAACTCTCTTGTCAAGTTTTTAATGACATGCTGAAGGGCATTACTGATAGGGCTCATGAGACTCAGTTCCTTCTGTGCATATCACATCACACTTCCTTCTAAGTGCTGATGGGCTGTGGAAACAGTGACTAACATGGGACACAGCTTAAGACAAGGGAGGCAGCTATGTTCTCAGACTCAAACTTAAAAATAAATGATGCTTATGAAAAGTGGGTAGAACATGTTTCTGCTGAGAATGGAAATGGGGAAACAAGGGCCTGGGAAAGAATTTGCGTTGAATTGAGAAATTTATTTGTAAGAATATCTCAGTGGCAGGAGAAGCCTTCTCCCTAATCCGACGTGCTCACACACAAAAGGGTAACGCTTTTGTGTAAGAGCTGTAACCACACAGATCAGGCGTGCTCACACACAAAAGGGTAACACTTTTGTGTAAGAGCTGTAACCACACAGATCAGGCGTGCTCACACACAAAAGGGTAACACTTTTGTCCAAGAGCTGTAACCACACAGATCAGGCGTGCTCACACACAAAAGGGTAACACTTTTGTCCAAGAGCTGTAACCACACAGCTCAGGCGTGCTCACACACAAAAGGGTAACACTTTTGTCCAAGAGCTGTAACCACACAGCTCAGGCGTGCTCACACACAAAAGGGTAACACTTTTGTCCAAGAGCTGTAACCACACAAGTCAGGCGTGCTCACACACAAAAGGGTAACACTTTTGTCCAAGAGCTGTAACCACACAAGTCAGGCGTGCTCACACACAAAAGGGTAACACTTTTGTCCAAGAGCTGTAACCACACAGCTCAGGCGTGCTCACACACAAAAGGGTAACACTTTTGTCCAAGAGCTGTAACCACACAGCTCAGGCGTGCTCACACACAAAAGGGTAACACTTTTGTCCAAGAGCTGTAACCACACAAGTCAGGCGTGCTCACACACAAAAGGGTAACACTTTTGTCCAAGAGCTGTAACCACACAGATCATGAGATAAAATGTTTCAGAACTGTTTCGCTCCCAAAATAGAAAGTCAGTGATGGTAGCTTTATAATAACACTAATTAGTAGATGATACCAGCCCTTGCCATGTCCCCACCTGTACAGATGTGCCTCTAACAGTCTTTCCACATGAACTCAGCCACAACTTAGCTCATATCTGTGCCACCCAGGTCAGAGTTGCCCAGGAAGCATCTCAGAAGGAGAGCTTTGTCGAAACCTAAACCTTCTTTGTCCGTCTTCTGCGCTTTGCCTGGTATGTTTATAAGCGGAATCAATGTAATCTTTCAGAATTAGTAAAGCTTTCAAAGGAGGGCACTGGCAACAAGTGTGTTGCTCCATCCTTTCCTCCGTACTGTCTGTGTTTTAGGGATACTGCTGTTAGTGGAGAGCAAGAACATGTGCTCGCCTGTGTGAGAGGATAAGATTTTTCTGGGACTTAGGAAGTAGACCACTACTCAACACTGTCTATCTATCCTTTAATACGAATTCCCAAGCATAATATTAAACAATACAATCTGTATTATTTATACTTTATATTGTCTATTTATAATTAAAATTCATATAAACTCTAACCATATAAACA
This sequence comes from Mus caroli, assembly GCF_978045245.1. Classification (NCBI taxonomy): domain Eukaryota; kingdom Metazoa; phylum Chordata; class Mammalia; order Rodentia; family Muridae; genus Mus; species Mus caroli. Next base: position 131,866,914 of record NW_028227262.1, on the reverse strand, counting down.
ATATAAAATTTATAAAAACCATATCTATCTAGCAAAAAAACCAGTTTGTTATTTTTTCTTGCTCTAATATCTATCTATCTATCTATCTATCTATCTATCTATCTATCTATACACATACACACACATACATATAGATAGATAAAATTTTGTAACCATAATGTATATAATATTATATATTATGTTATTAGTATTATATATTATGGTTACAAAATTTTATCTATCTATATCTTTAAAAATAATTGGTTCTTTAGCTCCTAGATTGCACAGCTTTTCGGCATATACAATAAGAAACCTTAGGATAGGATGGGTTTTGTAGTGAGCTGCATTGTGTTTGCAACAGTGAACAGGTGTGTAAACTACAAAGCAAAACTGCCATTAATTCTCCCATCAGGCATTAGCTAGTTCTTTTCCATTTCAACAGTTAATTTCTTTTGTTTTTTTAAATATTTTGTTTTAAAAAATTAACTAGGAAAATATGCATAACCTCAAAGTTACCTTCTTTGCCGTCAAGCATCCAGTCCGGGAGGTAGAGTAATGGGTACTTATGTTGTCTAAACAATGTTTTGTTCCCCAAACTAATGTTCCATATTCCTTGACCAGCACCTCCCCATCTCTGTCCCTCAGCCTCTAATCTCCTGTCCCCTTGTGCCACCTGTGGGATCAAGTTGCTCCTCTGTGACTTGATTCTTCATTTATCATAGCTTTCAGGTTCATCTGTGCTACAGCACATATTGGAATTATTTTTTGGGGGGGCAGTGTGGTGTTTTTAAAGTCCCACATGCTATGATGTTATTTCTATTTCTTTGTAGACTGTCATGTGTGATAATGTGTTACAGTTGTCCAGTATCGGCACCTATATATTATCATGTCTGTATCATTTCCCTTTCTACAGGTAGGGCATCCCTTATTTGAAATATTCAAGACCAAAATTGTTTTAGATATGACTTTTCTTCAGATTTTGAAATATTGCATATGCATAGTGAGAAATCTTGGGGATGGAACCCATGTATAGACATAAAATTTATTTATGATTCATGGATTGTTTATATACATAGTCTGAGAGCAATTTAAAATAATACTTGTAGTGTGCCTGTATTTTGGTGAAATTTGTTGTATGAGGTCAGGTATTGAATTTTCCATTTGAGTGCATGTTTGCATTATAAAGAGTTTGTGTCCTGAGCATCTCAACCATCCCTCTTTAGGCTATTCAGCCTGTGTAAGATCTGATCGTCTTCTTCTGTAGACAGAGGAACTGGAGCTTGGAAAATACTTTTTGATTTGTAAGTATGTAAACCTAGGACTCTGTGATTGTTGAGTCATAGTTTATGAGGTATGCTTCATATAGGCCAGGTCTATGATGGTTTTAAGTGGAACAGTGCTAAAGAAATGTTTCTTTGGAAGCCAAAAAAATACCTGTCTTCCTATGTGTGGTTCTAGAGAATCTGTAACTTGGACTGGGTGTCTACAGATCAGGTCCCAGGCATTACTCTTCGCCATCTTCTCTCTTGGCATCATCACCATCTGTGTCAAGATTATGTTGTTTCTAAGAAAACAGTAGTTTCTTTGATTAAAAATATGTTTTCCATGGTCTTTCAAAAAGCAAGAGGTAGAGAGGAAATTATTGGCCTTTTGCTCAAAGGACAAGAGAAAGTAGAAATGCTGTTATCAGGAACTTTTGGTAGAAAAATTAGCTTGTTCAGATACTGTAACTAGTAGCTCACTACAAATTACTGTATTTTAGGGATGAAAGGACCTCAGAAATAATCCATCTTCTACACTTGATCTTAGCTAAAAGGCCGAGAATCGATAATAATCCATCTTCTTAGTTAGTTTCACAAATAAGTTTTGTTTGAAATGCCAAATCTCCTAAAGAATTTAACTGTGTGATTAAGATTTAATCTACATTTCTTATTTCTCAATAATTCTATTTCTGGCAGTGTTGAACAGAGCCAGACTTTTTTCATAACAAAACAACTGTTCTTTGTATATATGTCATGAGCATGTTTTTTTTACAGAGTTTCCTGGCCTATAATGTTATTTTGAAGAAATTAGGAAATCTTATATGATATTTATTTATTTGTTTATTTAACAATTTTGATAACTAGAAATATATTTGGGATTGGAATGGGTGGGAATGACTTGATCCTGTGAAAGTAACCAAGGACTTATTGGAAGTTGCTTTAGCACTTACAGTTACCACTTCAAATGCATTAGGGAGTGAACAAGGTCTTCAGCTATCAAAACTATGTCTTTTCCCATTGTATCTTCTGAAATGCGGGAATCTGGGATAAACATTTCTGTTAGTTCCCAGCCCCACACCTGAAACAGCGGTTGATGGAGTCCATTACTCTGAGTCTTGTCAGTGGCAGAAACTTCCAGGGAATGCTCACATCAATGACAGATCACAGTGCTGTTCTTCTGTGAAACAATGCTTTCTAATATATTGATTAAAATTTCAAAAAGGTATTATTTCCCAATATGTGATTATAACACATTTTGTTCAGAGCCTATACAGTTTCATCAGAACACAGATACCATCATTTATTTAAAATCTTGATCAGAAGATTGTATTAAAATAGCAGGGTTCATTTGTGATAGAGACTGGGAAGGGATTATAACATCTGAAATATTTACGATTTGGCCTTGTGTAGAAAGACTTTGCCAGCCCATTATAAAGCAGCAAGAATGATTTATGTCCCAGAGAGCCATGCATGTTGTAACTGCCTTGTTTCCCTGTGATGCTAGCTGAATTCTACCATATTGGCTTGAAGAATTTCTCCATTTCTCTCCCTTCCAGAACAACCATTTACGATTCATACATGACAATTTTCCTGACTTCCTCTGACTATTTTCTAGTGGTTCTTTTTGCAAACTAGATGAACAGAGCAAAACTATACAGGAAGCATTGTGGTGTGCCTGATGAAGCTGTTCTACTGGAGGATGTGTCTGACATGTTACCTCCCTGTTTGTTATAGAATCCTGGAAGTTGCTTCTGTTCTTCACAGTAGAGCATTGATTCAAATGTGTATAACGTGGCTTTCACTCTTAGTGAGTTGAATAAGCCTCTTACCGTTGGGTTCATGTTTGTAAAGAGAAAACCTTAAATATTCACATTCCATTAGCATTTTAATAACTTGTTATGTTTGTCATGATTGATTACACGAGATTAATTAATGTGTATTTTTTTTATCGATTAACCTTCAATATTTGAAATACCCACGCTAATCTTCTAATAGAGGAAAAGTCTTTTAAAGTTATTCTCCTCCTTAATTCTGGTGTCAGGTTCCTTGAGGCCCATGTAAGAAGAGAGGCCCTGCTACTATCTAAGAAGCTTGTGTTTGTCTGTCAGCCATTGAAAGCTTTGGGCACTATCACCAGATTTTGAAAATTTAGAAGTAGGTGCTGTGCATCTAAAAAGGGGACACTGCTTATTTCATAGGATTGTCCTACTATCTGGTCGGTGCTTGATCTGTTGGGTATCTAAACTTAGAAGTTTGGAGGGGAGGTAGGTGGGCGGAGCTTACCGACAGCAGTTGGACTCTGTCCAGAGGAGTCTTCAGGCGCAGACCCTTTGCAGTGGATTCTTCTTCTCACATTTTGATGTGAGCCTAATATGCTCAGGAAATGAAGCGAAGTTTGAGGCCAAAGGAAAAAGAGAAAGACGACCAAGACTATGTGCACACTAGAGTCGAAGTGGGGAGTGTGGTGAGGGGAGACATTTTAGGTGAAGTGTGATCTTGATGTATCAGCAAAAGGAAGTTGGGATGAGGTATAAAGTAAGGCTTTGCCGTGACATGTAGTGAGGAGGGTAAGAATCAAGTTGCGGATCATATAGGAAAACCCTATATTATCATTTCTACAATGTGGAAAAAGAGGGTGAATGGTTATAATCCAACTCTGGGGCTTCCAAACCTTTAATTACAAAGTGAGTTACTGTATGGTTAGAAATGTAAGCTGTTGTGGTAAAGCTATGGTTTTGGGTTTAAGAGGGAACAGCGAAGTGGGAGCTGTGATCATTCTCCTCTGGGGAAAACAAGAGAGCCAGAGGCTTAGAAGGACTCTAAGTAAGGGAGTTCCAGAAGGGCGAGGGAGAGCTGTCCTGAGTCCCCGAGCTGTCACTGTGGTCAGTCTGGGGCTTGCACAGGGCCAATGAAAGCTGTTGTAGGCACTGTGAGGTCCTGTGTGCAACCACCCCTCTGTGCTGAGAGGACACTGTTTCTTCCCAGGCATGCATCTCTGTCAGTACCCCATTTTCCTTAAAGTAGCGGCGATTTTGTAATCCCAGCACTGCGAGGGCAAGTGGATCTTTGTGACGTCAAGGCTAGCCTAGTCTATATTTTCAAGCCTCAGGCCAGACAAGGCTACATTGTGATTTCCTGGCTCAAAAATTAAAACAAAGTAAATAGCTGCAATAGCTGCAATTTTAGTGTTTTTTTTTTTCAACTCTAAATGTTCAAATTACTTGGAAAGGGAAGGAAAATTGTGGGGGGGGGGAGTACATTTTAGATCTTATCTTTAGGGAAGGTAAAGAGCTATGTCAAGATGGAGTAGACATATATTCAAAATCATGGTAATTGACATCAAAGGTGGTGGCGGTGGCTCAGGCCTTTATTCCCAGCACTCCGGAGGCAGAGGCAAGGGGATCTCTGAGTTAGAGGCCAGCCTGGTCTACAGAGGGAGTTCCAGGACAGCTAGGGCTTCACAGTGAAACCCTGTCTCAAAAAACATTAAACAAACAAGCAATTGTCAGTGAAAGAAAAGATGGCTCAGGGAGTCTGCCAGTGGTGGAATTAAAGATCACATCTGAGCTGTCCCAGCAATGACAGTATGCCTGTAAGCTGACATCCTTTTCAGACCCTGGGTAAATGAGTTGTGGTGTTAGTTTCTAGATATGCTTTAAAGGATTTCTTTTATCACCTTTATCTGGTTTTGGTCTAGAGTGTTTCTGGGTCAATTGCACATATATGCCAAGAAATGAGTGAACACAGGGACCAAATGTTTGGACACGGACTCCTTTTAGTTATGAGACTTCATAACATTGAGAGCTCCAGCAAGTAATTGATGGCCTGTAGTTTTCTGTATTTCACTTAGAAATTTTAATCAAAAATAACAGGAAACAAATGAGACATGAGGAAACTTTTCTAAGGATGACTTTACAAAAGTAGTTGAAGGGGTGCAGAGCTGCAGCTTAGTTTCTGCTGAGTTGAGATAAGCAGTCCTATGTGTGTGTGTGTGTGTGTGTGTGTGTGTGTGTGCACTTCACCAGGCCTGCTGCCTATTCAGGTTGCTGCTTGGTGCTGTGGCTGATAGAGTTGTGCTTTGAGAAATGCCCAGTTTCCTGCTTCTTGCTTCACTATGAAATATGCAGGTAAAATGACATTTAGAATAGATTCTGACTATATAGAATAACTTTAAATATACTTATATATGTCCTTCTAAAAGAGCATCACATTATGTAAGCTTAAAAATATAAACTAATTTATTCCTTACTACATGTGAACTTGTTATATATAGTTGTTACTAATTTGAGATAAGCATGCAGAGGAGTTTCTCAGACATGCCCTGATGTTTCTTCTGTATCAGTTTGAATCATAGAGACTTAAACAGCAACCCACAATAAATTCATATTTCTCTTCTTTTGGACAAAAGCTTAAAATCAAGCATCTGAATTTAGGTTATGCCATACATACAGAAAATAAAATAAAATAAAATAAAATAAAATGAATACACAGTTATGGAAGAAAAGTCTTGGTATATTAGAAAGAAAACACACACACACACAAGCACGTGCATGCACACATGCATGCGCACGCACACATTCATGTGCATATGTGTGCATACAGGAAATGCAGTTGTACTTACTTTAGAGAAAACCTAAAATAGGGTATTGAAGATTTATAGAACAAGTCTATTTGGGACACAACTTTACCTAGGTTTTAGAAGACTCACTCTCATGCTGAAAGAGGAAAGAGCATATTTGACAGCTCAATACAAAGCAGTTAAATTTGTAACATTTTATCAGGTAGCCTTCCTTTAAGTATGTTTTATGCATTTTGAAATTTTGTTATTGTGTGAAAATGTGTGTGTGTGTGTGTGTGTGTGCTTGCAGGTGTGCATGTCCCTACAGTCATCCAGAGGTCAGAGGATGACTGTGCAGTTAGTTCTTTCCTTCTCTCACCTTTACACATGAGGGGAAGCAGATCACTGGGCTCACGTTGCTTACCATCGTGCCTACCTGAGTATGCTTTCAGTAAGAAAATTTTACCTCCTCCCAATCCTAGAAGTCCTCAGTCTTTCATTTTAAGTTGCTTGTATATTATCATTAATATATTTCTTTTTTTATTAATATATTTCTTATTGTTTTCAAATAGTGCTTTAATTGCACAGTTGATTTTTTTTTTTAAAGATGCAACTTTAACAAATAGACATCAAGCAAGATACTAAGAAAAACTTTAATAGAAGGGAAGGTGAAGTGTCATATTCAGATATGACAGTTTTAAAATTTATGTGTATGGTTTTAAACCTACCGTGTTAATAAATGCACTCGTTAGATTTACTATTGGAATATTAGGAACTACTTCAAACATTATCTTCCATAATTATTTTACTTTACTCATTTTTAAACCTGGGGACATTTAGTTCGCTACCTTTGAAGACTCATGCTTTCAGTTTCTGGACAGATGATTATTATTTTTGAGCCGGGATGGAGGCTGCATTGTACCTGTCTGCAGTGTGACCTCTCTCCTACTAAATCACACCATTAGAACACCCAAAGGGATAGCTTCCAATAGTAAACCAATATTTGGTGATTTATCAATAGACTTAGTGTTATAATGCAAGGGACCAGCAGCATCCCCGTTTCTCCTGGACGTTGCCATAGCCTTCCAGTTGGTGTCTGTGTCATTCACATGGCTTCACCCTTTGTTTTCAGATCTCTGTTGAAATGTCACCTTTTTTCATCTCGTTTTTTACCAGTTCCTTTCTATCTACCATGATAATATACACCACCACTTCACACATGGCATATGTGTTCCTCTGTCCAGCCCACCAGAACTGGAGCAAACTCTACCGAGGAAGGTGCTAGTCTGTACTGTGCCCGTGGAGTAAAGCAGTGGGGTCCCAGGGAAGAGCCGAGTAATGTATATGTGTGCATGGGATTCTTTGAAAGTGCTTCCTGACTTCCTTCACTGCCTCAGCAGGTAGTGCCACTCAAACCTGGCATAGGAACCCAGACCCAGGTGGGAGAGTACCAGATTCATAAATGTCCCCGGACCTTGACTTCTGCCCTGTAGCTTGTGGGCCCTTTGCCTCATGCTCTCACGCAGTGTTAAATGAATAGAAGAATTAATCTAAGAAGATTTTATTGTTATATTTATTCAGTTTCCAATTTTATAATTTCTCCTTTCTTTATATGTATGAGTTTGTGTTGTGAATGGTCATTTTTGCCGGTGAGTGCCTGCATGCACATATGGAGGTCAGAGACTGACCTAGAAGTCTTCTTCAATCACTAGCTGCTGTGCTCTCTGAATTGAACCCACAGCTCCTTGACACGGCCAGTATCACACCAGTTTGCTTTAACCATGGAGGCATCCCCTGTTTCCTTACAATGATTATTTTGAACAATAAATTATTTGGGATATTAGCATTTTCTCTCATTGTTAATTCTAATTCATTTAATTCATTTACAAATCAGATCACTGCTTTTTTAAATTAAAAACTTAATCAAAAACTTTTATTATCGTTACTATTGCATGAATTTGTGCTTTCTGTGTCTGGAGTCACATGTACCGTGATGTGCATTTGGAAGCCAGAGGTCGTTTATGGAGTTGATTCTCTCTCTCCAGTTTTACATGATTTCTAAGACTGAACTCCCTCAGGCCCTCAAGCTTGTGCAGAAAATACTTTTACAGACTAGTGATCTCGCTGGCCCTCGTTGCTAATTTTGTCTTGGAAATCCCAATAATGTATTTATAATAAATAATGCATTTATAAGTGGGAGGGCAAAGCCCTAGGCATTAATAATTAGACAAAGTGAATTCAAAGATTACTTTGGTTTTGAAATCTATGTGACCATTTTTGGCAGGGGGAGTAGAATGTTAAGAAACTTCAAATCAGTTTTATTTTTCCTCATTTGCTTCCATTATATTTTCTTTAGGGACACATTAAAATACGTGTTTATTCTCTGACTACCCTAGAGGAGATAATTAGAGCAAATGAAACTTCTGAAGCAGTTTTTGTCAACGAGGATTACTTGGTGATGAGCAACCAAACTTTCTAAGGTGCTTGAAACACCTCGGGCCTCCAAATAAGAGGAGTCAAGTGGGGTGAACTCTGCCCATGTTGCTGACATGTCAGATATCAAGTTTATAGCACCCCGATGCCTCTAAGGTTATCTAAAAAGAAGGCTTCTTGGAAAATATTGGAACCTTTAAAATAATTCTTATAACCCTGTGCCCTAAAAGAGACGTTGATCTGTGATCTGTGCATTGAGCTCATCTATGAGCTGAAGCAAGGAGCTCCCATCAGTTGGTGACAGGGTCCTTGCACCATCCTCATCATGACCTTTGTTGGAAAGGCTCTCATCCTCAGGGGATCACCTTCTTTTCCGCCTTCTCTAATTTTTTTGATGGCCAAATCCCTCAGTTACTTCAATGACTTCATATACAGTATCTTGTACACAATTTAGAGTATATCTTCGCCAGGGTAAAAGTTAATAAGCAAGCAAGCAAGCAAGCAAACAAACAAATAATGCATATAAGATAAACTTTGGCTTTAAGGTCCCACAACTCTTAAGTGTATTCCTATTCCCACTTGCTGTAGGTTCCCACCTCAACCTTATTAATATTCCTCCTTAGCTGTTGGCTTGAACATTTTTTGTTTTTTTTTTTTAAACAGGTACATTTTTTATATATTTACAATTTAATTCATGCTGAGATTTCTATTACTTCTGTAATTTTTTAGTTTTCCTTGGCAACTTATTTTTTATGCATCTCTATCCACATTTTCAACTCATTTGTTTTCCTTTTATTTCATTTGAACTTTTAAAATGTTACATAATTTTTAGCAATTATTTGTTTTTTTTTTTTTTTAAGAGGTGTTACAGTAGATAGACCAACAGCTTGGCTTCGGAACCAGACCTCCTGGATTTGATTCTCAGCATAATACTTATTACTTACACCATCTTGGCAAATTAACTCATAAATGTAGGTAATAGCAGCATCTCCTCGTGGAGTCGGTATGAGGATTAAATGGATGAACCCATATAGAAGTCCAAAATAGTGCCTGACACTTAGTAAGCAAAGAAACATTGGTTAATTCTTCTCTGCAACACCAGCTTCGTTCACACTTCCTCTTCATAGTGGTGCATAATGGTTTAGCGGTTATGTATGCTAAGACGGTTTACTCTGAGCAAACTGTACAGTGAATACAACGAACTGTTGTGTCAGCGACTAAGATGATGAAACAGATCTACATCTAATAGCCAGAGGTGGAATTTGCAGTTCCACATTCTTGCCATAAATTTAATGTTTAAGAGCGGTGTCCATTTTAAGACAGTTCTTTGTAAACAAAAGAAATCATTGAAAAAGGTATGTGTGCTGAGAATGAGTGGAGGGAGTTTCGAACTCTTGAACTTTCGCCTGTCCATAAGTTTTAAAGTGAAGCATTATGCACGCAGTACCCGTTTTGTACATTTCAGAATTTTAAAAGCATTGGAACAAACTTCTGCCTTTGCTTGTGTGGAGTAGGCCACTCTAAAGAAAGTTCACATACTTTTAATATGCGTGTTTTAAAACCAGATTTAGGAGAATAAGACTAAGAGAATGCAGGAAGACTTGTATGTGCTCCGTGACTCAAGAAGCAGGCTGCTAGTATTTTCACTTCTTTTTGTTTGAGCAGATTAAGAAGAAGTAGGTTAGTCACAAATTCCCATTTGCCCACAAGTGCACACAGGTGTGTGAGCACAGCCTTACAATACCTGAGTTCCTCTGACAATGACAGAAATTTCCCAAAGGTAAAATTTAAAATAAGGCAGAAGGAATAGGATGAGAAATATGTGTAGACAAATTTGTGGTTTTCATATTTGAATGATGTTTGCCAATGTGTGAAAGTGTAACCTCTACTATTTGAGACTATTATCTCACTAATGTGTTCATGGGCATGTGAATGTCCCAAACATATGTAGCATGTGTCTTTTCGTCTATTTGTAATTAAATGTACAACCTTAGATGTCAGCCTTCCATAATTTAGAGATAGTAATCTGGAGCCCTTCTGAAATTACTTTTAAATGTAGATCATTTTTCTCATTTCAGATGCTCCTTAATTCCCTTGCAAAGCTTTATTTGCTGTAATATAACCAAGAGCCCTGGTCTGCGAGTCATTGTGGTTCGCTGGTAGAAGGCCAGTATTTACATTTCTTTGAGGTCTCTTGCTGAGTGGCGTCACAGGATGAAGAGCTCTTCAGGAGGGGGAATGTGCTTGTGGTTTTTGGTCTTGTGCATTTTGTGACAAAGGAATTCCCTTTTGAATCGCGCTGTTCCCTTGAAACCCTGGAGCCTCTGGTTCAAGCAGCGCAGTCAGTCTGTGCAGTGTCCCTGACGTCATCCGGCGTATGCATAAGCTCTGCTATTGTCTTACCGCTAGAGCAGGGCTGAGGACTGCAGTCTCTGTGCTGCTGCTCTCAGACCTGCCCTGCGCTAGCTACCTAGCCCTGCCTCACTGCATCCCTCAAGAGCCGTGGCAGCCTTTCCTTGCCTGCTGGATTTTGAAAAGCAGCTCTTCGATTTAGGGTGGTGTAGGAGCCCTGGCTTTCCGCTCTCAGAGGAGAATCTGGCAGCTGGACATAGCTCGGACTGCATTGTCTGGCTTCATGACCCCTGCTGTGTAGCCGGCTCATCTCTTTGCTCTCAGGAGCACATGCACATCTTACATTTTCCTACTTCCTTTTTCTTTTTCTTTCCCTGCTTCTAATTTTTTTTAAAAGCACCTTCTGGAGCCAGCCATGTTTGGTACTGAATCTTCATGTAAGTAAATGGATCCTACTTTTCTGTTCTATAGAATCTGTGTGCTGTCATGGTTTTGCTGACTTGAGTTCCTATCACTTTGCCTTAGGTTAGTAATATTTGCATTTGCCTCTAATTACAGAGGAACTGGTCCTGGGGAAGGGACTTCCCTGGAGTGGATTATTCATTCTTAAAGCCAGGGATGTCAATGTGGTCAAAATCAGGCCTCCAAGAGGGAGGAGGCAAGAAGACAGTATCCAGGCAGCCTCTGAGACCCTGCTAATTGATGGGAATCAGGCCTGTCACCAATATATTGTCAGAGGTTCCTAATGTCCTTAAACCCTAAAATAGATCCTAGAGGACTCTGAGATGACAGTATTTAGAAGATAAGGGCTCTTAGTTTTCATCTAAGGAGAGCTAAAGGTGCCTTTATATATCTTCCTCCATATTTTTAACAGAAATACACGAGCAGATGCTACATGTAGATTTAAGAAGAACATTAAATAGCGTTTTACTTGAAGACAGTGTTTTGTTGTTGTTGTTTTGTTTTTTTAAAAACGGCTTCAATTTTGATACACTGGTTAACATCACAGAACATCAGCATTGTATCCGTTTTAAACTTAACACAATGAAATTGCTTTGGTGCAGAGCAGCCCCGGCACAGTGGGCTGGGCTAGACAGCACTTGTAGGCACACAGAATAGGTAGGTATTTCAAGGATCATGATAGCCAACCTGTCTGAGAACTGTTTCAATGTTTGATATAAAGTAACCTAACCTGTCGGTGAGTTTGCATGGCCCCTGCACAACATTCTGCTATCACTGGTGAGCGAAGGTGAGAGGTAAAGAGTTTCTAGAGATTTGACCTACTGGCCTGGCTTTGCAGTGGGGGAAGGGCTGGGTTAAGGCAGGACATTGAGGAAATCTATTTTTGATTAATTTGTAATGTGGCCATAACTTTCTGGTAGCAGCCATGTGTCCCTGTGAGTGTGGGACTGCTGCTGACTGTTGTAAAGCAGCAGGCTTTGAAGAGCTAATTGGTCTCAATTCTTTTGTTTATTGACTGGCTTTGACAGAGGCTCATTTTTATTGTTTTACTGTGGAACCCTCCCATCTCCGATACTGACATATTGTCAGATCAAGTTCAAGACACTAACAGTGAGATTTAGTATCCATTCAACAGAAGACAATGGTGTTTCTTAATAATTTGAAAATATCTTAAAATTCATTTAATGGTGCATTTGGAGTTCTTGTCATCCAAGAAACAGATCATCCCGTGGCAGAGATCCCCCACTTTTATTTTAGTAATGGAATTTTGTTGATTTCAGACCCTAGGTGAGGACAAAAATATTTATACTGTGTTTTAAAGGAAAATGATTGTGGTTACTGGCAGTTGAAATCCATTGTTGGGCCTTACACTAGGGTCTCTTCCATTGTTTGGCCTGTTTTTCTGAGACGACACAGTCTTTTCTTTCACCATCAAACCTTATCTTTTGATAGTCTCACCCGTGTGCTATGTGGTATATTTGAAAACTGCTCTTGGTTTCCATAGCTACCGTTTTGGAACAGAATTGAACACTGCTCAGCAAACAGAACACTGTAAGGCAAGGGTTTTTTTTTTTTGTTGTTGTTGTTTTTTTTTTTTTTTTTTTTTTTGCTTTTACTTAGAACCCTTTTGCTTTGACCGAGGATCACTTTTTATCTCTTGTTTGTGTCTAGAAGCCCACAGGTACTCGGGCTTCCAGTAGGCATTTAGGATAAGAAATGGCTGCCGTCTTTTAGATGAGGAGATCGTGTGTACTCTAAGCTGAGTGAGTTTGCTCTGTTTGTAGTTATAGCCCTTCACCTTTATTGCTTCACTTTGGGTGGTGATTTGAAGCCTCGAAACCTCTCCACATTGAGAACATGCAGGGCAGGGTACTCTCTGAAGTTCAGTTACCCTAGTGGGAGTCTCTCACTGACCTGTCTTGGGGAAGCCGTTCTCTACCTTGCTTGCAGTGCTGAGGTAGATCCTGGAAACACTAGAAGCTTCTTTCAAAGATGTTGTGAGTCTTGTTCCTGATTTCTCGCAGCTGTGCCTTGCATTCCATTCTTAAAAAATCATATGCTAGATTATAATGTACTTACACTGTTTCCCCCTTCCTTTTCCTCCCTCCAGTTCTTATTGCATACATACTCTTTGTTGCTCTCTTTCAAATTTATGGCCTCTTCTTCCATTAACATGCATCTGTGTACGTTTGTGACATATCTATTCCTAAGTACCTAAACACAACCTGCTCCATCTGCATAACGTTACTTGTATGTTTTCAGGGCTGACCCCTTGGTACTGGATAATCAGTTGGTGTGCTCTTCCCTGGGGAAGACTGTTTCCCCACTTCTCAGCATTCCTTAGTTGCTCGCTGTTTAAACTTATGGGTGCACCACAGGCTGCATAAGGCTTAGCGTGGCTTCTAAGTGTTTGCACCCATGTTTGTACTAGAAGCACCCCTACCTGGAAGGAGATACAGACCATTTCTGTTTCCTCAGGAGGAATTATGGCCTTCCGATTCATTATTCTTGCCAAGTGATAATTACCATTCTGATTCGAGACTTCCCAGACTCATGTTAATGAATCTTTTAAATTTTCTTTCTTGCTTTCTTGTTTTTTTCATATAAGACAATGGAACACATCTGAATTTTTAACTTGTTGAATATATAATTAAGTTGATTTTATATCTTATATTTTTGAGGTCAGGTGTCTCTAGTGGCCTGGGTTCTACATTGTTATATTTCTATCTCATCAAGTATTTGCTTATCTTAAATAATTCTCTCTCCTAAACACCCCAAAATAAAAAAGAAAGTACATAGCCTTTTTTTTTCAATTTTTTATTAGATATTTTCTTCATTTACATTTCAAGTGCTACCCCGAACGTCCCCTATACCCTCCCCCCCGGCCCTGCTTCCCTTTCTACCCACTCTCACTTCTTGGCCCTGACGTTCCCCTGTACTGGGGCATATAAAGTTTGCAAGACCAAGGGGCCTCTCTTCCCAACGATGGCTGACTAGGCCATCTTCTGCTTCATATGCAGCTAGAGACACGAGCTCTGGGGCTACTGGTTAGTTCATATTGTTGTTCGACCTATAGGGTTGCAGATCCCCTCAGCTCCTTGGGTGCTTTCTCTAGCTCCTCCATTGGGGGCCCTGTGTTCCATCCAATAGCATCCACTTCTGTGTTTGCCAGGCACTGGCATAGTCTCACAGGAGACAGCTATTATCAGGGTCCTTTAAGCAAAATCTTAAAAGATAAAGCCTCTTGTAAGTGACAAAAATTGATCTGAAAGAGCAAATGTCTTGAAAATTAAAGACTTACATAACTATGTAAAAATAATTAATAAATTCAATTAATGTCTGATACAGTTTATTTTGTTTAATTTTTGTCTGTTTTTATAGTACAAGTGATCCAGTCTAAGGATCTCTGTATACCAGGCAAGCACTCTTGCATCTCCAACCCTCTAGCATCATTTCGTCCTCTGTCTCTAACAATCCCAGTCTCTTCTTCCTGACTAGTGGATATCCATCCATTCCCTGTACTTGCATAGACTGGCCACTGTCTCTTTAGGCTCTGCTTTGACATGAGCTTGTCTGCAGGTTCAGGAGACTCACCATGACAATGTAGGAAGCATAATCACCCAGAGTGCTCTGTCACTCTGTGATGGGGTCACACTGTCACCATCTAGATGATTTTAAAAATTTTTCCTCACTGAAAATTTTCACATCTAGAACTGAAACTAACATTTTCTTCTTTATTGGTTTTGAAGAAACACAATCTTAGCTTTTGGGTGACAGAATAATTTAAGTGTAAGAAGGAGATGCCATTAATAAAGTTCTATCGAGTAAAGCAATCATTACATGCATATTTGGAGTATACGTAACTTGATGTAATGAAGTTTATGTAGAAATATCAGTTGAATTCTGCAAAATTAAAAAAAATTCTCGGAACATTTTAAAGAGGAAAACAAAGTTTCAGCTTTAGTGAAGTTAAGAAAGAACCGGAGGGAAAAATGGTTTTTGTTCTGTGAGGAAAGCTGTGGTGTTGCCGTTTGTTTACACGCTCTCTTGTAAAGCTGGTCATTGTCAGACAAAAACAAAACAAAACAAAACAAAAAATAAAACCCAAACAACAACAAAACCCCTCAACCACCCCAACCACTTTAACTGTAATGAACATTCAATTATTATTGTCTAGGATCAGTTCTGCTTCTGCCCCTTCTTGTATTTAACTTTTTCATTTCTCGACGGTGCCAACGAAAGGGACCATTTAAGATAGGCAGTCATGGGAATTGTGCCCTGGTACGTTAATTTGTCTCCCAGAGCACCTGCCTTATTAGACTAGTCCCTTACCTGCTGAGAAATAGGATATCCCCAAGGCAAATAGCATCATCTAATCTCTCCTTCCACATTTTGTAACAGATTTAACTAAAGAGAACATTCTAACTCCCTGGAACAATAGACCCAAATAAACTCTTCTGAGAGAGAGAGAGAGAGAGAGAGAGAGAGAGAGAGAGAACATTCTAAACTAATGCATCTTTGAGGCATGGAGGAACGCACCAGAGTGCAGTAACTAATGAGAGACACACTCATCTGATCATAGCGGCAATGGGGTGATGACAGATGATCCAGCGCTACCTCTGGGATTGGCTTGCGATTAGATGGGGTAATGAGAAAGACCGGTTGATGTTACTCATATACTCTGTACTGGGCACCAAAGTTCACTTGTTGCCATTACCATCATTCTAGATACATTAAGTTGCAACTGGACAGTTTATTAGTAATAGTAATAACCATGGCGTCATGTTGCCAAAACCAAAGCAATTCTCAAATGGTGAGCAGTTGTACCAGAGATAGATGAATACACCTCGCACCGTTAGGTCACAAAGCTGATGGAACGGAGCTCATCTGCCAAGGAAACAAGAAGTTATGCTCCTTTATGTGCATCACGGAGGACTTTTCTGACAGCTGGCTGTTGTGTAAGGTAGAACTGTGTATGAGGATAAGCTGAAATATAAATAGGGACTATAGTTGCCCCAGATCACCTTTAACATGGGCCATTTCTCAATACAAACACGAGAGGATTATTAGTAACCGTGCTAGAACTGTTTTTCTGCTGTCAGTATGCTAGACATGTTAGGACTATCGCTATTTCCCCTTTCTTAGTGTTTGCCATATGTAACTGGGTAATTTAGGAACACCAGCTATTTGCCTCTCTTACAACATTAATATGGCTACTAGTATGGGGCTATATTGGATTTTAGATGCTTTCATCTCAAAGCAAATATGGAAATGTTTAGCAGGGGTTATACTAAACTCTCAAGTCTGCACTTAGAATGTGGATGTAAAGAAAACTATTATTGCATGACTTTAGACAAGTAGAGTAGCACAGACAGCTAAAGAATGTCAATATGAGGAAGCAATGTGGCTCACAGGGATTTAAGTTGGGATAAACTTTCAGAGCTTGGGAGAAGTTTAGGGTCATGTAATGTTTTTGACTTGCTTTTCTCTGTCTACTTTTCATTCTAACAGCAGGTTCTGATGTGAGACTTCATTTACAATCTCTTCTCTGTTGATAGTTAGTATTGTAACTTTTACATCCAAGGGGATATCTTAAAGACAGGAGTAAATTTCTTTGTGGATATATTCATGTTTATCCACTAGTTCAAAAGTCGAATAAAAATATCCATTGGTTTCTTGCATTCACCTCAGTGTTCGACCCCCTACAGTTTGTTCAGCAGAAGTTACACAAACGTCCAGTGGGTCACTGTTTTCATTGCTA
The DNA here is from genome assembly GCF_978045245.1 of Mus caroli. Lineage (NCBI taxonomy): Eukaryota > Metazoa > Chordata > Mammalia > Rodentia > Muridae > Mus > Mus caroli. The sequence continues at coordinate 131,850,107 of NW_028227262.1, read as the reverse complement.
CAATGGACTAGATTCATATCCTGTCTAAACTGTGGGAAATCCATCAGGGAAAATTACCATATATGGAACTTTCCCCATAGAATTCCCATGGAATTACACAGGATGTGAATAGTGCTTATTGTTACGGAGTCTGAGCTAGGAAAGTCACTGCACATGTGTGTTTTTTAAGCATTTGCAATATCTATAATATCTGGTTAATATAATCAGTTATTTTTACTCTCGATACAATATCATTTGGTTTGCCAGACTATGAATTGTGTGGTTGCTTTTTGTGCTTTTACCTAGAAGGTACACATTTGCTATTAATTAAAAGTCATATTTACTATGCTATAATAGTAAGTTGTAAGTCTTCACTCTATTTTGTTTATATTCTTGACTCATAGAGGTAATTGTGAATTTAAAAAACAATTGTGCAATTTACTATGTAAGGCAGAAATGGCAGCCAGAAGAGATAAGAAGCACTGTGTATAGACATTCTGGGCTCTCAACTGACTGCATTGAAGTGGGGTCTGTACCACATACCACCAGGGTTGGCTGTGCACGTTTAAATTGTGCTCATTAGATAAAATTTCAGTGTTAGGAAAACTGTCTTTTCAGAGTCAGGACATATGCACTAGGGAGAGACGTACCAACCCTCAACTCTGTAAAATACTATCCAGCAGTAGGAAAGAGTAAAAAAGAAAGGAAGCCATCACTTCCTCAGGCTGGGTGAGAGACTGGAAGATCCATGGAGGATTCATGGAGGACAGACACCTTTGAAGAAAAGTTTGCACAGAGCTGGATGAGGTGCGTCTGGGTTGGAAAGTGCCCTGTGTGTTTACTACTTCAGCTCAGTCCCACAGCAGATACCACTAAGTAATTACAACAGTAGTGCAGAAGTGGCTTCAGCCTAGTAAGTTGGAATGCTCGTCATTTAAAGTACTTTATCAGTATAAATTTTGTCCAAATTAGGGTGATTATCTTCAGTGTTCCAGGTATGTACTCTTAGATGTAAAACACAGTCTGGGTCGCCGTGGGGTTCTCAGCAGTGCCAGTGGGTTAATGAGTCAGTTATTGTTGGTCTCTTAAAAACAAAGATCCCTCCAGTTTAAATGGTGTCCTCAAAGCATGGCAGATACCACCACACACTAAGCTTTTTAGTACATTAAGTGAACACTTATTCTTAACATCGGAATCTTCTATGGGTTAAAGAAAATTATTGGAAATATGATATGTTGAGTCATATGGGGTTAATACAGGGGTAGAGATCATGTTTTAGGCTAAGGAGCTTTTCATGTATTTCTGGTATGCCAGAAATATGTCAGTGAACAACTCTTGCTTGTCATTTTTCTGAGCAAGATCAGGTGGCCCAAAAGAGCAGTAGCGTGGGAGACATTAACTACAAAGTGCAGATTTATCGTGGAACTGGTGAGTATCCATATGCTGATGGCTTTAGAACATCAGATTGAAGTTGAATTGTCATCTTTACAGGTTATGTAGTAATGACAAGTTGCTCTAGCATCAATTTCTGTACAGCATGAAAATAAAATTGTATCCCTATTGTGATTACGAATTAAGTACGTACTTAAAATTCAGGGCTTGGCACACATTTGGGGCAGCAGCAAGCCTGCTGAGGATGTATATGGACTGAGAAATCACAGTCGTAGCTGTTGTAACTTTTGCCATTTCCTCCATCCTGGCCACTAGAGATAGAAGAAAGACTTTTTGTAGGGTCTGGCCTAGGGAAAAACACACAGGTGGCCCAGCCTAGCCTTGCCTCACTCAGAGTCTGCAATTTCTCATCTGGACTTCCCTAGGCTTATTTTTGATCATGTTATTATTACCATTTTATATCCCCAAACACAGCATCTTAAAATCAGTGTGCATTGATTTCACTGTTCTTTGGGTTAAGCAAGCCCCACTTATGGCTCCCATCCTTAGATCTCATAAGCAGTTATAGCCAGATTTCTGTAGCTATTTTTAAGGCTCATGTGAGCCAGAGGTCCAGAGTAGCTGTGGCTCTTACCTGTTGAGTTGGGTCTTGCTGGAGCTATGGCCAGAAAGGCTTGTTCTTAGCTTCTTCATGTGGTTAAAGCGTGGTACTCAATTCTTGGAAGTAATACTTCATGACAGAGCATCCTGAGAGAGCAGGAAGAGGCTATGGTGTTTCCTTTGCTTTAGTGCCTGAGGTCTTTGAAGTCACTTCCATATATAATAGTGGCCACATAAGTCACTAGGATGAGCCAGATTCAAAGAGAGGCAAATAAAAACCGTGTTGTGGTGAGGGTGTGAGTAGCAAGGTCACATTGCAGAAGAGCATGTAATATGGAAAATATAATAGCAGCTTTATCTGGAAAATAGAGTTTGCCACAAGTAGTTCCTAGACTAAAGAGGCACTGCTCAGGGATTTGGAAATATTTAATATAATGTTTCAGAAAGTGAATATTTTAGACTTGTATCCTATCTCAATATTAGTTATTCATTTTGCCATTACAATACAAAATTAGTACAGATATAATAATACTAAATTAGTATATACAAATAATATAAATTTGTGTAGTAGAAATTTATTTTTTATGCCAGTACACATGAATCAAAGGAAAAATACTTATTACTTAAATTGGTATTATGAAATATGCAAAATATTTAAGGGAAGCCACTTGATTGTTTACTTTTGTGTGTCTTTTGCTTGAATGCATGTGTGCGCATCACCTTATTTCCTGTTTCATCCAGCGGCCAGGAGTGGATATTGGATCTCTCCAATAGTGGAGCAGGTTATTTGCTGCTCCATGAGTGCTGGGGACAGAACCTGGTTCCTCTGCAACAGTAACAAGTGGTCTTGACTACTGAGCAGTCTCTTCAGCCCTGGGAAATCAGTTTTTAAAATAACATGATTCATGTTACATAAAGTATATTCAGTTTCAGTGTATAGTTTGATGGAATGTGTATATTCGTGTAGTCAGCATTATTACAATCTAGATTCGACATGCTTTTATCTCACCACAGAGGCCCCCTATGCTTTAAAGCCAATTACCCTAGTTACAATTTTGTACAAAAAAAAATACACTGTATACTTTTTTGTTCAGCATGTTTTCAACCATGTTGTTGGAGCTACTGAGAGTTCTTAATGTTGAATAACAGAAATAAAAGTCCTGGTTCTGCAGAGAGTTTATTCCTGTCCTAAGTTCTTGTGAATAAAGCTCCCATATAAATACTCTGTGACGATTCCTCCTGTGGCCATGTTTTCAGCTGCGATTTGATTTTACCTGGCTGTTTGACTCTGTGGAGCTGTGCATTAAGCTTAGGATGTGACCTGTGCTAAGCAAAGCTCTTCCCTGAGCTGCATCCCCAGACCTCAGGCTTTCATTTTCCTTCTCAACAATTATATACTTGGAAGTGCCGTTTTTGAGAAATTGCCAGACCATTTTCCAGGATCATTATATGTGTTTTACCACAGGGGAGGGGAGTTGATTTTGTCCCCATTCTTGCCAATATTTGCTTTGTCAGCATTTTCAATTCATGCCCTTTAGTGAGTGTGTGATGGATGGCATACTGTGATGTTAGTGAGCATTTTCTCACTCTGAAATATCTTGGGCAGATTTTCACACACTTCTTGGTCCTTTGTATGTCATCTTTTGATGAGATATCATTTAAATAACTTATTTTAAAATGAAGTCTTTACTGAGTTTTGAGAGTTCCTCATATGTTTTGATCCAGTACTTTTGTGAAATCTAGATAACAGCAATACTCTCTTATAGTATGTAGTTTTTGTTGTTGTTTTTGTGTTTTCCTAACAGTGTTGAACTTTAAGTTTTGACCAAGCCTATTTATCAGTTTCTAATGCAATATGTAAAAAGTTATGCCACTTTCAGGTTGAGAATATTTTTCTCCTCTATATTTTCTTCTAAATGTTTTGCTTCTCTGTGTGCAGTGATCCATTGTGATCACAGTTAGTGTGATTACACACAGTGTGTGTGAATAGGAATGCTCATTTCTTTCACCCAGCAATTGAGTTTTCGTCTTGTATTTTATGGGTATGGGCATGTTCATACAGTGGTGCGTGTGTGGAGGTCAGGTGATGACAACATATGTGACCTGGAGATCAGATGAGGGGCTCAGGCCAGTGGAAGCACCTGTATCAGCTGAGCGCAGATTCCCCACGCTTTCGTGAAGGTAGCAAGCGTCTCCCTTCATTCATGCCTTGACTCTGGTCCAGCATAGGAAATTCAGCTATAAAATTACAAAAACAGAGCTTAGAGCTGCTTTCTTAATCCATTAACAAAAGAATACACAGAGAAGAATACACTTACATCATTTAACCAGCTACATGGTCCTAGAAAAAGTACTATGTAATATAAAAATGAACAAAAGAGATCTCCTTTCTAAGCCTCCCTGTCTTCCTCTGGGGTCACCAGCTTTCCAGAGACTCTCATATATCCATGTTCTTCCTGCTCTCCAGAGACGAAGATAAATTCCCTCAAAATAGATTTGCTGTAACATTTGTCACCTTTAAAATTTAAAACTTAAATTTCTAAGAACTTTTCCTAATCATTTGCTTTACCTGTAATAATTTCCAAAATCCGCAGGTTTCATGACTTTTTTATTTGATAGAGATTGAATTGCCTGACATGGCATATGGCACATATCTTATAAATATGAATTTGTGAGTTTGTACATGTAATGCCAAAAGTACTCACATCAAACTCCCCATTCTTGTTCTGGGAAGCTTGTAGTGGTCCTATAAGAAATTCAGCCTAGTTAACTAATGTAGCCTCCGGAAACCTGCAAGGTGAATATTTCAGTATATTGAGGGTTCATTTGGGCTGACGTCATCCCTTTCCTGTGTTGGTCCTTGCCAGCTCTATTTTGTTAATACTTTTACGATATAAACATATATTTATAGAGCACAATGCTAAGGAAGCTGTGCTTTTTGTCAGGCAAGTAAGATAGCCTACATTTGAGGTGTTGTTTTAGGCACCTTATCCATTAGATTGGCTTTGTTTGCCCGAAAAATGGGTGTAATAATTACTCTTGTGGCATTGTTATAATGTGTAAAGTGGACAGATCTCCTGAATGGCTAACATTTTCCATGCTACAAACATTTTGTAGTTATATAACCAATACATTTAATTGATATAAAATAGAGTATAAACAAGGATAGAAGCAGCAACTTAAAGCACATACAGAAGGGAAAGAATGGGATTAAAACTAAGCATTAGGTTTGGTATCTGCCATGTGGCAGGAATGAAATTGTAATTTATATGTGTATACTTTAATATCAATTCTCTCTCTGTCTCTGTCTCTGTCTCTGTCTCTGTCTCTGTCTCTCTCTCTCTCTCTCTCTCTCTCTCTCTCACACACACACACACACACACACTCACACACTCACTTGATACTGGTCCTTTTTGTTTCTCTTCATATCCCATCTCATGGCTTCTGGTACTATTCCTCTGGGTCTTTGTAATAGTCTCCTTCACCTTTTCTCCTAAGCTCTTCTTTCTCTATCCCAGCATTTCGTAACCTGTGTGGCACAACTCCCCTGGGAGTCAAATGACCCTTTCCCAGAGGTCATCTAAGACCATCTGCATATTATGATTCATAACAGTCAAAATTAAAGTTACAAAGTAGCAACAAAAATAATTTTCTGGTTGGGGGTGCCCACAACATGAGGAGTGTATGAAAGGGTCACAGCATTAGGAAGGCTCAGAGCCACTGCTTTGCACAGGCTTGCTCCACATGGCATTTTTTTTTTTTAAATTTGGTGATATACAGCTGACATAATTGATCTTTCCCAAAGTAAGAAACCTGACATTCCTGTTATTTTAGAAATGCCCCTTGTGTCCTTCTAAACAGTTTTTCTCCTTACCAGGCATTTTCTTTCTTTTTTCTTGTGATTTAAAATTAGCATTGCTTTGGGATTATACAATTCATATTCTGTTGTGTGAGTTAGTTTATTGACTATGGTCCTTAATGCTCAGCACCTGTTTAAAAAGCATTTCAGTAATTTTTCATTGCTCTTTGAACTAAATATAAACTCCTGGACTGGGTGTTCTAAGCCAGCCACCATATGGTCCCAACTTTCCTATCTTGTCTTAACTCCTACCACTACCTTGTATATATTTGCTCTTTTCCAAAATGTATTTTCTCATACAGGGTCTTCCACTTGGACCTTCTTCTTTTTCTAGCTGTTCATAGCTTTAGTAATCTTTCATTATCTGATGTCCCTTCTGAATACCAACTGTCCCTTTAACCCTCATCCCATCAGCAGAGTCTTAACACATGGAACACATGTTCTCAACTTCATTTTCAATATCATCTCAATCTCTCCTCCTTTCCCTGAGTCCCTTCCTGCCAAAAATAGCCTACATTTAAAGCATGCTACTGGACGTTACAATGAAGCAGCATGGGTACTGTGTTATATGTGCTGGGCTTGCTGGGATGGCTTCTTACTTTACTTATTAACTAAACAGCCATAGACAGATGATTTAGCTTCTCAGTGACTTCCTCTGTAAAGTTAGGACACACGGAATTGTGTGTTCTGGCACTGTTTTGAATTTTAAGTGCCTTAAACTAGCTGTTTCTGATGAAGGCTCAGTAAACATCTCTTGTTCTTGTAAGATGCTGTTCTACCAGTCATGTGTGTTAGTGCCTCATACCCTAAGTTACAGTGTGTTTTCCTTAAGCCTGGACTTTATTTTGGTATTTGTTAAATTGACTATTAATAATAATTTGTCCACTTAATAGTTAGCAGTATATGTGTTGAGGGAGGCTAAGAGTTATTTTTACAGAGGGAACCTTAGTGGTTTCAGGTTTTATCCTGATGTCAGCTACCAATTATACCTAATCTCATTCCAGAGAGTTTTACTTAATGAAGTAAATGTGGCCATGCCAGTGGCCTCTTTACTGTAGGAGCATGTCTGAAATCTAAATAGAGTCTCTCTATTCTACACACACACACACACACACACATACACACACACGGTATTATTTTAAGCTTGATTTGAAAAGAGACTCTTTCTAAATACAAGTAGCCACCAGCTAGTATATGGTTGTTTTTTAAATTTATGTGTTTACTTTTATTTGTCTTAAAGTCATACATTTTTTAATTCTTTATTTAAAGGTTCTGTGATACTTTAATAGATACTATACCAGACTTCATAAATACTCATTGCCACTTTTACCTTCTGAGGAAATTGATGCATGTTTTCATTTAAAATTTAGTTGATGATTATGATTGTGTGTGTGTGTGTGTGTGTGTGTGTATGTGTGTGTGTATGCTCATACATGTGGTCAGAAGACCTTTGGCAGTTGGCTCTCTGCTTCTACTATGGGTACAGTGCTTTGAACTCAGGCAACAAAGCTTGTATGGAAAGTGCCTTTTCACTGACTGGGACATCTCACTAACCCAAACCTGTTGATTTTTTAATGAGGGTGGACAGAGTCTATCACTATTTATAGGGAGAAAAAATACCTGTGGGTTTGCTTCTTGCTTTGTTTCTTTTACTATTCATAGTGGGGTACAGAAGAAATGGCTTTGTCTGTCAGTCCTTTTTAGTGCTAGTCCATGTTGGGAATCTCTGTAGTTCCAACAGCCTTGTCTCTTAAGCTCTTACCAAGAAGCAAAGGTAATTTTAGATTCAATGGGGGAGCTTGTTTTTTTTTTTTAATTTTATTTATTTATTTTTATTTAGCTATCAATAAACTACTGGGCCCTGAGAACTTAGGTCTTCATCTGCTGGGAAATGATCAGCTGCCCACCTGACCGCAGTCCATTTGTTTTCAATCCTAAATAGCCTGTCTCCAGCTTCTCTTGTTGAGGAAGCTGAAGTCTGCAAACGCCATCTGTGTGTAGTGTCAGTCTGGAACAATAATTCAGGGATGCGGAGCACTCTTGCCTTTGTTTCCTGATATTGTGCATTGATTTCTTTGTAAACTATTTCACATGAATGAAAGCAACATTTTCTATTTTTAGTTTTTGGCGGGGGGGGGGGCATGTTGCAGACTTTAAAAAAAGCAGCTCCTCTGCAAATTCAAAGTCTCATTGACACATCCAGTTTGCACAAAGTAAAAGCACAATCATAGACATTTTAACTGAGACGGTTCCATAGTTGTTAGGCCCTTTCTTGCCATAGCAACTTAGTTTTTCTTCTTGCTTTTTATTTTCATTTTTAGTAATGGAAATGTTCATCTTTTAGGCACTTTGGCCAGTCTGAAGATTTTTTTTTTTTGATGAATGCCTTCAGGATTTTCTTGACTTGACATTTTTAAGTAAATAAAATTAAATTCTGTCTGTGGAATTAATGTTCTCTCTCTCTCTGGACATTAAATGCCTCTAAAATTTGGATTAGTCTTGTTTGGTTTTCTTCCCCCCCCCCCCCCCCGCTATTTTCTATTTTCCATTTTCTCCCTCCCCAACTCCATTGTTTTCAATGAGTAAATTCTTTGTAAAGTAGCTTGTCCTAAAACTATTAGTTTGGGGGCTAGTGTGAATCAACAAATAGCCACTGATAATACAAAAAGCTAAACTATTGGGAATTTTTGACATTAATAGAGACTTCACACTTAATTTTGTAACCCATTTGGAAAGTTGTGAAGATATTAGCATCATGAGCCTGAGTTACTGGCTTTTCTTTTCCTGAGCTAGTTTACATTTGAGGAGGTCCCAGACTACCAAGTAACTAGTAGTTAGTTGCTGTTTAAAAATGGCTTCCTGGGAATGCTATTATGCTTGGAGCTCAATCCATGTGTTAAGACTTGGCTTTCTTGTGCTTGACTAGAACTCCTGGAACCGTGACATTTCTAGACTGCCTTTCATTCAGCTAAGCTCTCTTCCTACAGTTGAGCTGCTGTGGGGGTGGTCATGTTACTTGTACAGATGGTTGGAAACGAGCCCACACAACATAGGATATTTTATCATTTGTATTGTGGGAGGTGGAAAAAAGTCAGGTCTGGGAAGATGGATAACACAGAATGATCATGACTCAGTGCAGTTGGTTTATCTGCACAGGAAATTCCTGCATGATGTACTCGCTAGCGAGGGACTTCTGCTTGTTTTTGAGATTTGATAGTAGGAGTAATGCCGTGTGGGAGCATGGTGGGCTCTGTACCGTCTGGTGTCTGTCCAGCCTCTGTTTTGTACAAGGCATCCATAATTGTTTGAAATGGCTTCTCCAAGAACACTAGTGAGTAAGAAGCAGGTAGAAGGGCCCAGACATTTAGATGACAATTAGATCTTTGGAACATACTGTAAACTACCAAACAGGGTTTGGTTCTGCTTCCCATTTAGTGCGTTTAAGTAGGTGTCGTGTAATAAAAACATGCCTTGCATTGGGTGGGAAAGCCCCAGTTGCTTTAGTCTACACCAGTCTAAACTGAGTTCCAGATTCTCTCCTAGAGCTATGAGTCGGTATGGTGAAAGCCAAATTGTCTTTTCTCTTTCTTTTACTGCATTCCCCCTAATGTCCTGTTTCAAACTCTTACAAAATCTACAGATTTTTTTTTTTTTTATAATGGCTCCTTCTTCTAATTTCAGGCTGTTGATTGAGTCCTGCATTCTGGCTGTAGGAAATTAGTGATGGGAGGAGTGAACACTCTGCCTTGGCTAACTGCAATAGGAGGCACAGCGTTAGCCAGGGCAGTTACATGTTTTGTGAGGCAGCTTCTCCAACAATTAGCATTTTATGCTGATAACCAGGAGCACGTGGCACTGACAGCATGGCATTTTTATGCAGCACACAGTTCTACCATAAAAGCTTTCTGTGGAGAACTGATTTCAAGATGAAGAGGAGACAAATTCATGATGTTATACTGAGAGAACACTCAAAATATCAAGGTTAGAATGAAAAAAAAATAGATCAGTCAATAGTAAAGACTGGAACAGGGAAGGATGATGCTGGCCCTCCCGGATAACTCCAGCAACCCTGGCCAGGAGTGGGCATTGACTTTTAGCATCAAGAAAATGAGTGCTATTTATTTTTCAAATCCTTCCACTGTTAGGCAAGTATGATTTTATTCGTTCTCATAAAACTTTTAAGATTACCTTCCAAATTAGTCAGCATTGCACTTAAAAGATTTGTTTTTCATAATCCCCAAGAGCTCCTTACCCCTAAGCATATGGTTCTAGGAAGGAGGGCTCAAGTGGTTCTTAGCTATGGCAAATAGTATCATCTTATACATCATGAAATTACTTATGGATATGGTTGATTGTAATAGCTGGTATGGTCTGGCTCATCTGGTTCCGTCCTGAGCTGGCAGATGGGCAGCCTGCTACCTAATGTGCTGCATGCAGTAGGTTTCCAGTTGGTTTGGGTCATTGTGCTTAGTATGTGGAGATGTTGATGGTGGTTATCTTGAGTAAAGGAACAGGGGAAAGCAGTCAGGACATGGAAGAACACAGAGTATTTTTTGCAGGTATATTTTTATATATAGTATTTAAAAATATATCTTGTGAAGACTGAAAACGAATCTCTTTTCCTCTTTTTGGCCCTGGGGAGTTAGTTCCAAAGGGACTGTTCCTAAGTCTAAGCTATGATCCTGGGGGTCGGATTGCACTCAGATTACATCATGTGTCCCTCTTCTTTTGTGGTTGCAAAACATACTGCCTCTGCTGGTCAACCATCTTAGAGATTTGGACAGTGTTCCTGGGAGAAAATTCTGTCATAGAAGCTAGAAGAACACAAGATTTGCCAGTAATAAGCTCTGCATATTAAAAGCAGTTTAGTGTAAGAAGTTCAGGCACCAGCGATAAAGTATATGCCTGTGTCCTCCTCTTTGGGCAGCACATTTATGCAGCACACTCTGCTGTGTCATAACTCTGCATGGAATGCTCCTTGGTGAACTTCATTTTAAATACTGGGGTCCTGAGCTACCATTCTAGGTTTTATTTGTTGCGTTAGGGTTCCAGTAGGTAGCCTAGACTGGTCTTGGATCTGTGATTCTCATGTCTTTAGCCCCCTAGAGTGAGCATCAGTCCCACATCCACTACAATGCTTTCTCAACTAGTGACCTGGGTATATACATTTAATGCAGTGGAGAGCTGATTCCTACCAGTTCCTCTGATGGGGGAAAAGAAACCATTGCTCATGGAACAGATGCTGATATATTTAGAATTTTCTATTTTTGTCTCAGATAGTCTATGCAGTGTTCTTTGCCAAAAGAGTATATAGTTAACTCTGAATTGATCTAATGTTGAGGAATATTTGCTAATTTTATTGGTCAAGTTTATTTCATAAAACTACACCTTGCTACACATACCATCAAACCTATTACCTTTCTTGTGGGGGAAAATAACCTCTACTAATTTTACTATACACTCTTCTCTTTTCACTGTGTTGATTATCAGGAACTTCTGGGGATGTGGAGATTCTGACCAAGAAAGCCTGGCTGATGTCTGTGTTAGAGTTAGTTTCCATTTAAAGGTTAGAGTCTCTGCTGCAAATTTATTGCTTTTTTTTTTCTCCCAGACATGGTTTGTCAGTATAGCCTTAGCTGTCCTGGAATTTGCTCTGTAGACAGGCTGGCCTCACACTCTTGAGTACTAGGTTTAAAGGCTTGTGCAAATACTGCCCTGCAAGAAGCTTATGTGTTTCCCCCCGCCTCTTTTTGAGATTAATATAATGACAGCATTTCTACCTTGCCTTTTCTCTCTCCAAACACTTCCATATGCTCCTCACCACTGGCCTTCAAATTCATTCATGATTTACAGAGACCACTTGCTTTTGTAGCAAGTAGATTTGTTACACATTATAAATTCTGATCCTATCAAGCTTAACTGCTTTCATCCTCCAGTGAAGACTGAGATATTTGTGTGTCAAAGAATCATGAATGGGAATGGCCCCAATAGGTACATACATTTGAATGCTTGGTCCCCAGTTGGCAAAACATTTTTGGGAAAGTAGCCTTTGGGGATTTGAGGATCTGGCCTTCCTGGAGGAAGTGGGCTTTGAGGTTTCAGATGAGTAGAACTATTCCCAGTGTGCTTCTTTGCCTGCAGCTTGTAGATTAGGATGTAAGATCTTAGCCACTACTCCAGTGCCATGCCTGCCCGCCTGCCTGCCTGTCGCCATGGGACCATGAGCGCTAATAAATGTTTTCTTTTATAAGCTTCCATGGTCATGATGTCTTCCTGGTATTAGAAGATTCACTAAGACAGTCATTAAATTACCCAGACAGTGGAATGGATTTTAAAAGAGAATGTTAGTGAAGAATGAACGAACACACAGAGCAGTGGCAGGACATTGGTACCAATACTTTTAAAGAATATTTGCAGAGGACAAAGGGCTGAAAACTGGTTGCTATGGGAACAATTATTTTACTGGGACATTCCCTTCAATTCTGTGTGTTACTATATGTTGCTTCTCATTGTGTTACTATGTCTGTCCTACATCTTCTATATCCACTTGATAGTCATTCTTTCTTTCACCCACAAATGCTCCTCTCTGCATATTTTTCCTTTCATTTAAAATATAGCTGAATTGGCTATTTTAATGAATCATATTTTGTCCTAAAAATAGGAAAGTCACTTTTCCATGAACTGCTTCTCCATACCTTTAATAAGCAGCAGATGGCCTGTCCCTATCTACCTTCTGCTATGGTGAATGAACACTATGGCTCAGGTCAATTAGAAGCAATCTGTCTCTTTGCCTCACAGTTCTGGAGATGGGAAAGTCTAAGACTAAGAAATGTCTTGTTGAAGGAGTCTTAAATCTTTGACATTCCATCACAGAACATGGTGGCAGAGACTAAGAGAAGGTTTAGGTTCATCTTTTGTTTTTAAACCAGGAGCTTGAAGGACAGTTAACCAATATGATAGGGGGATTCATTCATTCTTGGCACCTGAGTGTCACTCCTGACACTCAGTCACCCTTAACAATCTTTCCAGTCAAGTCTGTCAGAATGCCTATGACATTTCAATATACATTTTAGAGGAGATGCAGCACTCCATATGTCTGTGTCTTCTTCCCTGGAATCTATAGACATGTTGCTCTGTAGCCATGTTACACTGAATGACAGAAAATTAGATGGCTGTAAGGAATCCATGTACTGACTTTAAAATAAGAGGTCTTCTTTGATTATCCAGGTGTAGTCAGTGTAACTATGAGGGTTCTTAAATAAGAACTGAGAAGACAGGGGTGTCAGAGTCATTGAATTGAGAATATAACCTTCTTTCAGTGCCTTTGAAGTTGGAAGAGGATCAATAGCCAAGAGATATCGATGGTGTCATAGAACTTTTCAGAAATACTATTCTGTAAAGTTTCTGTACATATTTTTTTTCTCCTTTGGCTTACCCAAGTAAGACGTCTCAGCTCTGGGGGCTGGAGAGATGGCCAACGATTAAGAGACGTTATTGCTCTTCCAGGAGATCTGAGTCCTTTTTCCTGTACCCATGTTGGGTGTGTCAAAACCACCTGTAACTCCAGTGGATCTGGTGCCTTCTTCTGCCCCTGCACATGTATGACAGACACAAGGATCTAGATATGAATAAAGATAAAAATTCTTTAAAATCTTTTTCGGTTTGTATTTTTAATTTCATTTAGTTTTCTTTTTTAAATGTGCTTTTAAAAAGACGTAGTAGATGCTGCCATTTTCTTGTAAAAAAATAGCTCCATAATAATCTTTAAGTGACTATAGTGTTATATGTTTAAATGGAATTCTTTTATTTTTTATTTTTTATAGATTTATTTATTTGTTTTATGTATGTGAGTACATTGTGGCTGTCTTCAGACACACCAGAAGAGGGCATCAGATTCCATTACAGATGGTTGTGAGCCACCATGTGGTTGCTTGGAATTGAACTCAGGACCTCTGGAAGAACAGTCAGTGCTCTTAACCGCTGAGCCATCCCTCTAGCCCTTAAATGGAATTCTTGACTGTGCTCGTACACATTTCTGTGACTGACCATAATATTTGTATGGATGGAGCCATCATTTATGAGTTTAGACTTTTGCTAAGTATTGCTAAATTACTTGAAAGAAGTTATACAGTTTATATTGTTTGTAGTTCAAATCTGGGATAGATTGCACCTTTATTTTTAATTACAATGAAAAGTATAAGACTCAAGAGAAGATGATCTATCTTTAAAACTTTAAAAATATAATATCAAATATTGTGGCATTGCAAGGAAAGGTTCTCATTTATCAAACTGGGGGCTTTGGGAACTCTGTGATTCCCATGGAAATGATGAAAGTGGATGAGGCCACTCTGCCATGCCCTGCTGACTAGTTTCAGTGGGATAACTGCATAGTCATGGGAGCGAAGCCTCATGATATCCAACCTTGTCCTTTACCCTCTTTGTGATACAGATACACATAGAAACGCATTACTGAGCCGGAGTGCAGGGTTTCTGTTTGAGCTTCATTCCTTTGGCAGCATACAACTTGTCTTTAAAAGTGGGCATAGATGTACGCATGTCTTCGATTTTGTAAGAACAAACAAAACGAGACTCCGAGTCAGAAAAATCTGTTGCATTTATGGAGTCATTTGAGTCCCCATAGAACACACAGAACATGGAGTCGCTAACAAAACTATCCGCAGAGGTGCACAGCAGTGCCTGCTATACCCCACTTTACCAATTCTCTGTATTAGCAGGCTCTCATAAATGTCAGCTCCCCCATCTGCTACCGTGAGGTGTTAGGAAGATCCTACAGCTTTCTCACCCACAGTGAAGAACGAGTGTGCAGCAGGCATGGTCCAATCAATCAACTAGGAAACAGTGTCTCTTTTCAACTTCTTCTTCTAATTAGAAATTAGGCTGAACATTCAATTAGCGTTTGCATCATGTCTAATAATATCACTTTCATGGTGGCATTTTACCCCTTGATCCCCTTGCGTGTCCTCAGCCTCGGTTCCGCTAATGCCCTCCTTCCCAGTCAGCCTGTGCCCATGACCTAACGAGTTTCATTAGAGTTGCTTCCCCAGGCTTCTGTGGGTGAGGGGCGGTTTATTACAGGAGCATGAGCATCTAACGAGTGGTTAGAGACATGAAGAAAGTGGCTCCCCCTGTCCCTGCCCAAGCAACTGTTAACTGCCTGGAGATCTTTTGGAGACTCATTTACCAGTGTTTAAATTGATATTTATTTTTTAAGTTGTTTTATTAATGTGTATAATAGCTTACTTTATAATGAGAGGATTACTTTTTTTCTGAGTTGTATTTTGAAAATACATTTTTAGATTTTGTTTTTTGTCTCTGGCATTTTTTTATCAGCTGTAGACATATTTAATATCTATATAACCAGCTTTATAGCTGTTGCTTGTGGCTTTTGTTTTATATCTTACCACCAAAGGACAGGTTTTCTCTAAAATTAAAGGCCCCCATAAACCCTCCCTCCTTAACTCTTCCTGCCTGCATTCTTCTCTTTTGAATCTTTGATCTAGAAATTTTTTTTCTCTTTTTTTTCTGAAAAAATCTATAGCTTTTTCTGTTAAATATATAACATCCCTTAGTATCTCTAATCTGTGTGTTCTTTCATCAGGCTGTTATTTAAATAATTTTTTTTTTTTTTTTTTTTTAGTTTTGAGAATTCCAACACAAGTATTCACAAGTAGGACAAATAATGTTTTGAGCAATCATTTCAACACACTCAGAAAAATCATCTTTTTGCTTCAGAATTACTGCATTAGGGCTGAATGTATGTGTCAAGGTAGAGTACTTGGGTAACATGTCAGAGTGTCTGGTTCCATTCATAATACTGCCAAGAAATAAAAAGCATTGGTGTAGTAATTCATAAAGAATTAAACAGACACTCAAGAATGAGCTTTTGCTGAGTCATCAAGCCCTGGCTGTAATAACTGGAGCACCCTGCTGATTGCTAGCTTTCTACTTTCTCAGGGCTGGCTAGAGCAATTTGGGGTGTGTGTGTGTGTGTGTGTGTGTTCTTTCAGTATGGCGTTTTTGGTTTTAACTCTTTTTTCTTCTTGGTTTTGTTAAGACAGGGTTTCTCTGTGTATCCCTAGCTGTTCTGGAACTCACTCTGTAGACCAGGCTGCCCTCAAACTCAGAGAGTTTGCTTCCCAAGTGCTGGGATTAAAGGTGTGCGTCATCAGACCCAGCTTAGTTTTCACTTTTAAACTTAATTTTCCGGTGTAAGAAGAATGGCACACTATTTGTGCTGTATGGTCTTAGTGTTGTTGGAAACTGGTGTTGATAAAAAACGATGAACAGTGAGACTATCATTAGTGTGCATTGCTGAGACATCTGCGACAATTTTATTTTCCCACTATACAGTGGGAAATGAAATTCTGTTCTATTTGAAGAAGTCATGTTCAAGACAAATTAATTGTCAGGTCAAAAATTTTTCTTGATTAAATATTCACTTTCTCCTTGATAATGACCTCATTTTCCAAAGTTTGTAAGACTTCTCAGCGGAAGGTAGGGTATTTCCTGTGCTGTTGAATTGTTGTTAGCCAATTGCTGCCTTAGTGCAAGGTGCCATCTTCCTGAGTCATGCGGAGGTGTTCTGAGTTGAGTCGCTGTGCTCTTCCTTGCCTGCCCACAGAACACACTTGAACCAGATGCAGGATTTTCCAGCTCCACACAGATCCCTGTGAGTTAAAGCACCCTAAGGACCTCATCCCATCCCCTCTCCCATGCTAACATCTACCAAAGTCCCTCTTGCCAGCCTGCTCCACTGAATAGGGCTTCTCACTTGTCCCTCGCACACTAGGCATTCTGTTGCTTTAGGGCCATGATCCCTCTACCTGAAGTACTCTTTCTTCATTTCTGAAGGCTCACAAACCTCGCCACAAACAGTGCCCCCCCCCTCTCCAGACCACTTAGCTGCTGACACCCAGAACTGATCTGCTCTAACCTCCCTCCATCACATATATCAGTCATTGTTCATTAACCTATGTTAATCATCTTCCCTACTTTTAGGCCCTAACTCAAACCAAAAAGTTCCCAAGGGCTGGGACTTGTGTTTGGCTGGCTTGTTTTTGTGATCCATGCCAAGGCCTGGCATATTGTTTCTGACCAACAAAGTCCATGGAGTGAATAAATTACTCACAGACCCATGTCAGTCTCTGTTCAGAGTGAGAGATATAGGAACCCCCCATCGATTTTCAACTCTTGATTTCGCCTTTTTAGGACTTCTGTTATTAGTTAAAAATAAAATGAAGACCAAAGGAGCCCCAGTGTCCATTGTGTGTGTGTGTGTGGTAGTTGGTTGGGATCAGATGCTTCATGGAGACAGACACGATGTGCTCTTCCGTGTGCAGTCTGTATTGTGGAGATAAGGAGACTGCAGGGTGATTGTGTTCCTTGCCGAAAGCTGTAAATGGCACAGGGAGAGCCACGTCCTGTTTGCAGCACTTTCCCTGCTGCTCTGCTAACTGCTTTCCTATTTGCTCTCCCCTCCCTACCTGTTGTCAGTGCCTCAGGTCTCCATCCCGGGATAGAAGACTCTTCCTAGGATGCATTGAGTCTGCTTCGGGAGCCTTAGCTCTCTTCTCCTTCCTCAGGGGCACCACCAGCTATAGTTTCTCTTGAAAAGTGTGTTTCATTTCGCCCAGCCCATGTGCTTGCAGTCTCATGTGTTTGCCAAGTGAGTCTCCTCAGCGAAAGTGCCCATGACTCCCCTTTCTGCCTAGGGGAGGGATCTATGTTTGTCCTTTGAATCCCAGTGCACAGTGCACTGAAGCTGGTGAAGGCTTTTAATGCTTCTGTGGGGAAGGGAGCTGGATTCTGGCGATTGCAAGCACTATTTGTCAATCCATGTGTGTGCTATAGTGAATTCTCCAGGAGTGGGACTTTGTTTCATCCTTCTTTGCTTTGCTTTGCTAATGTGTTAGATGAGGTTCTCTCTCTCTCTCTCTCTCTCTCTCTCTCTCTCTCTCTCTCTCTCTCTCTCACACACACACACACACACACACACACATACACACAAAATGCCTTTAACTTTGTGATATGACTTCATTAACACACAGACTTTGTACTTTGAAAATGAATGAATGAGGGGTAGTGTAAGGAAAGGCAAGACAATGCCTCAGAGTCTCCAGATGAAGAGCTCCGTAGTGTTCATTACGATACAAGAGTTATAGTATACTAAATAAGGACGTGGACTCACTTGCCTTGCCACTTGGTACTTACCTCTACCTGACTTCTTACTTCTTTGGGACTCATTTTCAAGTCCTGGTAACTGCCTAACAGTTGTGAAAAAGACTTAATGACAATGTATAGAAATGGCCCACAATGTAGTAAACACCAAGCAAATGTATGTTGTTACTACAAGACTTTATAGGGGACTTAGTGTAAATGTTTCTGTTCAGATGGAAGCATATCCTGGGACTTGGAAGCTCAGGAGCTACACAGCTCTGAAAAGTATCCCAATGGAAGAACATCCTGAGATACAGGGTCCAGGAACCACAGAGCTCCGAGAGGAAACTTCCTCAGCAGAGGCATTGCAGCTCCCAGGGAGGGCATCCCCAGCTGAGCTCAGGAGCTTAGGAGCCTCAGCCCTGCTCCACCTCTCTCCTTCTTTTCATTGCTTCTTGGCATCTTCTGATGAGAGCGACACACCAGACAGGAAATATCATAAAAGAGTTTCATTGGACAGTCTAGGGTGTGGAGGGATGAATCCAGGAATGGCTGCCCTCTGCTCTAGGGATCAGACAGCAGGAAATTGGACAAAGGGCAGGGCTTATATAGGGTTTTTTTGGGGGTGGGGTGCTTTTTAGGACAGAGATTTCCAGATTAAGAATTGATGGGATTATTTCAAGTTTGGAGTTTGGAGAGCTCAGGTATTGGTGGGTTTTTCTCTTTTTTTTTTTTTTTTTTAAGATTTATTTATTTATTATATATAAGTACACTGCAGCTGTCTTCAGACACTCCAGAAGAGGGCACCAGATCTCGTTACGGATGGTTGTGAGCCACCATGTGGTTGCTGGGATTTGAACTCTGGACCTTCGGAAGAGCAGTCGGGTGCTCTTACCCACTGAGCCATCTCACCAGCCCCGGGTTTTTCTCTTAAGGGATTGGTGGGTTTACATGCCCAGGCTTTGGTAGGTTTTTGTGGGAAGCTAAGGGATTGGTGGCTTTTTTAACCCCTCATTTTCTTGCATGTGACCAATATGTTAAGAACGGAAGCCATTCCCAGCTGCAAGTGGCTTTGGCTGAGGTGCCATCTCTGTGGAGGCGCTCTGGGAGGCTAGAAAGGAGGAGCTGGCATTGTGGACAGCTCCTGCGGTGGTATTTCACAAAGGCTGAAAGCTAAGGCAGGAAACCTCTCCTGTGACTGCTGCAGGCTAAGTTGTATGGTGCCACCATTTTGACAGCTCCCATAAGGGCATCTTACTGGTCAGTAGGCTGGGACAGGGAGGAGGGGCCAGCCACCACTTTGAAGGCTTTGCAGAGCGTAGCTTATGGACTACAGTTAGTATTTGGTATTATATAGTTTTATATCTAAATTGTATCAGATAGATTTAGCAGGAATGCATGGCATTCTAAGCACAGCCAGTTTTTTGCATTACTTTATGGGATCATCCTTTAGAATTACTCTTCCATTCACCCCCCCCCCCTCATCACTACACACACAAGGAGAAGCCATTTCTTTTTCTTTTTTGAGATACAAGATCTGATCATGTACTTTTTGCTGTTAAAGATTGATTTTGACTGGATGTAGGGGTGCAAACTCTGAGCAAGGACAGCTTGTCTCTTGGCAGTTTATCCCTGGAGTTTTCCTTTGTCTTCTTTCATACTCTTGGATGAAAGTTTCTAACATTCTGCATCCCACTGGTTACTCTTCTTAGTGCATGCTTCTTCCGAGCAATACGACGTTGTTGCAGGGCACGTGGAGGACCAGGACCTTAGGTGCTGTGGTTGAGGTTCCTTCTTTTCATAAGAGGCTTCTGACAACATATCGGTGGATATCATCTTCTTTAGAGAGACTGAAGACATAAAGAGCTAGGGCTGAAATTTTTGAACACTCAAATAAAGAGGAGTTAGAAATGATTACCGTTGGGATAGGAAACAGTTGGAACCTGAGAGTAGTGTGTACATGCATGCACCAGGGATTTGCTTATGTTTTTGCATGTGTACATATGTTACTATCATGTCTCTCTGGCAGTGATCCCAAGTACATCTTTGGGTGCTGAACTGAGCATAACAGTTAAATAGAGGAAGAACTGGGGGGAGAGAGGCATGCATAATCAAGCAATTCAGGTCAAAGTGTGGTATTGCCCAGTACCATCTCAGTTCTGGTTTTGGACTGTGATCCCTAGGAATTTATGCTGGTTCTGTGTAGTGGTCCCTAGGTATTTATGCTGTCATCGCTTAAGGGGAGTTAGGGAGATTAATCTGGTTCCTATGAGAAGATCACTTTTGGTCTAAGTTATAGCCTTATCATGGGAAGTTTAATTTTCTAGATGTAGTGCAAACTATAAAAGAGAGTACTTGGTGGCTACTTTGCATTAAACTTCAATGCCGTTAACATTGTATTTTTTTGCATAATATTTAGATAAAATTCAGGAACATGACTCTATAATTTGTAGGTACAGATATAGGTTACTAAGTATATTGAAGTCTTCTTAAAATAGTTGTTTATAAAGTAGTCATTAAAAGACTTTGCCATAAACATATACTTAAATGAACTGTGACTCTGTTAGGTCCCAGTTTCTTAAGTAGCCAAAGCCTGTAAAAAGTTAGCAAAAAAAAAAAAAAAAACCCCAGCAATTATCTTACCAAAACGAAATATCATATTCTGATTGCCAGTGCTTCACAGCAGTTATAAGAACAGAACAGTAATTTTGAAGAATATTCATAGTGAAAATAGCTTTTCCCCCCTCATATAGTACACACTGACTATGGTTCCCCCTCCCTCCACTCTTGCCAGTTCCTTCCTACCTCCCTGTCCGTGTGGAGACTCCCTCCCTTTGTCTCTCACTGGAAAGTAAGCAAGCTTCTAAGGGATAATAATAAAATAAAATTTATTAAGATAAAACAAAACTAATGCTTTGCAATTCCACAGGATCAACAAGGAAAAGAGGCCAAGAGAAGGCACACTAACCGGAGACTCACTCGCTTTCACGCTCAGGGATCCCATAAAAACCCCATACTGGAATCCATACTATGCAGGCAAAGGACCTAGTGCAGGCCCTGCAGACCCTGGCATGCTGGCTCGGTCTCTGTGAGTTCCCATGAGCTTTGATCATGCTGACTTAGAGGACTGTTTTCTTCGGGTGCTTCATCCCCTCTGGCTATTACATAGATTAGAGTAATATTTTTAAGAGCTTTTTGTTGCTTTAGACAGTGACATGTTCTAGTTTAACATCAGTAGATTAAAATTTGAATTTAAAAACTGTATTAGGTAGGTTTTCTATTTGTAATTTTTTACAAAATTTCAGGTATAGACAAAATTGTTTCTTAAAATAAAAGATACTCTGAATTGTTTTAAATTTTTTTTGAGTTGAAACATGATTAGTTCCTTTTATGTTTCCTGTGTGTAGAATTGTATATGCAAATTAAAATTTTCACTCTAGCTAATGTCATTCTCAGCAAATGTACAGGAAGAAAGCTGTCTTAAACTTCTTTCCTGTGCATTGGAAATTTATGAAACCACATTTGTCTGTAGTTCTGAATACATTGTTACATGAATTTAGTTCCTGATAAGTTGTCCTCTATCCATGTCAGAAGACTTACTAGGTGGGCAATAACTAAAGGATTTGGATTATATCCATGTGAAATCTGGATGTGTTTTAGCCAGTTTACCATCGAAATGCAGATTTGGAACTTTTGTGTGTGATTATAAGTCTTGGTGCTGAATATTTATTTACACTATACAAGAGGCATGCCAAGAAAAAATACAGCGGCATCATCAATTTAACAGAATCATTTCAAAGTTGTAGATTTATTTTCTCTGTTTCGCAGTCATCAGCATAATTATGGAAGTATCACAAATTCTAGGCGAAACAAGATGTGATTCAGTTCAGGAAGACACTGAGTTTAGCTGTTAGAGATTCAATAGTGGAAAGGATGGGGTTGTTTCTGCCTTCCAGAATCTTGACTTTAGCCCTCAAGTCATCAGAAAGACTTTCTCTGACCCCTCAAGGAGGTCAAAGATCAGTGATCCTCCACCTCCCCACCTTGTTTGCTAAGATTATGTGTTGCATATCTGCTGCTTGTCTGTTTATCAGTTAAACCACATGCATGTAATAGCCCATTTGCTCTGCACCAGTTGTTCAAAAGGCTTTCCTTATTCCAATATGCATCTTGTCTTGGTTAAGTCAGTTTGTTCTAAATATATGTGTTTATTTCTTTACTGTCTGTTGTCTCATTGATCTATGTTCATTTATTTCTTTTTTTATTAAATGTTTTCTTTATTTACATTTCAAATGTTATCCCGTTTCCTAGTTTCCCTTCCAAAACTCCCTATCCCTCCCCGCCCCCCCCCCACCCCCCCCCCCCCCCGTCCCCCTGCTCACCAATCAACCCACTCCTGCTTCCTGGCCCTGGTATTCCCCTACACTGGAGCATAGAGCTTTCACAGGACCAAGGGCCTCTTCTCCCATTGATATCTGATTAGGCCATCCTCTGCTACATATGTGGCTGGAGCCATGAGTCTCACCATGTGTACTCTTTGGTTGGTGGTTTAGTCCCTGGGAACTCTGGGTTTACTGGTTGCTTCATATTGTTCTTCCTCCTATGGGGTTGCAAACCCCTTCAGCTCCTTGGGTCCTTTCTCTAGTTTCTTCAATATTATATACTTTGTAGATATTATAGAGTTGCCTTCTTGATTTCTTGTGATCTAATTCAGCATATAGAAAAATATTTTTTGTGTGTTGATATTATGTTATTTTATTGATTTCTTTTCTTTATTGAATTTGATTATCAATTCCAAAAGTTTAGTTTTTTTTTAGTTTTTTTTTTGTTTTTGTTTTTGTAGGGTGCCTAGATTTTTCTCTATTTAACACTATGCCAGGAACAGGGCACCTTTGCAGCAGCTCGTGCAAGGTCTTGTGTTTGTTCCCTAGCACTGTCCCCTCATCCTCCACCCAAATGATTATCTCATCTCTAAATGGGTGGCTTGCCTTCCTCCATTCCGAAGTGGTTAGCCCTAGGCTTTGAATACAAGGCATGCTCTTCTTATATTATTGATTTGATATGCATTTTTAAATGCTGAAACTAAGCCTTAGGAGTTCAGGAGATGACCTGTTAAATAAGAGTACTTCCTTCATCAACTTGGGGACAAAAGCTGGTCACAAAGTTACTTCAACATTGGGGAGGGTGAATCTTGAAGTTTCTCTGGCTAGTTTAGCCAGAACAGTGACTGGAGTGGAGATCCTGTCTCTTGTAATAAGGCAGATAGTGATAGAGGAAAGAACCCCAAATCCTGAGCTGGATTCCACACGTGTGTTCACAGGTGTGTGCTAGTACACAATGGTGTCCATCCTCTCCTCTCCCCCCCAAAACCAACAAAATAAGCCTCTAAGCCTTAGGGAGAGCTGTAATATTAGCTCACCTGTCTTGCATTAGGGCTTTTCCTAATAAGACAAGGTTTGCGTTATGTTGGAACATGTTTACCTTCAGTTAGATGGTGTCAAATGAGCAAACATAATGGCAGTTAATGGGAGACCTCTAACATTAACTGGATATGATACTTTAAACCAATACTACATAATCAATTAAAGAATATCACAAAGCTGTGTTTACCCTCCAAAAGAGAGCGATAGAGTTAAAGAGTCTGAGGTCTATCATATCTAATATGACCTCAGACTTCTCAGATTAGCTCTCTGAAACAAAGGTCTAAGGTCAGCCTTCAAGTTGTGAAAGAGTAGTCTCCATTAACAAAGTGTGACTATTGCAAAACCTGGGGGTTAAAAATCAAGTTCTCCTTCCATGGGTGTTCTGTTCCCAATTCTAAGGAGGTGCATAGACAAAGTTTGGAGCTGTGACGAAAGGATGGACCATCTAGAGACTGCCATATCCAGAGATCCATCCCATGATCAGCATCCAAACGCTGACACCATTGCATTCACTAGCAAGATTTTGCTGAAAGGACCCAGATATAGCTGTCTCTTGTGAGACTATGCCGGGGCCTGGCAAACACAGAAGTGGATGCTCACAGTCAGCTAGTGAATGGATCACAGGGCCCCCAATGGAGGAGCTGGAGAAAGTACCGAAGGAGCTGAAGGGATCCGCAACCCTATGGGTGGAACAACATTATGAACTAACCAGTACCCCGGAGCTCTTGACTCTAGCTGCATATGTATCAAATGATGGCCTAGTTGGCCATCACTGGAAAGAGAGGCCCATTGGACATGCAAACTTTTTATGCCCCAGTACAGGGGAACGCCAGGGCCAAAAAAATGGGAAAGGGTGGGTAGGGAAGTAGGGGGGAGGGTATGGGGGACTTTTGGGATAGCATTGGAAATGTAATTGAGGAAAAGATGTAATAAAAAATAGTTTTATATGTAAAAAAAATAAATAAAAACAACAATATTCTGAGAAATAAGAAAAAAAAATCAAGTTCTCTTCTTGCCTTTCTAAGTTCTTTTATTTTTTGTTTTAAAAGAAAGATTTAGTGCATTTATTTTTTACACATGCATGTAAGTTCCTGGAGTTAGAGTTACAGGAAGTTATGAACCATCTGATATGGATTCTGAGAACTGAACTCAGGTCCTCTGGAATGAAGTCTTAAATGTTGAAACATCTCTCCACTTCTATTTTCCGAAGTTTTGATATCATCTGTAAAGTTTCAACCCCCTCTTCTTCCCTCTTCCCTCTTTTTATTCTCCTCTCCCTTCTTGTTTTTCCACACATGAACTTGGAGAGAATGACTTTTGTGGTGCTTTGAAGAGGAATGGCTCCAGAGACCCATGTGTTTGAATGCTTGTCCATAGGGAGTGGCACTATTAGGAGGTGTAGCATTTTGCAGTAGCTGTGACCTTGTTGGAGAAAGTGTGTCACTGTGGGGGGACTTTGAGGTCTCAGATGCTTAAGCTCTGGCTCAGTGGCACTCTTCTTTCCCTCCTGCCTTTTAATTTAGTTGTAGAACTCTCTGCCCCTTCTCTAGCACCACGTCTGCCTAGATGCTACCATGTTTCCTGTCATGATGATAATTGACTAAACCTCTGAACAGTAAGCCAGCCCCAGTGAAATGGTTTCCTTTATAAGAGTTGTCATGGTCATGGTGTCTCTTCACAGCAACGAAACCCTAACTCAGTCAACTTTGAATTCTGTTTTCCTTCTGGCCCTAAATCCTAAGTGCTGAGACTACAGGTATATGCTACCACCCGACTCTACCTTTATTCTTTTTTAATTGTGTTTGCAAGTGTAAGTATCAAGAATATTGAATGACTTGTGTGAATGAAAAGCCAGAGATTTATCTGCATTTGTTTTGGAGACTAGAGTTTTCTTTGGCCATCCATCCATCTAAATTAAGACAGGAAAAATCAATAGTACATTTTCTTTTGGTACAAGAGCATTGATTCCACCACAATTTACATGATGGTATTTTTGAGTATGTCCCGATGAAACATAAACATTTGGCTCTTCAGGTTGCCAGACACTAGCAATAGCACAGCAGTTGCTTAGTAATCCTGCTCTAATGTGTGAGTACATGTTGTTCTGTATACTTCCGGGTTGTTAATGGAGACTACTCTTTCACAACTTGAAGGCTGACCTTAGATGGAATTGAGTATAGTTCTTAAGAAGAAACCAGAACATCATCAAAAAGAAAGGCTTGGGAATTCTAAATCCAGTTTCATATTCATTTTCAGCATTTTTATGAGAAATCAGAATGTAGAAAAATTTCATTCCATTTTCAAATCAATAGATTTTCCAGGTTCACTTAACAACTTATGTGTGACACAATACTATAATTTCTACCTTCAAATGGGTTGGTATTTAAAAGGAAAAGGAAGCTCAATAATAAATGTATTTCTACCCATCTCACGCATGCTAGAATGAACACGTCATAGCAATGTTGTAGTCATCCAGTCCTGTGGGTATGAATGTGAGTGCACAGTGTATAAGTAATATGTGTCAATTTCTGGCACATGTATGTGTAATATGGAATCTCTTTTATACTGATACAGAATTCCCAGAGCTTGGACTAAGTTACTTCTCAGGCACTTTTCATCTAAGTTGTGTTGCCACTCACAACTGCTGTGACTTTTGATATTAAATCAAATTTTTGCACACCAACTGATTTCCCAATGTACAATTTGACATTGAATCTTAGGTTTCTACCAATCTCTAGAATTTGCTTAAGAATTAAAATTTTATTTGGAAATTTCACTCCCATTTGATTATCATAGTCACTTGACATGACTGTAATGGGAATCTACTCTACTGTGTAGGTGGGGTTTGTGCACAGGAGAGATGGGAGAATCAGTTGAAGCAGGAGATGCAGAGAAGGTGAGCAGCATATCACGTATTCTCAAAACCACTGCATCAGGGAAAGGCCTCTAATTCTGACATGGCAGCTGATATCCCTCTACCTCATTTTAAATCCAGCAGTGTTGGAAAACCTTGCTTCCTTCTATGTCTTTAGGTAGCTAAACCTGGTGAGAGACCTTTAATATGTTCTTATTGACATAAAGGCTGAGCATAAAAATAAAATTACAGGTTGTTATATACAACACTCTTACAAAATGGGTATATATATGAGGCTGGCCACCTTAAAAGGAAGTGAAAAGTATTATAAAGCAGAAGCATTTCCTTTTTAAGTATGTTCAGTGTTTTATTTAAAAATTATATTATTTTATATGTATAAGTGATTTACCTGCATGGATGCCTGTGCACTGTGTTTGCCTGGTACCTGCAGAAACCAGCAGAGAGAGGTAGATCCCTGGGACCCGAGTTATAGGTAGTTGTGAGCTACCATGTTGATACTGGGGGCTGAACCCAGGTCCTCTGGAAGAACAACCAGTGTTCTTAACCTCTGAGTCATCTCTCCAGCCCCACAGTCAGTGTTTTGATTTGTAATACTTTTCACATTTATTTGCCGAGGCAATTTCGGTCAAAATCCTTCTGTGTTTCTTGGGGGAAACTTGAAATCTAAATAAAATCATACTGTGTTTCTTATGTGATTGACTTATTTCACTTAGTGTAACATCCTCTAAGTCCATCTATGTGTCTGGTTCCATTTGACAGGATTTCCTTCTTTTGATGACAAACTGTATTAGGGTTCACTGGTGTCATAGAACTTAAGAAATGAATCTCTCATTATATATATATGGGCCTGCTCCAGGCCATCCTTAGTGAGTCTAGACTGGGTCTATAGCTATGGTATACAGGCTACAGTTCAACTAACACAACGATGGATAGATGTAAATGCAAAGTTCAAGAATTTAGTAGTTGCTCAGTTCCACAAGCTTGCTGGTTTTTTGTATATACTGATATCCTGAAGAAGTAGGCTCCAATGCCAGTGAAGGAATGGAGGCTAGCAAGGCAAAGGCAAGCACACAAAAAGTAACATACTCCTCCTTCTTCCATGTCTATATAGACTTCCAGCAGAAGGCATGGCCCAGATTAAAGGTATGTCTTCCTGTCTCGATCCAGGTCATAAGTGTGCCCTCCATTTCTGGATTGTAGTTTATTCCATATATAGTCGAATTGACAACCAACAATGGCTATCATACCAGCTAATATTCCTCTTCATGAATATACCACATTTATTTATTCTTTTATCTGTTTGTTGATACATACTTGGTTCTGTGCACATTTTAGCCATTTGTAGAAAATTAATGCTGCTATAAAAGAGGGTATTCAATGTGTTTCTTTAAAACTGTGCTTTAGGGGGTTTGTTTCTGTTTTTCCGGACAGAAACTTTCGTCAAACTCGAAGTAATCCCCAGCCTCTACTTCCTGAGTGCTGGAATTGCAGGTCTGAGACCTGTGTAGTCAAGACCTTGATTTTGAATATAAACTGAGTTTTAGGGTTGCTATGGTGATTCTGCTTTTATTTTTGGAACAACCAATATTCATTACTTTTACCTCTAAAACGTTGAGACGTTATAAACAAATGGACAAAGCAGTTAACTCACACGAGGAGAAATGCAGTTAGTAAAATAAACATGAAAATATTTGTTAAGTCTTGACTAAGGCTCTTACTTGAATTTATAGCACATGAAATTATTTTATAATTACTGAGACAATCCTCTCTTGACAAAGCATGAGCAATTCACGTTGACAAAATTGCAATAAAAGTTGTACACTTATTTGGTAAACCAAACCAGGAAGGTCTTTTGTTGCTAGCAGAAAAATAAATAAAGTCTTTTGGAATAAGGGACAGACAAAAATGTAGGAAATGGCTTTAGAAAGTGTCCAAATCCTTTGGCTCACTAGTTCTATTTGTAGGAATTACCCCAAGGAGAATATATGAACACAGTGAGCAGACTCTCCTGTGCTCAATAATGAAGCATTGGAAAGAGCCCCAGTGTTCACAGAGAGGGAGCTGGTACACTACCGACACTTATCAACCTGACAATATAATTGGGTCATTAAAGTGAAAAGGATGGAGACTAGATACTTGGATGATACATTCAGGGATAACATTCAATAGAATAGAACCTATGATGTGATTTCAAGAATGCTATTTATCTGAAAGCTTTTAGGCAATGAAGTGATTTCATTAAGAAGACAGTTTACAGGGGAATTACAGATAATTAAAATAGTGTTCAATGTAATAGTATTTTTCTATTAATAACACGAAAAGAAATCTAATTCTTGCACTTAGGAGCATCTAGCACATTGAAAGCAATATATGGAGTTTGTGGGAAAAGGGAGATTGCAGGTCCCTGAGGTGCAGGGGGTTGTAGGAAATCAACAGATAGGTCCTTTGTCTTTGTGTATACTGTTCCCATTGCAGTTTTGCCCTGAGACTGAAGATTGAAAACAGGGTGGGGCAGTTGTCACAAGACTGAACCCACTGACCCAGTGCTATCTCCATCCTGCTTGTTGAGCTTATTTGAACTTTGCTTTCTATGCCTTTTGTGTATGAAATGTAAGTGAAGAATAAGGAGGTTACTTGCAAAAAGCAATTCACAAAAAGCATTGTGAATTGTTTTTTTGCAAGCAATTGATGCAGATTTCTCAGTACCCAACAATTAGATACCCAAAGTATGAAACAATCTAAATCCTAAGTGACAAGGAGACAACTTCACATAAATGCTCTACCTCTCATAAAATGCTAGTTGAAGCCTTTGTACTTATGCTGAGAAGGCATGGCAAAGTACAGACTAAATGAGTAATGAGAATCAGAGGGTGGGACCCACAGTCACTGAAAAGGGAATGCTAGGGGATGGCACTGGTACTAAAAGAACTTGTGCAGCATTGCTGTGTCAGGAAAAGAAAATAGTAGTTGCACTACTCACTAGGGGAATAAACGTAAGACAAGGCTTGAGAACAGGAGCACAGCTTCAGAAGAAGTGTGTGGGGCAGTCTGAGTCAGTGGGCAATTTGCTCATGATTGATCTTTGGTTTCTGTGTATCAATCAGCATGGCCTGCCATAACAAAATGCCATGAACGGAGCAGCCCAAACTCGGGATTTACTACTCTCATAAATGAAGGCCCCTGATGTGAAGACCTTAAGGAGGCTGCAGTCTGAGATGATAAGGCCATCAGATTGGGTTCCCTGCTGAGGATCAGATCACAGCCTCCTGTGATGGATTCACAGTGGGCAGGGGGAGAAAGTCCCTCATGTCTCCTCTTATGAGGACACCAATCCTACCCTGAGACTCCCTATGTTCTTATCTAGTTCTAAATATCCACCAAAGGTTCCATCTACAAATATTGTATTGGGGGTTTGAACTTAAACATGGGGATTCCAGGAGAACAGAATTTAGAGATGATAGTAATTTTCCAGCTTGGACTCTATATTATACTTTCCAGTTCAGGAGCAGAGAGCTCACGCTAATTGTGCTGTATTTGCTGGGATGAAGTTTAGAAGTGATAACCAGTTAAATTTTTGTCACTGTGATAAGCAGCAGATGGAATGCATTTCAGTGAGCTCACTTTCTGATAGGGTAAGCAGCAGCACACATTTAGTTCTTATGTGAGTTCTTTCTCCTTTTCTAGAACATTGATATATTTAACCTTGCAAACTTTCTATGGTAGTGCATATTTGTATAGCCTCCTCAAAAGGTAAAATTACAATGGTTTATCGTATCATATTAAACTTAGGAGGAAGTCAAGGGTGGAATACGGCTCTGGTTGTGTGATAAAGACTTGTTTCCCTCGTGAGAGGCTCTTGACTTGACCTCTAGCAAACACCGCAAAACAAAGAGCAAACCAAACCCACGAAGGCAAAGGCTCGTGCATCACACAGACACTGATTTGGGAGATACCCGTGGGACTGTCATGCTCTGTGTCTTCTCTTCACCCAAGGGATACAACTTAATGTCACTGCATGCTGTTTGTGCCAGGCCTCAGAAGGGGTTTTACTTACATTAACTTATTTCAGTATTCTTTTAAAACAGTTGATATAATAATTTTGAGAACATTAAATCCCTTTTTCGGTAAATGCTTGGCTCCCTTTTATTTCTTTACCAATAGCAGTATACCTATGACAACATCATATGAAATTTACTTAAAGATGTTTTAGTTTGCCTAAAATTCTATCTATCTTTGATAGTTTTGGTGGAATCTCACTTAAAACAAAAGATGCTTCTATGTTGTATTGAAGATGCCTGTGAGATGATGTGCATGTTTTCTGTATCATCACCCTACTCAACAGTCTTAGCAAGAAGCACACATCATTTTACTTTTTCATTTAGCTAATTCTGTCTTAGAAAATTTTAAGAAGAAATGTGACATAACAATTATAAAAAAGTAAACATTAATGACATATCAAGGTAATTAAAAAATTACTTTCCTATTGGCTTTTATCAGGAATTTCCAGGAAAGTCTCAGAAGAATTTGCTTTAAAAAGAAAATAAGAAAAAAAAAAAAAGGAAAAAATCCTCACTTTTTAATTAACTGGAGAAAGGTCTTAGGGGGACCTTAAGTACATAAACACTCCAGCAGCAGCTGGTGGCTTTAGTAAGTCAGTGATGTCTTCACATGGTCAAGACCAAAGTATTGTGTTCCACAGGTGGAATTTGGTAAGAATTAAGTGATTTCAGAAGGATTTTAGGCATGTAAGTCAGATGATTTTGGTATGAACTTGGCCAAAGTCCCTCCTAACTCAGTCATCTACAGTTGCTTTGTAATCCCTTGTATAGCAAAGTTGTCTCTTGGCTGGTGCCTCCCCAGTGCTTCTCCTGGTTTGGGGCTCTAGAAATTCATTGACCTTGTTCACCTTTCTATTAGAACTCTGATAAATTGTAATATAACTGGGTAGTATGTCATTTTCTAAAATAGATTAAGTGTTCCAACAGGTCTCAGCAGAAGGAGTTGATGTATTAGAGAAAGCCACAACCCCCCTCAAAACAAAAACAAACAAACAACACCCCCCAAAAAACAGAAACAAAAACAGAAACAGAATAAAAACTAAAAAAAGTGGACTTATCATTCCAGTGTTACTTTTCTTCTGAGACAGGAATAGGGACACAGAGCAACAGGAGAAAACCTATTGGTTAACATTGGGTTATTTCATCTTACCTCTTTGTAATGTATGAGCTGCATACAGAGGGAACTTTATTATCATGGTGACCTAAGCTGGCTGGCCTCCTTGGAACACTGGCTATTACTCTTTAGTTCAATTCCTTGAAACCTCAGATATGTAGTTCTGTTTCATCTCTGTGATCACAACTCCATGGTTGGCCCCATTAGAATTTTAGGCAGATTTGTTGAGGTTGACTTTAGAAGTTTAGAGGAAGTGAATGGCTTCCTGTAACTTGTTTTTAATATCTGTAATAGCAAGACATGCCACAAGGGCTGGAATAGATGGATCCCTTCTAAGTTTTCCACAGTTCATTGTATATTCGAACAGATGAAAGATTTGTGTGATCATTAGAGAAAGACTCATTGACTTCAAGGTTCTGGGGTGTAGTGGGTGAAGGTGGGTTGTAAAAGTCACTTATGTTCACACACATACAGAGAGAGAGAGAGAGGGAGAGGGAGAAGGGACAGGGGACAGGGGACAGAGACAGAGACAGAGACAGAGAGACAAAGAGCGAGAGGGTGAGGTGTCCTGGATAGATTGTTTTGTTTTTGCTTTTTTTTCTTTTCAAGACAGCCCATTATTAGTGATGCCATACTTGGACTCATGGTCTTGGGTTCTATAAGAAAGTAGGTTGAGCAAGCCATGGAAAGGAAGCCAGTAAGAAACACCCCTCCATGACCTCTGTGTCAGATCCTGTCTCCAGGATGCTGCCCTGTTTGAGTTCCTGTCTTTACTTCCGTTGATGAACAGTGCAGAGGAAGTATAAGCCAAGTAAACCCTTTCCTCTTAAGTAGCTTTGGTCATGGGGTTTTATCCCAACAACAGAACCCCTAACTAACACACACATCTATCAAGACAGTTAAGTCTTAAGCTTCTCTGTAAAGTGTTGCTAGTAGTTGATTTACACTGGTAAGGATCGTCTTAATTGTTTTATTGCTGAGACACCATGATCAATGTAACTCTTTTTTTTTGTTTGTTTTGTTTTTTTTTTAAAGATTTATTTATTTATTATATGTAACTACACTGTAGCTGTCCCCAGACACTCCAGAAGAGGGAGTCAGATCTCGTTACGGATGGTTGTGAGCCACCATGTGGTTGCTGGGATTTGAACTCCTGACCTTTGGAAGAGCAGTGGGGTGCTCTTACCCACTGAGCCATCTCACCAGCCCTCAATGTAACTCTTATGAAAGCATTTAATTGGGAGCTTGCTTACAGTTTTAGAGGATTAGTCCATGATTATCCTGGCAGAATGCTGTCAGGCATGGAAGTGGGGCAGTAGCTGTAAGCTTTACATCTTAATCTGAAGGTGCAGGCAGAGAAGAGAATCTTGACCTGGTGTGGGCTTTTGAAACTGCAAAACACATTCCCAGTGACACACTTCCTCCAAGACCACACCACAATCCTTCTCAAACAGTTCCACTCCCTGGTGATTTAGCATTCAAATCTATGAGCCTATGGGGGCCGTTCTCATTCAAACCACAATAAGGGCAGAGATGCAGTAATGCTGCACATATGCCTATGGTCCATACTGAAGAGAAATAGAATAAGAAATTTAAGGGTTTTTTTTGTTTGTATTTTTGTTTTTGTTTTTTGTTCAAGTCTGCACAGTCCTTCCATATCGCTTCACTCTTTTTTTTGTATTGTAATCTGTGCAGGCAAGTTGTATAGGTTGAGCAGAACAGAAAAGAACACTGCTTCACACCCTTGTTTAAATGCTGGTCAGGGATATGAAATCTCTGCTAGTATATAGTTTAAGCCATATTGATACCTTTCTCTTGGGGCACAGCAGAAGCCCTGAGACTATATGTGCTCCATATATCTTGTTACCTTCCTGAAATGTAATTTGGATCATGTCAATGGTCTGCTTAATAATGACTGCAATTATTCCATTGTACTGGGAATATAATCCAAATGCTTACTTTGGTCTACACACATAGCATCTCTGGCTTCTTGTCATCATCTGACCATAGTTCCTGTAATGCCTCAAGCTCTTTCTTGTCTCAGGACCTTGGCATTTGTATCTTTATTTTTTCAGTCTTCAAGTTTACTCATTTGACTGTCTAATTCAGATTTCAGCTGAAATGTTATTTCTTAAGAACTATCTTTTCTGTGGTAAGAATGTTGAAGTTAGCCGGGCGTGGTGGCGCACGTCTTTAATCCCAGCACTCGGGAGGCAGAGGCAGGCGGATTTCTGAGTTCGAGGCCAGCCTGGTCTACAAAGTGAGTTCCAGGACAGCCAGGGCTATACAGAGAAACCCTGTCTCGAAAAACCAAAAAAAAAAAAAAAAAAAAAAAAAGAATGTTGAAGTTAGCACTTCACAGTTGGTGACTTCTGGCAAGGGTGCCAGATGGGAAGGACTCAGTTCTATTTAAGGGGCAGGCCACTGAGAGTTTGGCCATGCTCCAGTGAGTATATAGATGCCACAGTTGGGCTTGTTTTGTTTTGTTTTTTTTTCCTTTGAGGGAGGAGGTCACAAGGTGGGGGTGGACATGGAAGGTCTGGGAATGAGTGTGATTGGAGTGCATGATGTGAAATTCCCAAAGAACCAATACAAATATTACGTTGGCACAAAGAGGAACTATCTCTTCCCACTTCCCATCCTAAGGCCTATTTTATTATTTCCTTATTCCTTCTTTCTGGCATCTATCACTTTAAATTGCCATTTAACAAGCTCTTTAGTTTGTATGTCACTTGCATTTAAGCACAGATTTTTGTATTAATTACTTTTCTTATTGTTGTGACAAAATGGGCAACAACAGTAACATTAAGAAGACAGAGTTTGTTTTGGCTTACAGTTTGGGAAGACAAGGTTACAGAAATGTGAGGTGGATGGTCATAGTGTATCTGTCATCAGGAAACATGAATGCTGGTGTTGAGACTGCTTGCTTGTTTTAATTCAGTCCAATATTCCCAGCCTATGAGATGGTGCAGGTCCACATTCAGAGTGAGTCTTCCTGCCTCAATTTAACCTTTGTGGAAACACCTTTGAGTGTGTGTGTGTGTGTGTGTGTGTGTGTGAGTGTGTGTGTTTGTGTGTGTATACACCCATATTTTCACAGCAATCCTAAACCCAGTCAAGAAGATAGGGAGGTGTCTCTGTAGATAAAATGATAGCCATGTAATCATTAGGACCTGAGTTCAGATTCTCTCCACATATGTAAAATAAAATAAGAAGGCCCAGACTGCTGCACATGCCTGTAATCCCAGTGTTGGCAGAAACAGAAGGATCCTGTAGGCATTTGTGTTCTCTTAGTGTTTGTATAACATCTGTCCAGGCTCTTCTGGCTTTCATAGTCTCTGGTGAAAAATCTGGTGTAATTCTGATAGGCTTGCCTTTATATGTTACTTGACCCTTTTCCCTTACTGCTTTTAATATTCTATCTTTATTTAGTGCATTTGTTGTTCTGATTATTATGTGTTGGGAGGAATTTCTTTTTCTAGTCCAGTCTATTTGGAGTTCTGTAGGCTTCTTATATGTTCATGGGCATGTCTTTCTTTAAATTTGGGAAGTTTTGTTATATAATTTTGTTGAAGATATTTGCTGGCACTTTAAGTTGAAAATCTTCATCCTCATCTACTCCTATTATCTGTAGGTTTGGTCTTCTCATTGTGTCCTGGATTTCCTGGATGTTTTGAGTTATGATCTTTTTGCATTTTGTATTTTCTTTGATTGTTGTGCCGATGTTCCCTATGGAATCTTCTGCACCTGAGATTCTCTCTTCCACCTGCTGATGCTCGCATCTCTGGTTCCCGATTTCTTTCCTAGGGTTTCTATCTCCAGCGTTGCCTCACTTTGCGGTTTTCTTCATTGTCTCTACTTCCCTTTTTAGGTCTTGGATGGTTTTATTCAATTCCATCACCTGTTTGGTCGTGTTTTTCTGCAATTCTTTAAGGGATTTTTGTGCTTCCTCTTTAAGGTCTTCTACCTGTTTAGCAGTGTTCTCCTGTATT
Source organism: Mus caroli (assembly GCF_978045245.1). Taxonomy (NCBI): domain Eukaryota; kingdom Metazoa; phylum Chordata; class Mammalia; order Rodentia; family Muridae; genus Mus; species Mus caroli. The sequence continues at coordinate 131,814,638 of NW_028227262.1, read as the reverse complement.
TCTTTAAGTGAGTTATTAAAGTCCTTCTTGATGTCCTCTACCATCATCATGATATATGCTTTTAAATCCGGGTCTAGCTTTTTGGGTGTGTTGGGGTGCCCAGGACTGGGTGGGCGGGAGTGCTGGATTCTGATGATGGTAAATGGTCTTTTTTCTGTTATTAAGATTCTTACGTTTGCCTTTCGCCATCTGGTAATCTTTGGAGTTAGTTGTTATAGTTGTCTCTGGTTAGAGCTTGTTTCTCAGGTGATTATGTTAGCCTCTATCAGCAGACGTGGGAGACTAGCTCTCTCCCTGAGTTTCAGTGGTCAGAGTACTCTCTGCAGGCAAGCTCACCTCTTGCACGGAAGGTGCCCAGATATCTGGCGTTCAAACCTGCCTCCTGGCAGAAGTTGTGTTCCACTCACCAGAGGTCCTAAGATCCCTTGGAGAGTCCTGTGGGGATCTTGGGAGTGTCCGCAGACTCCGTGCCCAAGGTGCCCTGGTGCTGGAGCCGACCGGAAGAGACTTGTGACCCAGGTCAGGCCGGGTTTTCTGCTTCCCTAATTAATGCTGTCTCAGGTCCCACGCGATTGGATTGGAGCAGAAGTTGTGTTCCACTCACCAGAGGTCCTGAGATCCCGTGAAGAGTCCTGTGGGGACCTTGGGGGTGTCCGCAGACTCTGTACCCAAGGTGCCCTGGTGCTGGTGCAGACCGGAAGGTAGTGTAATGTTTTCAAGGTCCATCTGCATTGCAGCATGGGCTGGTGATCTGCTGCTTTTTATTGCTGAGTTTTATAAAGGTCTATTACATCTTGTTGTCTGCTCATCAGCTAATGAACACTTGAGTTGCTTCTACTCTGTTTAATAAAAGTATTCTCTGAAGACTTTTTTCCCCCCACAACTTTGTATGTTGACCTATAATTTTAGTTTTCATGGATTTATACCAAGTAGTAGAATTAATGGGACCTAAGGCAACTTTATTTCTAGTATAGGTGTTAATGTGTGCTTGTATATGTGTGCACATGTTTGTGTATGTGCATGTGTTTGAGGATGCTTGTAGAGGCCAGAGGTCAGCAACAGGTGTCTTCTTCAGTAGCTCTCCATTGTTTGTTTGTTTGTTTGTTTGTTTGTTTTTTTGGTTTTTCGAGACAGGCTTTCTCTGTATAGCCCTGGCTGTCCTGGAACTCACTTTGTAGACCAGGCTGGCCTCGAACTCAGAAATCCGCCTGCCTCTGCCTCCCGAGTGCTGGGATTAAAGGCGTGCGCCACCACGCCCGGCTTGTTTTTAAAACTTAGGGCTGCAAAGCCAAATTCACAAACTTTGGATAAAGAAAAATAACTTTCCTATGTTTTAATTTTAAATGAATTGTAATTACTTTACAAAACTTAATTTAAAACACTGAAAATATTCTGTTAAAAAACTACTTAGTTTCTGACAATTATCTCACATTCAAAAACTGTACAGGAAAATCAAAAGTCACCATATATTACATAAAAGTCGTCTATGTGTTTATATTTCCAAATGCACTTTTGAAGGCTGAGGTGAAGTCACTGCTATGAATGGTCCTTTAAACAGGTCCTGCAAGTAATCTGCCCTTATTCTTCAAGATATACCACCAATATTGGGCTGAGTTTTGCTTGATTTATAGACTAATAAACTGACTTAAAGAGAATTCTGTTCTAAGCACAATGAAACGTAGATGTACTTTAATAAGAGTTTTCAATTAAGAAAAATTAAATGGCAAAAAGAAAAAAAAATTGAAAAAAAAACCCAACAAAAATAAAAGTTAAGATTTTTAGGGATTAAAATTTTCCTATTAATAAGCAAATTTTACCATCTTTGTAATGACAACTTTGGATTCTTTGCCTGGTTCTGAAAGGGCAGGCAGTGCCACAGTATCTGGATATTAGGTGCAAGTTGTTTTTAATTTGATGTTTGGCAAGCTTTGTAATAAAATTTTGGTTGGAAACAAAAAGTTGAAAAAAAAAAAACTTAGGGCTGACTGATTTGGCTAGATGGTCTGGCCAGCGTGTCCCTGGGAACCACTTGTTTCTACTACCCCATCCCCAGTCCTAAGATTTCAGGCCTGAAATTAACATGGGTGGTAGTATTTTAACTTGAGTCTCCAGTTTTATGTAAGCAAGCACTTTAGCAACTGTATTAATTATTTTTCCATTGCTGTGATAAAATACCATGACCAATGCAAGTTAATGAAAGACAGAATTAATGTTCGCTTATGGTTCCGTAAGGTCAGACTCCAGCAGGCAGAGAGGCAAGCATGGTGGCTGGGGCAGGGGATGCTTGAAGCTCATATCTTGAACCACAAATACAAAGGAGAAAGAGTGAACCAGACATGGTGGGAATTGGATCTTTAGATTTTAGAACATCCTCCAATAAGGCCATAACTCCTTAACTTCCCCAAGCAGTATTCTCATCTGGTGACCAAATGTTCAACTATATGACCCTATGGGAGACAGTCTATTTCAAACTACTACATCAACTCAACTGTTTCTGCATTCCTATTTTTAACATTTTGAATAACTTCCAATTTTTATAGAGAAGCACAATGATTAAGGAGAACACAGCTGGATGCATTTCAGTAGCATAAGAGAGGCCTGGGAGAGAATGGAGTTCAAATTTGAATACAAAAAGGGAAAGTGGGAATTTATAGCAAAAGTTATTGAGAGTAGTGTGAGGTTCTTGCTAATGTGGTAGATAAGACCCTTGTCAATACTGAAAGATGTAAAGATCAATAAGAGATCCAGAAATTGAGGCCTTGCTGGGGAGAGGAACCTGGCTTGATTGATGAGGAGACTTCTTTTAAACCTGGCACAGACATTGAAGTGTTAGCTTCAGATATCTCGGCAAGGAGACTTGCATTTGAGGCTCTTAAATTCTGCACAGTGATGTTTTGTTCAGGGTCTAGCAGTATTGGTTGATTTGATGTAGCTACATTGTGATGTGCGCATTTCCTTAATGCTGATAAAGCTACCTCATTTCTCCTCCCTCCCTCCCTCCCTCCCTCCCTCCCTCCCTCCCTCCCTCCCTCCCTCTCTCCCTCTCTCCCTCCCTCCTTTCCTTCCTTCTTTCCTTTTCTTTTGTTTTACTTCACCTTTTTTTTTTTAGATCTGTATGCTAATATTTGGCAAGTCTAATATTTTAGTCTTCTTTGGAAATCTAATCTACAGAGTGTAAGGGCAACACCATCTATTATCTAATTCAGTTTATAACACTGATCACAGATATAGCACAGATTTAGGGGAGGAGAGGGGAGGGGAGGGGAGGGGAGGGGAGGGGAGGGGAGGGGAGAGGGGCGGAGAGGAGAGGAGAGGAGAGGAGAGGAGAGGAGAGGAGAGGAGAGGAGAGGAGAGGAGAGGAGAGGAGAGGAGAGGAGAGGAGAGGAGGGAGAAATGGCAGGGTTATCTAGGAATGAGAAGCTGGGGGAAGAGAAGCCCATGAGCTGAGTTTAGGGTAGGGAGTGGGATGAGAAGAGGTGAGAGGAGCATCAGGTGCTGAGCCAGCCTGAAGGCCAGTGCACTCTTTGGTTTGCTAGTAGGCACCACAGTTAGCCATTTTCCAAGTTTGTTTGTTTTTTTTTTTTTTGGACCTGACTGACACTAGAGTTGTTTGATACAAGGTGGCTTGAAATAATATAGCAAGATAATAAAATTTGCATTAATGAAATGTTGGTAGATTAACTTCCTACATCTTTGTAATGCTGCCAGGTAACGTTCAGGAAAGCAGCATTAGGCAACATAGACAATTTTTTTCCTCACTATTTTGGTGGCCTTGCTTAGGTGTGGCTCAATGGTGAGCCGATGGGCCTGTTGGCCAGCACGGTGATGAGCTGTGACTAACACCCCTCTTTGCATACTTCCCCGCATAGATATACAATCTTATAGATTGCTTTCAAATTGATACAATCTTATAGATTTCTTTCAAATTAATCAACATTGCAGCTGGATCAGCTATAGGAAGGCCTCATGGTTTGGTTTACTAGTGAATGTATTACTAGTGAGACTAGCTCATTTTCTTTAGCTTAATTCCAGTAAACTGAACATTTCGAATTCTTCCTGGAAGATGAGGGTGATAGCAGTGAAAAGTGAATCAGATCAAGCTTCTCCTTCAGATCAAGTTCTTCTTCAGCATTTTTCTGAAGAATAAAGGTGAAAATAAGTAACTAAAAGATCATAAATCCATTAAAGTATATTTTTTATAGAAAAATATCCTAGTGACTGGTATCCTCCGTGCTGTCTAAGCACCCATTGTTCACGACTTACAATTCTGTACTTTGAGCAGGCGGTGTACACCACTAAATTCCTTGTGCTGATAGGATTTGCTTTGTCCTGTTACAGAAGTCACACCTATGGGAATAAAAAGGCCGAAGTGGATGCAATAGTTGAAATGGGAGTCAGGGCTATAAGACATTTAGACTAATTAGAGGACTGAGAGGTGTAGACTCCTTGGAAGCCAGCTGTCCTGCCACACCCCTCCCTGAACTGCCCCCACCCCCCAGCAGTCCATTCCTTGGAAGCCTGGGAGCAGCAGGGAGCCCCATCATGCATTGCACTCCTGTCACTTTGTGCTCCTTTCTGCTCCCAGGAGCTGTCTGCAGGGCGAGTACAGACCTACAGACTCCACCTTCTCATTCCCCTGTCCTTAGCGTATTCCAGAGGCATGCTACATACAGTACAGGGCAGTGAGGATCAGAATGCCTCATTTTAAAGCAGGTTGTGAAACAACGAAACAAGAATAGATTTGGTAAGTTGGCAGCAAACTGGAAGTAGGTCTCTCTTGCCCAGACTGTCATTAACTCAGTAACTAAACAAGATACCCATTCAGAAATTAGCTAATCTATTATGTGTGTGTGTATATACTCCAAACTCTACTCGGACTTTCTCTTAAGGATTCTGAGTAATTTGTGGAGATCCTCTTACTTCTCTGTAACACCCCTTGAGAAAGGTGGAAGCATTAAGTGTACATTTATGACTAGTTGTTTCTGACACGCAAATTTATTTGAGAGCCTAAATGACTGCCTGAAAGCGGAGAGGACGTGCCTTCCAGGGACCTGCAGGAACTTTTAGAGTGCTGTGAGCATGCTGCAGCCAGTCATGAGAACTCTGGAGGAGACTGCCATGTGTTTAACAACTTAGGAGATAATGCAGCCAGAATGGCCAGAATTGTTATTGTTGGTAGCATGTGGGCTTGCTTCTTTTTAAGCAAATCTGAAAAGAAGTACCGGTTCGCAGGCTTTTGGATTTTGTAATCTCTGAGGCGGGCGTCACAGTGTAGGTTGGCGAAGATACTGATTTATAAGAACATTTTTTAGGAGTTGTACAAACTTGTAAACTATTAGTTTGATGCCTTTGCTCACTTACCATTTATTGTAGAGCTAAAAAGAACTTTAGACTCTGAACACTCCAATTTTCTATGGGAAAAGTTGATATGGAGTTATGAATTGATTGACTCAGGAGAGAGTCAACCTTGACCATTTCTTTCTAGGAAATAGCATGCCACCTGACTGTAAGGGACACACAGAACAAAGGACTCTTAGCTGTGGCTATGTGCATGCTGCAGTTTATATAGCACAGACATAATTTGAAGCGTAGTTTGTAGCTCTATAATGTTGAAAAGATATAACTGAGAATTGGGCTTGGTATCATGGCTACTTGGGAGGCTGAGACAGGAGGACGGCAGTCAAAGGAAGTTCAGTGAGTTCCAGGGCAGCCTGAACAGCTTCTTCTTCTTCTTCTTTTTTTTTTTTTCCCAATTTCTGTCAAATAGTCCTTTTTATTTCATTGAACTCATTTGTGTCTAAAGTCTCACCATTAGTGATTATAATTGAGAATTTATTTCTATTCTTGTTTTAATCTTTTTCTTTTTCTTTTTTTTCTTTTTTTAATTAGGTATTTATTTAATTCACATTTCCAATGCTATCCCAAAAGTCCTTCACACACCCCCTCCCACTCTCCCACCCACCCACTCCTACTTCTTGGCCCTGGCGTTCCCCTGTATTGGGGAATATAAAGTTTGCACGACCAATGGGCCTCTCTTTCCACTGATGGCCGACTAGGCCATCTTCTGATACATATGCAGCTAGAGACACGAGCTCCGGGGAGTACTGGTTAGTTCATATTGTTGTTCCACCTATAGGGTTGCAGATCCCCCCCCCCCCCAGCTCCTTGGGTAATTTCTCTAGCTCCTCCATTGGGGGCCCTGTGATCCATCCAATAGCTGACTGTGAGCATCCACTTCTGTGTTTGCTAGGCCCCGGCATAGTCTCACAAGAGACAGCTATATCTGGGTCCTTTCAGCATAATTTTGCTAGTGCATGCAATGGTGTCAGCATTTGGAGGCTGATTATGGGATGGATCCCTGGATATGGCCGTCCCTAGATGGTGGATACAGAAAATGTGGTACATTTACACAATGGAGTACTACTCAGCTATTAAAAAGAATGAATTTATGAAATTCCTAGGCAAATGGATGGACCTGGAGGGCATCATCCTGAGTGAGGTAACCCAATCACAAAAGAACTCACACAATATGTACTCATTGATAAGTGGATATTAGCCCAGAAACTTAGAATACCCAAGATATGATACAATTTGCGAAAACACATGAAACTCAAGAAGAACGTATACCAAAGTGTGGACACTTTGCCCCTTCTTAGAATTGGGAACAAAACACCCATGGAAGGAGTTACAGAGACAAAGTTTGGAGCTGAACAGCTTCTTAAGACCGTATTTAAACTAAGAGTACAAAAGAGGGCTGGCTCAGTGGCCAGGTGCTTAGATGCTAGGTTCACTCAGGTACCATAGAAAGGGGGAAAACAGCAGGGCACTTCTACAGCCTAACAGTAGAGGGGGACCTTAGAGCCCATGGTCACGTTTCCACGGCCTTCACTTAGGAGAAGGACTGGTTTACATGTGATAGACCAGCCTTATGGCGATATAGATTTGATACACTTACTGAGTCATCATGTGAGCACTGTAAACCCACGTTACTGTGCTGCACTTCCCACTCGCATTACCACGCTATTACCACTCCTCTAACATACAGCCGCTTGCATTGAACAATGCTACTTTAAGCCCAGAGTGAGATGGAAACTCCAGCCCAGCTGGTGGAGATGAATGGCAGCTACATGGTGTGAGCAGGATGCTCTACGTCAGGGTCATTCCTGCTATTATGAAGCTTGAAAGAGACCAGAACAAAAAGAGTCATGGTTGCTTGGATGCTTTTATGAGGTTTGAATTAGCATATGCAGAACACTCCAAGACAATGGATGTCCAGTCTATTAATTGTCTAGTGTGAATTCTCCCTTAGCATTTCATCTGCCTTGTAATTAGCTGTAGCTCAGTAGTGAAGTCATGACACAGCCCACAGTAGTACTGAAGGAAGGGGACCTTGCTTGGGTGGGTGACAGAGCTCAGGGCACTGTGCATATTAAATCAGTTGCTGGCTTTGTAAGTGGTTCTTTTTCTGTCTTTGGAACAGCCGTTAGGTTCCTGAATAGATTTCTATGGCGTCCATATGTAGTACTAAATGTAATGAGACAAAGAACTCTGGAAGTGTGTGACTATGGCTGAAATGTTAAGAATGCTTCCGTTTCCAGTTTCCATCTTTCTAAACTTGAGATGCAGGCCCAGAGATACCTATGTTGATAGAAAGGTCTTTTTCTAGCCATTGCTGTTTTGTTTGTTCTGTTAGATTATTTTAAAATATCTTAGTTTAAACTAATTCTAAGTGTTCTCTTAAAACTTTCTTCACAAGCTTGCTTTAGAAAATGACCTACTGCTGTACATTCACTCCTTTTGGGTTTTTTAAAATTTGGTTTTGTAGATAATACATATATACCTATGTATTGTGAATATTGGGAGTAAATGTGTGCCCACACTGACTATTACGTCCTCAATATTAATTCTTAGTTGTGTAGAGATTGTCAAAGAACAGCAGAAAGGTGGACAGTTCTGGGACTAAGACGTAGATAAGCAGGAGCTCATCAGCTGTATGGAGTGATCTTGGAGCCCTAAACTCCAGGCTTTATTTTACATAGGTGCTATTCTATTCTCACACCTTCTAGATGTACTAAAATGCTGTTTGTGTTTGAGAGATGCCTGTTAGCACATTTTCATATGGCCCTGTTTATTCCACTGAGTTTTCCTGTCCCTGTACGTTCAGAATAGAGACTGTCATCCCCAAACTAAACACAGAGTGAAACATACACCCCAGCACAGGTTTGTGAAATGCTCAGAGGTAGATGTTAGTGTTGTTGGAAAGGATCTGATGATGAATGTTCCAACATGCTTTCAACTTCTATGTCTCTAGCAGAGGGAAAAAATTACATTAGTTATTGTGTTTCAAAATAACAGGAAACATTATAATAATTTGAAAAATATGCTGGGACACCATCTCAAATATTGATAAAACAATAATTTTATGATTGGGATTAATTTACGATTTTATAAACATAATAGGTTTACTCACAACTTTTCCTTAGTTCATAGTAGGTCCTGACATAGCCCTAGCAAACCTTGCTATTCTTACTCAAATTTATTGCACGAAGGATGATCATCTATAGGAGGCATGCTTGAGTTTTAAATTTTAAGTTCTCCTTAAATTACTGACCTTTTTAATGGTTTGGATCTAGGAAATGCTTTAGATATATCTGTACAACTTATTAAACTTTTCTAGCCTATTGACTAGTCCTTTTGGACTGTAGCAGGTGTTGCAGAACTTGTTTTAATGTTTTAATGTCTCACCCATCTTCTGCTGGCATAGATAGATAAATAAATCTGGGTCAGCATTTGTTTTTTTTAGATAGTTTGTCTATGTAGCCCAATCTAGCCTAAACTTGGGCTCTTCTGTCCTTGAAGTCCTGAGATTATAGACATGACTGCACATCTGGTGACTTTTATAAGGTATATATCTCTATGGCCCTCTTTATTTTCAACTGGTTTTTATGTAGCTGAACATTATTTTTTCTTAGAACTTCTGCTTTGCCATAGTGAAACTAGGGACAGAGATGCAGTAGGAGTGACTATATAGTACTGTAACTATACAACATTGGATTTTTTTGTTTGTTTGTTTTTTTCGAGACAGAGTTTCTCTGTGTAGCCCTGGCTGTCCTGGAACTCACTCTGTAGACCAGGCTGGCCTCGAACTCAGAAATCCGCCTGCCTCTGCCTCCCAAGGGCTGGGATTAAAGGCGTGCGCCACCACTGCCCGGCAACATTGGAATTTCTAGGTAGCAATTTTTATTCAAGAAATGTTCTTTAAAATGATAAAGAGGTAAATATAGTTTTTCAGTATTTGCAGACTTAGTACTTGGTATGTTAAACTTTCATTAGACAAACAGAACTCATAAGATAAATAAGGAGAGTGGGAGGGAATGGGGAGTTGACTTGCAAGATTGTGGGGCTGTCTAGGCATATCTTAAGTGGGCAAGGCAGGTCATTGGGAAGGATGGGATAGAACACTTGATGGCAAGCTGAAGCTGTTACTTACAGATGAATTTCTTACCAGCAAAGCCTATTATAAGTCATTTCAACTGATTGAATTAGGCCAATTCAGACTATCCAGGATAATCTTTACAGTTAATAATGTGCTATAACTATATCTGCTCATAAACATAAGCAGTATTTGTATCAGGTATTTAATTCATTTCAGTCATCATTTTACTGATATAGACAGATAAATCTGAGCAGACAAGTCTTATACTTTTTTTTAAAGATAGTTTTTCTATGTAGCCCAATCTACACAATCTTATGTTTAGCTAAATACTGGGGAGGAGTAATCCAGTTGACCATGAAAAGTTACCATCTTAGTATTTTAATATCTGAGCCAGTTCCCAATTTATATAAAGATACTAGCTTCATAAATCTAAAACCATGAAAAACCTCAGAAATACTAAATTCGATGACAGTGCTTATATCTAATATAACATATAAACTATTTTATGGAAATAGAACTAAAATATATATATTTTTAGTATTACTACTTATCATAGGGAAAAACATTATCTAGTACCTTAGGCTGCAATTACAATTACCTTTTTAGTTGAGGAATGACAGTGTCATTAGAATGCACTGATTTCCTAATAGAAGTTAAAGGGGAAATGCTTTTTAAACTTTGTGCATTCAAACTTGCTCATAGCTCCCCTAAGGTAACACAGGATGTTTTTGTGTTTGTTTGTTTGTTTTTGTCACTAAAGTGCACTAGTAGAAAATACTAGAGATGTGTTGGTTTGCTTACTATAAACCATTCTTTTGGAAAAGGGTCATATGCCAAGCATTTTTAGCTTTGTAAGATTTATAGTTTCTGTCACAATGTTTTACTTAGTCTTTTGTTTCTGTTAAAACAAAACAAAACACAAAACCTGTAGAGGAACAACTTAAAAGGAGGAAAGCGTCACTTAACTCCGTGGTTTTAGAAGACTTGTTTATGGGAGCTAACAGCCTTGGCTCTGGAGCTTGGTGAAGCAAAACATCACGGCAGCCGTTATGAACAGCAGAGTTGCTCACTTCATGGCAAACAGAAAACAGAGGTAGTCTAATAAGAAGGCGCCACAGGAAGCTATACCCTTCAACCCACGCCTTTAGTGACTCAATCCCGAAAAGTGTGCTCACCTCCTCACAGCTCAGAGATAGTCAGTGCCTGTGTGATCCTGTCTTCCTCATAGCTACACCCCATGATTAGCTTGGAATCAGGCCTTCAACACAAGAGCCTCTGGGATGGGTGTGAGGATGCTGTATATATACAGCTGTTTAACTCAGTGGTTCTCAGCCGGCCGGCTGCAACCCTATCAGCGGCAAAGTTCTACCTGCAACACTATTTACATTATGCTTCAAAGCAGTAGGAAAACGACAGTTTTGAAGTAGTAACAATAACAACAACAACAACAACAAAAACTGTAGTTGAGGTCATGGCAACATGAGGAACTGTATTAAAGGACTGAAGCATTAGGAAGGTTGAGAACCACAGACTTTTTTTCTCATCTTTTAAATTAGATATTTTCGTTATTTACATTTCAATGTTGTCCCCCTCCCTAGTTTCCCCTCTGAAAATCCTCTATCCCCTTCCCCCCTGCCCCTGCTCACCAACCCACCCACTCCTGCTTCCTGGCCCTGGCATTCCCCTATACTGGGGCATAGAACCCTCACAGGACCAAGGGCCTCTCCTCCCATTGATGACTGATTAGGCCATCCACTGCTACATATGTAGCTGGAGCCATGAGTCCCACCATGTGTTTTCTTTGGTTGGTGGTTTAGTCCCAGGGACCTCTGGGGGTACTGGTTAGTTCATATTGTTGTTCCTCTTATGGGGCTGCAAACCCCTTCAAATATGTTCATCCTATGGGGCTGCAAACCCCTTCAGCTCCTTGGATACTTTTTCTAGCTTCTTCATTGGGGATCCTGTGCTCCATCCAATGGATGGCTGTGAGCATCCACTTCTGTATTTGTCAGGCACTGGCAGAGCCTCTCAGGAGAGAGCTATATCAAGCTCCTGTCAGCAAGCACTTGTTGGCATCCACAATCGTGTCTGGGCTTGGTGGTTGTTTATGGAATGGATCCTCAGGTGGGGCAGTCTCTGAATGGTCATTCCTTCAGTCTCTGCTCCAAACTTTTCTCTGTAGCTCCTTCCATAGGTATTTTGTTCCCCCTTCTAAGAAGGATCGAAGTATCCACACTTTGGTCTTTCTTCTTCTTGAGTTTCATGTGTTTTGCGAATTGTATCTTGGGTGTTCTGAGCTTCTGGGCTAATATCCACCTATCAATGAGTGCATATCATGTGTGGAGAAACACAGATTTAACTCCTTTGTTTTAACCTAAAAGCATCCAGACATGATAGTGGATATTTATAAAACTCCATTTGCTAACTAACATAGGCAGTGTGCTGGAGTTTCAGTTTGCTGTCTGCTGCTTATTATGCTTATGATGCTATATGCTTATAGTGACAGAGTGTGGTGGCTTGCATGAGAAGGGCCCAAAGGCTCATTTGTTTGAATACTCAGTTGAAGTGTTTGGTAAAGATTAGCAAGGTGTAGCTTCATTGGAGGAGATGTGGCACTAGGGCTAGGTTTTGAGATTTCAAAAGACTCCTACCAGATTCCTGGTATTCTCTTTCTCTCTCTGCCTCTGTATCATGGATTAAGATGTGAGGTCTCAGCCATTCCTGCCACCATTATTAACACTAAGCCATTGTAGTAGTTTCAATGAGAATAGCCTCCATGGGCTGACATATTTGAATGCTTGGTCCTCAGTTGATGGAACTGTTTGGAAAGGATTGGGAGGTGTAGCCATGTTGGAGGAGGTGTGTCATTGGGGGTGGGCTTTAAGGTTTCAATAGTCCATGCCATTTTCAATTAATTTTTTTTCTCTGCCTCATACGTATTGAAAAAGATGTAAGCTCTCAGCTACTGTTCCAGAGCCATGCCTGTCCACTGCCATGTTCTCTATCATGATGGTCATGAGCTTACCCTCTGAAACTGTAAGTCCCCAATAAACCTTTCCTTTTATAAGCTGCCTTGTAATGGTGTCTCTTCACAGCATTGGAAAAGTGACAAAGCCACCTTCTGAAACAGTAAACCCAACTAAATAATTGATTATTTATTGAATGCCATCTGCTTTTCGTATTTTCATAAGAACTATGAAGTAATGAGAAGTATAGGAAGAGGGAAGTAACCAATCCTGTTACAGATTAAAACTATTTTATTTGGAATTTGTAGCAAATAATATAGTTAAATGATATACATTTAATGTATTATATGGTTGTATAATTGTTTCTGTTATATATACACACACATGTACATTCCCCCAATTCACAAAGAAGAAAGAAAGCAATAAGACTTATTTCTGGCTTTGTCTGAGTACAAAACCTAGGCTAGGTGCTAAGCTCTCCTCGTGAGCAAACAGAGGCAGCATCATGAGGCTAGCTTCTGTCTCAGCTTCATGGCCTTGCAGTCTCCTCTGTCATCTCTTTATTCATGGATGATGACGATGGTAGAAAGGAGCCTGGATGTAGAGACTATACCTATTTGGTAAAACATCATTCATCTAAACACTTAAAACAGGACAATGATATAACACTTGCTTAGAATGCACTCTACTCTGGGTGCAACCACCAGCACAGCAGGAACAAAAAATAGACACCCAAACACTCGCATTTGTGATTCTAAATTCACCAGCAGAAATTGTACTTTCTGCTCTAATATTATGCAATGAATTTCTGGTATAGGTCTGAAGCCAGGAGATCTTTCTAGTCCTTAGGAAAAAGAATTATAATGACATAATCTCTGAGCATTAATTCCTCCTGTATCAGCTTTGTCATTGATCGGTGGAATCCAATAGTTCTCAGGGTGGTATTGTAGCACATTATGATAGGCCGCATGCCTAAAACAGTGTCATCTGGCAGGCAGGTTGGAGATGTGGTTGTCCAGGAAAGAAAAAGGAGATTGACACTAAGAGTAGGGCAGGTAGAAAGGCGTGTCTTAATACGGAAATATGTGACACATGGCTGTGTGCAGAACCTGTATGCATCTACAAGACCTGCTTTTGAATGAACCTTATGGAGAAGCCCCCAGAACAGAGATCCTGTGGGTGGAGCCTTTAGAATAGGGATGTCACGGGAAGAAATTCCAGAACAGAGATCAATTGGAGGAAAGCTCAGAACAGAGATCCAATGGGAGAAAACCTCATTAAGAGAGGCCAGTGAGAGGAAAGCTCAAAAGAGCGGTTGGGATTCAGCCTTCACAGTAAATTTGCCTACATTTATATGCTGGGTCTGCTCCCGCCCAGCTGTGTGCATTTGAACAAAGAGTGACTGGGACTTCAGTTTTCTTATCTGTAAAAACAGGCAGGGTAATGCCATGTGTGAAACATCAAGACAATGCATGGAAACCATTTACCCACTAGTGGGTGTTTCATGAACTTCTCGTTAGTATTTGCTGCCACTCAGCATTATTTGTGGGAGGAATAAAAATGTTAGGGTCATTGACATTTTAGCCATTTAGAAATTACATTTTTCTAATTCAGAAACACAGATGGGCTGTACCTTGTTTTCTAGTAGGGTGGGAGAGAAACATATTTCATCTCCTTTCATGAAATCTGATCAGAGCAAATGGATTTCAGGTTGTCCTCTTCCCCTTCAGTGGCTGGATTTAGAACAATAGGTTCTTATCTTCTGTCATTTGGCTGTGCCCACCTATGTCATGCAGCAGCATTCACAGTAATGGATCCTAAGAAACCCAGGAAGTGGGCGGCAGGTACATACCCACACTGTAAAAGCAGGAGAAGAAAAGAACAACTAATTAAAAGGCAAAAGATACATTGGATAACTGATGCTGTAATAGAAAAACAAGTAGTAATTTTATATACAATTTTAGGTTTAAAATGCAGTTTCCAGAGCTGGAGAGACAGCTCAGTTGTTGTGAGCACTTGTTGCTTTTTCAGAGGATCTAGGTTCATTCCCAGTCACCACATGGTGACTTACAGCTACTCCAGTTTCAGAGGACCCAATGCACTTTCCTGAACACTGGTGCCAGGCATGCACATGGTACACTTAACGCACAGGCAGGCAGAACACTTATAGGTAAATAAATTTTAAAAATTTAAAACAAGAGAGCAAGCAAGGAAGCAAACAAAGCCACACTTTCCTCCAGCTTCCTTCAAGTTCAGTTCTCCTGAATATTTCTTTACATCAATGAGGCTCTTGTTGTGTTTTCTCTGCAGGTGTGGGCTGTCTCTCATATTCACATCATTTCTAAATCTAGTTTTGCCTATAATGAAGTCTGAGAAATAGCCTTTAGGTAGTGCAGATGTTTTGTGTCTGTTTGCTTTTCATGGAAGCTATTTAAACCAGAAGTTATACCATGTAATGTAATGTAATGTAATGTAATGTAATGTAATGTATCTCTTCACGTATGTCCTTTCCTATTACTCAACAGGGTTTATGAGTTTCACATGCATGATCCTTCTTGGCTATGTCGTTGCCTAGGACACCAAGCAATTCAGTGTATTTAGTGTAATGATTATCATTATTATTTTTTTTTTGTGCCCTAACACTCAGTGCCCCTTGTATTTTCTCCATCAACAAATAGCAGATAGAAAAGAAGATTGCAGTAAATTTTACTTTAGAGCAACCTGTATGTAGCAGATAATGGTACCCATGTTTTTACGTAGAAAACATGTTGTTAAAATTCTGTAAATAGGGGCTGGAGAAATGGCCCAGTGGGTAAGACTCTCAGCACCACATGGCTGCTCACAACCATCTGTAGCTCCAGTTCTAGAGGAATCCTTATCCAGACATACTTGCAGGCAAAGCACCAAAGAAATAAACATTCTGTAAATAAAAATCAGAAAGGAAATGAAAATACACACTAAGAATGTATCACATGTGACAGATAAAATGTTAATGTACTATGAAGGAAAGCTTTTCTAGATTAGTGACCTTCCAGTAGGAGGAACAGCCAAGCTGTACCTACCAAGAGTTACCCAGAGACCAAACCAATAAGCACGAGAACATTAGTACACTTGTATTCTTTCCTCTTTTCAGCACTAACTTTCAATTTGATGATGTGGGTATTCCCAATACAGAAAAGTTAGCCTCAACCCAAATTTCCAGCAGTGGAAATGTTTACACACATTAGACAAAATCTTCAAAGGAAAACATTATTATCATAATAGTATTTTCAGAGAATATTTAATGATTAGAACATGGTGACAAAATGATCTTAAAAAAAAAAAGCGTTACCTAGCAGAGACTGAAAGGTGCTATTTCTTACAGTGCCCGAATGCCTGTGCTGACTATTAGTGCTGTCTCTGTGTGAGCCACTAGTTTTATCTAGACATATAGTAAGATAAAGGAACAAGAGACGGAATAGCAGGAAGGCATCCCAGTGTAAAGACATCAGCCTTCAGTGCTAATGATGGCCTTGCCGGAGGGTCAGAGCACTTAGCTTGTGTGCTTGGTGATAAAGTGCTGTGATCAGGTCAAGGTGAGGTCAGTTAGGGGCTGAGTGGTCCCTTTGTCTCAGACCCAGAGGCTCCCATGCCCTCCAATGCATTGTTTCAGAAGAGCTGCTGACCATAGGGACCCCACGAGCAATGCTGAAGCTTGGAGGCTTTGCCTTCTTTTGTCTCGTCAGACATACTGTCCACTTTTCAGAAGAGAGATATGTCCAAGGAAAAACAGAACAGACTGTAGGGTCAGGAGAGCTATGTTTCAGCAACCCAGTAGCTGCATGTCCTTGTTGAGTCACTGAACTTGGTAATCCTTAGTTTTTATCCCTTTCTAGTGTTTGTAATGCTAACTTTAGATGGGCTGTCTTGGGTGTCAGATGGCAAAAACTATAACTGACACATGTAAGCAAGTGTCTGGCGCATGGTGGCATTCAGTCGATGGTCAGCAAACATCAACCATGTCTTTTCTCTAGAATTTCTGTTTGTGTTGAATGGAAACGATTTAAAATTATGCCCCAAATCAGATACTTTTTTGACCCTACTAAAATGGTATACTATATTTTGTAATAATCATGTGAATAATTTTGAAGATGACATTTTTGAAAACTACTCATCTTCTTACTAAGCTAGTCATTTTAGATATTTCATATGGTAGTTTCTACATTTGTTTTTTTGTTTGTTTTGTTTTGTTTTTTAAATTTATTTATAATTTTTTATTAGATATTTTCTTTATATACATTTCAAATGCTATCCCGAAATTTCCCTATATCCTCCCTCCGCCCTGCTTCCCTACCCACCCACTCCCACTTCTTGGCCCTGGCATTCCCCTGTACTGGGACATATAAAGTTTGCAATACCAAGGGGCCTCTCTTCCCAGTGATGGCCGACTAGGCCATCTTCTGCTACAAATGCAGCTAGAGATACACATCCTTAATCATCAGAGAAATGCAAATCAAAACAACCCTGAGATTCCACCTCACACCAGTCAGAATGGCTAAGATCAAAAATTCAGGAGACAGCAGATACTGGCGAGGATGTGGAGAAAGAGGAACACTCCTCCATTGTTGGTGGGATTGCAAGCTTGTACAACCACTCTGGAAATCAGTCTGGAGGTTCCTCAGAAAATTGGACATAGTACTCCCGGAGGATCCCGCAATACCTCTCCTGGGCATATACCCAGAAGAAGTTCCAACCGGTAAGAAGGACACATGCTCCACTATGTTCATAGCAGCCTTATTTAGCCAGAAGCTGGAAAGAACCCAGATGTCCCTCAACAGAATGGATACAGAAAATGTGGTACAGTTTGTACATTCGTTAACATGCTATGAAAGTAGCCTGTGCAGGCCAGCACGATCAACGTTCCTTGTCACTTTCCTTCTTTTCTCTTTTGGTGAAGGAGGAGGAAGAAGAGTATACTCTTTAAGATTTTCTGCATTAAAAAAGGGGAATGAGAGGCCAGGTTGTGGTGGCGCACACCTTTAATCCTAGCACTTGGGAGGCAGAGGCAGGCAGATTTCTGAGTTTGAGGCCAGCCTGGTCTACAAAGTGAGTTCCAGGACAGCCAGGGCTATACAGAGAAACCCTGTCTTGAAAAACCAAACACAAAACAAAACAAACAAACAAAAAGGTGGGGGGGGGGCAGGGCGGGGGTGTAAGGACACTGGAGAAGTGGCTCAGTTGTTAAGAAATAGTGCTCTTCTAGAAGACCCAAGTTCAGTGAGGTCTTAACACTCATGGCTGTTTCACAACTACCTGTAACTCCACCCTGGGGATGTGATGATGTCTTTGGACTCCATGGGTACCTATAAGTGTGTGTGTGTGTGTGTGTGTGTGTGTGTGTGTGTGTGTGTGTGTGTGAGTGTGTGTGTGTTTAATTTTTGGAAAACAATCTTGAAAAGTCAAACTTCCTCATTTTTAATGTTTTTAGCATTTTATCTTAGTTTATTTATCTATGGGGTACCATGTGATATTTCTGTCTCATTGGTAATGGTCAAATTGAGTTGTGCATAGCTATCTTCTGAAGCTTTTATCGTTTCTTGGGGACAAAACACCCACTGTTCTTTCTCCTAAGCTTTTTGGGGTTATTCAGTACCTTAACATTTTAGTGGCAATGATGTGAAAGACCATGTCACCACATATTTCTACTGTATATTTCAGGACCTATTCACCAACCTGTTCCCTTCCTTCCTCCTTCCTCCTCCTCCCATGCCCACCTTATGCTTTATTCTCATGTACGCGGAGGCCTACCTTCTTAGAGTCCTCGTGGATGACGTCAGCTGTTGGGGAGAAACTGCTCAGTTTGTTGTTGTCTCATTTGTTTTTCTTGTGCTGCCTTTGTTACTGAGGTCATGTCCAAAATAGATGACCCATTCCAAGGACCCAAAGAAATGCCCTAGTACATTTTCCTAGAGTTTCAATTCTCAGGCATTGTGATAGGCTTGAATATATTAATAATAAACTCAGAATCACCCAGAATCCACCGGTGTCACATTAAGTTAAGAAATCAAAGCACTTCCTGGTGGTATGAGTTAACCAAGAGCAAGCCCAGATTTGACTTCTCTACTTCCCTTTCCAGGGTCATTCCTGTTTGTCTGTTGTATGAGTCGGAGTCTGAGCCTGCCTGAAGGCTGCCTTGTGAATCTCTCTCTGTGTCTGATCCTGTGTTTCTGTCCCTAACAAGAGACTTTGCTTTTTCTTTCATTGAACGGCACAGAAAGTATAACATGGAGAAGAAATGAGGGATACTTTATAGAAATCTTTTACGGAGTTTTAAAAGGAATTAATTTACTCCAGCTGACCCAGTTAACAAATAGTGTTACAAACATCACTGTGTTTCAAGCTATATCTGTATGTTTCATTCAACAATTATAGTGGATTTTATAAGGCCACTTTTTGCTTATATTTGCTATTTTCAGCAAATGCTTATCATAACACATGCACACATTACTCTGGGTCAAGGGATATGGAAGACTATATAATTTAAGATTACAGCTATACATTAACTTGGGTTGTAAAAGTTGATTCCATGGGAAATCCAAGCAAAGTTAGGTTGGATATTACATTGTTCTTTTAAGTCAGGTTAAACAAAGAGGCTGAGGACACAGTACACTGAAGATAAGTCTTCAGTGACTCCAAGTTTATTATTAACTCTGGCTGTGAAGCCCATTAAATGTCCCAATCTCTTTGAATGTAAGAGACATTTTTTATTATAGGACATTGTCACCAGAATTGTTTAATATCTTTTACAATGAATATGTTTGTGCCCTGGGTAAAAGCCAGTTATCTCTATCTGAATATCTGTTTTCATATCCAAGCTGTATTGTTTTAACTATAGTAGCTTTGTAGCATATTTTCACTTTAGCTCATGTAATGTCACCTGCTTAGTTCTTTCTGTGCAGGCAGCTTTGGTTGTTTAGGATTGTCATTATTTTTTCCTGTGGTTCTAGTCAATCTCCTACCATTTCAAAAGTTTTGGTTGGGGCTATTTTCATAGTGATACCATGTTTTATATTCCATACCCCATGCAAATACCCATTCATAACATTAGACAGGCACCTTCTGAGTTTGTGCTGCAGAATTTCTTGCTATGAGGTTAACTGCCTCAGTCAACTTAATGATAGTGGCTTTGTTAACCTTGGGCTTTAGCCAACTGCTTACCCATCCCTCAAAGTCCTGCCTTATGTGCTAATTAAGAAGAAACAACCTGTTTCTTTGTCACAGATGAATAGATCACATCCTAGTAAGGGGTAGCAATTGCTGAAATCCATTTGAGATAGGAAGAATAGAGATGAAAATGGAAAATGTCATTCCAGGCACTGGGGACATGTCTATCAGAGACAGCACTGAGCATCTGGTATATTACATTTTTAAATATATCTATTTTTTTGTTTGTTTTTGTTTGTTTTTGGCTTAAAGAAACTGGCTTATTGACATTTGGAAATATCAGTGCTTCAGTTTGCATTGCCTCTCACCCACAGACATTATGTGAAGCCCGATGCATTTGTGATACGCTTGGGAGATACACTTCCAGTCATGAGCCCAGAGAGAGAAGGTTTGGTGCCCCCGGAATGAAATTTGGATGTCTGGTGCAAATATAAAGCTAAATATAGTAATAGAATTGGAAATAGTGAAGCTTCAGGCTTATTCTGAAATGCCAGATATGGGTAGCAGCTGAACTCCAGAGCCCTGGCTTGCCTGGTGGCTCCTTCACCCTGTGTTGGACACACAGTCAGCCAGAGGAATATGGCTGTAACAGCTCTGTAATATACATTACATTGAAAAATTGTCACATGTTTGGGGCCTCACTAAGAATCTAGGTCTGGAAGAGGGGTTGCCCTGTTTCCATTGCAGACCCAGAACATTGTATTCTCCAATCTCTGGGCGAGTGCTAGACTCTGATAGACAGAGAAGAGAATAGCAGAACAGCCCAAGAGTGAACAAACACATTGTGTCCTGGACAACAGCTATAAGATGAACCATTTATCCCATACTATCCAAGTGCCTGTAGTGGGAAGGCTAGCTATAGGAAGTTCAGGCATTATCTCACCAGACAGCTCAGCCAGGAAGTCCAGCACTCAGCCCTGACTTCCTCAGCCCATTTCTACTGGATCTGGTAATCCTACCTTGTGTTATTGGTGTTTACTCAGAAATATTGTGCGAAGGGACACTTGGCTTTGCTTGGGTCTCTTTGTCGCAAACTCCACCTGGCTTCCCTACTGAGTTTCTGAGGTGTACTTTAAGTGCCCAATTAGATGATGTTTCTTTCTCATTCCCTTCCCTCCCTCATGGTTTAGAACTTAATAAACTCACTTATTCACAACAGAAAATATGTTATTCTAGACCATCCTCTGGATCATGTACAACAAATCCCAGCAGTTCTTCTGGAGGCTAGGTTCCACACACAGAGAAGTAATTTAATTACTAAGTTTTTAGGGAGTGAAAAAGAAGGAAGGAAGGAGAGAAGGAAAAGAAAAAGGAGAATAAGAAATACTGTACTCTGAATTAATATTGAGTTTTACCATCTTGTAGCCTGCAGTTGCTTCTTTCGCCCAAACTGTTACCTTATTTTGAGACAAACTATTTACCTGTGAGTTAGCAAGGAATTTTAAAACAAATCAGGCCAATCAGTTAAAAGAAAGCACAAAGTTCAGAATGGAACAGAAAGGAGGTTTTGTGTGGTCATATAATCTCATCTGTTAAGAAAGGAATATACATACGTAGTTATTAGGTTTACAATCAAATCAGTTGAAATGCTTCACCTTCACCCTCTTGTAAGTTTTCTTAAAAGCATGTATAACAAGAAGACTTTGAGAACAGTTGATGCATTTCTAGTAATTACACCTGTAGTGTGAGAAGAAAGAAGTGTTTGTTTCTTCAAAGGTCCCCCTGTTCCCAGTGTGGAACAAGGGCCTTACTCTAATTGTATTCTAATTGTATTCTCCCTTAGGTCTCATATCATGACAGATTGTCTTACTGCCTGATTTCCTGTAGAAGAGCCCACCTCTCACTGCCTCTACTCACTGGCAGTGTGACCTTGGCCTTACTTCAACAATGGTGCCTAGATGTCACTCTTTATCTGATACTGTTAAGAGCTACACACATCTGTTAATCTTACTCCTGTAGTGCTAGTTGCATTACAGGAGCTGGCTCAGAAGTAACTCTCAAAGTTGCCAGTTTTGCTTGATACTCTGTTTCTACCAGGCACCCCTGTCTTCTGCAGGATTCGTTGTTTCGGGAACAGTAAAAACCTTCCTTCTCTTTGCCCTGCTCTGGAGTCTGATGCAGCTCAGTGGTAGAGCTCTTGAATAGCATGTATGAGGCTTTAGTTTGATCTCCAGCACTACTAACAAACAAAAAGTCTGCCTGACCTGGCATTTCTTTTACTCTGCTTCCATATCTACCTTATTCTCTAGGCTGATTCTTTTCTGTGTGCATGCACATTGTCTTGTCTACTTAGAGCCCCTTTCTCCACTTTAATCTCATGTTTGGGGGTAACCTTCCAGCCTGGAAGGAACAGCATTCTGATTTATTGAGATAGAGATAATACCTACTCCCTTTAGATCTTATATAAATATTTCTGCTGGGATATGAACTATGCTGTGATTTTTGCATGGGCATCTCATTTTTCCCTCTAAAGGTAGGTGTGTGTGTGTGTGTAAGGCATAAAAATTAGAGGGGGAAAAGTATGGAAAAAAGAGACAGTCAGTGGGACAAAAAAAAGATAAAAGGAGACACATATGTTTAAAAACATTATATTCATTTGTGAAATTGCCAAAAATAAAAATAATTTTTAAAAAGCATAGGGTCAACCTCATTCTTTTAAATTTTTACACACTACTCTCTGGGCTGGTTCTGTATCTTACTTTGGATGATATAAGTACCATATAATTAAATTAATTAGCTAATATTAATAGATATAGAAGAGATATTGAGAAGTATTTCCAAGTACACATGGGCTATCCCCCCTACTCTTATTAACGCACTTCTTGCCTTTCTTATTTCAATGGATTTAACTTATTTGCTATAGCAGGTTATTGTTACCAATATGGTGAACCTTCAGTTAGGCAGTTCTCTCTGTTTGACACTTTAAGTAAGGAATTCCTGTATTCAACTTTGCAGCATGCTGTTTTACTAAACATAACCCCTGATGTTCCAATAATATTTTCTGTGTAAATAGTCAGTGATCAAATTTCTCCGAAGACGATAGAAAGCTCCTGTATGTTCTGCCTGGCTGACACTGTAGGTACCTCCACTGTGAACACAGGAAAGTCTGGGAGTGCTCTTCTCCATCACTCACACAGCTGTCCTATGAGAACAGGTATCATTCCCTCCAGTGATTCTCTGCCTGTCCAGAATTCAGCAGTTGAGCTTTTTCAACTCCTCAGACTAAACATTAAACGAGAAAAAAGCCAGTGCATAGATTGCACACAGAAGAACCTCAAAGGATTACCAAAGACCCTTTAATTTTGGCTGTCAATCTCAGCTCTTATTTTGCATGATTCTAGTGCATATGCTTTGCAACATTATTTTTGAAGCTTTCTCAAAGGAGCACATTGATGCACATTTTCTCCCACCCTAGCCAGAGCTAAGTAAAGAATACCTCAGTAGCACTCAGAATCATGACAGCCTATTATATTGTTCCCATGTCTGCTTCTCAAAATTACCCAGAGTTCCTTAAAGACAAGAATTACATGCCGACCTGTTTGACTCCTCAACACTTTACACAGTGCCTGATACACACTGGACATAGGTAGTTCATTGAGCCACAACTGATTATCTGCCTTTGAATTTACTACAGATTTTTAAATAGCAAATCATGAAGGAGAGAAAACACATGAGAGAAGGCAAGGAATGAAAAATAATAGTTACTACTGGATTAGCACACCAATTATAAAAGAACATGAAAAGATTTGAAGAGTATTTCTGCCCTATATTACTTAGTTTTGGAAGAAAATGGTGTTTATTTCTGAATAAAGTCAGCTTCAGAATACATTGATACATGCTAACAGTACTAGAGTTTGTGTCTTTTGGTAGAGCTACCGATGAAAGATTGAAATATGTTAAAGACATTCTGTTTAACAAGTACACACAATGTATTTTGAAAAGATTTGCATGGAAATTGCTTTCACAAGAAAAGTGTCTTTGGAGTTTAGTATGGTAAATCATTATCCCAAGTGACTAACTTCTTTCTTAAAAATTTGTCTTTTAGTTTTGAATTTATAATATAGTTATATCATTTCCCCCTCCCTTTCCTCCAAAATGACTACTTTTAAGGGTTCTGTATAGCTACCCTTCTAGGCATAGTATCTTATGATATCTAGGAAAATTCTTGGCTTATCAAGCAAATAACCATTGAACCTACCCAACATGCATCTCACCCTGCATATGAAACCTTGGAAAACATACACAGACCACAAAGAGAGAGAACAGGGTGGGGGAGAACGAGGAGGAGAAAATACAAAGTCCCAGGCATTAGAGACTTACTTTTGCTATATTTAAATTTAACTTTAAAAATCTTCAAACTTACATTAAAACAGACCATAAGTATCTGATCTGAAATATACAAGCTTTTGAGAGGGTTCCCATCAGGATGCTGTTCTTCACAGTACCTATTTGTAGGTGAAAGGAAATTCACTGGTCTTTAGGGTTATTAGGGCTTTGGGCAGTCCTTCCTGATGACAGGAAAAGCTGTCAGATGGCCTCTCCCTAGCCTGGGAGAAGGTGGCATGAAAACCTCGTACTAATATAGCTCACTCCAACAATACTTCTCCAGACCGCAGCTGAGAAAAGCAATGCGTTCAGCCCAGCTCCCCCATGGAGCTGGCTGCTCTGTAAAGCAGAAGCAGGACCCCTGTCCAGCTGCCAGGGCAGCATCAAGGGCCGAGGAAGAGTGGACAGGATGATTTATGAGGGGTCTCCCTGCTTCTCCCTCACAACAATAAATGCCATAGCATTTCTCCAGAGGACTGTGATACAGAGAAGCTGGAGACCCAGCACAAGGAGGGCAGGAGAGCAGGGAGAAGGGGGGGCAGCCCCTGCAGGGAGGGGCTCCTTCTGTGCTTTCAATCCTAACTGAGCTACCTGGATGAAAACTGCCTTTGTAAGGTGATACAAATGCTATGTGTATAAAATATACCTAGAAGGAAAAGACCACTTACAGATATATTATGGAGATATTTTATTCCCAGATTTTTTTTAAGCATCTCCTAAGCTGCCATTTTAGCAGATTTTCAAGACTTGCATCTCATCATGCTAATGGCAACAGGAGTTACCTTTTATTTATGAATGTCCAAGAAAGATGATCTTGGTACAGGTTTGGATTTCCTTAGCACTTATATTGGGCATCCTGCAGTTAGACAGCATTATCAACTGCCCATGTCAGTTTTAATTTTTCAGACTACTGTACTGGTGACTTGCTTGAATCCACATTGCTACCTATTGTTTTCTTTTTAGAATAGAATAGAGTTTATTCAGGGCATAGGGAGGGGAGTTAAGAGGGTAGTAGAAGCAGAGAAAGGGAGAGAGAGAGAGAGAGAGAGAGAGAGAGAGAGAGAGAGAGAGAGAGAAGTAGAGGAGTAGAGGCCAGCCATGAGCATGTGGAGGAAGGGGAGGGAATGGGGAAAGGGCGAGGAGACAGACGGGGAGCAAGAAGGCAAGAGACCAAGAGAGCAAGAGCTCTGCCTGTCTTATTAGGGTTACTACTGCTGTGAAGAAACAACATAAGCAAAGCAACTTGGGAGAGGTAAGGGTTGATTTGGCTTATTCTTCCTTATCACTGAAGGAAGCCAAGATAGGAACTCAAACATGGCAGGAACCTGGAGGCTGAGTAAGCCATGTGTGGAACAAATCAGAAGCTGTACTCACAGAACCCAGGACCACCAGCCTAGGGGTAGCACCACCCACAATTAGATGGGCCCTGCAGTATCAACCAGTGATTAAGGAAAGGTTCTACCAGGCTTGCCTACAGCCAGATCTTATGGAGGCCCTAATAGTCTAACTTCCCTCTGGAATGTCACAAAGAAAATGTCACCCACCCATCCTTAGGGGCCATCAATTGCTAGTAGCACCCCAACTAGTGTTGAAGCCTCATGATCCCCTCTCCCACCAGACAGGAACATTGACTGGCTTGTCTCTGTAGGTCATGTGCAGGTAAGCATCAGAGCTGTAAGTTCCTGAGTGCAATGACTGTGTCCTATCCAGAAGACAACATGTGACAGCATTCACCCCATGCACTTGTCCTTATTTTCCTTCCTCCCTTTCTTCTGTGATGTTCCCTGAACTTTGAAGTTAGAATAAATGTCAGATTTAACGTTGAACACTCAATTGCCATTTATTCTCAGCACATTGGCCAGTTTTAAGTCTCGGCATTGCTTAATATCTACTGCAAAGACAAGTTTCTTTGACTAAGGTTGAGAATAGCACTAATCTATTGGTACAAACATTTAGTTTTTTTTTAGAGGGCAATTTGAGAACATTTCCATTGAGCAAAATAATAACAGTAGGTAAACTAAGACTTACACCTTCCTCAATCATAGGTCTTTGACTGGTTAATATTACTAGGCATAAGTTCTTTTCTGTGGAACAGGCCTCAAATGCAAGCAGAAAACCATTGGTTATACTTCTAACAGTAAGGCCACTAGTGTACTTTACCGGGCAGGTATTTTAGCATTTAGGGTATAGCTTGACATCTGTCTTTCTAAATCAGCCTAGTAGTTCTTCATTTCAGTGGGACTTTGCTAACGTTCTAGGAATTCTGGTCATCAGAAATGAATGATTTCACAAGAAATAAAAATAAATGAGCTAGGTGCCAGAGTGGTGGCTCAGTAGTGAAGAGAATTCAATGTTCTTGCAGGGGTTCAGTTTCTAAAACCTGTGTGATGGCTCCATCACATACTTACATGCACACACATCACACACACACACAATCTTAAGAAACAAACAGAAAGTTTTACTGATTATAGTCATACCTTTCTCAATCTTCTCCCTTTTTCTTTTTTTTCCAGTGAGCATGTTTTTGAACACGTTAACACCAAAGTTCTACGTGGCCCTGACAGGCACTTCCTCGCTAATATCAGGACTTATTTTGGTAAGTGATGGACTTCTTCTAATTTAAAAACTTATTAGCATTTATGTTAATGTGACTATTTTTAAGGAATAATCTGGGAGAATATATATCAGCAGTTTTCAATATTCATTTTGTGTCTTCATGTTGGATGGGGATAAAGAGAAGAAGTGAACTTACCCAGGTTATATTTCTGCAATCCTTTCTTTTATGGGAAGAAAAACAACTCTTTATTGGGGGGAAATCAGAGAAGATGTTTCTAGGCCAAATTGTTGTAACTAAACATATAAAATGTGTTGGAACCAAAGCCCAGTGGTAAATAACTTGCCTCATATCCATGAAACTCTGGGTTCAGTCCCCATCACCACCCATCATGACAAAAATTAGACAGCAGATGGATATATATATATGTATATATATATATATATATATGTATTGCTGATTCATAAAAGTGGCTTAGTTCAACTAAGACTGTTTTTCATGTATATTGGATTATTAGATGTAATATCATTAGGAATACTTTTTACATGTGTTGGTATGGATTGTGGCATTCCCAACCTTTTTCTCCCTTCATCTTCTATTCTCTCAGTGTTTACATTCACTTCTTTATTGCTCCCTTTAAAAAAATTCATATAGGTAAAAAAAAATTTCTGTTATCTTACAACTTCATTACCTTATATTCTACAACAGCTATAGATACAAAGGATCATATTACCTATCATAATTCACTGTAGTGAACATTATGGGGCTATTGAAACTCAATGAGGCCATTCCCACATAACTTAATAATCTTTAAAGGAGAGAAATTTTAAAAAGGTTTTTTCCACATCCACAATTTTGTGATTACTAATTATTGTAGACATAGGTACAAGTGAAAGATTATAGTGCTATTATTACTTAAAAATGAATTATCAATTGAAAGAAATTTAAGGGTAGATAGGTACAAACATGTTGAGCAAAGAGAATACCTTTCCCAGGAATAATGAAAGATTTCAGAAGCCTGAGCTTATAAGATGGAGAAAGGGAGATTCTGTAAACAGATGGAAGTAGAAAATGGCAGAGTGGAGAGAGAGCATCCTTTTGTGATGAGAGAGCATCTCTAGGCACAGATTGTTATGTCTGCTTCACATGGGTTGTGTGAAATGTGCAAAGTTGCTCTTATGGAGCCATCCCAAGAAAAATCTATGTAGAAAGCACAGAGCTGAGTGCAAACTTCAACCCGAGGCAAGAGGCCTTGTATTACAACTCACCCTGGAAGAGAGGTGCTGTAGTTTGTAGTATGCGGCCTTTTAAACATTCATTGCCCACACATGCAACTCTGACATCTCTTCTCTGTTTAGGAAATTTGAGGAAATTGAGGGCACTGTTATAGTCAGGAGCTCATAAAACCATCAGGTTGGTTATGAACTTATTCTGTCCAGGGATGGTATTTTATTCTAACATTGACTTCCACCTGGTTTTTAGTGTTAAATGTCTCTTGTGAAATCATGGTGATAACATGGGATGTTGTTTTACTATAAATACTTGGCAAATAAGTTGTACCAATACCACATTCATCTTTAGCCTTGGTGAGGTGATTGTAGACCTGAGGACATTTTAATAGAACATGAAACCTGACAGTCTGAAAGCTGCTGTGGTGAGAGTTCAGCAGTCTCAAGGATTCCCCCTCAACTGAACCTGTGGGGTGACACAAACCATCAGCAAAACCAGACAGCAATTAAATGAAACTATTTTTACTCTGACTAGGACAGAAAATGGAGTAGAAAAATATTTTGATAATCTCTAAATGTTTTCCAATGTAGGTGACATAGGACAGAGAAAAATGACCAGAGAACTTCTTAAAAAACAAAGCTAGTAAAACTTGTATTGCTAGGAAAACCCAGAAAAAATTTAGTAAATCACAAAGGAGTGAGAATGAATCACTCCAAAAGCTTCTACTTTATTGAAGAAAGGGAAGATTTTCATTGGGAGGCTGCATGTTTGCTACTTAGAGCTAGGTGAGAAATTATAGCAGCACACTGGCGTTGCACACTAGCACCAGGAGAAGGCACACCATGGGTAATAGTGGGAAGTAACAGGAAGGGCGTTGTGTCCAGCCTCCCAGTGATTGAAGAGGACCACAAGGGACCAAGCAATGTGTACTTTCTAAGACTCCGGGGTCATTAGGTCTAAGATTTTATTTTTCAGGTGGGAAACTCGAGAGTTCTCAAGGAAAGAAAAGGAACTTTTGGGATTGAAGTCATGCAGTTTCCTTGTGGCAAAGCAGTCAGGCCTTCAACCTACATTATCAAGTATTCATTGTACAATGTGCAAGATGTCTCAGGAGAGAACAGACATGGAAAATACTTTCACTTGCTTGATAAGTTCCTACTAATACATTCAGAAAACATAACACACACAGACACACAGACACACAATGTATATTTTAAGGGAAGAGGTGGTAGGTATTTTAAATATCTGAGTTACCATTTACACATACACACACACTTTAAGACTTTATGATAAGGTTTTGGCATACTTAAAGAAATAGGAAAACAAACTTTGGAGGATGGGATTTATACTGAGTCCACTATTTGCTGGACTGGGGGAAGGGCGTCTTGTCCATGCCTTCCTCGTCTCAGAAGGTTCTGCTGGTGTGATGCTCCTCATGTCCTCTGCCCAGCAGTGGGACTTCAAACCAGGCAAACTAGCAACCTGCTTTTAGGTTACATAGTTGGCCAAAGGCATTAAGGAGTGGAACCCAGGAGGTCCTACCCGGGCAGTCTGCCTTTCAACACCCACTTCATTGCTCTTCCAGTTAGGTGACCCACCAGCTGCCTTTCCCGCCAGCACCAGAGAGGCAGCCCTGGATTTCATTCTGGGAATGCCTTGCTGTGGGTTTACAGGACAAAAATTCACTAACATAGTGTAGGATATTTTCTTTCATTCTGATAAGTTAGCTCAAGGGTTGTCACTCCTCTAACTCAGGGATGGTTGAAGAACTCTCATAAGTAAATGGATTTCTCTAGGCCTGGGCTGTCTTTGCAGACCTGGGCTCCCATGCTTTTTCCTATGTTTGGCATAGAGCTGCTGGGCTAAACTGTAGAAGCAGAAACTGTTTAGACTGATGAAATGCTTAGAGGAGAGGAAACCTGCCCTGTAGGAAGGATGTGAGTGCTCTTTCTAAAACACACTGGCCTTTTCTGAGGGCATTCTAACTATGGTGAGCAGCAATCGCTATAGATACCCCCACATTCCTGCCTTACAGATGTTTGACAGTGGTATCTATTGCATTATCGCTAGGGACTCAGCTTTGCTAGGCTTTAAAGATGAATTAAGGGTTAGCATTGTATGCTGCCACTGTTTTTTAATTCTGGGTGCATTTCCAGGAGGAGTGAAGAATCCTGTGCTTTGAAAAATGGCTTTTTGCATGGCATGCTTAGCAGTTTGCTTCCAGGAATCGGAAAGACAATAGCTAACTTCTCTCTCTAGCAATGCTCTGGGTGTCTTCCACTGACTCTGAGAGTGCAAGATTACTCCTGGGGAAATTGGCTGTCTGAGAGCCTTGGGATTCTTATGCTAGAATCAGAAATCACCATGTCATTTGATGTTTTAGAAGAGAGGTAAAAACAAAAGTCTAGGATTTCCACTGTGAAGAAAAAGTCAACTAACTGAACAAACATACATAGGGAAAAAGTTGGCAAAAGTTGCTCTCTTTTACTTTAAATTCTTTAAAAATAGATATCTGATTAGATGTCACCAGTAGTTTTTCCTTCCTTCCTTCCTTCCTTCCTTCCTTCCTTCCTTCCTTCCTTCCTTCCTTCCTTCCTTCCTTCCTTCCCTCCCTCCCTCCCTCCCTCCCTCTCCCTTCCTTCCTTCCTTCCTTCCTTCCTTCCTTCCTTCCTTCCTTCCTTCCTTCCTTCCTTCCTTCCTTCCTTCCCCTTTCTTTTCTTTCCTTCTTTTCTTTTCTCTTCTTTCTTGCTTCACCCCTTGGGGGTACCCAGATAGTAAGGGTGCTCTAGTGGTATATCCATGCCCTGATCTTATCTGTCTTCACAGCTGTAGGCATGGTCAGGATCATGATGTGAGGTTCTTCCAGTGGGGTTCCAGAGTCTTATAGTTATATCTCTTAATCTAGCCTTCTTCACATGGTTCAAAGCTATGGGGGTCGGGGGAGGAGCAGACTCCTAAACCTGGTGGATGGTAGCCAGAGTTGTTTCTGGACCCTTTGGAGGGCTTCCAAAGATCTTAAAAACTTATGTTGGTCATATTCGGCTCAGATATCAGACTGGAGGTTAGGCAGCATGAGAGGGAAGCTCCCATATAGGATCTCAAAGGGGGAATGAGACCTAAAATATAGGGGTATTCCTAGCCCTATATAAGGCATAAAAGTAGGAAGAACACCTAGTCACCGTCAGTTTCAAGGTTTAATTTGGTCAAGGCCTTCTCCAGGGCCCTATTCATCCTCTCTACTTGCTCTGAACTTTGGGGTCTGTTTGCACAATGTAATTTCCAATTGGTCCCCAGAACCTGTGCTAGAGATTGAGTTACCTGAGAGATGAATGCTGGTTCACTGTCAGACCCAAGCAGGGTAGGCAAACCACACCTGGGTGTGATATCTTGCAGAGGCTTCTTTGCCACTATGTTGGCAGTCTCCTTTGTAGGGTAGGCTTCTACCCATCCTGAAAAGGTATCTATAATAACCAGCAAATACTTATATTCATATGTTTCTGGTTTTATTTCTGTATAATCTATTTCCCAATTAGCCCCTTGACATTGACCCCTGATTCTGGTTCCTAGAGTGGCTCCTTGACTGGAACCTGAGGAGTTCACAGCCTGGCAGGTGGCACCGTCTGAGATACCTGATCAACCAAATGTCCTAAGTTGAACATTTTGTACCTTGCTGCGCACAGCAGTTCCTTCAGTTTTCAGTGTCTAGGTATGAAGCTTGATGAATCTGATGGAAGAGTTACTTAGCAAACTACTTAGGTAGGATGCTGCAGCCTTCAGAGATCAGCAACAATCCGTCTCTTCTATAAACTCCTTGGCATTTTGCCTGATGTTGTTTGTCTTTAGCAGAATATTCAGAGATGGCTGGGAGTGCAGGGGGTGGTAAAGCAACCAGGATGTTGGCAGTGGAAGCCTTCGGTGGCCTCCCTTTTGGTTTTACCCGATAGATTGTTCCCTCAGGCTATTTATGATATACCCATTTCTGATGCCTGTGGCAATGAATTATGGCTACTTTGAGAGCAAGCCATAATGCCTCCAATGCAGCAAGTGTTCCTTCCTTATTTTTGATAGTTTTTCCTTCAGTAGTCAATAAGCCTCTTTCTTGGTATATGGACCCATGTACATGAGCCACTACTGCCTGTGCAGATGTTAGCTATGGGCCCCTTTTGCCAGTTTTAAAACCCAAGTTAGAGCCTTTAGCTTTCTGGGCTGAAGTTCCAGAAGCAAGGTAGTTGTCCAAAAAACAGAGTCCAAGTCTATTACTACTGCTCCTGTGTACTTGATTCCATTCTGGATGAAGCTGTTCCCATCCATGAAGTAGATAAGTTCCGAGTCTTGCCAAGGTAGGTCAGTCAAGTCCGACATGATGATCTGGACATGTCCCAGAACTATAGAACAATCATGCTGCATGTTTAAGGATGAGTCAGATAACAGGATGGCTGGGTTTAGGGCAGGTGATGGGTTATATCTTATGCTAAGGGGATTCAAAAGTAGAGCCTGAAAGTGCACCAGTCTGGCATTGGACAGCCACTGGCTGGGTGGATTCTTGAGGGTCCCTTCAATAGCATGGGGTGGGGGCAGTGGTGATGACAAGTTCCTGCTCCATGGTTTTATTGTCAGCATCCCTGACTAGCAGAATGGCTAGCCATCCTTGGGTCACTGGCTCCAGCTTCTTAGATAAATAAGCCACAAGTCTTTTCCATGGTCCCGAAGTTTGGGTAAGCATCCCCTTTGCTGTCCCCTTTCTCTGATCTACATGCAGGTGAAAAGGTTTGTGAAGTCCAGGAGGGCTGAGGCTGACATCTCCAATGAAGCTCTTCCTAGAATCTTAAAAGCCATGTCTATCTTAGGGGTCCATTCTATTTTGTCTTCTTGGCCTCTGGTGGCCTCATATAATGGTTTGGCTATCTCAGTTAAGCATGGCACCAGAGTCTACAAAATCTAGCACATCTCAGAAATTCCTGTACTTGCCTTTGGGTTGACGGAACTGGGATGCTAAGGATGGTTTGCTTCTGGGAGTCAGCAGGTATTGGTTGCCCTCCCCCCCTCTTGGATTTATACCCCAGATATCAAGTTGACAAAGCTGGGCCTTCTTAGAAGACACTTGGTAGCCAAGTTGACTCAGCTTCAGTAGCAGGTCTCATGTGGCCTCCTGGCATATCTCCAAGCCAGGAGCCAATAAGGATGTCATCTCCATACAGTTATTTGAGGGTGGACCTGCCAGTACTCACCCAAGTCCTCATGCAGTGCCTTGTCAAAGATGGTGGGAGGGTTCTTCAATCCTTGAAGGAGGCACAAATTGGTAAACTTGCAAGCTGTGGAGCAGTAAAGACCTATAGACTAGACCTCCAGAAAAGCCTTGCTTAGCCCTGCCTGCTGAATGTAGATGGGGTGACAGCTAGGCTTTACATGCTCATTGCTTTGCCATGTCATTCTGCCTTCACTAAAGTGCTGCCTGGGAAGGTGGCTACCAGCCCGGTTGAGAACTTAGTACTTTTCATTTTCACAGACTCCCAGAAATGGACCAAGTGCACGTGAAAGAGATGAGTAGGGAGAATGGAAAAGTGAAGCAAAATCTGAAGAAGAGAAAGGAGGCCAGTGGTAGAGTGAAAGACTGCAGTGTTTTTAGGAGGACATAAGATTTTCTTTCCTATTTGGTCATGAAAACTAGTCAGATGTGGCCAGTTCTGAACACAGACCAACACTTAGCATAACTTACCTATATTTTATTTTTGTGAGCCTTTATTGTCCTCTTCCATTCTAAATTGGAAATGGTTTATG
Organism: Mus caroli; assembly: GCF_978045245.1. NCBI lineage: Eukaryota > Metazoa > Chordata > Mammalia > Rodentia > Muridae > Mus > Mus caroli. The sequence goes on along the minus strand of NW_028227262.1, from coordinate 131,781,145 downwards.
TGTTTGGTTTTAGATTATCTTATATATGTGAGTATGTTGCCAGAATTTATGTATATATGTTTACTATGTATGTGTCTACTGCCTTCAGAAGCGAGAAAAGAGTTGAATTCTCTGGAAATGGACCTACAGATGGGTGTGGGCCACTATGTGGCTGCTGGAAACCAAGCCTGGGTCTTCTGCAAGAGTGGTAAATGCTCTTAATTGCTGAGCCATCTCTTCAGCTTCCATATATGTGTCCTGAACACATTTGTTGATACTTAAAGAACAGCAGTTGACTGCACACATAATACAGTGAGTACGTGAAGTGGCTACATCAGAATTATTTGGGGAGCTTGCTTTAAATTCTGAGGATTGCTTTAATCAGAATCTGTAGAGTATTAAAGGACAGGCACCATCACAGTATGAACTACAGAGCTTGGGACAGATGACACAAGTGAAATCCTTCCCACTCTTTGTGATCCCATGACTACTAGTTGGCCCCAGGAGAGTGGTCCTTATCTGCAGGCCACAGTAATGAATGCTACAGTAGAAAATCCTACCCAGTCAATATATGCACATGTAGGTGGGCTTTGACCTAGAAGAATGCCTGATCTTCCTGCCCCTTTTAGTCTTTGCAGCAGAAGCCCAGAAATGGGAGTGGGAGGGTATGAGTGTCATGACGTTCCACACATAGCTGCCACAACTGTTTAAGGAAACAGGTGGCTTCTGAGGGACTGGCTGAGAGTTAGGAAGCAGGAGGCCTGACCCCATGCAGTAGCTACACAGTATTTATAAACAAAGCACGCAGACAGAGCAAGCTGCTTGTTCTTCTTTTTCCTTTCTTCCTCCCTTCCTTCTAACTCTTCCCTCTCTCCCTCCCTCTCTCCCTCTCTCCTTCTGTCCTTCTTGGCTTTTTTTTTTTTTTTAACCTTTTTAGTTAATGTCAGTCCTGAGGAGTTATGAGTAAGGGACTTTGAAAGGGCCAGTTGGTATGAAGGAAAAGATACACTTAAGAATTCAAACCAATACTAAAAATAGTTATGGATGTCACTGTAGTGCTTGTCAATTGCCTTGGCTTTATCTCAGATGCTCAGATGATCTTCTTTTGTTAATTAAAGAAAATAATGTGTACACACTTGCAAAGGCATACAACACATACACATGTATGTGTGCACAAATGCAGATGTGCAGGCACACATGGTAAATTACCTTTCACGGGACTGTGCTTCCTGGAATCTTGGCATCATGCCACTTGGCCATGTGATTTTGTACCTTCGGATTTTCTCTTTTCTTGTTTTCTTGTTCATCTCAAAAGTGTGTGTGAGCCTTTCTTTAAAACAAAAACAAAACCCCAAAAATAACACCAACAAAAATAACTCCCCCCACTCCAGAACAAAAAAACAAAACAAAAGCCCCTTAACAATTCTTCTGTTTATTTCAGTCACATGCAGCTAATCCACTGGCCCATCCTTATGAGATATCCATCTGGCATTATAGTCATTGCATTAGCCTTTCCCTTCCCATGCTGAGTACTCACTCTGACTTGACTATACACACTAGAAAACTGCCCCATAGAATCAAGAAAACCAGCCAAGGACACCCTCTGGTCCTGGCTTTCTAGGTAAGAGTATTTTGATCTTAATCTAGATGGAGTTAATGGCTTCCTAAATGTCACACTCTGTTGATGGTTCCAATTCTCATCCTACTTAATCTGTATTACTCTAGAGATGGTGCGTGGGGAGGAGAAAGTGTAGTAGAAAGATTAAGGTTTTAAAATTAAGAAATGCATAATTTTACATTTTAAATTCTAAACAAGTTATTTGGCAGACAAGAGAAATTCCTCACCTCCCAATATGCCAGGGCCACTAAAGGCAGAGCTAGGATCTCTAAGAACTATTTTAAAACCTAAATTTGTTTACGAATGCTTCACTGTTTACACTGTTGGTATGCACCAGGAAAATGTATTCAAAGTGACACCAAATAGGTATGCATTAAATAACACCATCTGTCCATCTGAAGCCATTCAGCACTTTAAAACTATTGTGAAGTGTTCCTCAAAGTCTGATGACTTTTAGAGTACAAAGAGGATTGTTTTGCTACTACCTCAAATTAAAGGTCTTGGCTAATTAAAGTTTGGGAAGGCTTCTTTTCTTTTGATACATAGTAGAAGAACAGGGGCCATTCTTTATACTAGTGTCCACTCTGTAAATGCAACTTTTATTTGACAGATGTTATTTTGGTCTCAGACATTTAGGGCCACCCTTTGTAGCTGTGATGCTTTGTATATGCTCGACCCAGACAGGGAGTGGCACTATTAGAAGGAGAAGGTGTGGCCTTGTAGGAGTAGGTGTGTCACTGTGGGTTTAAGATACTCATCCTAGCTGCCTGGAAGTCAGTATTCTGCTAGCGGCCTTTAGATGAATATGTAGAACTCTCAGCTCTGCCTGTACCATGCCTGCCTAGATGTTGCCATGCTTTCTACCTTAATGATAATAATGAACCTGTAAGCCAGCCCCAATTAAATGTTGTTCTTATAAGAGTTGCCTTGGTCGTGGTGTCTCTTCATAGCAGTAAAAACTTAACTAAGACAGTAGTTCTTTCTGAATTCTTTCTGACTGTTTCTACCCAGCCCTTCTACCTGAAACTCTTCTCCAAGCTGACTGCTTCAAACTGGCTACTCTGGGATTCTCACTGAATTGCTCACTTTGTCCACAAACTAACTCTGGCAATTTGTTCTAATCCTATGGCTACTTCTTACTCTCTAGCTCCAGCTGTCTCTGAGCAGACTCATGAATGAATTCAACTCCACTTCACTGCAGTCACTGCATTGATACCCCACCCCCCAACTCAACTGACTCACTCTCTTCACTGCTCTTAAATAACCTCTCATTCTTGTGCTGGCCTTCTGAGAGCTGGGTATATCCTATCTCTCATTCTGTGAAGTCTTTTTCTGATTCGTCACTTTGCTCTCACTTAGATGTTATTGTTTGGGATTAAAGGTGTGTAGGGAAGGATTCCAGCTGAAAGGATTAAATATGTATACTAAGGGCATCTTCTAGTCTGATCACACAGACCTAAAATGTTTTTGGATGTTATCAGAGCAGTGATCTTGCTGGGTTAAAATTCCTCTACATTCCTCTACACAGATGGGACAATAGTATTGATGTTCTGTGATAAATCTGAGAAGACACACTTCCTTGTCCCCAAACAACTAAGCTGTCTTTACTTATCTGTTTTTTCTGTATTAAAAAGGTAGGATGATCTAGAGACAAGGTCTGTCTTGCCCTAATCCAAATGTTCAGTTAATTTGAGGCACTTGCTTCTTAGGCTTAATTATCTGGTCTCATTTGATAGACTAGTTCTGAATTGGTTTTTATAGTTAAGATAGCAGAGACTGTCAGAGGACACTTAGAGGGATATGAACGACTGCCTGTGTGTCTGGTATAGTTTAACTGAAGTATTGTTATGTTATTTGTTTGTTCAATAAAGAGGGTTAAGTAAGAGAGTAGCAGAGAGAGCTGGGGCTTAATTAGCTTTGTGATTTAGATCAGGTCACTGCATCTTGATGAACAGTCTTTGTTCCCATCTTAAGTAGATTCCCTACGCTGTTCTTTAAGGTCCATTTTAGTTTTGCTCTGTGGTTCTACTAAAGACACTAAAGAATTGGAAATCTCAAGGTTTCATGTATGTGATAGATACTAGGATGTCATGGGTACTATGGTCTGAATCATGAACTTTCAGTGCAGGGACATGATGTTGTGACCCGGGACCCCACTCAGGGGTGACTAGGAATATTGGTGCTGTATGATGGAGTGAGTGGACTGTGGCATGGTAGGTGCTCTAACAGCACCTTGATTGCCAATGAGTAAGAACCACTGTCAGCTCTGTAACCAATGCCAAGAGAGGCTTGGAAACCCTTTTCCTCTTGTGATTGAGGCAGAGAACTTTTGTTGACTTCTTGATTGGTCCTGAGTCATTTTACTTCCCAAGTTTCAGTGAGCTTGTCTGGGGGATGTGGTCACCTCTCCTTTGATTATAACATCCTATGTCTCAACTATCTTCTCTCAAAGAAGAAGTGTTTCATTTTAGAAGAAAATGCTACAAAAGGACTGGCAAAAGAGGGGTGCCTCAGTGTAGGCCTCAGGTGTGCCATCCTTGAACGGTGTGATAGACAAGCCATTAACATAATAAATGGTAACACTGTTAGCGCTTTTGAGAGCTGACTGTGGGTCAGACACTGAAGTAGGTGCTTTACACTGAGCTGGTATGAAAACTGAGGACCCTTGAAGATAAATATGATTTCCACTTCATCTACAGTTGAAGGTACTAGTGTCCAAATAAATCAAATAACTCACTGGAGTTATAGACATCTTTATGGATCCATAATCTATATGTTCACCTATGGAGTTTCCTTCAGGTGTCACAGCTAGCAGTGAGATCTGTGAAGAGGTGAGAATGAAAACTTGGTTGAGCTTGACTTCATTAGGCTAGATCAAGCTTCTAGAGAGTCTGATGCCAGGTGGTTTATTAACAGCATATTTAAACACAGTGCAATTTGGGAAAAAGTTTCCTGGTATAATATAATCCCTGATACAAAGAGAGGCATAATTACATTGAAATTCAACTCAAGGAGCATGCCCTTTCTTCCAGCTAGACTCTCTGTATTATTAGTTTAAGGGCCTAGGGAAGGATCTGGCATGGTCTAGGTCATATAGATAGCATAGAGGTCATTTAGGTTATAGAGCTTGAGAGAGCCCCTGGATATGCAGATAATGTTAGGGTCTTTTAGACTACTAGTCATACAGATCTCCAGGATGTTAATCACCTTGATTCCCAGCCTTCTGGAGGGAAAACTGGTTTTACATCTGTTCTCTTGAGAGGACAATCCTGAATGCTTAACATTCCCATTTCCCTGGAGATCTCTGGGCAGGAGGGCCTTCATGCTCCCAACATTTACCTTTCTTCCATATCCATGTACTTTCAAACTATATTCTCCTTAATTAAACATTGCAATGTTCGAAGTAATTCACTGTAATTAAATCAAGGTATCCTACATATGACTGGGGACGGTAGGTTTGGCTGATAATTTCCTTCTTGTATTCATAGATGCCCTTCCTATTGTTGTTGTTTTTCTGTTTGTTTGTTTGTTTTTTGTTTGTTTGTTTTTCGAGACAGGGTTTCTCTGTATAGCCCTGGCTGTCCTGGAACTCACTTTGTAGACCAGGCTGGCCTCGAACTCAGAAATCTGTCTGCCTCTGCCTCCCAAGTGTTGGGATTAAAGGTGTGCACCACCATCACCGGGCTCCTATTGTTGTTTTAATAGAGCAGAAATAAGAGAGAAAAATATTGGTTTTTAAATAATAGCTCAATGTTCATCCCAGTGCAGATAATGAAACTTTCTTATGAAATAAACAAGGACATAAACTTAAATATTTCTATATTGATTATAGATTGCATATTATAAAGAATAGTCCAGCTATCCTTTGAGACCCAGGCATGCAGTTATTCTGCTTTCTGTGGTTTTGTTATTTTTAACTCTCTGTAGCCAAGCTGTCCTGGAAGTCTTGGCAGTCCTCTTGGCCCAGTCTCTCTATTTATCACTGAAATTATAAATGTGAGTCACCATACTTGGCCTTTTACTTGTTTGAGTCAGGGTCTCACTGTTCTTGAACTTATGACCCACTTCCTTCAGCCTCCTGAATGAGGGCATGCAATTAAGGCCTGGGACACCTTGTTTTGCTAGTAGCTATTTGTAAGGTCCTTCTCTTGAATGATGTATTACTAGTGAAGAATAAACTAGTAAGATGGGGAAGGGAGAAAACGATGTGTAGAGCAACATGGAATTGTGGTAGGTAGCAGTGAGGTGGAGGTGGGCACAGCGGGTGTGGAGGTGGGCATGGGGAGGCACTCACTTTCCCAGGCTCAGGGTCCTCTGCCTTCAGCTGGTCATACAAGTGTGGCTGGTTTTTCTTTCATTAAGGAAAGCAATTCCTGTTCTCTTTGGAATTAAGAGAACATGATCATCAGTAGACTTTTGGAAAACGAAGCACTGATGATATGCAGCAAATGCTTGCTGTGCTGCCCTCAGCAGGAAGAGGACTGGGGCGTTTCAGGGCCTGAGCGCCATCCATGCTGACTACTGTTTTTATCTTTTTCTTTCTAAGACTAGATGTTACCACGTTACGAACTCCTGTGCTCCAGTGATCCTCCTGCTTCAGTCTCTCAAGCAGTATGCCATTAGGTCTGACTGCTCCCATTTTGTTTGCCTGATTTTTTGAAAAAAAGTCTTACTTTTACAGTTAAAATATTCTTTACTTAAAAATCTTATTTAAAATTACTTATAGTTGTGGATAGGATTTACAAAAAATATAAAGTGTCAAGAATTAAAACATTTCAGAAGGTAGATTTTGGGAAAACTGGTATGTGTATTTCTAGAGTTGTCTTTCAGCTAACATGTTTTTGTTATTTGAGTATTATATTAACTTAAAGAAAAATAATTTGGAATGCACCTTAACAATATTCTTTTATCTATCACTATATTTATTCTTTTAAAAACCACTCTTCAGCAGAGAAAAACCATTTTAACTAAATAATGTTGGTATTTAGTTACTGAAGTCTAGTACAGTTAGACCAATTTAAACATTTTTCAAAGGTGGATAGAAAAGTAAACATATATTAAGGGAATGCATCCTGAAATTACATGTAGAAACTGAGGTCATAAACACACATTATCTTTCTGTTCTAGATATTTGAATGGTGGTATTTTCGCAAGTATGGAACATCTTTCATTGAACAAGTCTCAGTAAGCCACTTGCGCCCCCTTCTGGGAGGGGTTGACAACAACTCTTCCAATAATTCTAATTCCAGTAATGGAGACTCAGATTCCAACAGACAAAGTGTCTCAGGTATGGAACGTCTCTTACAAAATTTTCGTGTAATTAACAAAACTGTTTTAAAAGATTACGTTTCAGAGAAAAACTGTGTTTAAATTTCAAGGGAGGTAAGAAAGCTGTACCAGAGAGGTATCAGGCATGCATGCCAGGGACAGAAACTACTCATGCTGTTAACTTTACTTTCATTCCCATTAGCTTTATCATAACAAATGATAATAGCATTATCTCTAAAGCAATGTAGCATAGAGCACTCATCAAGTGCATTAGCTACCTCAGCCATGGCTGCATGCTGAGTCTAACTAGATCTCAGTTCGCTGCTTTTCCCTGCCCACTGATGCTGAAGCACACATTCAGGTTCCTCAGCACAGCACAGGCTGCTTTTAACCCGGTGTCATCAGACTGTTCTGTCAGTTTACTTTCCTTGCTTGTATCTGCCATGTTTCTTAGGACCTGACCCACGTATGTTTCTCTTGTTCCCCTGTCACTCCCCAAATCAAATGCCTTTTCTAATAGACATACTAACGATCTCCATGTTTTTGATCTTTGATAGTTTTCCCTTTAGCAACAATATCAAATAGTGATTGGTGGGGCTGTTCTTTTTTTGTAGCCTTCGTAGTGCACCACACACCCAGCTTCTGTATCTGTGAAAGCCAATAAGCAGATGAGTTCAAACAAGAGGAAAGAATCTATTGCTTCACCAACAGTAAATTCTTCTTAAGTACTTATGGACTTGGTTTCTACTGTTTCTCATGAACTACAAAACGTCTTCCTCTCCACTGGCCTGTTGGAGGAACTAGCATAGGTTTTTTCACTGCAGTAGAGAAATATTCAGTGTTATAGAAAGCAAGGCAGGTGGCCGTGGGGAGGGATCTCTGGCCTAGCTGAGTGGTTCCACTAGTTCTGAGAGTTGAAGAATGAAAGGAAGACATTCAGAGCTAGGTTAGATGTTTTCTTTTCTTCACAACTCAGTCACTTTTCTAACTTCCTAGCCAGGCTGTTAGCAACAAGGAACATTTGTCCCTGATGTTGAGGCAGAGGTTTTTTGTTCGTGCTTTTCCAGCAGAAAGTGAATGGTATTGGGCAGCTCCTAGTGTGTGCTTACCTCATTCTAATGGTACGCACATGAGAATTGGCACTGCGCAGGTAGTAAAATTGTTTGCGGCCCTGTACATTTCTCTATCTCGTAAAAAGGAAAGGAGGCCTGAGCTCAGCAAAACATTGCATTAACCAGAAATGCAAAGCCTTGTGGCTGGCTCACTGCTCTAATGAGGAATGTGATCATTTAGTCATTATCATACAAGGAGGGGCAGATGATTGCTGTCACATGTGCCTGCTGGGAAGACTCCAGAGATTACCTGGATTGCTGACTGACCCCAATTTCTGTATACTTGCATGGTGCAGAGAATGAACAGATAGCAAACAGAAAGCATGTCCTTTTAAGGTATTCCTTAAAATGCTTTCATTTATATTTTCATGAAACCCCTCCTTTCTCCTTACCCAGCTTAAAGCTCTTGACATTTCTTGATGCAATGAAAAGTCCATGTTCTCTGTATTAACATTATTTTTAATTTATTATTATTTATGTGTATAATTGGAGTGAAGAATATCTGCACAGCCTATGTGTGACAGTCAGAGGAGAACTCTGTGTGCAGAACTCCCCTTCCACCTTGAGTGGGTTCTAGGGATGGATCAAACTCAGACTACCGGGCTTGTGTAAGCAACCCTGCTAGATCATACACTTTTCTCAGTAGATGTATGACTTATTATATGAATTTTGATGTTATCATTTGCAAGGAAGAATCTAAGTCCTTTTAAGCAATATATTCATCTAAGTATACATTTTTAGCCCCAGATACTTGGGAGGCAAAGACCAAAGTATCAGATGAGTCCATGTAATCAAGACTACTAAGCTAGGCAGTATGAGACCATGTCTCAAAATCAGACCAAAGAAAATAGAACAAAAAGATAAAAACACATTAGAAATTGACAGCCATAGGTAGTCTCCATTTTTACCTGGCTAAGATTAGACTTGATTATTATTACTGACTCAATTACAGTAGTATTTACTACTCTGTCCTCTTTCTGTTACTTTACTGCATGACAGATATAGCATGTATGATATGATTTTACAACAATGTTTTAATAGTTACTTTTAGAAAAATGGAAGGTATGAATAGACTTACTTCTTAACATCTTTACTGCCAATATTTGGCTAATTCAGTGTGACAAACGTAAGCAGGTATGGAAATATCAGAACTCATGCAGTTAACATTGCTTTATATTTTCTGTGATGATTGTTGTGTGTGTACATATGTATATATACATATATATTATAATATGTATGCATATATATGTACATATGTATGTATGTAAACATGTGTGTGTGTGTGTGTGTGTGTGTGTGTGTGTGTTTATTTGAGAGTCTTACTAGGCTTTCTTGAATTTCCCTGTGTAGCCAAGGATGATCTCTAAGTCACTATATCCTTCTTTCCCATCCTTTGCAATGCTGGATTGCTTTATGTGACAAGAGCCATCATGCCTGCCTGATTTTTATTTCTAAATAATGAAAGTACTACAAAATATATTAACTGCAATTATCTCTATTAATCACTTTCTGTTTATAGTCTGCATTATCTTATGGGGAAAAAAGTCCAGATCTGAAAATACTTCATGTATTTCCTTAAAATAGATGAATTTGCATTAAAATTCATATTCCCTTTAAACTAGTAATAAGGGCTATTGAATACATAACAAAAGGGTAGAGTTTGTTGATTTTGTTAAAATGCATAGATGTCATCATTGAATTTTACATGAAATTTAACTTGGCAAATAAAGTCCCATGAGCTTAGATAAATAAAGTTTAATGGAATTATTTGGAAAATAAAATTATTGACAAAGTTAAAAATAAGATAAAGACATTAGATATAAATATTGGTCCATGTGAAGGCTCATTAGAGTCCTTAATGTATTATTTAAGTGAAATCTGGCATACATACCCACCTCACAGTGGTTTGTGAGGAATGAGGAAATAGGGCAGATCATAAGTGCATTCTGAAACCCCTATTGTATAAAGTGGGTGGAATGCAGCATTGCTCAAGTTGTTCTGTGATTCTTACTTATGGAGAAGTGAGGTTGATTACATAGTTTCTTGCTTTAGCCAAACTTCAGCTTGTTTGGCCCAAGATCATGTGTGTGGACATTCTTGTTTCATTTTATTTGGGAACTAAACTGCTATTTTTTTCCAAATGTATGGTTTCTGATAAACTCTGCTGATGTATTTTGCCACATCACCACTCAGTCTCACTGCTATTTCTTAATTCAGTACATTTTATGAGTTGGTGATGCACAAGATTTAAAATGTAGCCAACTTCTCCCTGAGAGAGGGGATTCTCACAACCCACTGAGACCTAGAATTTGGCTTTAGGAGAACATTTTTTTTTGATAATTTATTCTTGTTCTCAAATAAAATACCATAAAGACAAGGTTTGCAGCATTTGTCTTTAGCCAGATAGATATTGGGAAAAGTGCAAGTTGCTCCATCTTATCAGCAGAGATGCCAAAGTCAAGTGCAGTTGCTCCAAGACACTTCAGCAGCCCCTGGGAGAGCTGGATCTCTACACAGCTCTGACACAGCCACTTGGCTTCCTAGCCAAATCATCGCATTTATATCTTATTAATTTTCATATCATATTTCAAATTCTGGGTAATTATAAAAATTCAAACTTCTAATTAATTATAATTATGCTGTATAAATATATATTCTACATTCTAAATTAATGCTCATTGGATCATTGAGGCAGCTTGGGAAAAGTAAAAATACAGTCCTAAAACTGTCATAGATGGCAACTCTCACAATTAGACAAGATACAGGAAACAAGTCTCATGACTGACTACCTAAGTAGCTTTCTCTGTGACAATATGTGACAATTTTCTCCCTCTTCCTGAACAGTCTTGTCCTCTGTAGCTCAGGGTGACTTTAAACTGTGAATCCTTCAGCCTTCCCCTCCAGAGTTTTAGATGTTACAGGTAGGTGTGCACCACCTTATGGATACAAGTTCTTAAGGACTAATTGGGTATTTTATGTCACTGCCCCAGACCCTCTGTAAGGTGTACAAAGCTAAAGTTAACATAATTATTAAGTAACTAAAAGTCTCACTGTTGGCTCACTGCTATAATCTCAGCATTAGCTAGGCAAAGCCAGGAATGTTGAAAATTCTAAGGACAGTTTAACCTGGCCTGGAAAACCTTAATATCAATGGTATTAATCCTCTGTAACAAAATGCAGGACACGATTTGTGACCTGTCTTCCACAGCAGCTCAGCCGCAGTGATTGACAGTTCAAGCTGCTAGTCTTAGTTTTAGGACTTTCACAGTCAGTGATCTGAGGCTTGCCATTTAACTTTCCTAAATAAGCTTTAGTGTCTTAGTCTGAAAACATGAGACTAATAGAAATAAGAATTTCACAGAGTATTCTGGGAATTAAATGAGGCCAGGCAGAAATTCAGTCAGAGGACAGCGTTCTATGTAGGAGATAAACTGACTTTAGAAATAGAATTGGGAGATACGGCTACATGGTCAGTGACTCCTTTACACACACGGTTTTCAGAGCTTTCAGTTCAGATGTTCCCCTTTGCAAAATTATGAATTTTTATGTATTAGGGACTTTTGGGGTTGCTTATTAATAGTCTTAGTGATGGTAAACAAGATATTTACATGCCAAAATTTAATGCATAGCTGGAAAGTGATTTTCCCCTAGCCATTTTTTTCAAAATCATTCCATTAAAATGTATAGTGTAGTACAAAAGAGATGTTTATTTATATAGTGGAGAAGTCTAGAATGGATTCATTCAATTCCTAGTGAACATACATTTACTTATCAGGGTTAATACATTATTTGGTGGCGTTGATTTAGTCATAAATGTCCAGTTAGAAATGTATGACATGTGAATAAAAAGATTTAGTCATCTCATCATGTCTTTGATGAAAGCGGTACTATCTTGAATAAGGCAAACCATACAAATGGTCTTAAAAGTCACAATTACTAATCCTGTTTTTTTGTTTGTTTGGGTGTTTGTTTTGTTTTGTTTTTCGAGACAGGGTTTCTCTGTATAGTCCTGCCTGTCCTGGAACTCACTCTGTAGACCAGGCTGGCCTCGAACTCAGAAATTCGCCTGCCTCTGCCTCCGGAGTGCTGGGATCAAAGGCGTGCACCACCACCGCCCGGCTGTAATCCTGTTTTTTTTATTAGCAACAAAATTTGTTAAATAAAGGCTATCCATGTTTCCTTTACCATTTTTTTTTCTTTAAAATTATTTTCTCCTTACACGAGCAGTTTGCTTACTCTAAACTATGATGCCTACAAAATGCCACAAAACCATAAAGGCTTTGGACCTGAGGTCCATAAGCAACAGCCCAGGTCCCGGAGACCGGGGATGTGAGAGCAAGGGACAAGCATCAGGGACTGGTGGTGCTCAGGGCTGTGGGGAGCTTGAAGCACACTGACATTTGAAGCACAGAAGGTAGATCCCGGAGGAGTTACTCAAGTATAAAAGTGAATCATCTCACCTCCGCTGAAATACTGACATCCAAACTGAAATGAAATCAAATGTTACGTACCGATAAAAAAAATCGAGACGACTTACGGAGCCAGCCGAGTTAGAGAAACCCGGCGGGCCTGTGAGGAACTGACTGCACCTGTGCTGAGGTGGAAAATGGCGCCCACGCACCCCTCCTCGGTGCCTGCGACCGGCGCGGAGCGGCTCCGACTAGCCCGAGGGTGCAAGCAAGGTCAGGCCAAAGCAGTCCTGCCGACGTCTACTGTGGTGCTGCGGGCGGCTGCGGCTGAGGGGTCGGCTTCCGGGCCCGTGCTGGCCCTTTTCTGGTTTCTGGACAGGCTCCACTGCTAGTATGGGCCCATGGTTCCGCTCCAAGGTCCCATCCTTCCTCTGCTCTCTGGGATCATGGTGTCCGGCCCAAGCTGGCCCCTCTGCAGGGGCAAACGCCCTGGCCGGAGGTTCGTTCGCGTTCAAGTTCCTGCGCTCGCTCACTCGCTCGCTTGCTCCCTCGGTGTGGTGGGCCTAGGATCCTCAACTAGGAGTAGCATGGCAGTTTGCACAGGCCTCTCCCTCACAGCCGCGACTCCCCACGTGGCTTACTGGCAGTTCTGTAGGTGTTTTCTGCTCTTGGGGTTCTGTCCGGACAGGCCCAAATCTGGAGAGAAGGTCTCTGCTCCAGGCTCTGTCTTCTTTAAGTTGATTAAAGCTCAGATAGCTCAAGGCCCCGCTGCCCAGCTTGGAGACAATTCCCCGTCTTGTTGTGGTATTCTCCTTTGCAGCCAGCAGGCCTAGCACAGCAGTCAGATGTTTGAAAGTTTTTCTCAAAAATAGTTATTTTGAAAAACTATGAAGTAGTTAGGGCTTAGTTATTTTTTTTCAAAGGAGTACTTCTAATAATTGCCTAAAATTGATCAGGATGATATATTAGGTGTTCATTTCTGAAGTATCAAAGCTAGTAACTGTAGGAAAATCCCACCAACGAGTGGTTCACTTGGAGGTACTCTAATAATAATAATCATATGTTCAATGAAAACTTTAGACACTTTGGAAGTATTGTTTTGAAGTAACTGACACTTCCTGAGAGGAAGTTTGAGATTTGTTCATTCACTGGACAATTTAATTGATGAAATTATAGGATGTTGAAATGTGGTTTTGCCAATTGTAGGTTAACAGACGAGTCTAGACATCAGTTCTCAACCCTATTTACTGTGACCCTGGAGGAAAGGGTCTAATATGTACACCTCACTAATTTATATAAGGAATGTACATGATAAGCTGCAGACCTCCTTCTAGAAAGGATCAGTGAAAGCTAAGCATATACTATGATAAAAGTTGCTATTTCTGCTGTGACGAAGAGGCTGGAGCCTGTAATCTCAGCACAGAACCAGGTGAGTCCCCGTCTACACAGGACTGGGGCTGCCCATACCAGTCACTCATGGAAAATGCCAGGAAAATAGCAGCCAGGCTTGTCTTCCGAGGGAATTTTCTCATTTGAGGCTTCCTCCTCTCAGATGACTGTAGCTTGTGTCAAGCTGACATAAAAGCATGCAGCCCAGGAACTGGGTCAAAGGTACCAAGTGCTGATGGTAGTGATGGAAGGTTTTAGTGGGACCTGGGGAAACATCCAGCACTTGTGTTAGAAATCCTTAATGGATTATGTTTTATGTTCTTTGTTTCCCACATAGAAACAACTGTCCCATTTTGACAAAGAAGTATATGCGCTCTATAGACTGGGAAATGTCATGCCGTTTTAATGGTAGCTGGTTCCTCTCCCCTTGAGTTTTGGTATTCTTTCATACATGCTAAGGTCACAACATTTCCATCAGAGCTACGACTGGAGACTCTGTTATGGACACTGACAACCGAAGCACAGAGAGTGTTCTTGTATTAGGAGCATACTTACAAGTAGACTCTTAATGATGTGAGCAAGCGCCTAATGGAGTCCCAGTTGACTTTGAGTGCTTCCCAGTTGCCTCGAAATTGTGGAAGATAATGAAGAATGGAACATTCTTTTTGAAGGGTAAATTTGAAATATGATCTGAAATAAGTTCATTCCCCAAAAGGATACACAAGAAAAGCATTTATGTGTTAGCTCTCTTGCCCTGTGGAGGTCTGTCTCTCTGGAATCTTCATGTTTGGCATTTATATCATCTGTTCATGGTATACTAAGCCACATCAGGCAACTGATATTTATGGGGTGTGTTCTCTGGAGTCAATTCCATGCTAGAACAATTTTCCACAGTAAAGATTATAGAAGAGAGCAGCAAAGATGAATCACATCGCTTAAGGCAAGAATTTGCTGTGTGTATATAGATGACCTTTATATTGCTTATTTCTTAAGGAAAAATAGCCTGCCTTGGGCCCTAAATTTCGACAATGTAATCTGGGAAGATAATGGCTTTGTACTTTGTCAGCGCCCTTCCCCCTTCACATCTGCTGCAGCTCATTGCATCTCAGTTTCTAAGTTTCAGGGTTAGTTTAAAAGTTAATACAGAACAGTTTCACAACATCAAGTTAACAAGAACTTAGTTCTTTAAGTGATAAATTTAACATTTCAGAACGTTTGCAGCACCCCCTGCTGGCTATTTTTTGGAAATTCCTAAACTAAGTGTTGTTCAGGTACTGCTTGGTTATTTTTCCTTAGAAATATTTTGCTTAAACTGAGGTTATAGGGTTGAAATTTCACTGAAGATAATTTTCATTCTAATTTGTCAATTGGGTTTTGAATGGTGCTTATTTCCTTTGGCACTATAATAACATACTTGTTGGAGAAAACTGTTTGACAGAATTTTTGTAAAATGGTATTTCTAATCAAATTAAATATGAGAAGAAATATTTTTTCGAACACCCATGTTTTATTGTACATATTTTTTTTTACCATGAACATCATTTCACGCAAGACACAAGCTTACTTTATGTTAACTAAAAACCTTGAAGGATTTATGATGAAGCTTGAGTTTAATTGAAGAACAGTCAGAGGAGGTGGAGTTAGAGGTGCACCAGCTCTAAGGACAGAAATCACAGCTGTTCGGCTGACCACCATGTTTCAAGCCAAGATCTGGAATCACAGTGTTCATGACCCTTCTAATGGGCTTTTTGTTTGGACAGCAAATAATTAACTAAAGGAAACATAATTTTCTAGTTAGTGTCATATGAAGTGATAACTATCAAATCCCAGTTTTTTTCTTAAGGACAGAATTCATACATGCTTGCTGCATTAAGTGACAAATTATATTAAGTGACAAAATTTTTGTGCCATTATAAACTGAGTAATTGTAAAATGAGATACCAACTTACTTTAAAGATAAATTCATCTCTTTTCTATGAAAACGTACACCCAAGTGTAAGTTTGTACTTGCTTTACTATTTCAGCAATAAACTAAAGGGATCATACAGAATGGTGCTTTATATTTTATTACATGCCAAGTGTCAGAACAATAGTTTATATGTCTCCTCCACTGTTACAAGTAGTAACTACTGGGTAGATGGATGCCCAGGTGGGTGGAGGGATGGTGGAGGAATGGTGCTGGATGAACAGGCCTGCTGTAGAGCCCCACTGAATCATCATCTGAGCTGTAAGGTCTCTTGAATTTCTGCCATAGTTGTGATTGTACACATTAGTGGGTGTGTTCTTTGAGGACTGATGTTATGACTTTGGTTAAGTGAGTTTTATTTTCTAACAAAACTGTACTTATCCAAAGAAATCTAGTGTTGTGAATTATTAGGAAGTCTTCATAGGATGTTTGAAAACAATTGTAGTTTATCAATCACGTGCTCACTATAACATGACCTTCGACCTTTAGATGGACTTCTCTAAGTTAAAGCCCCGTGGTCTTAGTTTCTGTGCACCTCGTATAACAAGATATAATTTTAGTAATTCACAATGTGACATTAGACTGTTGCTCTCTATTTTGTCAGTATAAGTAAAAGATGTGAAGATGCTCCAAAATGATTTATTTTAATAGAATTTCTTCCTGCAATTGTGGTAACATTAATTCTCTATCCCTTCCTAGAAAAGCAATATTAATCTAGTGAGTTATCTCCAAATAAAAATTGCCATCATCCTAATGGACCAAGTCTAGTGCTCTGTGTTGTGTATGATGCAGAGCTGTAGTTTGTCAAGGATAATGTCATTAAGAGATATGTGCTAGAGTGACAGAAAGTAGTCCCATCTGAACATGTACTTTTTTCCCTTTATTGTTGGAAGTTAATTCATAAAATCTGCTCAAATCTCATAGAATGACCACACAAAGTTACACAGTAGCTGATGTTGGCATGCACTAGCATTTGAAATATGAGGAAACTTGAGCCTAGAGATTAGGTGACATTTTCCCTGTCCCAGTGCCTGAGAACTCTCAAGTGCCTGATTAATCTCCAGGGTTGTGTTTTGTTTTTCAGTTTCCTACATAAAGGATGGAGAATCATATATTCTTATCAAATGGTCAGGAAGGGTGTTTTACTGAATTAATTAGCTCTTAATATCATTGGACTTACATGTCATTTCGTATTCCTCTTTGTTACAGAATGCAAAGTATGGCGAAATCCACTGAATCTGTTTAGGGGTGCTGAATACAATCGGTGAGTCTTGCCAGTTCAGGAAATGAATGAGTGGTTTAGAGAGCAAAGATAGCAAGTGCTGCCTCTGGTTCATTTAGGGGTCACGGAATAGTGTGTTATCACTTTCCTCCCCCCTTCCCGATCCTCCATCATTTCCAGCTCTTTTCCTCATTCTTCCTCCCCTACCTCCTTTTCTCTTCCGTTGGAGACAGGGTTTTATAGTCCAGAAATTGCTTGGTGGCTGGGTCCCTTTGCTCCCGATCCTCTTGCCTCACAAGTGAGTCCTGGGATTGTAGCATGCCACCATGTCCAACAGCTTCCGCCTTTGCGGATACAGTCTTCAAGTGTTTTGAGTTTTCTGTTTTATAGATACTTTGGCATTCTAGCTTGGAATAATATACAAAATTATAGGTTGTGATTGTTTTCTATTGTACTTATTCTTAGAAAAAATTATTAATGTCTGTGTATGTATGTTGCATACATACACTACATATACTATATACACTACATATACATATACTACAGTACTCTGAGAAAAACTTGTGGGAATTGTTCTTCCCTTGCACTGTGTGGGTCCTAGACCTTGAACTTGGGTTTTCAAGAGTGGTTGCAAATAGCCCATTTGCTGAGCTACCTCACTGCCTTCTGTTGCAGTTATACTCTTTTCAATATATATCATACAGACCCCGGATTCTGAAGGCTCTGCAACTTCATTCTATGGATCCCAGAGAAGTTATATTGCAATTTAATTGAGTGAAGTAATTAGGCAAATTAGAAATTCATAGTTTGGGGAAATATCTATTTGTAATAATAATTAGGGAAGTTTTCCATTAGCAAAGACTATTAAAATGTTAAGGCAAAACCAAGAGAATATGTGTATTTTGTGCTATATAATTCCTGAAGGAAGAATAGGATGACTTTTTTGAGGTTTTTTTTAAATTTAATTTTATGTGTGTGGTTGGTTTGCCTGCATGTGTCTGTGTGTCAAGTGCATGCAATGCTAAGGGAGGCCAGAAGACAGCATTGGATTCCCCTTGCAACTGGAGTTACAGACACTTGTTAGCTGCCATGTGGTTGCTGGGAATCCAACAGGAGTCCTTTGGAAGAACAGTCAGTGCTCTTTCCCACTGAGCCTTCTCTCAACCCAGGGCAGGATTTTTTTAAAAAATATGGTGTTCATGAACAAAGGTATTTTAATGCTCAGTAGTGGTTTGCATTTCAGTCTCTGTACACCTTCCTCCTTTATAGGTCTTTTTCCTTTCTCAAAACTGTCTAACCATCATATTTGCACCTGACAGGTACACTTGGGTCACAGGACGAGAGCCTCTGACCTACTATGACATGAACCTCTCTGCCCAGGACCACCAGACATTCTTTACTTGTGATTCAGATCATCTTCGCCCTGCAGATGCAAGTATGGAAAACCCTTCAGATACTTAAGGCTGGGAAAGTTTTTCAGCTTGTTCCACATCATGGTTCTGATGCTATAATGTCTGCTCTACAGCTAGGTTTGGTGGCGCACATCTGTAATCTCAACACGCAGGAGGCGATGGAGGGAGGACATCTAGTTTGAGACCAGCTTGAACTATGTAGGGAGTTGCAGACCAGCCTGGGCTCTATAAGAAGAACAAGGAGGGCTAGGGAGATAGAACAGGAAGTAAAGTTCTTGCCCTGTAAGCATGAGGACCTGATTTTGATGCCTTATCCATGTAAACAGAAAGAAAACCCAGATTTGGTAGCACATCTTTGTAATCCCAACTCTGAGTAGGCAGAAACAAGTGGATCCCTGGGGCTTGCTGGCCAGTCAGCTTCAACTCTGTGATGAGAGCCAGACCTGTCTCAAAAGAAGGACAAAAGGGAAGAAAAGGGAAGTGGGGAGAAAAAGAAAGGTGGATGAAGGTCTGACACCCGAGGTTATCCTTTGGACTACACGTATATGCCCATGCATACACATGTGCATCTCTCTCTCTTTCTCTCTCTCTATTCAATGAATAAAATATTAAATTGACTAATAAAAACAAGAATTCATAAGGAATATGTATATGAAATTTATCCACAATGATTATCAATGTAGTAATAAGGCTTACTATTCTCTAGAACATGATTTTAAAATATCAAAGTAAGCTCTATGTATTTGGAAACACACACTTTACACAAGGTGAGGTAAACTTCAAAGGTGAGGAGGAATGAGGGTCTCCTTAATCATATTCTGATTAGAAGCTGGGATTTGGCGAATAGGGGAGGTGGGGGTGGTGTACACCTTTAATCCCAGCACTCGGGAGGCAGAGGCAGGCAGATCCCTGAGTTTGAGTCCTGCCTGGTCTACAGAGTGAGTTCCAGGCCAGCCAGGGCTACCCAAAGAAACCCTGTTTCGAGTTGGGATTCATTCAATATAAATGGCTACACTATAAGAAGCTGACTTATAAAATAGGAATTATCAAATTATATAAGGATATTGTTATTTTTAAAGTCTTGCTGCTATTATTGAATATCATAATAGGATTAATATTCCTGGGCACTAAGCTTCTCCCAATATATTCACAAGCTGCTCTGATACATAAAAGCTAGATTTCCAGGGAAGTTGAGTCATGAATATCCATGTCAAGCAAAATTCTATGGCAGTTTACCTCGGTTCACTTGCTCTGCATAGTTTAAACTTTCACATATTCTGCACTAGTAGCAAATGTTTTGGAACATGTTGAATAGAAATTATATGTTATAGAAGGAATAAAGAACTGAGAGTTACTTCAGATGGGAACAGGTACATTCAGGATGGTCTGGCCATAAAATAGAAATTGCAAAGTATGCAAAATATGTTTTCTAACAGCAAGTATTTATTAAAAACAAAAGATATGAATTCTTTATTATAGCTTGTTTTCTTGACCTTTTCAGTGTATAATATTTATACCTATAATTTAATCTTCACAAAACGCTTGCTATTGGCAACTGAAGAACAGTGAAATAGCAATTCAGAATACTTGTGTGACTTTTAGGGATACAAGGTGACTTCCTTAGTTGTAAAATGTTCCAGTTAAATCTGCTAACTGCTTATTGCCCTACAGATAGACATTGAATTATATGCAGTAGGTGACTTGAATTATTCCTTTTTTCCTAACTAGTAATGCAGAAAGCTTGGAGAGAAAGGAACCCTCAAGCCAGGATTTCTGCAGCTCATGAAGCCTTGGAGATAAACGAGTAAGTAGGGAGCAGAGTGGGTATCACATTAGTCTGAGTATTCTCAGTCAGCATTGACGGTACACTTCTGATAAGCTCTGCATTAGAGATGCAGTCTATTTCCCAGGGCGCGCGCGCGCGCGTTTGCGTGTGCCCGCGCGCGTGTGTGTGTGCGTGTGCGTGTGCGTGTGCATGTGCATGTGTGTGGGTGTGTTAGGGGTTTAGCTCCTTTAGAACAAAGCTCAGTACCCTTAAGGTTAAACCCTTCAAAGGATACCCTTGGCATATTGTGAAAACATAAGCTAAGTACAGTTCTTGGGAGATGTAGAACATTTTCCCAGGGACGCTCCTTCCTTTCTAGATGTAGAATGCTCATCTGTGCATCTGGGCTTCTAGATGTAACTTCTGCTAGAGGAAGAAACAGCAACTTCAGAAAAGATAAATGGTGATTAAAAAGCTAAAATGTTAATGTTAAGATGAAAAAAGAGGAAACACTGTCTTTTCTGTTGGTAAACATTCTATGGGTTACCAAGGAAGGCTGGGAATTCCTTCTGAGATCTCAGAAAATGAGATTCTTAATATCAGAGTCATTAAAATGTAGGGTTGGCAGGAACCTTAAAGGTCACTTAGCTCCGCCACCCATCTGGTGCTTGAATCACCTCAACAGGGCCCTTGCCAAGTGGTCATTGTTAAACTATTTTATGATATTTTTTCTCAAGAAGTGTACTGAATCTTCTCCAGAGGGGTCTTGGAAAAAAAAAAAAAAAAGAGTTACTCAGTTTCAGATCCTGTCACTGTAACCCTGATCAGCACGGCTTCCAACTCTGTCATGCTACATGCTTTTCACTCTCCCGTCCTCTACAAGTTTCATATGCCTGCCGTGTGTGTGTGTGTGTGTGTGTGTGTGTGTGTGTCTGTGTGTGTGTGTGTCTGTGTGTGTGTGTGTGTGTCTGTGTGTGTCTGTGTGTGTGTGTCTGTGTGTCTGTGTGTGTGTGTGTCTGTGTGTCTGTGTGTGTGTCTGTGTATGTGTGTGTGTTTGTGATTCATGTTTCTGCGAAAAGGATCAGGGCCCAAAGCAAAGCTCTGGGGCCTGGCATGTAGGGACTACCCTGCAGGCTCATGTCTTCATGAATCACATTTCTTTGGTTTTATTCAACCAGTTACCAGGCGCCCAGTTACTCTGTGATTCAATCCATATTTCTCCATTTTGATCTTAAGAATGCCAGGTAGATAGAGAGCTTTAATTTATAGTAAGTCTATTCGGGAAAATGAAGCTAGCAACCCTGTGTTATTTATTCTCAGCCATTTAAGCTGGCTTCTAGTGGTTTCTGCTTCGTTTATTTTATTTTATTTTTTTAATGTGCTTAGAGATCATTCCTTTAGTAATCCATTGGGGTTTCTTTCTGAATCACTGTTCCGTCATTTAGGAGGTCAGCTTTCTTTCCTGTTTTGACAGTGTATGCCACATGTGTCCTCTCGTCTTGTAGTCTCTATTCTTTGTGATTCCACAGCTCTCCAGAGAGTGCAGTTCTATGTCCTGCCTGCAAGGTCCATTGGCTTACTAGGGTCTGCCCCTTCCAGAAGAGTAGCTCATTTAGAATGCATTACTGGTGTGCTGTCTTGCATCTTTTTACCCATTTTAGAGTTTAATTTCCTCTCTCCTTTTTAGTCTGACAGTCATTCATTCTCCTTGATAAAGAAGCCAGGAGGAAGAAGCAATAGTAGTTCCCTTTCCTCTTTATTATCCACCACTATTAGCCATAAATCTTTGCTTTAATGTTGTTGTATTGCCTTTTTTTTTTTTTTTGCCTTTTTTTTGTGGTGATTTTGGAGAAATTGGAAAGGGGGAACCATCGGACTTTAAACATAACTTTAGACAGACGATAGATAGTTGTCCTGAGTGGGTTTTGTATGTTTTTTCCTTTTATTGATTTATGTTAGCCAACCCTTGCCAATTTGTAACTTGAGCTCTCCTGTTGTCATTCTTATGAACCATCCCACTCCTCGCAGTCCATCCCAGCCCTCTTCTCATCTTCCATTTTGTTTGCATGTTCTTTAAGAGTATGACCTGGGCCAGATCTCCGCGAAGCCAGGCTGATTACTGCAGTGTCACCCCTGTAGCCTCCCTGAGACCGTATTTGTCATCACGATGGCAGTTGGACCTGTGGAAGCTGTTCTGTTGTCTTGAGCCGTTTTCCATACTGCATCTCATGCCACTGAGTCATGCCTCTTTCCTATGAATTTTTAAAGTCTGCCTCCTCCTCTTCAACCGCCCTGAACTCTGGAATGACATAGTAACTCTCCCTGAATGTTCCTATCAGTTTTCATTTCACCGACTATTTTTTTCTTCTTGGTCAGAATTAGGTCCAGAGTTGAAGTTCCCCTAATTGCTTCCTCTACCATCTGGGAGATAAAATTGTTACCAAAGTAAGTCAAGAACCTGTTGGGCACCCTACTTCTAACCAAATGAGACTTGTAGCCAATATCTGGATGGTTGACACTCCATCACCACACTTCTTGCTTCTGTGTGTGTATTGTGTTGTGACAAAGATGCATCATATCCATCTTCCACCAAGCTGAGATCCTGTTCTGTCTCCTGACCATTAGCAGTTCTATTGCTCTCTCTTTCATGCACAAGCTCTAGCATGTTCCTACCCCAAACTCACGAGTTCCCACATAGACATGTTTCTTGGCTAGTACGGCTATTTTCCCTCTCCTAAGAATGCTATGTGAAATAAGAACACATAGAGCAAACAGCCTAGTCCTAACTATTCTTGAGTCCCCACCAACCAGCTGAAATCCTATAGTGAATTCCTTTAAGGCTATGTCTCCTGTTACTATTACCTAAGTATCCAGTTCATCACCTTAAAGCTATATTTTTGTGCAGGCGTCTGAAACCTTAAGTAATTTCTCTGATGCCTACCCCAGTAGTTCCCCTCAGAAAATCATGAGACAGTGTTAGCATCATAGTTATTCTTTTAAGTAATATATTCTACCCTGCCCTCCATAGCAATTGATTTTCTAGCTTTTATTCTAGGTATTTTCTCCATACCTTATCATATTTAGTTAAAGCCTCACCAATGGTTCATACTTGAAATTAGAAGGACGGGATGGAGAATTGGTAAGACTCTTCCCATCCCTAGGGATCAGATGACTCCCAAACTTAACATTATCTGAGAAGCCCATATTTTCTCCTAGCTGGCTTGGCAGTTTTCAAACGGTAGCATTTAGTTTTAATTTCTGTTTATTTCCTCTCTTGTGGTCTGATGGAGAGATAGGGCACTGGCAGCAGAGGAGCAGTGGAGAAGATGAAGGGGATGAGTGCAGATAACCCCATGTGCTCTGTTCTGGCCTCATCACCCCCTGAGACTGCCCTCCCTTCTGACAACAGGTTGTTCTTTGTATGATTTGGAAGGTTTGCATCTTTAAAAGCCTCCTGTGTTAGTTAGTTAACTGCATATCCTTTTTGGCTTCCTGCCTCGGAGAGTTGTTGAAAGGGTTACGTGACTTGATATGGTTAGTGCCAGGCACAATGTTTACTGTATGCTCAGCAGCAAATGACAGTTCTTTGGTAGAGGCGTGAGGTTGGACTCTCCTTAGGTTGTGTGACTGCATCAGAGGTTGAGCTTTCCAGAAACTACGTTTCCAGGTTTTTCTTGTGTTTTCTGATACAGAAGATCAGCACTTCACTGGGAGTTTAAAACCGTGCTGCACTCTGTTTTTCAGTCAGAAACTTGATTTAGTGAATTTTATGTTCTGAAAAAATTCTTGCAGTGAAAACAGTTTGTATCCAGTAAACAAAAAGGAAACGTGTAATTCTTGAAGTGTTGGACAGACCCATGCCCTAGTAGTTATTAAGCCCTTCATTATTAGCTGACGTTCACTGAGCACACCCTCAGTGCTGACTGCTACACTAAGCACTCCACAGAAAGCGTCTTCCGAACCTTCACAAAGACACGGAGTAGATCCCATGCTCTCCATCAGGGAAGCAGAGTCATACCTTGCCCCAGTGAGAGATTAAGGAGGGGCCCCGTCATATGTGAGCCCCAGGTTCCTAGCATTGCACATTCTACCGCTCAAGCTAAACTATAGGTGTTTCTTTTGTACCACTACTGTGTCAACAGCTGCAAACAGGTGCATGAATCAGTTGGCCATGCTGCATGTTTGACATAACTCCTTGCCCTTCTGCATGAACTCCCACAGTCTACTGCAATGTCCTTGGATTTGTAATTTGTAACATCTGAATGGACAGGTGTGCAACTGCTTATATTCTCTTGGCGGAAGAAGAAGCGACAACTATTGCTGAAGCAGAAAAACTCTTTAAGCAGGCCCTGAAGGCTGGAGATGGTTGTTACCGGCGCTCTCAGCAGCTACAACATCATGGGTCCCAGTATGAAGCTCAACACAGTAAGGTTTCCTCCAGGGTGATGTGCTGAGGGATAGGAATGGGAGAGTTAATTAGAACACAGGTTCAGTCTGGCTCAGAACTGGACTCTCTTGGATTCTGTTAGGTAAGGCACTTAGCACACTGCCAACTTGGTTAACCTTATATTCACATGCTTATTCATGCCCACAGAATTTCATTGCTGTAAACAAACAGTGATGCCATAAACAAACAACTTTTTGAGTTCAATAATTTCATCATTTCTCCCTTCCCTTTCCTTCCTCCAAACCCTTCCATGCATCTTCTACCACAATAACTTTTAAAACTTCCCCCCAGAATTGGTTTCTGCTTCTTCTCTTTCGTGGTTTCATCTCAGCTATTTCTCCATCTCATAGCTTTAAGTCCAGTTTAATAACTGAACATAAACTGGTTTTGAGCATCATAAAAATGTTATCCTCTAAGTCTTGTGTAGCATGATTGAAAAAGGACAATTTAGAATAAATCTTTTATTGGTTATAGTCTATTGGCATTTAGTTATTATTGAAGAAACATTAGTATTATCATTGAGAGAGAAAGAACCATGAGTTCTTCATCATTGGTGTTTTCTTAAAATAATACTTTTTTTTTGTAAAATAACTTTTAAAAGGCTAAGACCCTTTACTTCAGTACCCTAAACTGAGAACCAGTAATACTTTGTGGGAACAGTATAGAAGTAAGACAAAATAATCACTAGAGTTCCCTCAGCCCCTTGGCTCATCTTTGTTGGTTATTTAAACAGAAATCCAGTGATTCTTGTGGGAGAAAAGTGTTTTCGTGGTCTGACAAAAATGTGGGTTGTTTCTTTTAGGTAGAATTTCTCTCACTTCATCTCTCTCCTTTAGTTTGAAAAGTAGGGCTATATGTCCTTCATACTTGACATTATATAATTAAATTTTAATATTAAACTTGGATTTGGTCTAGAATCAGACTGAATCAGACTCTTGGTCTCAGGTGCCAGCAATATCATTACATTATAGCTGACACGTGTGGGGAATATGTCCACACAAGCTGTCTATACGCAGGCTTGCAGTTTTATTCTGAAGTGAGTATATGTAACACTTAGTCCATTATAAAAATATAGCAGTGTATTTGAAGATGTGTAGTAAATGGCCATTTTGTGAACTAAATGAAAATTAATGCATAAACTACACAACCTATAATATAACTTAAGACATTTTCTTTCTTTTCTTCTCTAAATTAAATCCTTTCAACCTGTTGCCTAAATCTATCCAAAAATATAATCACATCTTTAAAATAATTTGTAGGTACTTGGCAGTTTTTCAGCACACATCTTGTTCTCATTGTTTAAAACTTGAAATACTCAGACTTTGCTCTCAACATCTTTTAATAGCCGAGTATCATACATGTACTTAATCCATAACAGGTGTGTCATATTTTTCTCAAACACAGTAATTTTATTGAGGATTAAGCATATGCATGTTCTCACTGGTCTGGAAACATATCCAAAATACATAATTAAATAAAAGATTAAGATAAGAAGTTGCTAATATACTTTGTAGGGGCCATTTTTGTGACTATTGTTGTAGCTGTTTAGCTTGTCAGTGCTTTCTCTCACACTAGGGGAGTTTTTCGTTCTGCTGCGTGTACTGTTGTCGTATCTGGAATGTGTTATATTGCCATCTAAAACCAACTGCTTTTGGGACCTGGAGATGATTATGATGTCACTAGTGTTAGAGAAAGAGTAATATGAACCAGAAGTTCAAGATGAGGCTTCTCCAGAGTTAATGTCAAGAATGGAAAAAAAAAAAAAAAAGAGTTCATCAGGATGCAACCCGAGATTCACCCCTCAGCATCTTTACCAAAAGCATGCACACTGACGGAATGTGGAATTCTTGCTTGTAAACTGCATGCAATGTTGGTGTGTTCATTTTCTCGGCCCTGAATGACAGAGATTTTATTTATTGTCAAATAGTCCACACATAACTCAAAAGCACAGACTGGGTAATCAGTCACCATCCTGGCCTTTGCACATCTCAGTGCATTTGCTTTACTCTGCACACATTCTACAGTTAACAAAGTAGGTTCTCTGTGCTATTGGCAATAGGGAAGGCCAAAGGATCAGGGTGACGGTCTCTTGTGTTAAGGGTAACACAAATGAGCCTCTGCATTTTTCTCGCTTAACTTAATGCTCTTGGTTTTTATTGATTTGTTTTTTAACTTTTGATGTTTTATCTCTCCTTTCTCAGGGCGAGACACCAATGTCTTAGTCTATATCAAAAGAAGGCTGGCGATGTGTGCCCGGAGACTTGGAAGGACCAGAGAAGCAGTGAAGATGATGAGAGATGTGAGTTTATATCCTAGCCTGGGTTGGTAGCAGTGGACCTGAGCAAATGGGCCTCGAAGGCTGAGCCATGATAACACCATGGTCCCATAAGTGCCTAAGCCAGCTTCCAACTGACCCACTGACAGAGTGAACAATCTGGAGCAATTTACTTAATTCTGTGCTCTATTTTTCTTATCCATAAAGTAACAGCAGTTTTTACAATAACCTCGTAAGCTTCCTGTAAGATTTAAATGAGATAATACACAAAGTTTTTAATATAGTGTGACTGACATATTTTTTTAAATCTCAGTAGGTATCCTTATGAATCAGCCTTTGGGACTGTCGGCAGGAAACCAACAATGAGATTGGCCATTTTAGATAATTTACTTTTTTATTTTTAAACTTTATGTCAAAGTATTTTCATTTCCATTACTTTAATTATTTTTAATTGTTTGAGAATTTTCCTGTCTCAATATTTCCTCCCAATTTCATGTGTTCTTTGTTTTTCTATACATTGAGTCCACTCAGTGCTACCAGTAAGTGTATGGTGTATGGTATATGGTGTATGGTGTATGATGTATGGTCTACTGTCTATGGTGTATGGTCTATGGTGTATGTGTATGGTATATGTGTATGGTGTATTTGTATGGTATATATGTATTTGTATGGTGTATGTAATATAAAAATTTAATGTTTAAGGTGTATGGTATATGTGTATACTGTATGTGTATGGTATATGTGTATGATATATGTATATGGTGTATGTTTATGGTGTATGGTATATATGTATGTTGTATAGTACATGAGTATGGCATATGGTGTATGTGTATGGTGTATGTGTGTGGTGTGTGGTGTATAGTGTATGGTATATGGTGTGTGGTGTCTGGTATAGGGCCAACTCCTGGAAGATGGGTAGCCTTCTCCCAGTAGCCATCACTTGCCAATAGCTCCTTAGCTAGGAGTGGGTGTTAGTGTCTATACTTTCCATGTTGGGGTTTGGGTTGACTGAATCTTGTACTGGTCTCATGAATGCTGCCACAGCTCTGTGAGTTCATTCTTTCTACTTCCTGTCATGTCTGGAGAACACTGCTTCACTGTCATCCTTCACTCCTCAGCTTCCCACAGTCCATCTTCATGCCTCTTCTGCAGTGAGCCCTGAGCCTTGGGAAGGGGTAGATGCTTTATTTATTCAGTACATAGCTGTTAGGAAATGAATTATGGGCCATCCAGTTATATTCAAATTAATATTATAATAAGTGACTCCCATTGTAGTGATTTCAACCACTTTCCCATGACTCCTGAGAACCAGGCTACTTTATTAGTTGTAGTTATCACAAGAACTACTGATCAAAGGGATTGTGATTTGGCTTATTAGCAGGTCACATGCTGAGCATGGACGTTGACCTGGGTTTCAGTCCAAGTGCTAAAATCATGTAATAAAGTTCAAGGGAGAATGAAGAAGGAAGAGTTGTAAGCAAGAGAGACCCAAGGAGGCCATGACTGCATCCCTACAAGACAGAACAGTGGTTCGGAAGGAAAACAACTTAAGGGACTTTTGTCTTCAGTTTTGGTTGTTGTCATTAGTAAGAATCGTTTTCATAAAAAGCTGATATCAATGTGAATTGCATCCACAATTTTCCTTTTAAAAACTATCTCAAAAAATCCTTTGTCAGCACTTCATTTTTCTACTATATTCCTAAATTAGAAACTTATATCACTAACAGCCTTTGTAAAAGCAAAGTGACCCAGGAGCTTACAGCGGTGGCCTCCTGCTCAGCTTGAAGTTCCTGAGCTGCACACAGGTCTGGGCAGACTGAGAGATCTTTCTCAGCTTGCCTCTGGAGGACAAGCCAGAGGATAGGAGAGGGAAAGGAAAGATTATGAAAGCGATATGCGCTCACCCAGGATGAAATTCTTTTAATTGAAGAGAAAATGTAAAGCATATTCATTATATCACATAAGAGCTCACTTTAAGAAAAGAGGTTTCTGAGGAGACATAAATTGTTCTTAAAACTTTTCAGCTTGTAGAAGTCTCATCACCTGATACAACAAAGAAACTCTAACAGTTTCTGTGGCTGAACAGAGCTGGGACCTTAACAAAGGATGGGGAGATAGAGTGTTTCTTTCTCCATCTTAACATCATCCAGTCATATTAATCCTTTAACTTTGTTCTTATTGTCACGGCCATCATCTCCTCCTCCTATTCTTCCTCTTCCTCTTCTTCTTCCTTCTCCTCCTCCCCTTCCTTCTGCTTATCTCTTATCCTTACCCTTAATTAACCTGGAGCAGGTATAATACACAGAGGAACATCTTAAAATGCACTTAGTCATTTCCATAGCAAAAGCAAATTCTAGCTATTTTAATTCAATTATTTTCCCTTGGTCTCTTTCTGCTTATTTTCTTATGCTTAAAATCAATATATCCATCATGCATTTAGTATGGTTGTCTTTTGGCTAAATATTACTTACTATCTACAATTCTACTTACTGATCAAGCCCAAATATAAGTTTAGAGAGGAAGTCTAGGATTTATTGGGAGAGACACTAGCAAGCAGTCAAGAGGCATGGCTCTGCCTTTGCCATGCCCTGGACTCAAGGCAGCTCAATTTTTTCTGTGGGTTCCTCACTTAAACTTCCATTAGTAGGGAATGCTTCCTACCATTAGAAAACCTCTGCTTGGTGAGGAAATTCAGTTAAACAAGGCAAGCACACTTGGCATGGAATTTGCATGCTTATAGTGTTCTTCATATTTTCCATTACTTAAGTTATGCATACGATTTTCTTGCCAGTTGTGTTGAAGGACATCTTGAGATAATTCCAATTTTATTTTTAAATTAAAACTTAAGCATTCATTTTTAGAAATTGTCATAGAATTATGCATATTTGCT
Organism: Mus caroli; assembly: GCF_978045245.1. Classification (NCBI taxonomy): domain Eukaryota; kingdom Metazoa; phylum Chordata; class Mammalia; order Rodentia; family Muridae; genus Mus; species Mus caroli. The sequence continues at coordinate 131,751,393 of NW_028227262.1, read as the reverse complement.
AGGTAGAGCATGATATTTCATGCCTTCACTGTTTGCTAAATAGATTAGAGAAATTGATCCGTCATTACATCAAATCAATTTTGTTTTCTCAAGTGAATAAGTCAATCAAATAATCTATTTTGGGTTCTATCTACATATCTCTATATATCTCTATATTATATGAATATTTATTGCATATACATAGGTATGACTTTTATATTACACACCAAAACAATCTTTCATTTCTTAAAATACCAAGACACATCACCTCAGAGGTTATGGAGTATCCATCAATAGAATCTCTGACCATATTCGTATGAGGAGCAGTGCCAGTCTTGGGATAGATATGCTTTACAGGGGAATATTGAAAGTGATGTTTCAGAAACTTCCTAAGTGCCCTAGCACCCCATATAGAACACAGAGGTTGATGCCTCTCCTTTTGTTAATGCTGCTGGGCCTTGTGGCATAGGGTTGTCCCAGACTGACCTGCTTCACTCCACTTGGCTGAGTGAGTCATACTTCTCCAAGAGGTAACTGCTTTAACAGCATGTGTATAAACTGTCTCTCCAGAACATTTCCTCTGAGAGAATAGCACACTGGGTTCCAGGAAGCCTTCTGATAAAGGCAGGAGGATCTACTAATTCAATGAGACACAACTATCTATTCTCCATATGCATGAGTTTAAATTTTCCTTGAGCAGATTTTAAAGTGGAATGGCAGAGTTAGATTGCCATCCACATTGGAAGCAGGACCATTTAAAGAAGTTTTTCTGGAGAAGCCTTAAGGAGCACAAACTGTTACCTTGCTGTGCTCTCATTGAAAGAACATGAACAGGATTTCTGGGAAGGTAGCTAAAGAGAATTCCTTTTGTTTCCATGACTCAAGATTATATAATTGTTCAAATAAAACAGTGGATTTTGTCATGAAATACTGATGAAGTAAATGTACACTTGACCCTCCCTTGTCAAGATTAATAACGTCTCCATCCTTAGAACAACATGTTAACTACTTCAGTTTCAAGGTTTTTGTTTTGTTTTGTTTTGCTTTGTTTCATTTTGTTTTATTAGAACATTAGCTCCTTTTACATAGAACTCTTTTGCAAATAATCATTTAGGAGCACCTTAGTGCAAAAGGAGTTCTTTGGAAGTCAGTAGAACCAAGGGACCATGTGGGCCTTGGAGCTTTGCTGCAATGTGATGATTATTCAGAATGAATGGAGTTGCACATTCTTCTGTCTTAAATGCAAGGGAAAGCCATTGTCTTGGTTCTTATCATTGATGTTTGCTATACAACACTGCTTTGTCTTTTTCTTTCTCCTTTTAACAGCTATGTATTTGTCTTACCTTGGTCCTATCTGAATGTATTTGAGATGGAATTCACAAGGCAGATGTCTTCTTACTCCTTAGTCATACTTGTCAAGTTATATATATGAATAAACCATAAAGATGGACTAGTCTGTCTCTCCGACAGAACCTAAAAGCTCCTGTGATCATCTGTTCAGAGTAGGTTTTGCAGAGCTCAGCTCTGTGAACATTCTGAGTCATATATTCATCTGTTATGAGAATCTGTCCTGTAGGATGAGGCAGACTGGCCTGTGTATTGTAGCGACCTATGTCCCATCAGTCTTCAGTTGTCTACAGACATTCCCAAATACATTAGGTTGCAGTGGTGATATTAATAGTGAAGATCATTTCTCATTAAGGAGTACCAGACTAGAGCTCCTGCAACTGAGGAGATCTGTTTCTGCAAAGACTTTATGTGGGTTTCATTTGTAGCCTGAACTCTTTTTGAGCACAGGTCTCTAGAGTACCCCTAGAGTTTACCAGCTTTGGCTGCAGTGCTGCTTTGCCCAGATGGAATTTCGTGGGGTATCAAGGGTAGGAAGAATAACCTAAGCTGGACCTTTGGGTGAGGTCCAGGTAAAAGACCAGTGAAGAGTAGTGGCTGTCTTTGCTTCTTGTGCTGCCTTCACATCAGTGTTTGTCGTCTTTCCCAGAGTCTGGAGCCCCTCTAAAATGCCATGTGTTTGCCCTGCTCTCTGTAGTTTTCCTTAAGTCTCTGAGCCATTTCCTTCAATTGTTGTATTTTACTGTTTCTACAGTATTACTTTTCTTTTCATTTCCTGACCTCCCCGTTGACACAGATGTCATAGCCTTTCTGAAACATGTACTCAATTTTAGAAAACCATTCTGTGTTAGTGTCTAGTCACAGCGACAAATACATGAGATAGGAAAAGGGAGTAAAATTTATGCCAACTCACAGTTTTAAAGGTGTCAGTTCAGATTCGCATGGCTGCATGGTTTCTGGGTCGTGCTTAAGGCAATTCATTATGGTAGAAGGATGTAGCCAAGCTTTTGGCAGTCAGGAAGAAGAGGAGGATGGGTGAAGGCCAGGGACAAGATAGAGCCTTCAAAAGCATACAGTGAATGATCCAGTCTGCCTTAACTTCCACAGTTTCCACCATCTCCCAGTAATCCATTCAGTTATACATTGAATTATGCATGTATGAATCCATTGACTATACCAAAGCCCTCATGATCCATTCACTTCCCCAGTACCCCCCACCAATGAATGTTGTGTTGACAGCTAGGCCTTCAACATGTGAGTAGAAGAGGTATTTTATGTCTATCTTATGCTATTCTTCCACTCACTGTTCTTAACATCAAAAGATTTCATCTTCCCAATTAGCCAATCCTGGGTGACAACATTTAGTCTCAGAGTCTTAAGTACCATCTAACTACTGACCAACAATTTTGTGCTGTTCACTGTGTTCTAGGAAAAGTGTTTTTTCAAGGTCATATCTGGTAAGTGCTCCAAAGAGTACAGTCTGCAGACTGCCTACATCAAAAACGCTCAGAGTATAAGTATTAAATGAGTAGATTGATCCAAAGTATTTGTCAGAGGACAGTATGATGAATAAGAATTTTTAATCTCCATCCTTATCATCATTTTAAAGCTATGTCATTATGTGAAGAAAAGTTGTATATAATATGATTCAAATTTTCAATTATAAATTGGTGTTACTATAAGTTAATAGCTCTAAAACTCTATAGGCCCAGGGACCCTTTAAAATTATTTCAAACCACAAAATTTTATATGTATAAGCTTATTTTTTCATATTTACCAATTTCTATGATGAAGAACTTTTAAAATTAAAACTGATACTTTTTAAAGATTTATTCATTTCATAATAGAATTGTAAATATATTACACATGGACAAATATTCTTATGAAAAAGAACTGTCTTATTCATGCAAAAGAAGTACTAAAAAGGGTGTCACTGCTTTAATTCTTGTTCAGATCTCTTTAGTGTCTAGCTGAGTAGAAGACAGCCAAGGTCTCCCATCTGATTCTCCATTTACTTTCTAGTCTCAACATGTGGACTCTGGCAGTACTACAATATGTGACTAAAAAAGAAAAGTGTATATTATTATATAATGGTTTGGCTATAAAGAACCCCTGAGAAGGGGGTTCTTTAAGGATACCCTTAGTACCATTGTACAAGCAAAAGAAAATAATGTGGAACTAGAAAATTGTACTATACCTAAAAATTTTTCTGTAATACTAAATTATTATAATAAAAATTCGATTTTCTTTTGTAAATTAATTAATTAATTTATTTATTCATTTTGCATCCTGATCATGGCCCCCTCCATCCTCTTCTCCTAGTCCCACTCTTACAAATCTCTTCCCCCACTTCCCCCAAGGGGAGTCCCTCTGGGTACCACCCCACCCTGGGATATCTGGTCCCAGCAGGACTAGATACATCCTTTCCCACTGAGGTCCAACCAGGGAGTCCAGGTAGGGGGAAGGGGAGCCAATGGCAGAGAATGGAAACTAAGACAGCCCCATTCCATTTGTTAGAAGACCCACACGAAGACCAAGTTGCACATTTGCTACAAATATGTGTGTGGGGGTATAGACCCAGTTTCTGCCTGCTCACTGATGGGTGGCCCAGGCTCTGTTAGTCCCCATTGTCCCAGGTTAGTTGACCCTGTCAACCTTCTTATAGTGCCCTTGACCCCTGCAGCTTGCTCATGTTTATCCCTGACTCTTTTACAAAACTTCTCAGGATCTGCCTGATGTTTGCCTGTGGGTCTCTGCATTTGCCTCCATCCACTTCTGGATGAAGCCCCTCAGGAGACAGTTATGCTAGGTTCCTGTCTGCAACCATAGCAGATATGATAATAAAAATAGAATTATACTTTCTAAAACATGCTTTAGAAAACATAAGGTTAGAGAGATGGCTCACTTGGTAAAGTGCCTGTCACCCAGGTGGGATGACCTTATTCTCATCTCTGTCCCCTCTGTAAAAGGCAGGCGGTGCACACCTATAGTCTTAGTGCTGAAAAGTCAAGGACTGGAGGATTTGAGAGGCTTGCTGGGCCAGTGTGTCTAGTCAATCTGTGAGCTCTGAAGTCAGAGAGAGAGAGAGAGAGAGAGAGAGAGAGAGAGAGAGAGAGAGAGAGAGAGAGAGAGAGAGAGAGAGAGAGAGAGAGAGAGGAAGAAGAAGAAGAAGAAGAAGAAGAAGAAGAAGAAGAAGAAGAAGAAGAAGAAGAAGAAGAAAGAAGAAAAGAAAGAAGAAAGAAGAAAGAAGAAAGAAGAAAGAAGAAAGAAGAAAGAAGAAAGAAGAAAGAAGAAAGAAGAAGGAAGAAGGAAGAAGAAGGGAGAGAGGAGAGAGAGAGAGAGAGAGGAGAGAGGAGAGAGGAGAGAGAAGAGAGAAAGGAGAGACTCTCTCAAAAACATAAAGTGGACCTTGGAGCTGACTATGAAATAACCATATAGACCTTCAGAATGTAGACGACATTGAAGATATTGCATGCTAAGAAAGAACTCTTTTCCTGGTGGGTGCGCTGGCTGTAACCAGCCTTGGTTAGACAATTTCTATGATGAAGAACATATTTGGCTTACTAAACGACCCATTTTTAGTGAAACAGCATGTTGGAGGCTGGAGGTCGAGCTCAGGTGTTTGTCTCAGTCACTGTCCAGCTTCTTTCGTTTATTCCTCTGCAAGCATCAAAAAAGAAAGACAACACGCACTGCTGGGATTAGTTAAAACTTGCCCAACATTAACTGGTTTTAATTTGGCTGTTTATCAACTAGCCAAATGAGTGATTTGTAAAAGAGTACTAATGTTCCCTATACAAACTATAAATTATATTTTATTAGAATTGTGTGTGTGTGCATACATAAACATGCACATATGCATGTCCAGGTGGAGGCCACAGGACAATCTCAATTGATGTTCCTCAGGTACTATCTATCTTTTGAGTTGAGTCTTTAACTTGCCAAGTAATTTAGTTTGGCTGGTCATTATACCCCAGAGCATACCTGACATCTCTTCCCCAGTACTGGGATAACAACTGTACATGTTGGCTTTTTTTTTTTTGGAGGGGGGGTGGAGGCAAGGGAGGTTGGCTGCTCTTCCAGAGGTCCTGAGTTCAATTCCCAGCAATCACATGGTGGTCTCATGACCATCTATAAAGGAATCTGATGCTCTCTTCTGGCATGTAGATGTACATGCAGACAGAATACACCTATATTAAAAAATAAAACAAAACAAACAACAACAACAACAAAAAGAAACATATGCCAGATGTGTCCTGGCATATGCCTTTAGCCCCAGCATTTGGGAGGCAGATGCAGAGGCAGCAGATCTCTGAGTGAGTTCCAGGTCAGCCAAGGCTGTCTAGAAAAACAAAACAAAACAACAAACAAAAATATGGGTTAAAGGGCTTGAATTCAGACTGTTAGATTGGCAGAACATTCATTTCACTGACTCTCACCACTCTAAGAGGATTTCTGCTCTTAATGTACAAATGAAAAACCCTTTTAGGAGGAATGCTAAATGAATATTGTTGAGGGCCAATTTCTATTTCCTTTTTAGCTTATTTATTCATTCTCAACTTTCATAGCCTTTTCTTTCCTTTCCCGACTTTTTACTCCACAAGTCATGTGATTTCCATTTATACAGTTTTTTGTTTCTTTCTTTAAGCATATCATGGGTTGTTATGGACAACTTGATTTAGTTGATAACTTGATTTTGAGTTGTTAAGGTGGATAGTTGGATAGTTAAAGGAATTATTGTAACTATTAGGATGGGGAGTAGGGCAAATGCTTTTATGACCTGCAGGCAGCCAAGATCTGCTGAAACAATTTATTTTCAAATCTTTAAAGATACTCAGATGTTACATTAAAGACTAACACTGAAATATGTTAATTACCCGTTGCTATTGTGATTGCTGGTATATTTCTAGATTGTCTTTACTATAGGTATGAAAAAGAGTGAGTCTTGTGAGTAAATGCTGTGTGCATAAAACTCACTTATGGAGTAAGTTAGGCAACAACAATCATTTTAACAGTCTAGGCTGCTAAGAGGAATATGGAGGAGGAGAACAAAGGGAGCCTTTGCTTCTGTCTTTCAGTTGTAGTTACAGTTGGTTCTTTTACATTTCCAGTGCTTATTTTGCCTTTCCCTGGATTTGTTAATTGGCTTTTGTCTGGCTCTCTTCTCTCTCCCCCCCCCCATTCTCCACCCTCCTTTTCTCTTTTATCCTGTAGCATGATTTTGGTCTAGCTATACCCACTTTGCCCTAAGCTATTCATCATTCATCTATAAATTTATTCAACAAAAATATGTAGACGATCCATCTCTATGTCAATTTTTGTTCTTTGCAGTTTCTGTATTCAGTAAACAAATCAAAGGCCCTTGCCCTTAACCAGCTTATATTCTAGGAGGGAGGAGAAGATGAAAACTCATAAACATAGGTATATTTTCATAGTGCATTAGAATGACGAAAGCTATGAGAAAGCTATGTGGACAGATCTAGGCTGAAGAAGCCCAGGGACAGATAGATGATGGGCTTGTCTATGAGTTTGGGGAAGTCAATATGAAACCCATGGTTAGGTATGCATGATTTGGAAAGTGACATTTAGGCAAAGACTGATATCCACAAAGAAGTGGATATTAATCATATGACATAGGCAAAAGACCCCTGAGATAGGAGAGTACCTCCGATGTACCAATAGTAACAAAGGAGTTCTAAATGAACAGTCCAGAGTAGGTGCGGGGGAGAAAAGAGGGCCTGAGAGGCCATGGATGGGTACAGATGGTGGTAAATTCCACTTTTACCATAAGTGAATTGGGGATTTCCAAGGACTTGAATAGAGGTGTGGTATGATAAGTCAATTTTTATAGACTGCTGCTTGGTGTGGGAAGAGCAGGGAGAGCAGCCAAAAGAGTCTTATATTAATGTTGCAGAGAGATGTGAGTTCATGTTAGCCGAGGAGAGTAGAAATGACGAGTCTGTGTATTTCAAACCATATCCAAGAGAAGTTGCTAATCAACATGATGTGCAGTGTGGGAAAAACAGAAGTCAGGATGGTTATAAGGATTTGCCTTATCAGGAAAGGAATTCTATCAGCCAAGGCACAAACACTAAGTGAGGAAGGGTCAAGAGAAAGTTGAATTGTAGTTTGAATAGTTATAGTGAGAAGCAACTGCTAATTTTTACCTTAACTAGTGACATGACCTTTCATACCCTGTAGTAACTCTGGCTTTTTTGAAGTAAAGAAACCACTAAGCTGAATTCTGGAATTCAATAAGCTAATTCTGAATTTCTAGAGACCTGTAAGTGCCCATGATGAGACGCTCCCCTTGTTACTATGGTGCTGGATGATGCTACCACACTATCCCATCTTAGAGACCATGTAGCAGAGCAGCAAGTGTGTGCCAACACGTCCCCAAGCTCGTCCCTTACCTTTATCACTCGGCACAGTTTTTGTGCTGTGCTTTCGTTCTCTGTTTGCCTCCTGTAGTTAGAAGTTCCACATGTTGGTCTGCTTTTCCTTGCTGTAATCAGGACTTATCTGATGTCAAAGGACCGTGTGGCTCTGTAAATTTTGTAGAGTTCTTCTTTACTCAACAACGAAGGTTTTGTACTTTAGTATGTCTATTCCACCTGTGTTTATTGCTTTTATTATTATTATGTGGAAAGAAACAGAATAGCTCCTGACTCTTTTCACTTCCTTTCATTGTTTTGTGTCTGTCATGTGCTTCCTTTCCCTTTTATTTCCTCCAGTAAAAATGTCTTCTGTATGTCTACCATTTGGAATTCTTATTTTATCCTTTTAGTGTCCCCAACTTATTGAAATCTACATTTTCATTCTTAATTAGTTATTAAGCTTAGAAATATCTGTCATTTGTTCCCTAATGATGCATTATTTGCATGTAACCCAAACTAATTTTCATACTTATTTCAGAATTAATAATTTTTCTTTTTAGAAGCTGTAAGTGAATGGTCACTGCATAAAGAATAAAATGCAAACTCAAAGTCCTCCCACCACTCATATTCTTACAGAGCAATGCCATGTTTTTATCACTTGTGAGAAGACTAACCACAGCAGGTTGCTCTTTATGCCAGAACAGGGTCTTGTTGAGACTCTCCCCAGGACACTGCTCTATCTTAGCCTTTCATGATACCTGTCTCAAAGAGCGTGTGTGTGTGTGTGTGTGTGTGTCACCTCTCTGTCATTAGCAAACATACATCTTATCCTCCTTTTTAATTGCCTTTTTCATTTTTGAAATTATCCAATTATTTATTTGTTTCTAATGATAATATTTATTCTCCAACTCTACTACAAAATACAAGAGAGGAACTTCACCCTCTTCAATGGCTCATAATATACTCTCTGTATTTACTAAATTAATTAATATAGGATTACCTAAAAGGGAGAAGATCAGAACATTTTCTCACTAAGCTCTAAAATAAGACTTATCTGACAATTTAGAAACTAAAACAATTAGATACTGAGGCTTTTCTAGTTGTATTGCAGGCAGTTTCACAAGGAGGAGTGGGGAGGAGGAAGAGGAGGGAGAGGAGGGGGAGGAGGACTACTTACCCAGCTGGTCTGCTGTCAGCTGTTTGGCCTGGCTGCTGCCTCATACCAGTCCACCCCCTTCTTTGTCTCTAACTCCAAATTTGGGAAACTTCTGGCGACCCTCTCCTAAGGAAATCTGTGACTTTCTTGGCTACTCTGCTGTGCTCCAGTCAAGTCCCATTTTCAGTTTGCCTTGGGGAAATCTGTTTAAAATCCCTGTTCTGTCACTGTGGCAGCTTCAGCTTCCCATTCCTCTGCTGTTTTAAGGAAGGTGTAGATTTATCTCTGTGTACCATCTTATCTTTTCAGTAGATTCTCCCTCTTGGGAGCGAGAGCTGATGTGCTTGTCCATCTTCTTCCTCCATTTGGAAATCCTTTCGGTTCTTTTCCTGCTATTGTAGGAGATGCATGGAGCTTTTGAAGAACTGAGTGTGTGTGCCTGACTAACTCTGCCTCGTGTTCTCACAGGGCGTGGGTTTTCTTTCTCTGAAGTAGAGACTACTTTTGCTGTTTCTTTATCTGGAACACAGATAGGAATTATCACACTTAATTGCTTTTCTCTCTTAACTATCATTTGTTACTGTTGAAGATACATATCACAATACTTAGAGTTGTCTAAAGATTGGTTTTATTTCCTCAGAGGAAATGATGAGATGAGAGCTGTACCCAAGCTTTGCAAATACACAACTTGGGCTGAGCCCAGATCGTTTCTATTTAACTATCACAAGGCCTAGGTCCAGAAACGTCTAACCTCCATAAACCTCATCTTCTGCAAGAGCAGACCTTGAAGGCTTCAGCTTCCAGCCTTTGTCTGGTAACCTAGGCCTAGCATATTTTTAGCCTCTGAGAATTTCTGCTGAATGAGCTCACCCTTTCTAGTTCTTTCTGAACTCTGGCTGGCTGGTTTAATTTAGCTGTTGTGGCTCAAAGTCCTCTCCAAGCTGACTACTTCAATCTGACTTCTCTCAGCACCTCACTGAATTGCTCTGCTTGACCTCAAATTTACTCTGCCAATTTATTCTATTCTTCTGTCTCCTCCTTATTCTCTAGCTTCACTGTTCTCAACTCCACTGTACTGACTCCCAGCTGACTGCCTCTCTCTTTCTGCACTGTTCTTAAATAGCCTCCCTTTCCTGCTCATGAGAGTTGGGCAGATCCTATTCTGTCTTATTCTGTCATCAGTTTTTCTGCTCTTCAACTAGATGTCATTGTTCACATTAGATATGTGTGCTCAGTATGTATTTGTATTCCAGCCAGAATGACTAAAGGTATGTAGTGTTTCTGCATTCCAGCTGGATCATACAGACCTAGAAGGTCTCTGCATTTGATCGGAGTAGCCATGTTGCTGGATTAAAATTCCTCTCCACAGTTGCCCTGAGAGAACAACCCCAGATGAATTTTAGGTTCAGTTAATTTGCATTACTTAAGAAATAGAATTGAGGATGGCCTTTCACCCATTCACATATGGTAACTAACTGGAGTTACTGTTGTACTAAAAAAAAAAAAAGACATAAGGTTGGTAGCAGGCATATCAGGGAGACATGGGGTAAAGTGAGAGAAGTGTTCATTGTATACATATATGAGATGAGGGAAAGGTTTATTGTCAAGAAAGTAAGAATTAAAAAAGAACTACATGAATCAACCCCCAGCAGCATAAATAGCCCCACCCCCAACATTATATAGGTGGAGACTTCTATTACTGGCTTTTGTTCTCTCTCTGACCAATAACATAGAAGTCAAAAGAAAACTATGTTATGGTTGGCAGTAAGGATAGAGCCCAGTGGACCAAAATGGGAAGAATGAAGAGTCTTCCTTATGCCCCATTTTGTACAAATGTGGTGGTCAGAGAACAAGTTGCTAGAGTCAGTTCTCTCCTTCTACAGTATGAGTCCCAGGATTCAATTCAGGTTGTCAAAAGAACACTATGACAATAGTTTTTGACAATAAGCATGGCTACCCTCTGAACCATCTCATTGGCTTTCACGACTATTCTACAAAATAGTTGCTAAATAGATTTGATAACAACAACAAAGATTATGGTCAAAGAAATATGAGATGTTCACAGGTTCTTAGCCCAGCCACAAGGTGGATATCTAGAAGTATAACAGTTTCCTGGTAAAGCAGGAGTTCCTGACAGCTTATGTCAAGTCTGACTTGCCTACTACAGTTCTAGATGGAGATTTCAGGAAGTTAAGTGGATACACACCTCAACAGGCAAGGAGCTTGGGAGTTGTATTAAGTAGTTATGCAATGCTGGGACAATATTAGCTTAAGGAACAACTTAAGGAAGTAAAGAATTCTCTGTGGCCATGGCCCCAGAAGATTTCAGACCATCATGACAGGGAAGGCATGGGAGAGTTCATGGAGGTGTTGGTAATGATAAGATCCTGTGGTGGAAGCCCCTCACTATAGAAGACCAGGAAGCACAAAGTGGGATCCGAACAAAGGGTCAAGTTAAATACCCTTCAAAGGTCCACTCCTAGGAGTCCATGTAGAAAATTGGAAAGAGGCTTAACAAGAGAGTAATGGTATAACTGAGGTGCGGTGTTCTTTGGTCTGAGCAATTGCATATTTTAACTTTAGTCCAAACCTGACTAGACAGGCTTTGATTAGTCTATTACAAAGGACATTCACATGAACTGGAATTATGTACATTGAAGATAATTTGAGGTCAGAAGTGGACTATGCACAGAGAAATGAAAACCTTCAGTGTGTGAACATCTGTTAGCTAGTATAAAGCATACAAAAGGAAGATGTCCTTGTTAGTTCTGTATCAGCTTGATAAAGTCTAGAGGCATTTGTAAAGAGGGCAATTTTGGGTGAGAATATTCCTCTGTCAGATTGCCTGTAGGCAAGGCCGTAGTGCATTTTTTTTTGATTAGTGATTAGTGTTGGAGGGCACAGCTCACTGTGGCGATGCCACTCCTGGGCAGTCCATCCTGGGTTATATAATAAAGCTGGCTGGGTATGGAATGGGGAGCAGACCAGTAAGCTACATTCCTCAATGGCTCCTGCTTCACTTGCTGCCTCTTAGTTCTTGGCTTGGCTCCTGCCCCATTTTACCTTCATGATGGATTGTGATTCAAACATGTAAGCTGAAACAAATCCCTTATTCTCCAAGTTGCTTTGGATAAAGTTGTTTAATAACATCAATAGAAATCGTAATTATAACAAAAGGTAGCAACAGGTATTATGGCATACTTATAAGGAGCAGGTACCACCACCCAACAGCTAAGTAGAAATCTCCTTGGATGTACTGTGGAGCAATAAAACCAGCTCTACACTTGCCCTACTAAGTCAAAGTTGTGGGAGAAATTAGCTGCAGATGAGTCAATAAACCCAGACTAGTGGTTAACTCATCACGCATCAGATGTGGATGCGTGTGGGGATGTAAAAGCATGGACACAGGTCCCAGCAAGGTTAACTGGAAAGATCAGGGGAGGAAAGAGAGTTGTAGGTGAACTGATTGCAGAGCAGCGTGTAGATGACTGTCACAGCATGGAATATAGCTCTGCATACCACGTGTTGTTGTAAAAGAACCTTCCATTGTAGTTACTTTCCATACTACCTTTTGAAGTGCCTGCCAGAGTATTTGTAAACTCTGACCCAGGTAACCATGAGTTAATCTCTTGAGTCATGCTATTTACTGTTACCCATATGAATGTGGAAGACTGCCAAAAATAGTGATTGCGGTTTTTGGCATGAAAAGCTCTTTCTGACAGAAATTTTTGGTCAGTATGTTTAGCTGTTTATTGAGGCCACTCTTGGAACAGGAGACCTATACCATGCCATCACAGAAGGAAAGATACACAAGGCCCTCTTTTACTTGGGCTTGCTTCCAGGTCATTCAAAATATGCATTGAATATCCCAGGCTTATTCTTTATCTCAGGATGAGGCCACACCAGATTCTAAGCTGTTCAAGATGATACAGAAATATTCTACTCCAAGAATTACCTGGAAGTTTGAGAAAGCTGGCACTCCTTGAGACGCCAGAAAGTACAGTTTACTATCCAGTCCATCGTTGGGAGATTTCTTTTGTAGTAACAGAATGTTGGTGTTGTCAGAGCTTTGACTTTGGGAAGGAGAGTTCTTAGATATTTGTACAGTAAGTAAAAAATTCTCACTGATGGAAGAAGAGAACCTGGGTGATTCTGGTTCTATGTGAGGAGCAAGTACAAGGTGACATTCTATTCTGAAAGTATTTTTGTTAGGACTCTGTGAATACACAGCTTATACTGATTGCTGAAAATTTTAATGTTCAGACAATGTTCCTTGTCTGGAACAAACAGAGCATCATTTTTACAGGAAGCAGATAATTATGTAAGTAACCCTCTAACCCTTTGGGCTCGTGAGATAGAAAGTTTACTAGAAGACCATGGTCATGCCTGCTACTGGCGCTATATGTGGATATGCATCCCTCCAGTGAAGAATCAGTGCTTTAACCAACATCTGGGCACATCAGGCTTGATCATGTGACTTTTGAATAGGTGTGGCTCAATATTTCCCTTTTACTTAATTGTAAAAGTGACTTTTCCTTACTAATGTATGTGGAGGCTGCATTTTATAGTTTGTGTGAATGGAATACCCCCGTGCTTCTGGGGACTCTCTGAGTACTTCATCCTTCCCTCTCTCCAGTCATGCAATGTAAAGTGTCTTTTCTATTTTCTATTTATGCCTTTATTTGAAACTGAGTAAAAATGTCAAACTTGCAGCTCTAACAAAATAATATCTGCTGTATGAATATAGTACAGGCCAGATTGTCTAACCCTTCATTAGGCTAAGCTTGACTTAACCTCAGTGGGAACCTGGCTGAGGAGGCGCTATGTTAATCACCTTTGCCTTAAACTATGTAAGAGCTGTCCTACACAAGGAACAGTACATGGATGCTAAAATAATAAAATGCTTAACTAGATGCAAATTAAACTTGAAAAGTTTAAACTGTTGTTTTCATCCTGTAAGTCAGCTAAGAAATAGCATACAGACTGTGGTTCTAAATTATGTCCACAGAGCATTTCAAATCCATCGAATTAACTCTCCTTCTTTGTCCATTTGAGCTCATAAATGTTAACTTCAGAAGTGCTTCAGATTCTTCCATTGAAATAAACTTGAACTGACAATAGCCAGATGATGTAAAATTGGAACTGAAACTCTATCCATGGCCCATCCCATGTTCTTCCTCATAGGTATTAGAGGACTCATAGGAAAGCTAGTGTTTTCATTCTACAGAAACTGGAATATTTAGGCAAAGTGGGGCATATAAATTTCTTGCTGCCAGGAAAAAGCAATTAGCAGTGAGGGAAAGACAGAGGGAAAGAAATAAACAGAACTATGCTAGATAGTGAGTGAATTCAAGGATTTGTTTAGAATGACTTGGCTTATAGAAAACATGCCTCAACATTTATCATATGCTTTCATTCAAGCCTGATGTGGGAACTGTAGCCTTTTCTTAATAGACAAATTATGTCACCAACCCCTTTTTGTACTTTATTTTTAAATAAATAAATAGAGATAGAGTATATGCTGTACTGTAAAACCAATATACCAGATCTAAACAAATAGCATATCAGAAATTCAATATAGCCATGCCAATATTGTATAAGGGTGATGGCTTCATACTTGGCTGGGCTCATGTATGTGTCCTGTGAACCAGGTGCTGCTCCTCTCCTGCTGATGGAACCATGAGCTCAGCCAGAAGTTCCACTGCTTGTGAATGCAAACTCATATGTATAGCTGAAACCAGGAAGCCATGCTCTTGATTTCTGTAACATGCCTTCTCTCCAACAATTAGTCCTTTTATTTTGAAGACAATGGGCTATGGGGAATGAGTGGGGCTGTCAATGAAAGTCTGGAAAAGATATAACACTCATGACACACTCAAAAAAATGTATTAACTAGTCTTACCTAAGCCTAACCCCAACCTCACCTCTAAGAGTTAAATAGGGAAGGAACTTACCCTGTGGTATGCTTACCTCCAAAATACCTTTCAGGATGAGTTAGTAATGTATGTAGTTCGTCAGAGGAGTTCTCACAGTGAACTTATTTTCTCAAAGTAAGTGGAAAGTGAAGAATTGGAATTATAGGTTGTGTTCATGTGAGATTATCAGCATCAGGTATTGGACATAATTGTAAAAGGTTGGAGTATAGACTATATAGGATCAAATTATTTCAGGAGGAAGTATTTATTCAGATACTTTTTTTTTTTTTTTTGGCAGCATCTCACTTTGTAGACTATGCTGGCCTTTAGTTCACAAAGTACAAAGTACCTGCCTCTGCACAAGGGACTGGTGTCTGTGCCACTACACCTAACTGAGGCCCCCTCTTGACAGACTAGCAACACTTTAAGGAGCTACAGAATAAAACCCTCAATGTAAAGCAACAAATTTTCACCAGAAGTCAAATAGACAACAATAATAGATATGCTAAGGTGGGTAGGATAGAGGATCATGAGGCCTCAGCACTATACCTAAGGACTTCTGAGAGTAGGAGAAAGAGATACCCACCCACCCCTACTCCCAAGACACGCCAATTAGCTATCCAGTATCAGATGGTCGGTCAGACCTGAAAATATATATACAAGTAACATTACATGGACTGAATAAGTTGTATTTCAGAGTATATATGTATATCCATATAGGCAGACAGCAGGACCTAATGAAAACGAGAGACTATGAATTTGAAAGAGAGCAAGTAGAGCATATAGAAAGGTTTGGAGTGAGGAAAGAAATGATGTAATTATATTATAATCGCAAAAAATAGAAAAGGCTTAAAAATAATAACAAAGAAGCAATTGGAATATAAGAAAACAAAATAAATCTACTGAAAATTAGCCCTTCGGGTTTTGAGAAGTTTTATGTAAAAAAATATTGAACATCTTGAAGAAATTTCTAGTACAGAAACATACAGAGTAATATTTAAAAACATGTCCACACTACTTGGGATTGTGTGGGTTTTTCAGTTTATTTCAGTGACACTGTATCTTAGAGCACATTTTTCCATTGTACGCTTCCTTTACCCAAAACGGCCTGACTTTTGTTTCCACATAGACACAAGAGCGCAGCTCATTCCTTCTCCCCATCGAACAGGGTTTAGCCCTGTGACTAAGCATCCCCGAGTCTGTCCAGTCCTGTATTTCAGCAGGATCTCCTGCTCCTGTAGTGCACACTTGAACTGCTGACTCCTCCGTGATGGGGTGAATGGTCTTTGGGGAACTGAGCTGGAAAGGGAAGTGATGGGTTGTAGAGAAAGCCTTTTCCATTTTCCTTACGGCAGTCTGCTAAATCAGCTGTGGGTAAGAGATGTTGGAAGTTTAAAGTATGATATCACTGAGAAATGCTTTTTAGAAAAACCTTTTGGGTTTTACATTTTCTTCTTATTAACCAGGGTTTGGCAAATGAAAGCCTGTGGTCCACATCCAGTCTGTTACCTGCTTCTGTAAAGAGACTTTTATGAGAGCACAGGATTTCTTATTCATTTACATATTGCCCACAGCTGTTTTCAGGTTGTTAAGTACTGAGTGGTTGCCATAGAGACCGTATGTCTTGAAACACCTCCAATGGCAGCTCCCTGGCCCTTATGGAAGTGTTGGCTTCTCCTGCTGTTAGAGTATTACCTATTATCACATCTAATCCTTTTGTTCTTTCAAAATTATCTGTTATCAAACCACATAAATAAAATGACTGCAGAGCAGAGGGTGACATGTGTAGTAGAGAATAGAGTGTGAGGGGTTAGTGATGGTCTCTACGTGTATGGTAGGGAACAAAGATGCCATGTGATGTCTTCAGGTGACAGAAGAAACCCAAAGCTCAGGTGGTTAACAATCGATGTAAAATAAAGCAGGTAGTAGGTAGCAGGGGCTGGATTTCAACTCAGGAACAACTCCAAAATAAAGTTCTTTCCCCTCTATAAGTGGCTATTTCCTTAAATCCATGTAAATACAGTGCAAGAAGAAATATAAGCATCGTGTCAGAAGCAAAGTGGTTCACTTCTCCAGACTTGGCTGTCCTAAAACTGGAGATGTGATGTGTTGAAATTTGGACTTGAGTCTGATGACTGGGTTTGAATCATAGTCCCGGCATTAACCTTGGCTGAGTCATTGAGTTTCCAGCCTTCATTGTACTGCAGTGAGGTGGTGGTGGGAGGGAGCTACTCTGAAAAGTGAGGAGGGTGTCTAGAGGCTCTCTATGGGCTCCTCTGGCTCTCGTGCTCTCTGGAGCTGTGGCTTTAGGAGGTGGCGTTTGATCTGGGCTTTGGAGTGTGGGGTGATTTTGACAGGCTGCCTCATAAGTGAGGGGGAAAGGTATTCCAGGTGGTGAAACAGTCTGAGCCAAAACACAGGCACTAGCAACTGTAGGAGGAATCCCAGAAATGGTGTACACTGGGTCTGTCTGACAAGGCTGGGGCTTAACCTTGCAGCAAACCAGAAAGCCAAATGGGATCTGGCACTGAACTGAGAAAAGACCTCAAGCTAGGCTTAGGATCTGGGAATTCCTTCTTGCAGTTGTACAATCCTTACAGAGGTCCTGTGGTGACTAGTCCTATGACTGGCCTCTTCTCCTAAAATCAGCCCCAAGGATAGAGTCCATGCATCAGCTCTTACATATCTGAGCAGCTGTTAGTGTAAGAAAAAAATTCAGTATATTGAGTCAAAACTTCCAGGGGCTACTTTTGGCTCTCCTGGCATGTAGGTAATGAGAAACTGTAAACAGTAGAAGAATATATTTAGGAAAGTCCTGACCCAGACCTGGGACATCACGACATAGTATGTCTCTGCACAAAGGAACTGCATTTTAAAAAGTTTAAGTATGGTGTATCTACTCTGACGCAGTCACTGATTGAGAACACAGGAACAGGATGGTCTCACTGCTCACAGGGAAGCTGGGACAAGGACTCTGGCCAGTCGAGCTGGAGGATGAGAGGTAAGGGGTCCTGGAGCTTTAGGAGTTGGTCAGATTGGCTAGGGACAGGGGGAAAATGCTCAAGGAAGGGGGCCAGGAGACAAAAGATGAGTGTCTTGAAAGGAACGGAAAGCCTTCTTTGATGGGAACATGCCTGTGTGAACCAGAATTTAATAAGAACCCAGCACTCCTTTCTTATACTTATTGTTAATTCATCAGTGTGGGTATATATGTATCTATACGGAGTCAGGGACTACTTTGTAGAGTCAGTTCTTTCTTTCTACTGTCATGTGCGTTCCTGAGCCAGAGAGCCCAGGTTGTCAAGCTTGTGTTTCAAGTCCTTTCTTTTCTCATTCAGCCATCTTGCTGGCTGTGATTAGCCAGTATTACTGAAAGTGATCGATTCTCCTCTTAACTCTCTCAAGTATATATGTGCCCCTTTAAAAAGATTAGAATCCATAAAAATATGGAGCAAGAGATAAAAACCACCTTTAAGCTCAGCAGTCAGAAATAACTTCAATACATGTCTGTGTTTCTAGACAAGGGCACATAAGAAAAGCATGATTTTATTGCACAATATAGTTTTCTCAGCTTTTATCTGATGTAACAGTATATGCTAGCGTTTCCCAGATCATGCTGGTAAAAGTTCTTTGAGAACTTAAAATTTTCCATTAAAATATAATTATATCACTTCTTCCCTTCCCTTTCCTTCCTTTAACCCCACCCATGTCCCCTCCACCTTCTCTCAAATTTATGGCCTAATTTTCTCTGATTATTAGTGTTACACACCCACACACACACACACACACACACACACACACGATGCATATATATATATATATATATATATATATATATATATATATACATGCATATGATGTATATGTATACAGCCCACTAAGTTCATTTAGTATTGTTATGTGCCTATGATTTCAGCCACTTGATATTGGATAACTCAGGAAGTGGCTCATCCCTAGGAAAGACCAGTTCTCCTTCTTAGCAGTCATTAGTTACCTGTAGTTTTTGTCTAAGAGTGGGGCCCAGTGGGCTGTCCTTACCTTTTAGCATATCTATTGGCATTGTCTGTGTCCAGGCCTTGTTTAGGCAGCCATATTGTTGTATCATTGGTGTAGCTTCCAAAGCTGTTATTTTTAGGAGACACAATCACAGGCAACTGTAGCCTGCCCCAGCCTGAAGCAGGCTGGTGCAGACCTTGTCACCACTGAAGTGGGGCCACCTGTGGTGCAGCTTTCCGACTTGGCTGGTTTCTTTTGAAGTGTCAACTGCCCTACTCTTCTCTGAGATCCTGCTGCCTGCTAAGACAGCTTTCTAGTCTCTCTTTCAACCTCAGCCTGTCTTCCAGAAGTAACCGGTTCATGTAGGCAGCAGGCGGCTTACAACTACAGGCAACTCCCTGGGACCCTCTTATATGATGTTCTCTGAGCCTTGGGTGCAGGATTTGTGTTGTAGATGTATCAACTGGGACTAGGCTCCTGAAGAACATTTGAGCTCTCCATTAGGACAAGTTGTGCTTTTCTGTGGTAGTCTCTGTTTGTTGCACAAAGAAGCTTTTGTGATGAAGGGTGAAAGCTGTAGGTATTATGTAAGTTTTAGAATGCAATTAGGAGGTATGCTGGTGTAGAAAAGTGGTGGTAATAAGTTCTCTACTCAGCTGTGAAATTTGAAAATAAAGGGATGGATCAAGAACATATTATATTGAGAGAGGTAACCCAGACCCACAATGACAAACACGGTTCAGAGTTCCAGATATTCAGATGTGAGTATATAAAAGATACTAACCACAGAAATCAGGAAAGCAGACAGGAACCATATGAATGGGAGGCTAGAGACAGGAATAAGAGGATACAGGTAGTACATGAGGGGAAATGGGAAAAATGGGAGGGGAATATGGGGAGGAAGGAGAGATGTCAATATAAAAGGAGGAGGGACAAATAATATTAAGGATGTTTGATGAAACCTCAGGAATCCCATTACTTCATGCTTACCTAAAGTGATCTGTAATGCATATGTGTATACCATATAAATGTGATTCTTTAAGTGAAGTTATGTCACTTGAGGAAACAATGCTCTCCACAAGAGCCTTAGACCATGTAACAAAACCCCGTGGCTCAAGAAACCTCCTTTTGAGTTGTTGTTCATAGTAGTCTAAGTGACCCCCAAAACAATATTGGCTATTGGTGTTGCCCTTTGGCTGTCTCTCAGAGATTAAAGATAAATGTGCTTCTATTGCTGAAGACATTGTACACTTCAGACAGCACTTAGAAGATCTGAGCTGGATATAAGCTAAAAGCTTTGTCTAGCATGCATAATACCAGAAGGTATCATGAAACCTGCCAAGGGAGAAGCAGTCAGTAGCATCACCCAGCTGTGATGTCTATGAACCACAACAATGACCACCATGCCAAGGTAGCTCTAAAGGTGCGGGAGGATCACTCTTACCTTGGCAGTAATCAACAGCTGTCTAATTGTACCTAAGGCCCAACACAACAGGAGGGAGGTTATACCTGGTACAAGAAACGTAGCCAACTCCTGGGTCATGAATCTTAGAGGAGAGATTTTAAAACTATTTTTATTAATTCTCTGGGAATTTCATTAAATGTACTTAGATGATAGTTGCTCCCTGTTCTTCCCCTTAACTTATCTGAGGTCCAGTCCCTCCTCTCATCCCCCTCACTCCCACAATTTGTGCTGCCCATATACTCCTAGACGTTGGGCCGTGGACTCAGTGTGGATGATCTGCCACAGGATATTCCCTTGAAGAAAACTGACTCTCCCCTTTCCCTAGAAGCCATTAAACCATCCATAACCATTAGGGGTAGGAGCTCATGAACCTTCTCACTCCAGGCAAAAATGTTGACTGGCTTGATCTTGTGCGGGCTGCACAACTTCTGTGAGTTCACAGGTGCAGCAGCAGACTTGTTATGTCCAGAGGACACAGTTTCATTCCAGCCCTCATCTATCCCTAACACCTACTGTTTCCCACCTGTTCTTCCAGTGTGTGTGCGCGTGTGTGTATGTGTGTGTGATATATAGATGTCCCATTTGTGACTGAGCATTCCTTTGAGACTTATCTCTGAACTTTGACCAGATCTACATTTCTAAATTAAACTGCCATCATCATACAAAGAAACTGCTCTGATGAGGGCTGAGAGCTGTAGGTGTAGAAACACAAAATACAAATTTAGACAAAGTTTGATAGTGTTTCTCTTTGGCAGAATGATGATAATAGGTTGTCCCCTGGGATCTGTAAGCTTCCCAACCAGGAGCTCTTGGCTATACTTACAGTACATGCATGCGTCTCCTCCTGTGGGGCACCTCTTAAATCTAATGGGGAAAAGGGGGGGAAGTTACACTCAGACATTCATACCACTATTATACCCATGGGCGAATCTTGTCAAATTGTTTTTTTATTGTAGTTTACAGGCTACACAGCTGGTAAGGTGATCAATGACTTTTCCCTTCTTCCCCCAGAAGCCTAGCTAGCACCTTCCAGTACTATGAAAGTGAGTCAGCACAGAGAACATTTCTAGGTCAGAATCAATTTGATCTTTCCATGTCCTGTGACCATAGTGTATGCTGTTTTTACCAATAGAGATTTACCTGCAAGGAGAATTTAACTTCTAATAACTACACATGACAGAAAAGAAGACAGTGATATTTACTATATGTAAATGTTTTATAGTGGGTCACGTTTAAGGTGCCTGCATTTTTCTTTACTGTAACATATAATGTGATAAACAGCTTCTTTGTAAATTTGTATTTGCATCTGACTGATTTTTTGAAGATACAGATAATCATGTCAGTGGTTGGGTGTAATCATCTAGACATATGGGGTCATGAAGGATAACCTTAATGTATGTTTTTTAAAAAGTTACACCAGGCTTGTAGAGGTTGAGTGAGAAAGAGGTAATACTAAGGTAAAAATCATGATGCTTATAATGGCATACTTTAGCTCAAAGTATGAGTATGAGGAGAATTCAGACCTCAAGCTCAAAGGAGAGCAACTGCTTATTCTTCAGTCTCACACTCTCCCTCTGAGCTATTTCAGCAAAGGAAATTGTACCTACTCTTAATGTATTTGTTTTCTTAACAGCTTTGTGAGAACTCGAATGCCATCTCTACATTTTACATATTAAAGGCTTCTGGAAACTGTAAGGTGTCAGTAGTGGTAGGGACAAGACATTAATGAGAGACTGATAGCACAGGAGATACCAAGAATGAGGAATAGATTTGATAAGATGGTCTAGGAAAGGGAAACTTTCAGTTGAATATTATGTGTGTTACTTTATGAACACAAGGTAAAGCTGTCAGGAAGGCAGTTTTTAAATTGATCTTGCCTCTTAGGTGAGAAGGCCAAGCAGGCGTTTGCATGTGAGAGCTCTTCACATGGAGATGATGACACTGAGACCTTAGACACTCAAGTAATTTTGAAAGTTCAGGTGTACATTTGTCTCCTTGGGTTTTATTGAGAGTCCATATTCAGACTTTAGCTACTAATGTTTGGGATTGCATTTTAAATTACATTGCATAATACGATGTGTATCCTTGAAATTTGATTATTACTTGAAAAATAGGTCAAAAGTGATAAATGTTTAAATGTTACAGTTCTGCAGATGTCTTTATTGTGTTGCCAGCTGCTTCATGACAGAGAACTTAAGTTCTAACAAGCTGTAATTAGAAAAAAGTGAAAAGAAAATCAAAGGATGATGTCAGCCAGAACCAAAGTGAACCAGAACAAGAAATACTTTTATTAGTTACAGAACATCCATAGTGTGTGGGTTGTCTCATTGGCTTCCTTTAAGAGCAATGAAAATATTGCAGGCCTTTTTCTGGGAGTTCAGACTGTGGGTCTTTTGGACCAAAATGGTTTTGATAGGTGTTTTTAGTAGTAAAATGATGTTCTTTGGGTTTGAAAATAAAAAAACTAAACTAAACTAAAAAATGTCCTAAATGAGTCATAGCTTTAAAAAAAAACAAAAACAATATTGAAAATATTCTTAACAAAAGAAGTAGACGGTCAATACCATGCATCTATTTAGTGGTAAATTAGCCTACTATCTTTGGGTTACTGTGATGAAACACAATGGCCAAAAGCAGGTTGGAAAAAAAAAAAGAATTTGACTTATACTTCCTCATCGTGGTTCATCACTGAAGGAAGTCAGGACAAGAACTCAGGCAGGGCTGGAACTTGTAAGGAAGGGCTGATACAGGGACTACTGATTACAGGCTTGTTCCCCATGGCTGTTCAGTCTGCTTTCTTATAGAATCCATGATTACCTGTTCACTGATGTCCCCACCCATAATAGGCTGGGCCCTCCTATATCAGTCACTAAGAAAATAACCTATAGGCTTGTCTAAAAGCTAGATCTTACTGAAGTATTTCTCAATTGAGACTCTCTCCTGTCCAAAGACTCTGGCTTGTGTCAAGTTGTCATAAAACTAGCTAGCTAGCACACCTATACTTTATTATTATTTATCTCAGCATAGTTTTTAACCATGATTATTGACATAAAACGATTCGTAAACTTTTAGAGGTTATCGTATTATTATTGAAAGAAGTTGTCCATGTAGAAGATTAACTAGATCAGTGGTTCTCAACCTTCCTAATGCTGCAACCCTTTAATATGGTTTCTTGTGTTGTGGTGACAGCCAATCATAAAAATATTTTTGTTGCTACTTCATAACTATAATTTTGCTACTGTTATGAATCATAATGTAAATGTCTAATGTGCAGGATATCTGACATGTGACCCCTGTGAAAGGGTCATTTGACTCTCAAAGGGGATCACAACCTACAGGTTGAGAACCACTGAGCTAGAGCATCACAAATACATGAGTTTGCTTTATAAAGAACCTGGTCCTCTCCTTCAAGATGCAATTTAACCCTTCTGTAAGGGAAGATGTACTAGGAAATTCTGGACTGTCCTTTCTCCTTACTTCTCATTCAAGTTGAACACTATCATGCTTTAATCCCTTTGGGCCTGTCTTTCTCTGTATCTAATTGGAAGGCATTGTTTGTTCCATTAATCTATACCTGTTATAGTCACATCTCTTGCTCCTTGCCCTTTTACAGAACTTCATCCAGTTTTCCAGGTTCAACCTAATCATGGACTACCTTGCTAATGTGCCCAGCTGATGTCCACTGTTCTCTGAAATGCATTACCCTCGGCAGCTGTGGCCACTATGCATTTAGAGTCTCCAGTTTGTTAAGCCTTCAAGATGGCCTTACTCCAAGCAGATTTTCTTCCTTGATATTTTACACATTTGTCTGTCTTTAAACTTCTTGTGACACTTCTTTTCCCCAGTCCAGCAGACGACCTTGACTCATGTTTTTCTAAGGTTAATCCCCTCAACCCCCTGACACAATCTCTTTCACATTTTCTCTCAGCCATACTACTTTCTAGCTAGCTGCTTTCCCAGTTTCCAGTTTTGTCCAGGCAGCTTGAAACAATAGTCCCCATGCCTCTCCTTTTACTCTATGCCTTCCATCCAAATTGCTCTGTCCAAGCTACTAGTAGCTATTAAAGTCTGTGGGCTACAGTTCCGTCCTCACCAGATTTAGTCTCTTTATGGTACTTTGTAGTTACCAAACATCTTCTATTGTTCTGAGGACCTCTCTTTTGGGTTTCTTTCTACTTTAAATTTGTACAAATTCGGACTCATCATTTTTCTATAAGAACATGGGGAGAAAGCTTTTAATGATTTAAATATAATTTTTATTTACAATCTAATAATATTTTTATTATTTTTAAAGGATTATAATGTGTGTGTTCATGTATGTGTGTTTGTATGTGTAGGTTCACATGTGTATGTAAATGCATGTGCACATGTGTGCTTATGCATGTGGATGCCAGAGGTCAGATCTGTGTGTTGTCAGGTATACTTTGCCTTATTTTGTTTTCATCAAAACCTTTTTCAGAGATTAAACGTATTTTGATTGATTTTTTTTTTTAGAATTTTATACAACTGTTTTTATCATAGTCACTCATTCCCAGCTGCCCCCAGACCTACCCCTCTTCCTTACCTAACCAACTTTGTGTCTTCTTTGTTTTTCAGTCCTCTCAAGTTCTGTTTGTGCTGCCAATATCCTCTTGGGTGTGGGACCATCCTCAGAAATGTGGTCAGCTTTCCAGGAGCTGCTTCCCTAAGGGAAAGTGGCTCTCTCCCCTGGAAGCTAGGAATGGCCATTAGCATCTCCTAGAGTGGGGGGAGGTCATGCCACCTCCTGCCTCCAGCCTGGGGTTTTGTCTTCTTAGCCTAGCACCTTGTTCTGCAGACAAAACAAGGCAGCTGCATCTCTCCTTGGAACCTGAGGCCTGCTGGCTGGGCTAGGCTGACTAGCAGGAAGCTCCAGGGTAGGTTTGTCTCTGCCTCCTCAGTCTGGGAGCCACAGAAGCAAGCTGTTGCACCCACATTTCTTTTTGCTATGGGTGCTGGGAATTAAACTGAGGTTCTCACCCTTATGTGATGAGCACTTAACCAACTCAGCCTTCTTTTGGTCTCTATATATTTATATTATATATATGGGACAATTTTATATCAGTTATACTGTAAGAATAAATATTTCTTGTGTGTATGTATGTATGTGTGTGTGTGTGTGTATGTGTGTGTGTGTATGTGTGTGTACATGCATATTTGTGTGCATACATGTGTAGAGGACAGACATCAGTTTGTTTTCTTCCCTTCCTTCCTTCCTTCCTTCCTTCCTTCCTTCCTTCCTCCCTTCCTTTCCTTCCCTTTTTCTTTTGTTTTAAGATAGGGTTTCTCACTGAATGTCAAGCTTACTGATTCAGCTAAAGTAGCTTCCAGCAAGCCCTAGGGATCCTCCTGTCATGACCTCTCCAGCACAGCATGGAGATTACAAGGCATGCTCTGCAGAGTTTTGTTTGTTTGTTTTTGTTTTTAATATGAGCTCAGGAGGTTGAACTCGAGTCCTTTAAATTATGTGTCAAGCACTTTACTGACAGCCATTTCCCCAGCCTCAAGAACTATTTCTTAAGATACTTGACTATTGGAATTATTTACTACACATATATGCTTTATTTCTTAAGTATAAATGTGAAACTATAAAGCATGTACATTAATTATTCCCCTGATCTCTTCTTTCCTAGTTAATGAAGGAGTTCCCCCTCCTAAGCATGTTCAATATCCATGAGAACCTTCTAGAAGCTCTTCTGGAACTCCAAGCTTATGCTGATGTTCAGGCAGTCTTAGCAAAGTATGATGGTAAGTCCTTGGGTATTTGTATGCATTTGAGAACTCCATTCTCCTTGACATAATTCAGCAATTAGATAGGAAAGACGATTTCAAGTAGGGCTTTGCTATAAGAATTGTCACCCATAGTGTTCCAATGGTTACTCTCCAGCATCTTCAGTGTAGTGCTTACCCAGGCAGAAGCATTACAGAGCTTGTGCTCCCCTCTTACCTGAGCTTGGCATATCCTGCTCAGACTCGCCCAGCAGCTGTGTTTCCCCTCCTGATCAAGAGACACCCCATGTTGGATTGAGCAGCACCAAGTATTCCCATGATACCTTGCAAGTTCACTGTGGTCACCTTGTTGATGTTTTAGATCAATACAGAACAACCAATTGCCTTGGCACCAGTGGCAGTGTAGCAAATGTTTGGAGAACAAGTTCTGTTCTCTATCCTGGGTGTCTTCCTTACTAAGAGCCTCCCCATTTGTTTCTGTGGTGTCTGTGAAGGCCCTTTACCAGTGTGCTCATTCCGCAGAAGCATTTGCTGTTTTCTGCTTCACCTGTTACCAATAAGTCAGGTACATAAACTGGGACAACATAGGGAATTTAAAACTATTCTGTTTACAGTGGTATCTATGCATTTAATATTTGATTAACAGTACAAAAGTTATATGCATAATTTCTTGCTAGGCTTAGACTCTATAAACTCCACAGTTTTCTGAATTATTTCAATAATTGTCTTCATAGAATGTGCTTGTTTATAGATTTGATATTGTGACATAGTTACTTAGTATAACATATTATGATATGTAGTATCATAACAATCCTTTTGCATTGTAAAATATTATTTCTTTAGTAAGCCTCATTAGTCCATTTAAGTGTTATTCAGGTCACAGATTTTTCTAGGATTCTTCAAAGATAGAGAACAAACTATATCATTTGGATTTTATTTTTGACATAAATCCTCCCTAAGGGATGGTGTTGTTATCCTCTGCTATTAAGGAAGCTGAGCTATTGTGCGCCTGTTTTTGTTTGTTTTTCTCAAAGTCTTGTTCAGATTGATGGAAACTAAAAGCCTTTAGCCAGGGATGGCATCAGTTTGCCTATATAGATATGCACACCCTGTGTAACAAGATATACACGTATGGAGCTGATTTTAAAGTATTTGTGGAATACTTTAAAGTAAACAAACTGAAGCATGTTTGGCCTTCACATCAACTCATTTTTATTCTCTGTTTATTCTCTAAAATCTCACTGTTCAGTTGAAGCTTGGAGATGTAAGCTATACATCATTGTGGACACAATGTTCATATATTGAGTGTCTTTTAGTACCAAACTAGGTAGTCTCATGCCATGGCTCTACCTGGTAATGCATTTTGCCCAGTGCAAGGTTCTTGTTCTTGTCGTCAATGCTGGTCTTTCCTTAGCACACTAAGCCTTAAGAAGTAAGGCTTTAACTAAAAAGCCTTTGAGATCACAGGTCTCCAGACTTCTTTCATGAGGACCTCAGTTCATTACAGAAATCATCAGCTTTGTGTTATAAAACTGATTGCCAAGTAAAGAAATGAACTCACTTGGACTTATTCATTGTCTCAATGTATCCCATTGCACAGCCTCCATTCCTCAACAATCAAAAACTGATTTATTAAATTCTGATAACATATGTTCACATTACTTGTTACAACAGCCTGTCCCACCCTCCACTAAAACTTGGCTTGCACTTTGAAAAATTCCTTTATTTCAAATGGACATGCTCACCCTATCAAGGCCTATGTTGAGCTTTGTTTATGTTGTGTACCTGGCAACAGAAATGATGTTCTTGTTCATTATTCATGGAAAAAGAGTCTCACTGGTGGCAGGACACATAGTGTTGCTGAACTGCCTCATTAGAGGCTTTGAGTTCAGCAGTTGTCAATAGAGTGAAGCTGACCTAACACCCACTGAACTCTGCGGGGAGTTTTGGTGCTGACTTGGCTCATGCTTGTATCACTTACAGTAGAAATCTAATGAACTGGCGGCTGAAGTTACTGTTCTTGAGGGTGAGCTGCAGCCACTTAGGATTGTAAGAAGATGTCTCCTGCTCTTTATCCCAGCCCAGGGTTGGTTCTTTGAAGTACATCCCTGATGCTTTTCTTGAAGGCCCAAAAGATCTTGACTGAGCTTCTAGTTCTTTATCTGGCCCTGTACAAGGAAGTGAGTGCTCTGCAGCTTCTGGAGTAGATAGCTTATGGAGTGCCCTATGTTTTGCCTTGGTTCCACTTCAATCATTCTTATCTAAGTTGCTAGAGACAGCATTTTCAATCACAGCCCTCCATCCCTCTCATACAGTCACACCCAAAACAACAGGATTATGTTATCTCTCCAAGTTGGAATGTTCTGGTTGGGTGGCTGTTTCTGGGATGGTTTATGGGCACAGCAGTCCTTTATTGTTTGTTAAGTGGCTAAGTTTTATAAGTCATGTTCTGGGAAGGGATTAGGGATGCTTTTCTGACCTTTATGAAAAGGATTTAGAAAAATCTCAAGAATGGAGAGGGAGAAAAAACTGAGAAATAAACATGCTTTAGGGGAAGAGGAAGACAAAATATATTCCCACTTGCCTCATAATTCTTTAATTACTAAAAAAGAAGAAAATTTGACTTTGAAAATTTTGAAATTGAAAATTCTTCATATTCACAAATTCTTCCAACAGATACTGTGAAAATTGCCTTTTCTAGGATTACAGATTAATTGGCCATACTTTCTTGTGATCAAAATTCCAATTTTGATTTTCTCATCGAGCTAACATCTCATGCCTTATTACTCTACACATTTGTCTAAAATCTTGATTGTCGTTTCTGAAGGGTTGCTTCTGTTCTCAGTTTCTTCACCACCACAATGCACAGTGGCTAAAGTAATGGTAGCAGGAACAGCTAACATATTGGGTACTTATAATATGTTGGTGCCATACATAGTCTAAGCTTTCATATATGACTGCATATTTGGTAGGTGCTATTGTTAGCTTCATTTAGTGTTGTGCTGTGTCTGAGAAGTATCTTGTTGATGGTAATCCCCAAACTGTCAAAGCAAAGCCATGTAGATGTAAGAGAAAAGAGATCGACTGTAGACAGTCAATATTTACATGATAGGAATGTTCTAAGAAAGAGAAAATCGTTGATAAGAACCGTGGTGTCCACTCCAGGCCTATCCTTTTCACCATCACTTACTGCTGTCTGCTTTTGGTAGTATTTGTAACTTTAAAAAATCAATACGGATCTTCAAACATGTTATACTCATTAGCTACACCTTCATAGCAACTCTTGCAAGGAGATGGCTACTCCATTTCAGCAGATGTACAAACTGAGGTGTTGCGAATTTACATAACTTGAAAATTCACACCTTCCTAAACAATTGCAGGGCTGGGATTCAACTCCATGTAGGGTTAACTGTAAAGCTCATGTGTTAGCCCTCAATGTGAGTCTTGCTGCACTGATGGACTCTGCTTTTCATACTAAGGCATGAAATGTGTGGGCTGGGACCGTCGTGCAGAGTGTCCGTGATGCTGACTTGCTTTGTGGTCATTCCTTAGGAAATTAGGATCTCTACATGTGCTTGCCTTTCTGATGCTATCTTCAAAATATGGCTTTTTTTTTTATTGTTTAACATCTAATCCCTGATTTTTTTTATTAGGTATTTTCTTCATTTACATTTCTAATGCTATCCCAAAAGTCCCCCATACCCTCCCGCCCACGCCCCCACCCACCCACTCCCACTTCATGGCCCTGGCGTTCCCCTGTATTGAGGCATATAAAGTTTGCAAAACCAATGGGCCTCTCTTTCCACTGATGGCCGACTAGGCCATCTTCTGATACATATGCAGCTAGAGACACGAGCTCCGGGGTACTGGTTAGTTCATCATGTTGGTCCACCTATAGGGTTGCAGACCCCTTCAGCTCCTTGGGTACTTTCTCTAGCTCCTCCATTGGGGGCCCTGTGATCCATCCAATAGCTGACTGTGAGCATCTACTTCTGTGTTTGCTAGACCCCAGCATAGTCTCACAAGAGACAGCTATATCAGGGTCCTTTCAGCAAAATCTTGCTAGTGTATGCAATGGTGTCAGCGTTTGGAGGCTGATTACGGGATGGATCCTGGGTATGGCAGTCTCTAGATGGTCCATCGTTTCATCTCAGTTCCAAACTTTGTCTCTGTAACTCCTTCCATGGGTACTCGTATAGTGACAGACAAGTAGACCAATGGAATAGAATTGAAGACCCAGAAATGAACCCACACACCTATGGTCACTTGATCTTTGACAAGGGAGCTAAAACCATCCAGTGGAAAAAAGACAGCATTTTCAACAAATGGTGCTGGCACAACTGGCGGTTATCATGTAGAAGAATGTGAATTGATCCATTCCTATCTCCTTGTACTAAAGTCAAATCTAAGTGGATCAAGGAACTCCACATAGAACCAGATACAGTGAAACTTATAGAGGAGAAAGTGGGGAAAGCCTCAAAGATATGGGCACAGGGGAAAATTCCTGAATAGAACAGCAATGGCTTGTGCTGTAAGATCGAGAATTGACAAATGGGACCTCATAAAAGCTTCTGTAAGGCAAAAGACACTATCAATAAGACAAAAAGGCCACCAACAGATTGGGAAAGGATCTTCACCAATCCTAAATCAGATAGGGGACTAATATCCAATATATATATATAAAGAACTCAAGAAGGTGGACTCCAGAAAATCAAATAACCCCATTAAAAAATGGGGCTCAGAGCTAAACAAAGAATTCTCACCTGAGGAATACCGAATGGCAGAGAAGCACCTGAAAAAATGTTCAGCATCCTTAATCATCAGGGAAATGCAAATCAAAACAACCCTGAGATTCCACCTCACACCAGTCAGAATGGCTAAGATCAAAAATGAAGGTGACAGCAGATGCTGGCGAGGATGTGGAGAAAGAGGAACACTCCTCTATTGTTGGTGGGATTGCAGGCTTGTACAACCACTCTGGAAATCAGTCTGGCGGTTCCTCAGAAAATTGGACATAGTACTACCAGAGGATCCCGTAATACCTCTCCTGGGAATATATCCAGAAGATGTTCCAAATGGTAAGAAGGACACATGCTCCACTATGTTCATAGCAGCCTTATTTATAATAGCCAGAAGCTGGAAAGAACCCAGATGTCCCTCAACAGAGGAATGGATACAGAAAATGTGGTACATTTACACAATGGAGTAGTACTCAGCTATTAAAAAGAATGAATTTACAAAATTCCTAGCCAAATGGATGGACCTGGAGGGCATCATCCTGAGTGAGGTAACCCAATCACAAAAGAACTCACATGATATGTACTCACTGATAAGTGGATATTATCCCAGAAACATAGAATACCCAATATACAAGATACAATTTGCAAAACATATGAAACTCAAGAAGAACGAAGACCAAAGTGTGGACACGTTGCCCCTTCTTAGAATTGGGAACAAAATATGGCTTTTGATCTTCAATAAAATTATTTAATTTTGTCACAACAGGATTTGATATATAGCACTAATTTGATTTGAGATTTATCATATTTTTTCATCCATGTATTTGTTATATATGAAATATGTTCACTATTCCAAGGTCATTAGAAACTTCTTTTAAAAGCATTGTAAGAACTACTACAGTCTTTGGATCCACTTTCAAGATAGTTTATAGGCTATCTTGAGACTAAAGGTTAAAAACTTTAGTCTCAAAGCTTAAGATGGTATAGAGGGAAAGAATCCATATATCTGATTCATTATAATCCGTGCATTTCAATTTTAAAAGAGTCTCACCCCACCAATGAATGTGCCTGTGCTGAGTACACAGTACACTTAGAAGCATTTACATTTGTCATTTTTAGTTAATAATCCCTAGGATTTCAGAAGGCATCAAGGGTGGAGGACTTAACCTTCTAAGCCTCCGTGTCTTCTGTGGAAATGGAATCAAGGCTTAGAAAGTTCAGCAACTTGCTTAAGATGACACAGCGGGTGATTGGTTGGGGAAGTGTCCTTCATGCTTGGTATTGAGAACTATGAGGCCCAGAGGAGAGAGAGAGAAACTATTAGCTGTTTTGCAGAGCCTCGCTTGCTCTTCCTCAGTTTTTCTAGCCTTGGTCAATCTTATATAAATAGAAAGCTATGTATTCAGTGTCAGCTGAAACATGAGGTAAGAGCCAGTCCTGCTTCTCACAAAGCCAGTGTATGACCTATTATGGAAACTAATCATAGAGATAATAGAACATATATAGAAATACTTGATTATTAAAAACAGCATTTCTTAGGTTCACCTGAAAGCTGTAAACAGAAACATCTTTGAATTTTGACTCCTGATACAAAGACAAAGCATCCCTTTGGAGCCAGTGTTTGTTGCTTTTCTCATTGGTGTGAGAAAAATATTTGACAGAAACAGCTTAAGGGAGAAAAATGTATTTTGGCACACAGCTTCAGTCTGCCATGAGGGAAAGATGCAGTTGCTTGGTCCATAGAGGTCCATCTTTGCTGCTTCCACTTCTTACATCTGGGGAACCAAGAAGGAGAGAGTGTGGACTGCAAATGTGGCTGGGCTATCACTGTCAAAAGCCCCCCACTGGAGGCCTATGTCTAGGAAGTAGGTCCCTGTGCTAAAGGGTCTGAAGTCTCCCCTGGACAACACTAGCTAGAGACTTAGTGTTTAAACACATGAGCTTATGTGTAACACACGAAGTGTAACAGAGCCCCTCCAGCCTTGTAGCAATGCACAAACAGAAACACAGACCAAAGCTCTTTGGATATTTACACTATTAACTTTCTACTGGTGGGTCTAAATTTAAGGACATAAAGTCTCCTATAAGGAACAGCTGATTTTTTTTTAATTCAAAAATGTATAAAGGCAACAATTACATCAAGACAATTTACTGGTAACATGGAACCCATGGTAAATTACCATTGTTACCTGTCAGCTGGTAATCTACAAAGGGCGTACTCCAAAACAGTGCATGATTCTAATGTAGAAGGAATGCTTTCATTTCAACAGATTGAAAACAGAAGCTATGAAGAAATCTTTCTGTGTTGAGACTTCAGCTAACAAGCTTTATACTGGTCCTTTCATAGTCAGGCTGTTCATTGTCCAAGCCTTTGTAACCAACTCACACTAGTTTCAGTGAAATGGACACTGGACACCCTGTGTTTATCCTTAGTTTGTTTTCTGTTTGCCTTTGAAGAAACCGGGAACAGAAGATATTTGAGGAGTCAGAGGAACCAATGAGTAAGACCCATATTCTCATAATCAGCTTATTCTGACCTTCAAATGGTGCATTTCAGCCAAGCAGTAACACAAGTTTTAGGCATACACAATTTCCAAAACATTCACCACAATAGGCTGCTTTAGCAAATGAAGTTTTGAAGGGTTGTCAGTCCTTTTAGTGACTCGAAACCTAGTCCAGCTCTGTTTCCTGGACTAGCTGCTATGGAAATAATCAAGTATGTTAGGCAAGTGATTAAAGCGAATTTTAGTGTAAAAGATGGGCCAATGAAGCAGTCAGCTCTTTAGACAAGAAAATAATCATTACCACTGATATCATGAGCTGTGGCTTCCGGCTCATAAGCATGAATCACTGTGAAGCTTTGCTGAACTTTGGACCAGGTGCCCTCCTGATTCGGACACCAGAGGTCAGCCGCCAAGAAGTCTAGGCCTTTGAGATCACGAATGATAGACTGTCAGATGGTGGGGTATGTATGTAGTAAGCATGAGTTCTGATAATGGATGTCATTTCAACAAGGGCTGCATGCATGAGGAACTTCTGTCTCTGATGATGGAGAAGACTGTTCATAAGTACATACATCTGTAATGCACATAGTTGGCACACTCACAAACCCCTTAAATTTATGTTGGCTTTGGTAATCCTTATTGCCCAGTTATCATAATTTACCAAGGTAACATTCCTCCCCAGCCAGCCATTACCATCACTGAAACTGCCGTGTTTGGCTCCAAAGCACCAGCCACAGAAGGGCCCTTTGACAGAACTTCTGGGGTAATCTAGTCCAAAAGTTGCAAATCACATCTGGTGTTTGGCTTTGCAGCATAAGATGAATTTTTCTGGGTGTAGCTGAACGCATGTTCCTTGCTCTTCCCCCTGCCCAAAATTACTAAGGCCATGTAGAATTTCCCGATTGAATCATTGAAATCCCAGATGGCACATTTTTTTGAGTTTTTTTGTATATCAATCCTTTTTATTTCTTCAGTGAATTTTCCTCTTTGGTTGAAAGGGGACCTTGGATTAGCTTTCTTGGAGGTGGGGCAAAAAGACCTCACACTGCATGGAACTAGCAACAACAGAGCTTAAGGGTAGGTTTCGACATTGCTGTTGTTTCCCTCATATGATGACTAGGGGAAAGTGTGGGACATTTCCTGAGTGTATTCAGAAGGGTAAGAGCATCATGCAAAGGGCACTCATGGCATTTCACACTCCACCAATGGTTGTGAACGTGAGACAGGCAGCTGTCTTTGTTCTTTCGTTTTCTTATTTCTGCTTGTTTGGTTCATAGTTGCAGGAGAATCTGTGAGTACTGCCTTTGCTGGATGAACATGAATTTCAAGTGTGTCTGATAGAGCTGATGCCAGTTCGTTGCCCAAACAAGAAGAGAGACACAAGATACCAAGTCTACATTGCTTGGAGCCAGACGTGTTTTATATTTGGAGGCTTCTATTTCAGAGTTTATAAGTTTTGAGTAATTGAGTGTTCCTAATCCGAAAATTTCTACAATCCAAAGCTTTTTGAATTGAGCTTAACAGTTTCGGACTTTGGAGCATAGATGTTCAACCTGGAGTTGGTACTAGATTGCAGAGTGTGATTAAGATAACTGTTTCAAATTATTTTATCAAGGATGTATTAAAACATATCATAAAAATATTTTAGGTATATCTTGATTCAGGGCTTAATGTGACCTATTTTGTGTAACTTTGTTTCTACTCTAGAATAGAAAGATGTTATACGTGTGTGTGTGTGTGTGTGTGTGTGTGTGTGTGTGTGTGTGTGTGTGTGTGCGCGCGTGCGTGCGCATGCACCATAAATGATATATTTCATGAAGGTGAATCAGTACTTGGTGCATTTATTTTAGACATACCACAAGCTGTGTAGAGAAATAATGTCTTTGAGAACAAGCTCTGTGTCCTGTTTTTCTTGGGCCCCTCTATAATGGAGTAGTCATTTGGAACATCTGTTGTTAGTGAATGAATCAGAAATGGAAATGTCATTATGGGCTAGTATCATTTGTGAGGTAGCTTGGGGGTTATTTATCTGCAAGATTCTACCCTTCAAAGCTTTTTAGAACCATAGATATGAGACTTGACCTCTGCTTGATCTGTCTCATGCATAAGAACAGTAATGTTCTATTAAACCACATCGTGATCATTATCGTTGGTAGATGAACAAAAGAAAATGAGATCAAAGAGATTGGCCTCTTAAATTGTTTTATCTTATCTGGAGTTTAGTTCCATGAATTCTTCTTCAAGATTATTGCATTGAATTTTTGTTCTTATGAGCCCTTTATAACTTTGGAAAATTCAAGTCATTCCCCCTAAAATGACCTTCTTTTACCAGTGTTCCAGGAAAGAGTCTAGGAGTAGCCAGAAGAGGTGCGGCTAGTCTTCCTTGTTTCAGAAGGAAGGCTCATCTTTGCTTCATCCTTGTCTCCGTTTTCGCTCTTTTTTTCCACTATACCCATTTACTTTCCACCGTTATTTCAATCAGGCATCTTGATGAGAACACTAGCAAGTTGCTATACTTCCTGTTGGAATACTAGAGGCAAAGATAGTTGCAAGAAACACATCTTGAGAAATAACTCACTCATGGTTTTCTCTTAAAACGCCCATTAACACTGATTACTTTTGTCTTTCAGGAGATAAATTAGATGTAGATATTGTTATCAAATGATGCTAATATCAAGAAATTTGAGATATGGATATGTTAATTTAGATTTTACTTAGCAGATACTGACTACCAAGCATATTTCAGACATTGCTTTTGTGTTGTGGTTACAAAGAGCTTAAGATACACAGCACTTACTTTCTATAGAACACCAATTGAAGTAAATATGGGAAGAAACACTGGAAGAGATAAGGACTATGATAGTAGGTTTTAACTGAAGACGGCTGTACTACTTCATCTAGCAAGGGGAAGTGAGGAGATCATTCTTGGAGGAGGTGGTATCTGAACTGATATGGACAGTGAATGTACTTGTATTGAAATTTTAGAGCATATGGTAACACATGGAAGCTGCCAGGGTAGGGAGGCATGGCCAGTATGCCTTGTATGAGAATTTCTAATTTTTCATATTGTAGAGGGATAGACAAGGGGCATAGCAAATGGCAGAAGATACATGCAGTGAAATACACAAGAAACAGAACTGAACAGCTTTGAGTCAGGCTGGGATTTTGTTCAAAAGTCAATCTCAAAGGAAACTTCCATCTGCCCTCATTGTGTAAAGAATAGAAAAATGGGCTCACACTCTGCCCTTGCTTGACTTGAGGTTAGTCGAATAGGAATCACCCCTATAGGTTCATATATTTCAATACTTGCCTCATAGTGTGTGGCACTTAAAAGGTGTGGCCTCGTTTGTCACTGTAGGACGGGTTATGAGGTTTCTTATGCTCAAGCTCTACCCTGTGTGGCACACAGTCTAGTTCTGCTGCCTGTGGATCAAGATGTAGAAAACTGAGCTCCTGCGTCATGTGTGCCTGCACATCACCATCTTCTGCCGTGATGATAATGGACTGAATCTCTGAAATTATAAACCAGCCCCGATTAAATATTTTCCTTTATAAGAGTTGCTATAGTCATGGTGTCTCTTCACAGCAATAAAACCTAAACTAACATAGAAAATTAACATTTTTTCCAAAGCTCTCGGACATGAGAGTGAAATCCTCTTAACAAGAAGTGACTCTCTGATACTACAGTTGAGCACCATTTGATCCCCAGGGGCAATTGGAGGCCGTTGCAAACATCAATTGAAGTCTCTGGGAAGTGGGATTTGTTTCTTGTTTAGATAAGTGACAGCCCCAGTATAGATAGTCTCTAATGTCTTCCAGGTGAGCAGATCTTCCTATTATTAGCTACTGGACATTTGCTCTCTGTTGTTCTCCCAACCATAGCAAACTGCCTATAAAGACAGTTGCAACTGTAGATATGCCTTCAGAAAGTGTACCTAAGACACAGGGAGGCTGCTTGGCCACAGACCATTAACACCTATCTGGTTTTGCTAGGCCATATGACAAAATAAGGATAAGCATGGGTCAGGGAGAGAACAGGTAAACACCCCAAAGGCTGAACTTGTGACAATGGACTGCATGCTGTGAATGCATAGGGAGCTATGGGAGTTCTGTTTGCTCACCAAGCCCTCTGATACACCAGTGCCCTGCTGCCACTCTAGGTACTGCAAACGAGTCAGAAGGTCAGGTCTTAAATGGAGATGCTTAATCAAAGTTAAAGAAAGGAGCGGAGCGTTGGACACAGAAGTGTCCCTTGAACTTAAAAGAAACAGTAGTCAAAAGCCAAAGTCACAGGCTGTTTCTTTAATTCAGAGGAAAGATAAATGTAGACTCACAAATGGAAATTCATTGAACATAACTGACCTGATGTTGATGGATTTGGGGTAGGGTACAGGAAAATATTTTAGAAAGTTTGGGTGACTGATGAAATTATACTTACCTCCAATGGAAATGCAAAGGAAAAACAAACAATTAAAGCATATGAAAACATCAGAATGGCAGATCTGCAGGCATGACTCGGAGAGTAAGAGCCCTTGCTCTCAGAACAGAAGACCTTGCATTTGGATCCCATCACCTATGTCAAAAGCCAGACAGTGATATGGAGGGCTAGCAGAAAGATCAATGGCACTAGATGGCCACGGAATCTCTAGATTTAGTAAGAGATCCCATCTCAAAGGAGTTAGATAAAACAGTATTCACAATGTCTTCCTTTTGGCTCTTGTGGATGCCCATGGTACATGCATATACATCACGTACACATATATTACACACACACACACACACACACAGGAAAAGAAAGAAAAAGAATGAAAATACCAGATGTCAAGTAACTGTGTACCTATAAGTAAGACATATACCAGTGTGGTGATATTTAGGATAGTAAGGCTCTAAGGGAAGAAAAAGCCTGGGTACTTAATGTTTAAAGTTATGGTCTATGTAAAACAGTGAATAAAGTATAAGATAATATGAGAGGGGAAAGAAAATCAGATATGACAACTGGTAGTTTGGGGATATTGCCTTTCTGCCCCCCCTCTCTTAATTGGGTCTTAACTGTTTAGTTCAGGCTTGTCTTGACCTTGAGGCCCTCTGTCTCTCCTTCCCACAGTGGTTATGTGTGCCTTTCTGCCTGTCTGGACCTACATTTCATTTTAAATTTTAAAAAGAAATACTTGGGCAGAATAACCATAGAAGCACTAGGATGTTATCTCTGTCTTTGCCTTTATTTCATATCAGTACTGTTTGGAGAAGAAAGTATTGCATTAAATGTTAGTAGGAAATCACAACTGCTTGTTGGTCATTTTCTGAGAAGTACAGCAAAGAAATAAATCCCAGTAAAATTCTAGAAATCATAATTATGTGTTTTATGAGCATTTAGCAGAGATAGAGGTGACTGAAATTCCAGGATGTGTACTCTGGAGAATTTTTTAGCAAATAAACACAAATGAGATAGTGGCTGTGAAAATATTTATAGTATATACAATAGTCTTAAAATGTTTATCTTATTAGTTTAAGTGGCCAGTTTCTTTCATGTTTCTAAATTGGAGGAGTGCCATAGACCTGATTATATCTTGAAACAAAACATTTGCTAATGTTTTAAATGTTGTTATTATAGTTAACATGGAGCAATGTGTGTGTATATATAATATATATAATATATATACATATATATAAAATCACTGCAGCCAGTTGCAAATAATTATGATCTCTAGAAGCATGATCCCCAGATTTCCTCCTTGGTACTACCATTATCAATTTTTGTTGTTGTTGATATTTTTTGACAAGATTTTTCTGTGTAGCTAGGATGACCTGAAACTCAAAATCCTTCTACCTCAGCTTCCAAAGTACAGATTATAGGCATGCATCCTAGACCCCTCTGCCGATATTTTTAAATTACAGACAAGCTGGTACAGTTATAGATCATGTGAGACTATTTATATTTATTCCAGCTGTGATATTGGCATTATTTCTTCATTCCATTTAAAAATAACTTATAATAATGATAATAATAATAATAACAATAATAATAATAAAACTGTGTTATTCTGAGGATGAAATAATACCAAGGCTTTCTCCTTAGCAAGCTCTCAATAACCGTTTGCAGTAACGTTGATGGAGGTAGTGGTGTGGAGATAAAGGTGTACTTACGAAATGCACAGATGGGGTAAAGCTATGGGTGGCAGCTTGAATCAGAAAGATGACTAAGAAGCTGGATGGCTATGGGGAAAGCAGTAAAATTGATGCTAGAGAATTAGTAAGATCGAGAATAGAGTGGAGCCACATGTGAAATCCTGCCTGGATGTTTTCAAACTTTCAGAACATTTTCATGGCCTTTGTGGAAGAGGGAAGAAAATCAAATTTTAGCTGAAATCAATTTGAAGACTTCCTGGGGATTAATTTGGTTGACCACACCATTATGGGAACAAATGGGTGCTCAGTGGTAGGCCTGGCTGGTGCTCAGGGGATGCTAGTGGTGGTGGCTCTGGTACAACACATGTCCCTAGAGCTCCTCCTGGGCGTGTTTGGGGTGCCGTGAAGCTTGCTGCGATCCCAAGTCTCACTTTAAACCATACATTGCTCAGCAACCCAACTAGGTGAAACGTTCTGTAGGTTCTGTCATTTCAGACATTAGAGACTTTACCATGGGAAACTGGGAAAAAAGAGACATTTTAACTACTTTAATGTTTGTAGGACTGACTTGGGAAATAATTTGATCCTGTCTTGTCATAGAAGGCAAGTGGGTTTTAGGTTCTTATAGAGAAATGAAGACTGTGGCAAGTGATTGAAGGTCAATAAAAATGTGAGGAAGGTCATACTGTAAGAAAAGTGTCCTTGTCTCAGGTCTTAATTATAATATCACACCACCCCTGTGTGTGCGTGTGTGTGTGTGTGTGCGTGTGTGTGTGTGTGTGCGTGTGTGTGTGTGTGTGTGCGTGCGTGCGTGCGTGCGTGCGTGCGTGTGTGTGTGTGTGTGTGTGTGTGTGTGTGTGTGATTAGATTGAGCCAAGTCCTGGTGCGTGCTAACTGTATTATCTATCACTGAATTATACCCCAACCCAAATTCCAATTCTTAAGAGGAGTTTATGGTGATTGTTGCATAATGTCTCTTGTAAAAGGAAGAAAAGGGCAAACTTCACATATGAACACACATGGGGAAAATGTCTTCCCCTTTCAGAAAAGGACATATAAGAACACAAGTGTTGGTTTTAACAAATATAAGTGATTATTGAGGTATAAATTACACAGTCATATACATATCTTATACATGTCTTATAGATAGTGGAGAATGGCTTTTTACTTAGATATATGCCTGTATGACCCATCTAGGGTGAAACAAAGATGTTGTAGCACCATTCAGTGAAGTTAATTATCCACCCTTTATCTCAGCCATTTTCAGTCACACTCCCAAGAGGAAGGAATATATTTTTAAGATTTTTATTTTATTTATTTATTATTATAAGTAAATGCCCTGTAGCTGTCTTCAGATACACCAGAAGAGGGCGTCAGATTCCATTACAGGTGGTTGTAAGCCACCATGTGGTTGCTGGGATTTGAACTCAGGACTTTTGGAAGAGCAGTCAGTGCTCTTACCCACCTAGCCATCTCATCTGCCCCGAAAGGAATATTTTTAAAGTGTACATAAGAAGCACAGTCCCAGGGTCCTTCGTTAGAGTAGACTAAAGCTGGAAAGTGATCCAAATGTCCAGTAATAAGAGAGTAAGTGTCTCGTGTATACACACAGTGAGGAGTCCTCAGACATGAAAAGAAATGAAAATTCTGTGCTACTAAATGGATAGACTTCAGAAATACTGCAGGCTTCCTTCTGTATGACATCCAAGACTGTGACTTTTAATGAGAGACTTTGATAACAGTTTGATTTTGCATATAAACACACATGGGGAAATGACTTCCCCTTTCAGAGTAGGACTTATGGAAACACAAGTTGAAGAAAAATTAGGCAAATACCAGCAGTTCATGTTGGCTAATGAGAAATACAGTTAGCAGGCTTTTTTCCTATAGGAAGTAATAGGGTGAATTGTGTGGTTTTGTACTTACCCTTTCCTTTCATAGTAATACCACATCACTCCCGTGTGTGTGTGTGTGTGTGTGTGTGTGTGTGCGCGTTCGTGTGCGTGTGTGTGTTTAGATTGAGCCCAAGGCCTTGTGTATGCTAACTGTATGATCTACCACTGAATTATACCCCAACCCAAATTCTAATTCCTAAGAAGACTTTATGGTAATTATTGCCTAATTCCTCTTTTAAAGGGCGGAAAGCCACTGTAGAGTTAATCTGTCATTACAAAACAAACTAAATATTCTATATACAATTACATTTTAGATACTTCCAAAGAATGAAAGTTCCTGGCAGTATGAGCAAGCAGATAACTTGTTACTCTCTGCTTACAACTTCTGATATTAACATTTGCTGTGACAAATTTCATTTGTTTATCTTGTCATTTTATCCTTTTCCACAGTGACAAAGCATGAAATCACAGGGCAAGCCCAAGTCCAGGAAATAGACCTGTAGCTACCATGTGCAGGAAGGACAGGGTGGGAACAAGCATAAAGGGCCAGTGACTGGGTTTTCTATGCCATGGAGCAGTTCTTTATCTTGGTGGGTGGTGGTGTTACATGAATCTGGATAATACAGGTGCATTCTCAAATCACGTCAGCCATGTCAGCTACAGCTTTGTTGTTGTTGGACTATGGTTATGTGGAATATGAGTTTAGGGAATTCAGAAATCTTTGTGCTGTTTTCACATTTTTCTGTACTCCTAAAATTAGCAAAAATCATTTCAAAAAGCACAATAGGCAGCAGTTATGAAGTCTGAGCTTTGAGAGGGGCCAGGAATCAGAGCGGTAGGGATAGAATGCAAGAGGCCTATAAGAAATTAAATTTACTCCTACAGTTTCTTAAAAATGAGCCCAAAATATCAGCTTCTGCCTATTATTTGGATAATATTAGCAAAAATATGTTAATGAGATGATATCCTGCAGCAGACACGATGCAAAAGGAGCATTCCGTCTGTGGAGTCCCATGCTTCTGCTAGGTGTGCAGACTGACAGTGCCTGTTGCCTCTGTCTGCTAGCCTGCCTGCCTGCCTGCCTGCCTGCCTGCCTGCCTGCCTGCCTGCCTGTGTCTGACTCCACCAGCGTATTCACTGATGAACCTGCTTCACACAGTTTTGAACTACAGAATCCCCCTTTAAAATTTTGGCTTTTACATAACAAGCTATGGAAAGAGAAAAGCAGTGAGAGCCAGCTCGTCACTCACAGTGATGGCCAAGCCTGCGGAAGTTGTTTAGATATTCCCTTCTCTTCATATTTTTGGCATGTTAAATACTCCTAAAATTAGTAATGCATACTAGATCAAGATTACAAAGTCATCCTCAGCTATTTAATGATTTTGAGGCCAGCCTGGGATACATGAGACTCTATCTTGAAACAAACAAACGGACAAACAATCAATCATTTATATGGCATGCGTAGTGTAATATGGGTGATGGGGAAGAAGTTTTGCTTGAACATAGTTTCTGAGATCTAGTCTACAAAGTCCCCTGTCTCTTTCAATTCTGTGTTGTTATTGTTCCTAGCAAAGATCTAAGAAAGGTTAGGTCTGCTTGTCCTACAACAGAAGCCTATTAGTCCAAAGACAAGGTTGCAACATAGAAGAACCTTATTTTGGTGAGCTAGATGGTGGGAACAGCTGGGGACCATCTTGTCGGACAGGGCCATCTGGCTGAAGGCTCAGGGTTGGTTAATATGGAAATGGCTGAGTCTGGCTCCACCAATATATTTGCTGATGAACCTGCTTCACACATTTTGAACTACAGAATTCTTCCTCTCTCAAAGTTGTCAACCTTTAAAATTTTGTACACACATTCTCAGAGTCTCTTAGTTAGGGATTCCATTGCTGTGAAGAGACACCATGACCAAAGCAGCCCATACAAAGGTATACACTTAATTGGGGCAGGCTTACACTTCCAGAGGTTCAATCCGTGATCATCATGGCAGGAAGCCAAAACAGCTGTCATTCTTTCCAGGAATGACTTTCTGCTGCTGCCGCTGGCCAATTGTGAGATTTCTTTACAGCTTTCCTATAGGGTTGTCCCTTCAAAAGTTGCAAGCAGTCCATGAAGAGATTTGTAGGGCATTCCACATATTAAGGGTGAATTTTCAGTCATGTGGGAGAAAGCATAGTTGTAATTTCTTTAGTGACCAAGCTTTCTCTCCAGCCCTAGTTTATTTTGAAATAAGAAAATATTTTGGGGACTGGTAACATGGTTCAGTGGGTAAGGGTACTTGTTGCCAAGCTAGGCTCCTGGAGTTTGATTCCCAGAACCTGCGTGGTTCAATGAGAGAAAATGGACAGCTGCAGGCTGCCAACCGCCTCCATACATGCCCTTCCAAATAAATGCTACTTTGTACAAAGATATCATTTCCCTGTCAGAGTGAAATTTTGGGTAACAAGTGCTAAAGAAATACCAATTGCCCTATTTTGAAAAGAATGGAATTCCAATTTAAATAATGTACCCACAGAGACCACACCCTTCAGCCCCTTGGCTTTTCTTTGTGTTCCATACCAGTGTTTGTTTGTAAACTGATTATCTGCATTTCACAGCTGTTCTACCCTTCCACCTGGAATTTTCTAGAAACTTTATAAAATTGTCTTTCTGGATGACAGGTTAAGCTTTAATATGAAAGGATCATGAAGTCGAATGAGAAAACTTGGACACTTTTCAAAATGATAGCTCAGTTGTCCCTTACAGCTTACACTCATCAGAGACCCTGGGTCTCCATGACCTTGATTTTCATGCTTGTGAAAAGGACTGTGTTTGAATTTCTGAATTTTAATATGAAGAAACCTTGTCTTAAATTAACCTATTAAGGAATACCTCATTTAGCTCTGTGGTTATTTCAAATTCAGATAAATTTTCACTGGCATTAATATTTCATGTAATTCCTGAGTGATTTTTATAACTGACAAAAAGTCTCATTTACATCTATATCACAGGTGTTTGTGCAACAACTAAAATATATATATATATGCTC
The DNA here is from genome assembly GCF_978045245.1 of Mus caroli. Classification (NCBI taxonomy): domain Eukaryota; kingdom Metazoa; phylum Chordata; class Mammalia; order Rodentia; family Muridae; genus Mus; species Mus caroli. The sequence continues at coordinate 131,707,118 of NW_028227262.1, read as the reverse complement.
CACTTAAATTCAAGGTATAAAAATGCATATTTTAAAATAGAAGATGATTTCTGAAGACTGGGCCAGGTGAATTTTAAACATGAATTACTGACAAAATAACAGATAGCATTTTTGCCACTATAAGAAAGAGCTAGGGTTCTTATGTAATAGTTTAAATATTCTTAATTTATCCTGTCTTGGACTTATATGATTTAGTCTTGTATTTTTAGAGCATCGTCCCTTTGACTGCAGATTTACAAGGGTTCTTACTTTCTTTCCCTGACAGATATAAGCTTACCAAAGTCGGCGACAATATGCTACACAGCGGCCCTGCTCAAAGCAAGAGCTGTCTCTGACAAGTAAGTGAGCAGTCACTTGTGTGCCCCCAGTGCTGGCCAGATGTGCAGAGACTTGCTGTCACCTCTGAGGGTTTCTCCAGAAGATTCCTGGGATCCTTTTGACCCTGCTTTAAAGCATGCATTTCCCCAAAGCTGCTGATCTTTTACTTCACTATAGCAGGAGGAAGTATCTGTCCCTATGGATTGTAAGGCTGTGGGGGTTCCTAACATGGATGGATTGGCATTACATTGCATTCCTCTGGGCTGACTTTTTATCTTTTTGTCAGACAGTAAAACCAAAAAGACTGCTTGGGATTTACACAAAAATACTCTGTCCTTCTCTCTCTCTCTCTCTCTCTCTCTCTCTCTCTCTCTCTCTGTGTGTGTGTGTGTGTGTGTGTGTGTACCCTTCCATTTTGCTGTCTGTTACTGGGTCCTTCAGTGCAGTGGGGATGGCCCTCTCCTATTCTTTGCCTCACTCCTGGTCTGTTTACTTTGAGATGGCACCTCAATGGGACATTTGCCAATTTTATTCAGGCAGGTGACTATGGCACATAAACATTTCACAAGAATCCAAGGGATGACCGACCTGGCGATTCATTGTTTTTGAGCTCATAAAGACATTTCCCTGAGACAATCCACCCCCTTTGCAGCATCTAAAAGCAGAGAGCAGGTAGCAGCCTCTGCAGTATCAGGCAGGTTTGCTGTTAAGTGTGTGTGCACTTCAAAACTGGAGTAATTTTCTTTCATTCTTTTTTATCCTGTAGATCGCCAGTACCTACTGCAACATCTTTTCTCCCTACACAGCGACTCCAGCTTGGGAGGGCAGGGCCAGGGTTGCCACAGCTTCCCCTGTGGTGTCTGCCTGCCAAGCACAGCTCTGGAGTTAGCCCTGGGTGTGAGGTGAGAAAGAGATTGCATGGTCTGGTCTTTTTTTTCATTCCCTTGGGCAGGTGTCTTGCCCACAGTTGGGGCATGCACACTCCCCTCTGGCACAGCCCACACAGGCTAGCCTGCTGCTGAAGCTGCGGCCACTTGGCCTCCATGGCAGCACTGACATTGGGTTGGGAGCCTCCCTTCAAATTCTCCCCAGTTCTGTTTTGAACCAAGTGCGTTCTTCTGTAACCTAGGATTCTCTTTTTCCTACGCTGTCTGCCCTTGTCAGTCCTCCCTCTGCTCCCACCGAAGCAGGGACCTTGCAGAAAATTTAGATTAGCTATTTAGACAGTGAGTTGACAGATGAATAGAATTCCTGCCTCCATTCAGTGTAAGCACGCTTTCTGCTTCTGCTGGGGTTTTTGTTCACTTTGGTGGAAGGGGTAACTCAAAGGTCCCCTGTTGAGAAGTTTGGAGAGCTTGTGCCCGTGGCTCACTGTGCTCTTAAGGGCCCTTCATGTATACTTGCTCCCTGGGTAGCTGCCCAAGCAGTGGTCCCAACTGCATGATGTTTGTCTTTCTGCTTTTCAGATTCTCTCCAGAGGCTGCATCTCGGAGGGGGCTGAGCACAGCAGAGATGAATGCAGTAGAAGCCATCCACAGAGCTGTGGAATTTAATCCGCACGTGCCAAAAGTGAGTCTCTGGTTCCCCTAGGAGCTCATTATGATGGAAGAGAAAGCATTTGTTAACCACAATGCCCTGTCCCCAGGATCCCCGTTATGAAACAATGGATTGCAACTAGCAAAAGTTGGGACCTATGCAGTCTACAGGCATTTATAGCCTCATTTTTGAGGGGGGAAACCCTACACTCAAGGGAACTTAAGGGAGGGGTCTGGTTTTCAGGGTAAATGTAATAAATTCCAAGACTTTGTTTGGGCAACTAGGTTCAGAAACTTTATAACTAGCTGAAGTGGAGATCCTGAGAGTTTGATAGGAATTTTGCATCAGTTTTAGTCTGGTCTGAGGCAAATACTGGAAATAAGCCTTATGCACAAAACTCATTAAAAACACCAGCTAATGTGACAATCCATGTCTCTACAGATAAATGTAGGTTATCAGTACTGGCTAGAGAAAAACAGTAGAAGCCCCAGAGTATGCAATGTTTTGATTGTGAGCACCACTGTATGGGCTACGTACACATAGTGAAAGGATTGGTCTTCGCTGTTCAAACTCCATGGTCTGGAGTTGGTAAATGCCCCATAGTTTCCACATATTCCTTCTGAAGTTGATTTTAACAGAATTAAAGCAAGACAAAAGATATTTCTGGAATGTTTTATTCATGAGCTGCATGTATATTTAGGGTTTTCCTGAAGTATCTGCTCTGTGGTAGGTATTTAGCTGTGGGTCCATTTCAGTCTGTTGATATTAAGCACATTTAGCCTCTAAGAAATTAATCCTGCAGCTCACATCTGATGTTACATGGCAGGAAGTATTGGGGAAAAAATCTGATGAAGACCTCCTGATGCAAATGACAAAGAAATCCTACTCGCGTTGTTGCAGTGTTATAGCAACAAGATGGAGGGGGTCGGGGGGAGACAGAGAAGTGCGCATGGAGTTACACACTTTAATTTACGTTGTTGATATTGAAAATGGTAGAGCTAAGTGATCTAATATCATTCCTGATGTTTTACTTAAGTCTAGGTTATGTTTCTATTTAATGGGAAATTGAAGAGTGGACCAGAGTGGCATTTCTGCATGAGTATATATTTAACCACTCCAATGCTAGTGGCTAATCAGCAAAATATTTACAGAGGCTTAGGGGTTATATGTAAGATGCTATAAGCACGAATCTTTATAGAATATTTTGAGGCTAAGCCAAAATGTTGATTGAACTCTGATTAAAATGTAAAACTAGTCATAAAAGTTGTTCTCAATTATAGTAAACTGAAGTCATCTATTAATATTTATTGGATACTCTCTCAAACTACTGAATGATTCTATCAGCATAAATAGTGCTCATTTGTAGGAACTATTGGGTAACAGCCCAGGATTCTGAAGTGGAAACTTGGGTTCGAGTTCTGGCTCTCATTTCCCAGACACAGAGCCCTGGGGTCAGTGCATCTGAACTCATCTTCCAAAGGAAGAGCAAAATATAAGCCTTGCCTGACTTTTGGGATAAGAATCAAATGAAGTAAAATATTTAATAATTTTTACAAAACACTCGTCTTAGTTACTGTTGTAGTACTGTGAAGAGTACTAGAACATTTAATTCGAGGCTTACTTACAGTTTCAGAGGATAAGTCCATTATCATGACAGGGACAGCCAGCAACATTCTCATGATAGTGGCATACAGGCAGACACAGGAGTAGTAGTTGAGAGAGCCACAGGCAAGGGGTGGCGTGGGGGATGGGCTGGGGGTGTAGAGCACTGTAGATATAGGCTTTTGAAACCTCAAAACCCACCTCAGTGATAAGTGACACACTTCCTCCAACAAGGCCACACACACACTCCAAGAAAGCTACACCTGCTAATCCTTGTGATACTATCAATCAGTTCCCTCCCTGCTGACTAAGACTCAAATATATGAGGCTGTGGAGGCCATTCTAACGCAAACTGCCATAACACTTGAACACCATCTATTTATAAATGCTTAAAGTAACTAATGTTAGCTTATTAGGGGCCCCTCAAGCCTAGGAGACAGGTCTCAATTTTTCCATTTACCCTAATAAGAGCCCTATAATCCAGGTAGAAAATCTGTCCAGTTCTAGGTTAGTTATTTTGATTGTGTTATCATTTAATTCTGTGATAATGGGCAGAAATGGTTAATTAAGCTCCGGAAAAATAATGAAAGCTCCTGGAAAGTAGCTCAAAAGTGCTGTGGAAGCATTTGACAGTAAGTTGACACTCCTGCCAATTATAATTATTCTAAAAGTGGAAATGCCCCAAATGTTGCTATAATTGGTACACAATAATTGCATATATCTATGAAATAGAATGTGGCATTTCAATATATGTATACAGTGCATAATGATGACATAAAAGAAAATGTCTTATCATTTTAGAAGTACAGAATTTCTTTGAGAGGATTTCAGTTATTTAACCTCACTTAATTTTTCTAATCATAAGAACAGAGAAGAGAGTAGTATATTATGCATTTAATCTCTACAGGGGAAGGATTTACTGATTTTGGTTCAAAGTTTTAGTCAATCATGGAAGGGAGAGCTGAAATTCAGAAAAAAAGACATAGAGAGGGAAAAAGAGAGGAAGGGAGAGAGAGAAAGGGTAAGAGATGGAAAGGAATAAGCCTGTGTAGTACAGCCTTTTTTCTGCTTTTCTTCCTCTGGTCTTGTAGCCTATGGGATGGTGTTAACATTTTCTCTGAAGCACTCCTAGGCACTTCTCTAGGAAAGCTAACTAGCCATTTTAACTTTACCTTCACTGACACCCAGACATATCTCTTAAATCATAGTGGTCACGGTAGGCTCCTCAAGGCTCATGTGCATCTCTTTCTTTTAACTGTGTGTGTACATGTTCATCTGTGTGAGTGCATGTGTATGTGAGTGCACATTTGCTGTTCTGGGTGCCTTCGCCCTTTGGTTGTTGCTGTTTCGTTTTTTGTTTTGAGCTAAAGTCTCAATGGCCTGGAGTTTATATGTTAAAGTGGCTGACCACTAAGCTCCAAGGATCTGCCTGTTTCTCCCCCTCCAGCACTGGGACTGTAAGTGCATGTGGCCAGACTCAGCAATTCACATGGGTTCTGGGGACCAAACTTGGTTCTACTCGCTTGTAAGGCAAACTCTTTACAACTGAGCTAATACGCCAACTCTCACGTCCTATTTCTAAGACAGAACACAATCTGTTTCCAGTAGTCTTAGTCGATCCTTGTTGAAAAGCTCAAGTTCAGAGCCTACACTGAGACTCAACACAAACATTTTCCCTTAAAATCCTTTAAAATCAAATTAAAAAAATTAAGTAACACACTTTCAGTGGCCCAGAGCAAGCATGTCTATTTCATGATGTCTAAATAAGAAAACACAGATGAGGAATGGGACCAGTACAAGATTAAAACCTAGGTAAATATTTAATATTGAAACTCCAAGTTTGGTATCTGAATCACATGGTAGTATGAAATGAATTCCCAAGGGCTTTGGCAGTCGAGCCACTACTACCTTTCTGGCTGTAGGCCCAAGGCCCCTTCTTAGACTGGCTCTGCTCCCAGTCTGTAGATTTCCTTTTCAGATGGTCTTGGGTCCTAGAATCTAACTTCCAAGGGTGTCCTCTCCATTTGACCTCTGGCTCTGTTGTCACAGCTTCACTCTTCACCCTTTGGAGGCCACCTGAAGAGAAGCTGACCCTGACACCCATTACCTGGCCTCCCAGGCCTTTCTTAGAACTGATTATAGAAGCTTTCAGGATCCGTAATTCTTACATTCTGCATATCTATCATAATTAGCATAATGTGGATGATTCCAAAGTCTTCTTCAGTAGAAGCTCTCCAGGACTGCAGCTGCAGTAGAAGCTCTCCAGGACTGCAGCTGCAGCAACCTCGAGTGCCTAGATGACTGGAGACAGCTCTTCTCTTAGTGGCTCTGTGCATGGGCAGAGGACTTCTCAAAGACACATTTTTCAGATGAGTTCAAACTTTTATAGCTTTAACCCTGTGATAAATGGGGTCTGGATAACTTCTAAGATTCCCTCAAAGTACCCTTCTTATTGTCCTTATTCTAGGTATTTAGTTTCCTTTTAATGATCCCAACATACTTTCTTTGGTCTCAGAGCTATACATGGTTCTTTTATGAGTAAGCTCTAAGCTTTTCTAAAGCTTTCCACTGTGCTGGTGTTTGTTTGTTTGTTTGTTTGTTTCGTTTTTTAAATCACAGTTCTCACTGTAAACTTGGCTAAAATCAGCAAGCAGTAACCATGTCATAACTTGAATTATTGGTGGCCTTGAAATTTCTTCCACTAAAAGATTAAATCTATCACTTTTAAACTCAACTTTGCTTCATTTAGAGTATTAAGACATGAATAACAAACAATCTCTAGTCCAATTCCTATGATTATAGCCTTTCCTAACTACATTCCTGGGCATTCTCATCTCATGAAGGCTCATCAGAATTGCCTACTATGTTCTGCTTATAGCATTCTAGACTTTCTTTAGTTCTTCAAACGTTTCCAACTCTTTACCACAAAGCAGTTTCAAAGGCCCCCGAACCACACTGTCAAATATCACAATGACCCCACTTGTCTGGTATGCATTTTCTGCATTAATGTTGCCATCATACAAAATAATCTGATGGAGCAATTAAAGGGAGAGATTACTTATTTTGGCTAATCAGATTAGGAGGAGCATAGCAGAATGGAGTAGCCTTTATCATGGCAACCCAGAGAGGGAGATGAAGAGGATAAGTGGGAAACCTGGGAGGTAAGAGAATAGAAGGGAGGTAAGAGAATAGTGGGAGAGAAACAGGCAGAGAAATGAATGTGCCCCTGCTGCTCAACTCTCTTCTTTGCTACCTTTATTTTATCAGGGCCCCTAGCCTAGGGGATGTTGCTGCCCACATTCAGGGTAGGTCTTCTCTTCTTAGTTAATCCTCTCTGAATGCTTTCACAGATAAACCCAGAGATGTGCTTTAGTAATTACCTAAGTGCTTCTCAATCTGGTCAAATTGACAGCCAGGATTGCCATCAGAGACAGAGCACCTGGGGTCACTTAGTTTACATCAGTTTCACCTGATTGGTGGATTGTACTGTAGGGAGACTCCGTCTGTTTACATTTCACAAGCTAAGATATTCGAATTAACCACAAAACTTTGATACACATACTAAATAGAGGGCACTCCAGACATCTTTTATGCACACTCTAGTTCCTAACACTGTAGCAAACATACCTGTACACACAAATTGCATACTTGCTATAAATCCTCAGTTCCTATTGATGATCCACTAAATCCCCACCAAATTCCTGACAGTTGCTTCAAAATATTAAGGTAATTAAAAATTTTTAGTTATTTTTATACCACTCATTTATTTTCTGTAACAATACTGTTAAATGTTCCATATTATTATCTCTGTTACTCAAGTGAGGGAACTAAATCCAAAATGTGTGAATTATATAGGGAGAAGCCTCTGGGGGGACATTCCCAGCCCTGGGCTAGAAAGTTCAAGGTTAGGGGCAGGCATGCCAGGAAGGACACTGGGAGAACCTGGAGGCCAGGCCTGCTTTAATATGTGAACTATGCACCTCAGTCTCTTGTCAAACACTCCTAAAGCTGCAACCCTTTAATACAGTTCCCCATGTTGTGGTGCACCCCAACCATAAAAGTGTTTCATTGCTACTTTGTAACTGTGATTTTGCTACTCTTGTGATTCATAATTTAAATATCAGATATGCAGGGTATCTAAAGGGGTCACGAGCCACAGGTTGAGAACTGCTTGAGTTTGAGTGTTGGTGTGATACTCAACCCAGCCCCAGAATATGCAGAATGAGCAAACCATCTTCTCAGCCCTGAAACCTTCGAGCATGCTGACTCTCACAGTTGAACCTTGGCAGACTAGAAAGTGTGGCTGGGAAGGCCCCCAAGCCCTGTTCTCTGCTGTCCCAGCACTGTCCCTGACTGCTCAGCTTACACTTGACCACTCACAGTAGTTTAGCTTCCAAGGGAAGGAAGCATGGAAATGAAAACCAACATTCTCCCTCGCGCAGAAATCTTGGAGACCTTCATTAATAAACAAGGCCAGAGTTCTTCCAGCTGAAAGTGAAGAGTCCACTAACCCAGCACGCCTGTCAGCTTCCTGGTGTGTGCTAGGGAATGGGACAATCAGCTTAGGAAATGCAAAGATTTGCTTCCCACACACTTCCAGAGGTTTGGGCCTGTTGGCTGTCCATTAGATCTGTGGTGCAGCATAGATTGCAGCAGAAGTTTATGGAGGAGTAAACTGCCTATCAAATACGTTCAGGGAAACAGACAGAAAGGAGACACCTGGCCCTGGGGACATTTCATAGCCAGTCTACAGTACCCAGCAGCACAAACCACCTATGCATCTAGTCTAAAGAACGTACAACAGATGTCCATGGGCCACCACCACCTCGGAAACTCTCAAGTGACTGACCCCACCCATAGAACTGGAGGTCCCACAACTGCTTTGAACAGCATAGACAGGCTGAGGAGCCATGGCTAGCTTCCTGCAGTGAGAAAATAATATGGATGGAATATTCAAGAGAAATCACAAACAGCCATAGGGGAAAACTTTTGCCTTAATTTTTCCTGATGTTCCTTCCTCACAGGGAAGGATGCTTACCATATCACTGAAACTCAATTTACCCACAGGACAGCCTGATGGAAGGACTTCACCTAATTGATAACTAAGTTTTTAATCAAACTCTGCATATTAAGATATGAGAAAATTTTAAAAAGGATTAAATTTATGCATTACCTTCAAAAATCACTATTTCTTTCAAAAAGTTCATCTATTGTCAATTTAAAAATTCATTTCACAGTGATTTCAAGAGGGATGTAAAGGAAAAATATCTCAGTATATATGCTAATGAGGTGTCTGCACTCATTGTTAGGATGGTGGGAACTCTACTTCATGTATACTGTAAAGCAATCCTCTCTTTATATCTTGGTAAAGCTGATTGACAGAGGATAAAAATCGCTTTTTAATCCAATTTAGGAAACAATGTGTAGTGAGTTTTAGCATTTAAAGATTCTTGAAGCATGGAAGCAGAAATTCAAAATATGCTGCCAGATTATGATATTGTATATCAGTGGTATATTGCAGAAATATTATTTCAGTATACATTTCTTTGAGCCATATTTTGTTCCAGAGTCATTTTGCAAGAGAGTAAGGAGATATGTTATAGAAGCAAAACCCAAAGGAAAAGGAACAGAAACCAGTCTTAAAGTCAGATTTCTCAAGCATAGAAAGTCCCTAAGGAGCCCTTTCTAACAAAGCATGTTGCTCATGTTGTACTGCACCTTGGTAGGTCTCTCCAGCCAAGGGCTCCAAAGTTGCCCTGACCTCAGCCACCAGATGCTATGGCTTCTTCTTAGCCTTCATCCTGTTTTTGGTTTTGTTTTGTCTTGTTTTGTTTGTTTTTGTTTTTGTTTTGTTTTGCTTTGCTTTTTCTCCTCCGCCTTTGGTTCCTCTGGCAGACCTTCACGCTTCTTCATTTGGAACTGTTGGACATTAACCCAGTGCATCTTGCATGTTTTGCTGGAGCAGTGAGTCACAACACCCAGCCTCCAGCCACTTCTTACATCTAGAGGTAGCCCCAACCCCACGCCACTTCTACCCCTGAGTCCTTTTTACTTCTTCATGCTGGTTTTAGGGAGAGCCCTTTCTTCTCATGCTTAAAACTCTCCTGTAGAATGTCATAGGTTCCAGAGCTCAGCTCCTGCCTGTCTTCCCAAACTTCTTTTCTAGACTTTAGACTGCACACCTGACTCCCACAGACCATCTGTCTAGGAAAGTTCTGCAGATACTTTAGACTCAGCGTGTCACCTTCCCACTGCGAACACACTTCTTCAAGCCCCCTGCCCCCTCCCCCCGCGTTGAGATCCCAGCCAAGGACCTTACATTAGTCTGTGTTCCTAAGTGGCAGCATTGCCAGCCTCACCCAGCTCCTTCTTCCACGTCATGCTCTGTGAGGCACTTAAGTCCTAGTGCAGTCCCTTTCTCGCCCACTCATTCCCCTTGGCTATGTCAATAACTTTCTAAGGATTTTCTAACTTCCGCTTCTTCCCTGTCTGTTGGTCTGGCATGTGTTCCCCTCCCCCCGTTTCTCTCAAAGTCTTATTCTCCTTAGCCCATTGCAGTGCCTTGGATCATTTTAGAAGCTATAATGTGTCTGCAAACTGCTTTCAGCTCTCTCTCCACATAACACAGGTTTTTTCTTCACCATAGAGTCAACATAGTATTTTGATTGCTTGTTTTCCCTTTGAATATAGTAGTATGTATCTGAAAGTTTGTAAAATATAGAGTAATCCCATTGTAGAGGACACATTCTGAAGTATGTCTTGAGTGGTGTTTTCTTAGTTCCCTTCCTCGGATAGTAGCAGAAAGGCTGAGTTCTTGATGCAAGTTCTGTCCTGTGCAACTTGTGCAGCCATGGGTTAGCTACTGAACCTCCTAAGCCCCCAGTTTTCCTATGAGTCTCTGGGGTTATGCTTGTTATGTGTTGATGTAGGCAGTTACTCTGATGATAATGTTCACACTTCACCAGAGCCTAAGTACTACCTATTCCCTTTGTTGCTCCAGGGCCATTGTCTAGCCTCGCTTCTGGTCTTGGCATCCCTGCACACCCACGTTTGTAGTTCTTGCTCATTTCATCTTACTGTTGTGTCATCCCATTACTGTAAACCTCTGCAGACAGTTGTGTCTGTTTATGTCATTGTTGCTAAGTATGTTCTACTTTCTTTGCATAGGCATGATCTTGCTCTTCCTCCTTCTCTCCCACACAAAGGTTATGGAGGATCAAAGATTAAGGTAGAAGCATAGCATGATTTGCATTCATGCCCTTGGGGTAGTTTTTGGGCACTTTGTCTTTGGGGCATCCTGTAAAAATACAAGATCTGTGTGTTTGAGATACAATATGCATACTGTTCTATCTTTCCTTGAACCTTTACATAGTTTTATGTCTGTTCTTTTGGAGGACTCCATGTGTCCTTCTATATCTTTATATAAGTTGTGGCTAATCCCATGTCTATGAACCTGAAAACATCATGGGTATGTCCATCTCTGTCCCTAAGGCCTACCCTACTTTGGCACTTTCATGTTTTTCCTTAGGATATACTGTCAGAATTACAAATGAAGGAAAGTCACTGATGAATGGGTAAGCAAACCGGGGAGACGCAGATACCCCATAGATCAAGATTTGTTTGTTTATTCAGACTTGCTTTATGCTTTATGCTTTATTTCCTTGTTGGTCAATTGGTGCCCCCAGTAGCCAGATCAAGTGCTGTGATAAAACTACTCATGGGTTTAACCTAGAAACAGACTCAGTTATGTGTGGGAATTCTCTCCAGGATAACAGAACTCATCTTTACAATTATGTGAGAATTTCACCTTTTATTGACTAGTAAAATGATCTGCTGTCCAGTGAATGTGTATGCACAGGTATTTCTTCATTGGTACTTTGTAGAAGTTTTCCATATTATCATATCTCATTTCTAAACTTTGACACTATGGTGTTTTGAATAGGAATGACCGCTATAGATTCATGTGTTTGAATACTTGGCCATAGGAGTGGCACTATGAGGAGGTGTGACCTTGTTGGAGTAGGTGTGGCCTGTGGAAGGAAGTGTGCCACTGTAGAGGTGGGCTTTGAGGTCTTAATAGCTCAAGCTATGCCCAGTGTGGCACATGATCTCCTTCTGCTACCTGTGGATCAATATATAGAACTCTCAGCTCCTTCTCCAGCACTATGTCTGCCTGTATGCCACCATGTTTCTTGCCATGACTAAATCCCTGAAACTGTAAGCCAGTCCCAGTTAAATATTTTCCTTTATAAGAGTTGCCATGGTCATGGTGTGTCTTCGCAGCAATAGAACTCCCAGTAAAGTGTAAAGTAAAGACACCAGTACCATACATTTGCTGCTCAGTTTTTCAGATGAACAAGCTGAAGAGCAGAGAAATTGGGCAACGTAACCAAACTCATGGCCATACTGTAGAGCAGGATTCTAAGCAGCAATCCATAAAGGCAGGTGGCAGGCAGAAGGAGGCAACACAGGGTCCCTGGTATGGATACCTCCTTCTGCATGACAATAATGGCTGAATGAACCACAGTTACTTGAGATACTTTATCTTAGTACATGCATGCTGCTGAGTCGAAGGAGCAGTCAACAATGAACTTCAGCATATGTTGCTTCTATATCAATGTCACTTTTTTTTTACATCTGAATATGTGTTTTATTGAGGAGAATTTCAAATATGAGAATACTAGATTTACATCATCTTTCCCTTCCCATCTCTCCCCTTGAACTCCTCTGTTCCCCAGGTCTGTTCACTTCCTTCTTTACTTTATGTATATGTGTGTGCTTGATTGCATGTTTTTACGTGCAGCATGGACCTGCAGGAGCTGGCACAGAGCAGAAGAGGGCATAAGTTCCCTGGAACTGGAGTTGCAGGTGACTGGGAGGCAGTGTGGGCTCTGGGAGCAAAGCTGAGGTCCCTGCAAGAGCAGGAAGTACTCTTACTGCAGATCCATATGTATACAGGAAAGTAATAATATAGGAAAGTGATAAAGGAAAATAATAATGATTATTACAAAAATTCTGGAAATTTGAACACAAAAGAAATTAATCTCCCATAATAATAAATATTTAGCTATTCTTAACTTTATCCTCGTGTCTTCCATGCTTTTTAATATCCAAACATAATTTTTATTATCAAAACAATCTGCTATGTATAGTATGACAGACTGTTTTTTTCATTTAGCAAAATATCATAACATTTTCTATGCTAATAAATATTTTTCTGCTGTTGGGCTTTGGAGAGTAACTTGATAGCTGTCATATTAAGGTGCTGGAATTTAATTACCCTGTTCTTTTATATCTTTTATCCCTATATTTTGCTGATGGTTTTCATATGATTAATGGTATATAGTTGGTATTGAACATTCCAGAAATGTGAACAAATTAATTCCTTTGCATTAGTATCTATGTGAAGGATAACTTGGGAGTTGTTTTTCCTCAAGTTACTATAGAGTTTTATACCTTTAAAAGGGAAACCTTGGCAGTCTGTCACTTGGAGTGGTTTCTGTGGCAGCTTTCCTCTAAATGAGCCAGCTCTTCTTCATGCCTGCGGGAGCAGGCACCACTCACTCACACACGAGAGCCCTCTGCTTCCCTATGCTCTGGCTTTACGTGCTAATGTATCAGGCATAAGGAACACAATTCTGACACAAATTGACTTTGAAAAGTTGCTTCCGAAACCTTTAGAAGTGCTGTTCTTCAACTAGTGTGGTTGGGAATCTGGGAAGGATGTTAGAGGTAGGATGCAGGCAAGATAGCACAGAATGCTGACTTAGCTAATAGAAACCCAGTCGCTAATACAGACAGGCAGAGCATGTGCTCTGATTTGCAAAGTACAGTTAGCCTAATTGATTTCTGCATACTTGTGGATAGGGATCTGCCCTCTTCCATTTATTTTCCTCTTGACAAGTAGGATGTGAAATGTTGTTCCATGCCTTTCTAATTTAAATGTTGCACATGTTGAGACCTGATATTGCCAGCCATTTAAGCTTGGCCCAAAACACAGCACATTGTTGTTATTAGCCTTCATCAGTTGGTTACAGCCAACATTCTATTTGAAACTATAAGAAGTATAAATCTCCGTTATAGATATAACCTATTCCTGCCATAAAATAGATATAGTGAGAATGCCGAGCTAAATCTCCTGGGTGAATTGCTTTTGTTGCCCTCATTACTCTGACTAGGTCAGGAGTGCTCACTTTGAGACCGTTCTTGGGAAATAATGTTTGAATTTAAGTTAGCATATATATGTTAAAGGTGCTTTAAAGGGAGTAGCGAGACAAATTAAAATCAAGACAACAAAGTTTAATGTTCTTGAGGATTTTGTGATTGAGCTGAGAAAAGGACACATGTAAGCATGGTGCTGTAGAGAGCATATCCATGCATCACGAGCAGGGGAGCTTAGAGGGGAGCAGGGCCTCACCTCACAGCCTATACTGTGGACTATGTGTGTTGTCCTTGGAGCCACGTGCCTGCATCCCAAGGACACCAAGGAACCATTTGCCAAGGAACCATTCTGTCTCCCTAACCCTTACTACCTTTTGTCAAGGGCATGTAGATATCCTGGTCGTCAACAGTGCTTTAAAAATTACATTTTGTTTTATTATTTATTATAGTTTCATTATAATGCATATTTATTTTCAATGAGTATATGTTCCTAACAAAGAGTATTTGTATATTTTTTTCTTATTGTTTGAGAATTCTGTGTATCTATACAATGTGAGTTTTTAAATATAATTTTAAATTTTCTTGAAAATATAATTTTTTGTACAACATACTCTGACCATAATTTATCCTCTCCCAGCTCCTTCAAGATCTTGCCACCTTCCTAACTACTCATCCATACCACTTTTTCTCTCTACTAGAAAACAAATAGGCAAATCCAGAATAGGACAAAACTACAAGAAAAAAAAGCCAAAGAAAAAGTGTAAGAAACATGTTCAGATGCAGAAACATGCATACACTTGCACACACAGAAATCCTATATATATATTTTTTAAAATTGGAGACCATTCTATGTAAGCAAAAGATCTGTAAAGTCAAAATGTGCCCAGATAAGGCATTATGAAACAAAAACCCTCCAAAAATAACATTGAGTTTGTTCCATGTTGACCATGTGAGCACCCTGCCTTTAAGTGTGGTTTGTATACCCAGTGAGAGTACATTAGAGAAAACTAATTTTTCTTTTGCAAATGATTGTCAATTGGAGATAGCTTCTGGGTTAAGGATGGGAGCCCATGTCTACCGGAACATCTCTGCATAGGGATTCCTTCTGGCTTACAGTGCAGGCCCTGTGCATGCTGCCACAGTCTTCTGGTTCACATCTGCATCAGCTCTGCAATGTCTATAAGGCCTTGTTTCCTTGGTGTCATCCATCCCTACTGGTTCTTAGAATCCTTCCACCTCCTCCTCTGCAAAGTTGCCTGAACCTCAGAGGGATTTGATGGAGATGTACCATTTAGGATTGAGTGTTCCAAGGTCTCTCACTACACATCGTCCATCTGTGGGTCTTTTTGTTCCCACCTACCTCTGGAGAAAGCTTCTCTGATGATGGTCAAGTGGGACACTGGTCTATGAGGATAGCAGAATGTCTTTAGGAGTAATTTTATTGCTATGGTCCTTTAGCAAGACAGTAGTTTTGATAATTTCTGTAGGTCCATGGCCTATCTAGCCTCAGGTTCTTGGCCACTGGAGCAGTGACAGATGTGTTTCATCTCATAGAGTGGGCCTTAAATCCAGTCAGACAGTGGTTGGTTACTCCAACAACTTTTGTGCCCTAATTGCATGTGTTTAAAATAATTGGTGGCTGGGTTAGTATTTACCTGTATCTTCTGATGGTGTGCAAAGTACCTTTGAGTACCATGAACACTAGACAGTAGGAGGATAAGCTCTAAGTGGGCACCACCTTGACTTCTCTGTGTTCACTGAGTTATATACAATGTGATTTTAATTGAAGTCACTCCCACTCCCTCTACTTCAATTCCTTTCTTACCTCCTCCCACCATATCTTCTCCCAATGTCATGTCTGTGTTTTGGGGTTTTGTTGTTGTTAGTTTTTGTTTTTCTTATTTTTTCTCCCATTAAATCTGATCAGTGCTGCTAGTATGTATATGGGTCATGGCATCTACTGAAGCATGGATAGCTTCTCGGGAGGGAGCCACATCCTTGAAGAAAAGTCATTCTTTTTACCATTCATCAATTTCCAGTAGTTGCACATCTATGGCTGAGACTTTCTGATCACCTCCCATCTCCATGTTGGGATGTTTGTTTGGTTTGATCTTGTGCACGTACAACTGTTGTGAGCTTATGTGTCCAACTGCCCTGTTCTATACAGACTATTTTGATATAGTATTATTGCTTCTGGCTCTATAATCTTTCTGCTGCCCTTTCTTTGCCCATACCTTGTGAGGAGGTGTGTTGTAGATGTCACATTTAGGGCTTAGAACTGCAGTCTCTCATTCTCTGAATGTTGACCAATTGTGAGTCTCTTTGTGAATTCATATCCTGATAAAAGAAGATTGTCCATTGAGGGTTGACACACTAATTTATTGCTTTAAAGATAAGTCATTATGAGTGAATTAAATATACATTTAGTAGAATAATAATAGTAGGTTCTCCGCTAGGGCCTATGACCTATCTAGTCACAGATTCTTAGCCCTGTAACAGTGCTAGGCTGAGTTCCATCTAAAAACTGGTCTAGTTATTTGCAGTTTTGGCAAAAAAAAAAAAAAAATCTGTAATAATGTGAATGTTCTTTCAAATTTCCAGTGCAGTAGTCATTAGCCACATGCAGTATTTGAGGACTCGACATATGGATAGTAGAATCAAACTGAATTTTTATGTTCTTTAATTTTAATTAAAGTAACTACATAACCACCACTTTAGGCCCTTGACAGGACAGTTGGTAATTTTCTGAGCCTTCCACTGGGGTTATCTCTGCTGTGTATTCTAGTCTGCTTTCAATCTACAAATAGGAAAATACCCACTAAATTTACCCTTATGTCTTTCTATTGCTGAAGGTCCTTAAGCCCAAGAGAAAATGTGTATTGAAGCAGTTTTAAGAGATTTTCCTAGTGCTAGAAATAAGAAGAAAAGTAGATTACACTCCCTCAGACCCCATCTGATTCCATGCCACCGTGAAATGTTCCACTCTACCTCAGTTGATTAAATCAACTTATCATATTTAGTTTGTTTCAAGATTCATATAGCATCTTCCTCATTTTTGACTAATTGGCAGCATAGTTATGAATGATTACTAAAATCTCAGATCAAGATCTTATTCTCATTAGATACGATTTGTTCCTCATTAGTTTTGCTGAAGATTACTGATGGTAACAAAACGGTCTCCCCGTGCTTTCTTACTCTGAAACTGTGTAACTTGTAGTCCATAGCGCGATATGAGTTCTAGATGTTTGAGGATGATTTATAGTCTTGGGGGCTTATAAGACTATTGCTAGCATTATGTAACTTATAATGGAATCTATTAAAATAACAGAATCATGAAGGGATAGCCAGCTGTATCTGAGTATAAAGTATGCCCTTTATATTTATCTTATAGTTAATTTAATTATGTTTTGGTTATAACTATAGTGCTAGTTGGATTGATAACATTACTTTCCACTATTGTTCCCACATACCAATAGTTCTTTCCACAAAACAATGTCCTTTTTGATATACCTGTATAGAAAAAAAAAATACATGGGTAGTGTTACCCAATGCCAAATCTCTTTAATGCAGGTGGTTCACATAACTGCTTGACTTCATATGTCTGCTTCATGTATTTTCACTGTGGTTATAAAATTATCCAAAATCATTGTCTCCTCTACATTTTTCCTTTTCCTGTTTGAGCCTATATTAATTTTTTTTGATTAGAGTATTTCAGTCTACAAGTCTTCATGGAAGGAAACAAATACAAAGCTAATCAGCTGTCCCCCAACTCTGAAAATTGCTGGGGCTTTTAGTAATAGTCCTCAAATGTAGCCATGAGGTTGGAGGTTTGATGAATGATGGTTTTAGGGAAGCCAGCCTATTTCAGTGTTGAATTCATAATCACTGTATAGTAACACATCTGTCTCCTGCTTTTTTAATTTCAGTATCTACTAGAAATGAAAAGCTTAATCCTCCCACCAGAACACATCCTGAAGAGAGGAGACAGTGAAGCAATAGCATATGCATTCTTTCATCTTGCACACTGGAAGAGGGTGGAAGGGGCTTTGAATCTCTTGCATTGTACGTGGGAAGGCAGTAAGTAATTTTTTTCTTTGAACAATCTTTAAGAACATAGAGTGCTAGAACTGTTTATGCCTCAACAGTTCATGATGAACAATGAGAACTGGCAAGTCTGTTTTTTTGTTTGATGCTCCGGATCCCCAGAGATAGGGGTGTTGCTGTTGTGGTGCCACATCGAGATTAGAAGCATACCTCCATACAAGAGATAACTGATCTGAGTCTGCTAGATAAATGCTTTACCACCCAGCAAACCCTCTCTGGAGATCTGCCCAACCCTTTGACATCATTGTCACAATGAAGTCTTGTGCTGGACCCTGCTTACTGTTTTGTATAACCTCAGCTGTAGAGTTGGATAAGAGACACAGTTATCACACTGAAATGAAATTGAGCATCTACAAAAGCACCCTAGATATGTTTCAAACAGCAGCAGTGTCCATTATGGGAGTGGCTTATGGGAGGTGGGGCACCCCTGTGAATAATAAATGTCTGTTAGATGGCCCTGGCATGTTGTCTACAGTTGCTGTCATTCTGTGTAGGGAAACAGGCTCTAAGGTCAGGTGACATGCATGTCTCCACCTTCTCCTCCTTGTTCTCTGTGCGCAGGAGGAAAGGGCTGCCTGTGCCAGCTGTCTGGTGATGTTTTCAGAAGGTAGAGGTTTGTGGGTTAGAACACCAAGGGCAAAGTCTGGCAACAGTGAGCAAGCCCTGAGGGCAATAGACAAGCAAGCAGAATATGTCAAGAAATGGCAAGTTGTTGGGCTGTTAGGAGACTGTAAATTAAGGAAGAAGCAGCAGTCTTATGTTATTGGACAACATGGACAGTGAAGCACTGCTAATCCCCAATTAAGCAAAACAAGCATAGCAGGTGGCATTTTCTTTTCCTCATGGAAAAGCAAAACCAAATAATATTAGAATGTCAATTTTTTCCTATTGTATCCTTAGTTTAATCAGGCTCACAAACAAGTTTTTTTAATCCCCTTTTTTCTTTATCTTTTCTGCTTCCATTTTCACTTTGATAAGCTTCGGTTTCTTTTTATTTCTGCCCTTCATGACTCAGGAAGAGTCTAGCTTGGTTCAGGAAGTGATGTGGCCTGAAAGTAAGTTGACAGAGATGCTTTCAAAAGTGGTTGGAAATTTTTTCTCAGATAATTAACAAGCTTTCTTTGTATAATTTTCTGCTTACAACTTGAAAGATATGAATTTGACAATGCTTCTCCCTCTGCTTTGTAAATGCAATATAGCCAGGTGTTGAGGTCAGTAGACTCCCTCAAGAGACTATGTGCTTGTGCACAGTCTCCTGCAACTTGTGCTGATCATGGCTTGTAATGCTGGTTGTTAAAAGGACAAAAGGAAATGTTAATTCAACATGAGAAAGATTCCTAAGAGCTCATCCAATATGAGTCATCATGTCTAGTGTGGAAAGCTAAACAGAGGAATCGGCTTAGAGCTATACCAATAGGTTGGCATCCTTGGAACACGAGTAGCAACTCACCAGTTGGACCTCCTGGAAAGGATCCACAACTGCACAAAGCACAGGGTGATAAATACATGGTCTTAGCAGTGACCATGAAGAGTCAAAACATTTGTTTGGGAGAATGACTGGAAAAACCAGGAAGACAGTAGTCAGCAAGCAACATGGAGTTTCTCTGAAACAACTGGGAAGGGTCATGAGACAGAGCGAACCAGGCAACAGCACGGTGAACTGCCAAACTGAGCAGGGTAGGAGTACCAGGGAATTACCTTAAGCTGCACGGATAGAAGACATTATTAAGATTAAGTGGGTGAATTTTTATACATAAAATAGTAAGGTAAGGAAATCAGATCCCTATAGAAAATGTCAGCTGGGAATTTGATATTTACAGATAAACATTTCCTGTAAAAAGCAGATAGCTGTGACCCCAGCCCAAATCCAGTCCAGTGCCATTCATTCTCCAGAGACAGCCATGCTGCACAACTGTAGAGCAGATGTGTACGAGTGTGCTTCCTGTGTGCTGGATGCAGGAGGACATCTGAACACCAGGAACCTCCAGGCGTGTTTTCACACCCAGGTGTTGTCCACGGGTCTTGCCTTTGTGCTTTTCACTTGCAGCAGGGATAATGTTCTAGCTTAGGCAGAAAGCGGCTGCTGACTCTGTGCTCCAGTGTGGTGAGCGGCTCCTCAGTGCAGTGAGTGGCTGTTTGGTTCCAATAGTCGGGAGGCGAAGCAAGCCCACGTTTCTCCTCTGCAGTGAGTGCATGGAAGGGAAGAGACAAGTTAGTTGTCTTTGAAGCATTTGCTTGGAAGGTAAAAATTTAGATTTACATCACCACATATAAGCTAGGATATACTGTCTTACATTTAGTACTTCAATAGTTTAGAAAGTGACTCATCCTGGTTGAAATTAAAACATGCTATTTCTCTAACATTGATTTAAACATTTCAACAATAATAAGAAAATAGACAGTACATGTGTATAAAAAGGGAAAGAAACAGAAGTGAACGCACCTAACCTCGGCTGCCTTGCTGAGCGGCGAGCAGCTTCCATTGTGTTCTTGACACTGGTACTCGTCACGTTTTGCACAATTTTCATGTGTGGTTTCAATAAGCAAAGATGTATATGAATTTATGAGTGTATGCTTATGCATTCACATACACATATCTAGAAAAAATTTTTCATGATATGTGTTTTCAGCCATTGTTTCTTTTTTTTTTTTTTTAAAAGAAAAAGCCTTAAGGCTTCTCTGCAATTTAGAAGATAGGATTACCACTCCAGCCTCAAGCATTTGTTTGAAATCTTTTGACCTTTCTTCTAGATCTGTGATTTCTTTTTTTATATTTAAATTAGAGATTCACAGTTCTGTGTTTAAAAGATTTCTTTTTACACTTTTAAAATTACGTGTATGGGGCTGGGAGGGGGCGGGTAATGCCCATGAGTGCAGCTGCATAGAGACCAGAGGAGTTCATTGAATCCCCTAGATCTAGAGTACTGCGGGCTTTGTGCCAACAAGCTGCCCAGTGTGCGAGCTGAGAACTAACTCAGGTCCTCTGGAAAAGCAGTTTGTACTCTTTTAACTTCGGGGATGGCTCTCCAGCCCCAAAGCTGTGTTTTACATCAGAGGACTTAGATTAGAATTCTGGATCAGCTGCTGAGAGTGGTGTGTACTTACCTAACCTTGGAAACTGTGAAGCCATAATGAAGGAAAATGTCACATGTTGGTGACCTCCAAACTGTTGAGGCAGCTCTTCTATGATGGCGTGCTCTCCCCAGCTGCTTGACCAGAAGAGGCTGCACTTCTCCCAATCTGCCGCTTGGTGGCGCCTTTTGACATCTCCAGCATCCGAGTTCAGGTTTTCTTCTGAGTCATTAATTTTCTTCATTCTGAAATATAAGACCATTCCCAACTCCACCCAATATCCAAATTTTATTAGAAAGAGAACTCAGGACAGAAGATCTCACCAGGTTCCATGTACAAAATGTTGTCTTTTAGAAATATTTTAAAACAAAACAACCTTGGTTCTGTCTTAAGTGTTGATGGGGGTAGAAATAGAAAGTTGCTTTTTTTCTCTTTCAATGAATTTCTTATGTTAGAGAATTAGTCACTCTGTAGAATTAAGTGGGTTTCCCTCAATTATGTCGAACCCTCCCTCCTTTTTATGAAGTCAAAGTCTGGCTGATATATAACAGAGATGGTGTTTGAAGCATATGGTTCTTAAGGGAAGGGGGTGGGGAGAAGATACATCCTTGAATTCTCAACCACAAATACATCAGCATTTCAAAGCTTTCTAAAATGTTTGATTCATCACTTTCCCAGCCCCCAAAACTATACAATCAAAGTCCAGATAATTAAAAATAAAAGGGAAGAGTTTCTACTTTAAGCCTTTGTGTTTCTTGGACTGTTGCATGACTGCCACCATATCGGAATTATGTTTGCTTTAAACTCTGCTGGCCCTGGTTCTCCTTACACATGCAGCACCGCAAGGACAAACTGAATGCAAAGATCACGTAAGAATGAAAGCAAGGTCTCATTTCAGCTGAGTTTGCATTGGTAGCCACTTTATGTGGTCTGTTTCCATCTTCTGTTTTACCTACATTGAGGACTGATTCATCATTATCACTCTCTAAGGCTCTCCATTGGCAGTGTTTATTTTAGAACTCATGGTTGTTTGTTGATCGCAACCTTGAACTTTAATTTTCATGTTCTGTACACTAGAAGATGACTATGCCATGGGGTAAACCACTTAGCTTTTCTTTGTGTCTATGTTTTTCCACTCAAGCAAATAGAATTCTTTATTTTCTTTGTGGAGCCCCCACCCCAAGCATCCACTAAATAATGTATAAGATCTGAAGGTGGCGTTTCTGAAGGGACTAAGCAGAGGGCTTCCACTGAGAAGGGAAAATGGCCCATTGTTGAAGCATAAGATGAGATTATGATTCTAATTTATTCTCTTTGAACCTAATGTCAAATGCTCTTCACTGTAAGATGTGGTTCTTAGGGCACTTCCTCTAGGTAAGCCTTCCCTCAATAAGGCTGGAATCATTTGGACTTCTAACTGACCCCTGCCCTACTCCTAACAGATCTAAGGATGCATTTTATGATTTGAAAGAAAGCAGCCATTGGATAAAGACCCTGGTCAGAGCTGATACACTGTTCCGGCATGAGAGTCAGGACCTTCCTGTGTTTCCAAGGCTGGCCTCAAACATGCAGGTTACAGTGATCATCCTGCTCTAGTCTTTAGAATAGTACAACAGGCTTGTTCCTGTAACCTTAGCTTTACTTAAGTTCTGAAAGAAATGCTGTCTTCCTAATTGCATATAATTTATTGAGAAAACATTTACTGAATCCTTCCCCTGTAGCAGGCTTTATGTTTGAAGAAATGAATGTGAAAATGCTTTGTAAGAAGCCTTTGTGTGTGTATACATGTATTCTCCAATCATGTTTTATGCATATATGTACATAGGCAACTTCACATGTATTTGTGCATGTAGACAGATAGTGCAGGTGGTGCTAGTGTGGCCATAGGAACAGAGAATAAGGGTTGAGGGTCACTAATGAGTGAGGAAGTTCACTATAAAACCCTAGAATTCCTCCTTCAAAATTAGGAAAAAACAGACTTAAATCCAACCAAAGGAAAATGAGTTTCTCAAGGTCAGTTTACTTCACTGTTACAGTTGAAAGAATATGGATCAAAAGCCAGGCTTTGATCTCTGTCTTTTCCTTATTTCTGCATTGAAATGACTAATGAAAGACAGGTGGCCTTCATGCCCCGTACTTGTACTGCAGTCAGACACAGTGCAGACGACCTGTGTTTGGATGATACTGTTGTGCTCCAGCAGCTGCAGACCCATTTGTTAGCACACAGCAGCACTTCCACCCAGTGCTCCCGATGCAGAAGGTGAGGGTTTTGGGTTCAGAAGAGGAGGAGGGAAGGTACCGAGAACCCTGAACTGGACAGGGCAGCTTGGCCCTTGGTTCTGAAATGTCTCAGCACAGAAGCAGTTGTCCTTAGAATCTGCTGCAAAGACCGTTCTGACAAGAGACTAACGATAGGACATGGAGCTGGAATTCACTCTCAGGTCCCTGTGTTACAGATAATCTCAATAGTGTTCTGTTTGACAGGAAAAATATCTAACAAGTGTCAACTAAATATCAAAACGTGTCTTCTATCCATCTGTGTAATGGGAGGGTGACCGTTTGTTGTCTCATGTCTCCAGCCTCTATCCATCTGTGGCTTTGTTGATACTCCCTCCCTCGGATGCTGCTGAGGGCTTCTGACCCATATGGCACTGAGCAGCGTGGTACCTAGGAAGTACCTTTGACTAGGGAGAGTGGAAGACGGCACATGCTATCTAGGTAGACTAGGTTGTACAGGATGTTTTGGTGTGCTTTGGGACTTTAGTGACACCTCTGACAAAAGGGGCAAGCAGCATCAAGATGAGGAGCGGGCCCCATGAAGAAAGAAGTGGAAATGCCGATTGTGTACCACTTTTAAAGTAGCCTAGGTTTACTGCTTTGTTTTGAACCACATATCTGTACAATTTTAATTTTTCTAAAATATGTTTCTAAAAGACTTTTAGGAATTACATAGTCATTTGAAAATAGAATCTTCAAATAGTCTATTTCTATTCATATTTGAACCACTCAATAAGTGTGCTCTTAGGATTTACACTGACAAAATCTCTGGACATTTGGTGAAAGCTTTAAGACTCATGAAACCAGTGCCTGTCTCAGTGAAAGGGACAGGAGGTAGGAGGGAAGCTGGCAGGGGCAGAGTAAGGCCTCTTCCCGTTTCTTCAGACCCATTCTTATCTCAGGCTCTGTTGGACCCTGCACAGCAGGGTGGGTGAAGGATGGAATTGCAAGTAGAAATTCTGTTTGCTTTTGTTTAGTGAAGCCAAATCTTAATATTATTTTATGAATTTAATGTAAATGATATCTGACATGAGGAAAAGAAATCTTAAGGATTCCATAAAAATACAGGAAACATATCTATATATATTTATAAATTGTGTATTAGCAAAATCTCCACCCTTTCTGAAAAAGTTGAGAACTGATTAAAAGGAAAAAAAAGGATTAAGTTGATGCATAAAGTTCTATGGCAGGAAAAGTATCACTTGGAGATGCCATTTGGCCACTAGATTTCTATAGTCTCAACTCTCAAGGGTGTGCCTACATTTTTCTTTAAACAAATCCTTTCATGAAGTTCAAACTGACTTCAATTTTGAACGAAGTTTACTTTTCAAAATTAGTAGCAATTGTGAAAACTGTGTTGTTTTTCTTTTTGTATCACATGAACCCAAATAGGTTACAAAACAATAGCCTAGTTGCGTGGAGAGTAACACACAGAGAGAGTAGAAGTGGGGGATGCTTTCAGAGAAACTATCATTTATAAGAAGGTGTATTGAAAGCCTGCCTTTCTGCAGCTTACATGTAAAAGTACAAGCTCTCCAGAAAAGATTTTAGGGAGTGGATGCTACATAATTGCTACAAGGATTTTTTCCTTTATATGTTTTGTTTTGTTTGTTTTGTCTAATGTTTTGTGCTGTTTGTTCTCATTGTATTGCAAGTCTCTCTCTGGTGAGAGAGATACTGGTTTCTTCAACATCTTGTGACTTAACAACTCTGCTGTCACTTGAGCTAACTGGCAAAAGTCAACTTTGTTTATGGGAGAGGTCAGATTGAAGTAGGGTGAACCTTCAGTTATAGGAAGAGCTAAAGTCTGGGGTGTTTTTAATGTTTTAATCTGTTTAAGAGGTTTCTGTTACAAAAAGAAAATTTGTAACATTTTTTACCTCAGCAAACTGCCAGCAAACTGGCTCTGTTCTAATCCCACATTTATCGTGATTTATATTCTCCATGGCAATGTGCTATAACCTCACAGTGATACACCACTGTGGTGTAGATTGACTGCATTCCAAATGCTGGGAATCACATACATACTGTTTTTACTTTTAAATAATATTCAGACACCAGAATAAATACCATATGTGCACTGATGCTGGTTACAATGGGACCTTGTCATTTCTTGTGAGGGAGAATGTTCTTTGTTTCTGATTCTTATTTGAAATCAGTTTGCAAAAGGCACATATGTACATTGACAGTATTTTGTAAGGGCTTTGGTAATTACAGGGCTAAGGGTGCAGAATGATTCCTTAACATGGAACATTTAAAATGCTCACTGCCATCACCCCTCTCGGACACAGATACCGGCCAGGATTGTTAACTGACGTTCTCAGGGTAGTGTATGGCTTTTCCGTTCTGTATCTACAATAGGCAGCCATTAAAGGACATCTGTTGAAGAAAAATGAACTCCGTGAGCACTGCTCATAGGAACAGTGAGACTAACATGCTGCTGACATTGCAACAGGGAGAATAACACACTCGATAATAGGGCTGGATGGATTGATTGGAAAGCCATAATTCAGTGTAAAGCCTAATGTCATCTGATGCCATAGACACAGAATTTAGGTGGCCTGACATCATCAAAATGTAGACGATCAATCTCTCTAGCCACCCCCACCCCACACACTATTGAAAGATTTAAAAGGTTCATAAAGTGTGGAAATACCTCTCAAATCATGTGCTTTAAGTTTTTTTCTTTGTCCATCCTGGTTGGAGTTCTAATCCACTTAGACATGTTTTTTAAACTAGACACAGCAGAATGCCTTTCATATTTGTACAATCTGCAGCAAGCTCCAATGAGCCAGTCCACATTCACTTCTGGGGAAAGCATATCAATCCAGGTTTGAATTATTACAGTTGGTTTGGCCTTATTGAATTAGTGCTTAAAACATTTTCATAATATTTTATACATGATGAAACCCTAGGCATTGATATTGATGGTTTCCCTGCCCTCTACACCTCTTTCCCCACCCAGCTTTGTGAGCCCAGAATATATAGTGTGAGATTAATGTGTGAGTAATGCAGCATAATGCGCCCCTGACGTTTTGTCTGGCACAAGCCTCAGGGTCTGGGTAAATCTTGCCTCTCTTACAGCAGTGGGTTCCGTTAGAAAAACGCTTAAAAGTTCTATTCTGAGGTTGGGAAGTTAGGAGATAAATATATGCCTTTCATGTGTCGTCTTTCCTTTGTAGCTTTCCGGATGATCCCGTATCCCCTGGAGAAGGGACACCTATTTTATCCATACCCAATCTGTACAGAAACAGCTGACCGGGAGCTGCTTCCCTGTAAGTGTCTTCCCCTGCACCCTGCCTTTCATCCAGGGAGGGGGGGTGTTACATGATAGGTGTGGATGTTGTTTTTATTAAGTTTCTTCCAACCCCTGGCCTTCTTTGATAGCATAGGTATAGAAATGTATTATGTGAATGGGTTGGACTTCCTGCTTCTCTGAGTCTTTCCACATTGATCCGAGGGAAAGACCCCAAGGGCATGAAATATATCAGAGGCATCATGTATATATTGATACCAGCATATGATCATACAGAGCCCTGACACAGAGCATCTTCTCTGCAGGCCGGTTTATCGGGGAAAGGTCTGCTTGGGCTCTCCTGCAGGTCTGAGGTAGTCTGTAAAGGCTGGGGTTAGAAGAGGAAATGCTGATGTCAGAAGAAGCTGCATCAGTCCTGGCTGGGAGGGCAGGACCAGGCCACTGGTATCACTGCCAGAGGCAGAGAAGAAGGCTGGTGTGCTGTCCATGGTGATGCAATACTCTTGGCCAGACAGTTCCTGTGAACATCTTGTGGGTTGCACGCACTCAGTTGGCTGACATGTTTAGAGTACACATGCAGCCCGAGCACTGTCATAGAGTGTGGGAGGAAGACCCTACCCTCAAGTGCCTTAGACCTTCACAGCCTAATGCTCATGTGGTAACATGTGGAATGGATTGTTTTGGTTTTCTGTAATACAACATTGTTTTGACAATCCAGGCTAAATAGCTATTATCCAATCAGACTGTGTGCAGGGATCATATCTAAGCTCTTCATGTGGCCCTGACTTGGGAAATATTTTCCTTTCTCAGATGCTAATCCTCTTTTGGCTCTCCCCCTGCCCCCACCACTTCATCTTTCCTGTCACGATTTTTTCTTTACTAGCCCTGGTTATATCAATATCTAATAGCTATAGCATATATAAATATTTCCCCAAGAATAGTGTAACTTTGCAGATCTGGTACATAATAAAATTTCTGACACCACCATTATGATACAGTTGTAAATCTTCAGCACGGTGACACGTGGATACAAAAGTGATTGCTGCCATTAGACTGGGTCTCCTTGCTAGGCCGCCCAGCCTAGGACTGTTGTTTAAGGAGCTGGGAGAGCTCTCTGTTGTCTTCAGGTTAAAGCTTTGTTTTAAGGCATCTGGTGCATCATATGATAGTAGTTTGATTTCAGGAAGCCCCACATGGGCCCATAATTTACCCTCTGATGCTCCCTTCACGGAGAGCCTTACTAGAGTTTCCATTTCCTGGTAGAAAGGCAGTTTTCTGAAAAGTACCATGTTTTAAAATGTTTTAATTGAATTCAATTAAGGGTCCATGAGTACAGATTAGTTATTAGAACAATATTACACTTCTTAAAAGTTTTCATAAGCCTTAAAAAAGCGAAATGTGGCTGAGATTTATTGCAATGGGTGCCATGAGTCCACTGTGACATCACTTCAGAACCTCTTATGGATTGGGTTTTGAGAGTGAGCTGTAGAGATGTTCAGCTGTTAGGAACACTACTCATAGTTTGCCTATCAAAAGTATAATTCCTTGCATAGTGGGATCTATAGGCACTCTACCCCAGGTTTGTCCCTCAGCAGGCTGTCTTCCTGCCATGCAAGCAGGCAAGCTTGCATGTGCTCCAAGCCTCCTGATAGTTTCCCTTTGTTTTCAGCCCTGTTGATCGAGGCTCTGAGTAATGAAGCCAAGTGTATACTTGCACTCCTGTCCTATTTTTTATTTTACTGTATTTTTAAGTCATTATTGTAAAGCAATATGAGTTTATCTCTTTTTTTCTGACAGTCTAAGGATGTCAGTGGAGGATGCTATCCCAATAGACATTCACCGAAGACCTCACATATAGCTCTATGCAAACTGCAGGACTGAGGGTCAAATTTCCTAGGATTATCTGACACAACTGTAGGAAATTCCTGATGATAATCACTTAAAACAATCAGGAGGGTAGGGGGAGTATGGTCTTTAGAGTATCCTTCATAGCGTTCAACATTGTGCATGAGTTTTGTGAAACCCAGAATAGCTATGGTATGAAAACATAAAGAACTGTAATGAAGAACTCTACTCAACTCATCACATGACTGCCTGTGACTATGGGCTGGTAAGAGATGCTGGCCAGGGGGCATGGGCTGTGTGTGCCTGGGAGGCCTTTACAGAAGGGGCTGAGAAACTGCAGGTTCACAGACGACTACTGGAACCACTAGAATCTACAAGGTCCATTCCCCATCAAAATACAAGCTTTCATACCACAGCTATTCTGGGTTTCACAAAACTCATGCACAATGTTGAACGCTATGAAGGATACTCTAAAGACCACACTCCCCCTACCCTCCTGATTGTTTTAAGTGGTTATCATCAGGAATTTTCTACAGTTGTGTCAGATAACCCTAGGAAATTTGACCTCAGTCCTGCAGTTTGCATAGAGCTATATGTGAGGTCTTCGGTGAATGTCTATTGGGATAGCATCCTCCACTGACATCCTTAGACTGTCAGAAAAAAAGAGATAAACTCATATTGCTTTACAATAATAATTTAAAAATACAGTAAAATAAAAATAGGACAGGAGCTGAGAAGAAGGTATATCCTTTTGTTTTAGGATAAAATGTTCTGTAGTTATCTGTTAAATCCATTTGTTTCATAACTAACCAGTACCCCTGGAGCTCATGTCTCTAGCTGCATATGTAGCAGAAGATGGCCTAGTCGGCCATCATTGGGAAGAGAGACCCCTTGGTCTTGCAAACTTTATATGCCTCAGTACAGGGGAACACCAGAGCCAAGAGGTGGGAGTGGGTGGGTAGGGGAGTGGGGGGGGGAAGGGTATGGGGGACTTTTGGGATAGCATTTGAAATGTAAATAAAGAAAATACCTAATTTAAAAAAATGAAAAAAAAATAGGACAGGAGTGCAAGTACACATGTGCACACTCACACTTGATTCAGGAATTCCTATTGGAAATATGTGTTGTCATTTGGATAGGGTTTTGCTGTTTTTGTATTTGCTTTTGAGAAGGGAACACTATATAGTAAATGTAGATGTGGGCTCATGGATGTGTGACACCCCCAAGCTAGGCCTGTAGTGTCTCTCCCTGAAGTGCTGGAGAAGATCTTGGACTTGGGTGAAGCAGTCAGGCAGCCAAGGCAACAGAGGCAGGCGTGAGTGAGAGATGCCCAGTCTCCTGCCTGTCTCCTTGCTCACATACTGTAGTCAAGGGGGTGAGACTCCATAAGGTGCTGCTCACCTGAGTCCTAATGGTTCCCTTCTGGTTTTCTCCTCAGCTTTCCATGAAGTCTCAGTTTACCCAAAGAAGGAACTTCCCTTCTTTATCCTCTTCACTGCTGGACTGTGCTCCTTCACAGCCATGCTGGCCCTCCTGACACATCAGTTTCCGGAACTCATGGGAGTCTTCGCAAAAGCTGTGAGTGCTCACTGAGAAGGGGGACTTAGGCAATGGACTGGTGGACAAAGGAAGCCAAGGGAAGGAGCCAGAGGGGAAGGGGCTGAAGAGTCATTTAGTTTTCATGATCATCTGGGCAATCGAGGGCTGGGGGTGGGGATGGGGGCAAGTGAGAGCAAAGGGTTAGTTCTGGCCTTCCCTTATTTCCCAAAGAAATCCTCAGCACCTTCCAGAGAGTGCAGGAAGTCCAAAGGAAGATAGAATTTAGGGAATCCTCACAAATGAGAAATGGGCGGGGCATGTATAACTGAATGGCACTTTCTAATCCTGAGATACTGTGAATCTTTCATTCATGATATTTTGTTCCCCAGGATTATTTATGTGGTGTTCTTACTGCCTACAGACCCTTGGGCTGTGTGGGTATGAACTGTGAGAATGTGAGAATGCTGGTAGTGGAAGGGAACCAAGATGACATTCAGGAATAGGAAAACTCCACACAGAGCCTTGGGAGAGGGGGAGAGACAACCCTAGAAGAAAGTGTCTGCCTTGCTTGCTAAGAACTGCTTTCCCCTGAAGAGGCCTGATCATGTCTGTCAGACCATGCCGGTGACCATCCTAATTTTTTAGCACAGTGAGCTGTGAGATAGAGGAAGCAGAGAGGAAAACACGAGTTACTAACTCCCAGCCCTCTGATTTCAAGATGGATGGGATCAGCAGGGATGGCCTGTCTCCTTACTTCTGCCTCTAAAGTGGCCCTGCCAGGTCCTGAGTCAGTTCCTCAACCACAAACTCCCTGCTCTCTCAAGCCCCTCCCTGCCAGGCAGCTGCCCAGGTCAGCCTCCTAAAGCTGTCTCACCTCTGTCTGGTATACAAACATGAGAAGAGATTTCTACATTTCCAGTAAGCATGCCACTTCCCAGCCTTTATCCACTAGTTCCCCGTGATTTCAGGACAAAAATCTCAGTCCTTTTGCTTGCCCTAAAGGAGCTTTCTTTCTTGTAGTGGCCCTTTGATGACCTTGTTACCTCATACCTCACGGTTCTTACACAGAGCCCAGTTTTCAGCCATAGTGAAGCTCACAATTCCCAGATGCACCAGGCCTGTGCACCTCAGTGCCTTTACACATGTACTTTGTTATGCATTTGATGCCTACCTAAAGACCTATTTCTTCTCTAATGCTGCATTCATTTCTCTGAAGTTGAGGAGCATGTCTCCATGTTCCCACAGAGCTCCATGAAGGCCCATGTTAGCACCTATAATTGATGAAAAATTGTCTGTGCCCCTTTAGACTGTAGTCTTTGAAACCAAGTCTGTACCTTTCTCACATCTGTATTTCCAAAGCTTTGTACAGAGCCTTGATCACTGTAGGCTCTCAACCAATGACTGTTAAATGAATGAATAGCAACAGTCTTTGCAGAAAAAAGCAAACAGCATAAAAATCAGATACCATTTAGTGTTTCTTCCCTTCTCTTCCCTTGTGATCATAAACCCTTACAGGTTAAAGGGTCCTCAAACAAAGTATCTTCCACTGTGGCTACGAAAGGGCATCTAAGTACATCAAAAATACTGCTGTGCACAGGCTCACAGTAAATGTCCTTGTGCACAGGCTCACAGTGAATGTCCTTGTGCACAGGCTCACAGTGAATACCCCTGTGCATGGGCTCACGGTGAATGCCGCTGTGCACAGGCTCACAGTGAATGTCCTTGTGCACAGGCTCACAGTGAATATACCCCTGTGCATGGGCTCACAGTGAATGCCGCTGTGCATGGGTTTTCCCTGTTTAACATGGCACCTATTGCACCGATGGCCATTCCGAGCTCTATCATGTAGCACTCACAACCCTTCCTTTCACTTCTATTTACACTCATTTCACACTCTGGGAGCTCACCATAGAAATCTGCTTTTCCTAGCAGATTCTCAGGACAGCTTCTCTACACAAGGCCAACTTGAACTCCCTCCTTCCTTCGGGGAAATAAGTTTTCTTATATTGCCTACATATTTTCCCAAATCAGCATTACCAAGCTGCTGCCCTAGATGCCTTGGGTCCCAGGCCTGTGCTGTCCGTTGTCTCCGCTGCAGCTAGCCTCTGAGAGAGAGGAGTTGGCAGAGATTAGGGTATAATGCCATTAAAATGTGTAGTCGGAATGTAGTTCTGGAACTAGACGGTTACTGTTCCCATGGTTTGGTTTCCCCTTTAAACACTCTTAAAACTCGTACAAAAGCACCTCATTGTCCCAATGTTCAGTATTAAGCTGGCAGATAACCCTTGCTGGGGTACAGGATCTCCATGGCCCTTAGCCTCTAGTGCTCCAATAGTGGAATAGTGTTTGTGGCCATACCATCAACATTCAGAATCCTGATGGTCACACCAGGAATCGTATTTTTAGCAGTGACCCCACAACCCACTTGAGGGTGGAAGCTAAAGATTTTACTCCCTTCTAAGGAATCTGGCTTTATGAAAGGTAAACCTTTAAGAGGTCATATGAGGTTATGTCATAGCTATTCAAGTGACAGCTGTCCAGAATTAGTAGTTTCAGTCTGTCTGTACTTTTGAACACCAATGGAGCTTAAAGATTACTGGTAACTGCCCTCCCTCGGGCCTCTTGCCTACTTGACCCAATGCAGCATAGGCATTAGAGTTTTGAGACCTGGAGACTCAGGTCTACAGTCACAGCTGAAAAGCACAATACTGAGCGGATGGTAGCCAGCAAAGGGATCAGAAGGAGAGCAGAGAGCAAATAGATTCTCTAGCCAGGTCATAGAGCAGTCTCTTCAGAAAC
This sequence comes from Mus caroli, assembly GCF_978045245.1. Classification (NCBI taxonomy): domain Eukaryota; kingdom Metazoa; phylum Chordata; class Mammalia; order Rodentia; family Muridae; genus Mus; species Mus caroli. Next base: position 131,674,609 of record NW_028227262.1, on the reverse strand, counting down.
CTGGGCGGTTAGCACTGGCTGTTCTCCTCACTATTTCCAGAGCATCAGTCTTCCATCTGGAATCAAAGGACTGGATGAACTAGATTGGCTTTGCATGTTCCTGCTCTTTACCATGGCTTGGTTCTGTGGTCAACTACCGCTATTAACAAGCATGCTTGTAAACCTCTACCCAGAGGATCAAGGCTGCCTCACCCTTTAAGGAGCTCTACCCCTGTCCACTCTGGGGAGGACTAGGAAGAGAGGAAGCTGGGCAGCCCCGTGAAGAAGGCTGGGGATCTCAGGAGGACCAGTGTGTCTTTGGCAGCAGACTCTTCATCTGCACCTCCTCACTCCATCAGACCTCCAAAAGCCCTGCCCAACACCTGGGGGTTATCACCCTGCCCCACAGGCTGTCTGCAGCCATTTGCAGCCTGAGAAAGTGATGGCTTCAGGCCTCTCCTGAGATAATGCCCTGGGTGTGATGACTTTTAGTAGATGCAGAGAGATTGCACTGCCACCCTCCAGGCTCCACAGCGTGGGAACTCTTGCATGTTTGTTCACTAACACAGCCAGTCCCAGCACCCTTAGACAGTGAGTCACTGGAGAGGCGTGAGTAGAGAGGCTGAGACTGGCTGCCTACAATCTAATCTACCTCGATGACTTAGGACTAACTCTTGCTAGAATGTTTGGTTCTTAAGATAAGGCAGCTCATATAAGTAAGCTATCATCCAGGCCCGGCTCTTCTCAGAATGTGGGGAGGTCAGCACTCTGACCCCTCCTGCTCTTGAGGGCCTGTCTTTCCTCCTCGGCTCTCACTCCTCTGAGACTGCACCCCCTAACTTCTGTCTCATCTTCATTTATAGGCCTGCACTCTTTGAAGTCTGATATTGATTACAGTGGGATGTCAATTGTCTGCTTGCGACAGGGCACCTGGAACCTATTCAGATAAGCAAGAGGTTTCCACTGTGAACCCAACGAGCTTTGAGCTGTGACCTTGCTCTCGGTGACAGTGTCTTGGGAAAGGGAGGATGAGGCGATTGAAGTGCCACTCTCTCCTTTTTTATGAGCTCAGTTGCGTTTTCTCAGCAGTGGACACTAATTGAGTTATGGGACACTTGGGTTAGAAATCTGACCACGGCTCTCTGCCCTCTGGACAGAGGCTTTAGACATTGGGACAGAGGAGTTGATCCCAGTTGCCTGGTTTGGCTCATTCAGATTTAACTCTTTAGGTAATACATTTTCCTTTTAGTCTAGAAATGAAACTGCTGTTTCTCTTCAAGCATTATTAGGTTTCTGGTCAAAGGTCCTGATGGTTTTTCATACAGCTAAAGTACCAGCTGAGTGTCCTGAGGCACCTGAGGAGCAAGGCACGAGCCCTCAAACCTCTGTAACTCCCGACAAGAGCCACGGACGGACCTTGGGCTGCCAGTGATCGGAAGGCCGTGGGCACTTCACAGGCCTCTTTGCTATGTAGCTTCTTCTTTGTAGGTGTGGACAGGGAGAAGGGTGGGGAAGGGTCTTAAGAAGGAAGGTGGCCTGGGTATGAGAGGGGCACATCTCAGCTGGGCTTCTGTAAGGAAATACATGAGGCTATCCAGGGAGATGCTCAAAGGGGGCCTTCCTCAGTCACCCATTCGGGATATAAGGAAGAAAGAATAAGTCATTACACACAGGGGGACTGGAGCAGAGTGTCATCCTTCATATAACCTCAGTGGGAAGAACAGATGTAGTATAGCAAGGAAGACCACTGTATCTTGGCATGCAGTGGGGGAAAAGGAGGATATAGACCTCAGAGTGAAGCTTCTGGTCTCAGTCAAGTTAATGCTCCCCAGAAACACAAAGCACACAACCAAAGCTGGTCTTCACTTTGAAGTTAGGTGATGACATTGTCTTCCTGCTGCACTCTGGTTGAGCTGAGCCCCCTCCTGCTCCCTCTGGTGCCCACACATTAGGGTGTGGGACTGTGCAGGGTACAACCTTTGAGGGTCTCCTCCCATGGCTCTGGCTCAGGGCTTACTGAGTGCTTCTGCTCCCAAATCTGCTCAGTACAGCCACTAGCCATGTCACCGTGCTTATTGACCTGTGCTTTTCCAACGCCTGCTAGAATCTCTGATGCATCCCCATGGCTTACCACTTGCATTCTCTTTATGGAACTGAGTACTGTATGCAAACACTGCCACCTTTGTAGCTTTGGTCATCTATCATTGTGTATCTACCTCTCACTGTGCATACCACAGACACTTGTACCCATATAACTTGTAAGTGCAGTTTTATACTAATAGTGAAGTCAGCACGCTTGGTCCATATCATCCTTTTAAGTGCAGGATATTGGTGAAGATTTCAGAGGCAGCCAGGCGGGGATCATCCCCAGGCCCGGTGTTTCTCTCCACAATGCTTTCCAGCCTTCTTCATGATGGAACACAGCCCATTGCTAAACTGGGAAGGATGGATAATCCATCCTCAGGTTCTCAACCTTCCTAATGCTGTGACCCTTTAATACAAGTAATTCCTCATGCTACAGCACCCCCCAACCGTAAAGTCATTTCCGTTGCTACTTTATAATTTTGCTACTGTTATTGATCATAATGTAAATCCCTGTGTTTTCTGAGAGGTCTTATGCCAGACCCTGTGAAAGGGTGATGCCCACAGGTTGAGAAGAGCTGTCGGAGGCTAACTCTCCTAAGTCTTTTGGCATACTCACAAAAGGATATTTTCAGAATATCAGAAACTGTGAACCTAACACCCTCTGAGCAGTGAATCCCCACACCTGGGGCTGCCTATTTTTCAACTGCACATCAAGCTGGCACTCAAGGCTGCCAGTCAGTCTGAACTCAGCTTGTATTCCAATGGACCTGAGCTACTCACCATCTGACGGTTTCCTTTTCCATATTCTGACCATTAGTTAGACCTAGAGTGTCCACTTCGTGCAGACCTACAATGTGGGCACTGACAGCACACCTCCTGACAGTTCTTCCATCCGGTGGAGTCTGTTGATCTTCTCAACACTTCTCTGCTCTTCTCCAGCCTGACTTCTCTTCCTTTTCTGAGCACCCCTGGGCGTCTACCCTAACTGCTACCATGACCTATATGTACAACTTTACTCTGTCCACATCTTAATGTCTGTGCTCCCTCTATCCCTTGTCTTTGAGGCTTCAAGAGAGGAAGTTTTATGTGAGGGTCTTTTTTTCTTATGTAGTACTTAATTGCCAAGCAACTGTATCTAATTGATTTAAAAAAATAGAATAAAGAAACTTTACCAAGTTTCTGATGATGCAGCTACAATGTGTGTTATCGGCCTTCTTGATAGGTATGTTCCATACACATTAAATACACAGACACATGTATACATGCACACACACACACACGTACACACACACTCACACCCACAAACACACACCCCATCCTGAGCTCTTTGAATTTGGGACACTTGACTTTCATATCTCTTACTTTGAAGATTCAAAACTCATAGAATATGTGGCCAGTAAGGGTAATGCTATATGCTTCCTGGCTGCACTACCTACTAATTTTGCTTGTACTCAGAACCATGTTCCCACTGCATGTTTCTATTTACTCGGAAGTAAAATCTGTTTTGGTATTGGCAGTACTGTGCTCTGGATAGTGATTAGGGCAAAAGAAGACACACAATAAAGAACAAGGTGTTAAAGGTCAGCAAGCCAAGGCCTCGGTTCTCAGCAGACAGAAGACAGTCCTTCTCAATCCTGACCTCTCCCCTGAACAGACATCTCTCCTGCAAGCTTCTCCAAGTCAGCTGTTCACAGGAGCATCATCAGAATAAATTTGAAATTATGATTAGTATCTGATAAGGCAAAATGTATTTCTTAAAAGACACATCGTTAATCACTGTCTGTATTTAGTTCCCAGAGGCCCATTCAACAGCCCTTCCTGGAGGACAAGGCCTCCCAGGGTGCCAGCCTGCTGCTCTCTCCCCAGCTCTCTGACACATGACACAAAACATGCTGTTTAGGCTGTGCTTGGAATACACCAGGAAACCAAAGCAATCTGGCATCACAAACCTGGCTCTTTATATTCCCTTTTCCATTTAAAGTAGGCTGTAGAGCCAGCTAGACAATCAAGTAGCCTAGGTTGTCACCATTGTGTCGCTCCTAGGTCCACTTGATACCGATCCATCATCCTCTTGGAAGATATCCATCTTAATAGGCAGGGGTAAACTCTGAACACTGCTAGCATCTTAGGAACTGGGGCAGATGTCAGAGGGCTGAAGGAGGCTGTCAGCAGACACTTCCTTCTTATCTGTCCTGCTGGGGGTGGGGCTGGAATGCATCTTCCACTTTCCCCGACATTTCCTGTAAACATGAGGGGTGTACATTCATGAGGCGTTCAGAGTGGAACATCCTAAGATGCAGGCGTGCGCGGGAGAGTTGACCTTCGTCTTGGACAAGCTTTCTCCTGACTGCTGTTTTTCTGATTTCCTTGCAGTTCCTCAGCACTTTGTTTGCCCCCTTGAACTTTGTTATGGAGAAAGTGGAAAGCATCCTCCCCTCCAGTTTGTGGCATCAGCTGACACGGATCTGAGGGAGCCTCCCATCCTTCACTTTCCACACCATCCACCATCTCTTCTGTGCCAACTTCTCATGGACCGCAAGAAAGCATGACTTTGAAAAAGGGAAACCATTCTGAGATTTTAAACTGTTCATGGACTATCAGTTCCTTATTAAAGGCTGGTTTTGTTGTACAAAATTTATTGATGTTCAGTTCTATTTTATTTTGCCTTCAAAACTGACTGATCAAAAAGTAAAAAAATAAATAAATAAACTTTTGTGTATTGCAAGAACCTGTGTCGTCTTCTATCTTTATTCTAACCCTATACTTTTCAGTGTTCCCAGTAAACTAGTGGGTGTATGCTATTCTTCAAGGATATGGGTTCTGCAAAACCCATACTGATTTTCTTTGCTGGCAGAACTCGTCTCTCTGCAGAGCCCAGAGCTCATGACTTGGTGGCTGGGGAGACTGTTCAGGGGTGGAGTACTTACTTGCCTTGCATGGGACCCTGGTTTCTGTGTGCCCAACATTACAAAGACAAACGAATAAACAACAAGAAAGGAAAGGATGTAAATAGAGTCACAAAAGCACTAGCCCCAAACAGAGTGTGCGCACATGCTAAACAGGCACAGGGAAGTCAGGTTTTCAAGGTGGGTGTAAGCTCCATGGAAACACCCATCTGTGCCTCAGTAGGTTGTTACAGCTTTGCGGACAAGAAGCCACAGACCAGCAGTCTGTCCCAGAACCTGGCTGCTTAAACCCTTGTTGCCGTCTCAAACACTTCATCCAAGAGTACCTTTTAAGCTTTCTCATGTTTGCATTTCTGACACTTTCATCTGAGCATTCTTTGAGTATTTTACTGATCTGAACCAAAATGATGATTTGTCCTCACCACCTCTCAGAGCTTTGTGCATGATTCAAACCTAGCAGAGCATCTGGCTTCAGTTAAGCAAAAGAAGAAAAATAAACAAACACAAGTCCTCCATCTAAAGTGAAAAGTACCTTTATGTAACATCTCAATCCAGTGTGTCTTTTGCACACTTCCCCCTTTGATTTAGAATCCTACTCTCCCTCAGGCACATCAAGGCAGGTAGTGTTCTGGGAAGCAGCGGCCAGTCTCCTCTCAGGGCTTGAGATCCTGGTCTCTGCCCCAGAGCAGTGAGATGGGTTGGTAATTTGCAGGGCTAACTTTTCTTTGTATGTATTTTGTGCAAACCCATGATGAGAATGTACAGCTGGCTTCTGTTCTTACAGAACTTATCTGGTGCGAGGTTGACCCCATATACATACCAGTAGTGTTGCTCTTGGGAGTAGGGGCTATCCTTGCCTTGCTGACAACTCGTGACACAGAGTGGATGCTCAAGTGATTATGTGAGTCAGGTGGTATAGCACATGACAGGCACAATAAACTTTGATCTGTGCTGGAGGAGAATGGTTTCAGATGAGAAGGACCAGGGAAGGCTTAGAAGTATAATTTTTGAGCTGAACAAACAAATTATCTAATGCAATTCTTTAATTTAATAGATGAGGAAATCAGAGCTTTTGGTCTGCTGGGGCTGAGACTCTGGACTGCGATAAGTTCTGAAGGAGAGGCTTGTGAGAAGTAAGCAGTGTGAAGTGGAAATGGCCCAAAGCCAGTTGTTGCTAGAAACCTTGAGTTGTAGGAAATGAAGCCAAGGAATGCAAGATAAAGTGTGTGTGTGTGTGTGTGTGTGTGTGTGTGTGTGTGTGTGTGTGTGTGTGTGTTTATTATACAAGGTCTCTCCATAGCTCACACTGGCCTCTCAATCCTCTGCCTGTCCTCCAGAGTTCTCAGATGTCATGTGTATGCCACCATGTCCAGCTAAAAGATGGATTTAAATATGCCTAGCAAATTTGAGAATTAGGATGCTAGAGCAGATTCATGGCATAATGGGCAAAACTGGCTTTTTGGGGAAGAAAATAATGAATGGGAAAGACTAAGTAGACACATAATGGAGACAGATGAACGGGGGCTGTTGGAAGAAATGAGTTCTGGGACTAACAGGCTAATGAAGGAAGGTACCAGAAAAGTATGGGTACTTGAGGAAGGGTAGCAGATTTTGTGAACTTACTAGATCCTCACCCAATAACCCACAGTCATTTTTCCAGCAGAGACCAGAATCCTCTATCTTCCTTTCCTCTATTTACCACTCAGTTACTCAACCCTCCTCTCCAGGGTGCCCAAGGCTTCCCCTGTAGTGCTGGTCACACCACACACACACGCACACACACACACACACACTTGTTTTGCTGTTTCAAAGGACTGACACCCAAATCATCTCTATTTGAAAAGGTTAATGCAAACCTATTGAGAGACACAGTCAGGACAACCAAATTAACTAGAGTTCTTAAGTTCACCGTGTTTGTACAACTCCCCCCCCCCCACACACACACACATCTTGCCCCAGGTTGAGAGATCTGACTTTTCACTGAGATGGTGATGAACTCAGGTTGTGTTCTGCCTTCTGCTTTTTGTCCCCTCCCAAGGCTGTATCAAAGCTCATTTTAAGGAGCTTTCTTCTATGAAGACTCTTCTATCCAAACATTAAGTGTCCAGTCATCCGTTGTGTGTTTGCTAGAATATAAATGCAGTCATTCTGAGTTTAATGGCAATAGGTCAAAACTAGCCGTGTTTAACAATGTACAAGGGGGAACACTGTACATGATACATGGCAATATAAAATTATCTGTAAGTTTGCTTTCACATTCATTTGACAGCACTTAGTAATGCCAAAGTTTATAAAAGAGTTGAGCAAGCTTATACATACTTTAATATAGCCTTCAATAATTAAACATTAATTATCAGTTTATCCAGGCCTGGATAAATTGAAACCAGACACATCTGATTTTAGTGTTTGGTTATTGGGAGTGGTTTTTTAATTATTATCTTTTTAACTACCTGCTGTGGAATCAGTTTATGTGATTTTTTTTCTTGAATTGATGGACTATTTTTCTAGGAAATTACCATTTCCTCTAGGCATTCAATGTGTTACTATGAGGAGCACGCTATCAATTTGTCTGTTTCATCTCCTCTATATTTGCTAAGGATATTTCTCTCTTTTTCCTAGTTCTAATTGTATAGAGGTTTTCTTTTGTGTGAGTGGGTGTAACAGTGTAGAGGGGTGGGTGGGGCTGAGGGTACACTTACTCCTGGCCTGTGCATAGAGGCTAATTCTGATGTCCAGATAGAACGGTATCTCTAGAGCAGGACCCCTGGTGCCATCTATATCTTATCTGTGAATAGGACCTGGGAGAAGGTTCAGCTGCTGCTGCTGCTGTCGATGTCAGTGAAAGCTCTGCAGACATCAACGCCTCATCACGAGCCATCCTGGCTGGATTCGTTCTGAGGTTGTCTGATTTCTGGGCGGCATATGCTATGTCTGTGATAACTCGTACAGTGCTGACCTCTAGACATCTTGTGTTAGTCTGCCTTACATGGCAGTGCATTGCATAGATTCTTCTTTACATTATATAGACGTCTCTGACCATGGAATAACACTGTAGATACTGGCTGTGAAGTTGTGCACTTACACAGCACCAAGTCCTGTGACCATCCCTGGCAGGCCTTGCCTCGTTTATATATCTGTGGATATCCTGAAGTAGACTGAAAAGGAAGGGCAGGCAGGGTATTACTGAAAAAGCTGTGACCCAAGAACAACTTGGAGGTGAATGAAAGGAGTCTCTAAGTTCACGAATGCTCATCCCAAGGCAGTGGACTGGTCTGCAGTTTTGCAGTTACCCAGTCTGCCTGTCTAGTACTCAGCTAGCCACAGAGTACTAATCAGAATGAAGTTCTCCTTGCTTCAACCACTGACTGGGCAAAACAACCACTATGTGGGCTTAAGGCCACTTATCACCACTTATCTGATGATACTTAAACAAGTATAAACAAGGTGAATGAAAAATAAATATTAGTTTCATGGAGAACAAAAGATGTACATCTGGCCCTTGTGATACATGCCTATAAACTTGGCACTCCAGATATTGAGACAGGAGAATCAAGAGTTGAAAGCTAGCCAACAGAGAAGAACCCTTTTATTAAAAACAAACAAACAAACAAACAAAAAACAATAGATAGAAATATATACAAGTTTTGGAGTGTAAGTTCCTTCTTCCACTTTGCTATGAATGTTTCTTCTTTTTATTTTACAGATATTTGGAAGTTCCTGGTTTACATTTTTCTTAGGAATAAGCACTTGGAAGAATTCCTTAATAATTGTTTCTCCATTGCTCCCATCAAGGAATTAAATTTGGATACTATTCTACCACATCTAACAAAACACCAAAGATACTCAACTGTTTCCCTGAGTATAGTAGACTATAATATCCCATGCCCACAGTTACTGCCTAACTTTTGATCCTTTGTCTTGTTATTTTAAAGTATTGTAATTTCAAAAATGTCATATCGTAATTTCAAAAATATTATAAAATTATTTCTTCCACATGAGACTTCTGGGGTGGTGTTTACATGTTTGAGATATACTTGACGTCTGTCCACTAGCCCTTTCTGTCTATGACCATGCTTGTCACTCAGCTTACCAAGTCAAGCAGAGGCAAGTAAACGTGGCTCTGCGTGAGTGACCACAAAGAGGAACTTGAGATCCCCCATGACATCTGTCCCTGTGATGGCTTCTGCTCGGCAGCAGTAACAGCTTTGGCTAGGCTAGAAACTGAGAAGCATATAGACACTGGGAAGATCTAGACTGGCCATGAAGAAATCGCTTTTGTGGTTCTGGCTTTGGGGTACCAGAACAGCTACAGCCTGCTAGGCAGGAAGCAGTCAAGTCTTTCGGAATGTCCTACAAGTGTGCACATGCTCGGATGCTCTCTAAACCCTGACCCAGGTTCCGGGGGAGGGGGTCATCTTATCTTTTTGTTACTGCTGTTGTTGCTGTTGCAGTGATAAACACTGACAAGATCAACTTGAGACAGGAAAGGGTTTATTGACTTAGATATAGCAGTTCTTAACTGGGAGAGGCAAAGGCAGGAACTCAAGGTAGAAACTTGAGGAAGAAACCATGGGGGAATGTTGCTTCCCAGCCTGCTTCTCCTGGCTTTCCTCAGCTGCCTTTCTTACACAGCACAGGCCTGCATTCCTGGGAATAGTAGCACCCACAGTGGGTTGGGCCCTCCTGCATTAATAGTTAAGAAAGTCCCCCAAAGGCATGCACAAGCCAAACCCGACAGAGGCAATTCTTTAAGACTCCCTCTGCCCAGGTATATAACAAGTGGGCGAAAGCTGAGTATCACCAATGGACGCTTCTTTCCACAGACTTATATCTGGAGCATGGACAGATGTGCAGCCGCCTGACTGGATGAGCAGCCCAGAGGCTCAGCGAAGCCTGTCCACACAGGGTCCTCTTAGCCTCTCTGGGCACCATCCTTTCCTTGCAAGTGTGTAGGAGAGGCCCCGTTCTCTCATGAGGTTCTTGTGATCTCCCATTATACAGGTGGGTGAAAGAATTTCCTCACGGCCAACTTGAAAAGAGACACATGGGAAAGAGTTGGCCTGTGTCTCAATACTGGGACCCATCTTCCAGGAAAGGAATCTGAGTTTCTGTGAGCTACCTAAGGGAAAAATGAGGTGTCTGAAAGAAGATTAGGGGAAGGTGGAGAAATTTTGCTCTCCAAGGCCTGAGCATCCTGACTTTCTCTCTTTCACCTCTGTTCCTCCGAGGCTGTTCTAAAGCTGCTTCCAAACCCAAGGACTAAAGGTTAGATGTTATAATAAGAGAACTGCTCGTTATGCCACTTGTATAACAGTGAGGGCCACAGCCAGGGGCTATGGACAAAACCCATAACCTATATATGAATACGTATGTGTATGTGTATATGTGTGTTATAGAATTTTAATATATGTTATATATTTTTATAAAATATATGTTATGCATATTTAATATATATTAGAGCTTCTGTATTTGTGAATACCCATGTATGCTATAGTTTAGATGTGAGCTGTCTCACAGAAACCCATGTATTAAAGATTTAGTCCCTAGTACAGGCAGCAGGGTCATGGTAGAGATAAAAGATGCAGGGCCCAGTGGAAGGTCTCTTGTGATTGGGTGCATGCCTTTGAAGTGGACAAGAGCCCCCCTTTCTCCTTCTGTTGCTCACACCAGACCATGAGGTGAAGCCTCTTCTCTGCCACTGTTATGTGCTGCCACACACAGCCTCCACCAACGAACAATGGGGACAGTGAATCATGGACGAAAATCTTAAAAATAAGGTGTTTTATTTGCAAATTATCTTAGCTATTTCTTTTGTCACAATGATGGAAAATTAATATTAAATGGATAGACAGACAGACAGACAGAAAAATACCACAGGCATTCGTCTTTATACCTTCATGACTTAAAACTAGAAATTTTTATAATCTAGTCCCTAATTTTAAAATTGGGTCCCAACTCCATATGGGGCTTCACAATGGAATGTGAATGAAATGTTTCTGAAAATACAATGCGAGAAATAAATTCAAACTCATATGTGCAGTGAATCTGAGATGTCTCTGGCTGTGCCTCCATTGTATCACGTGACTGCACTGCAGCCCTGCTTCTGAACACAGGATGTGCACTTTGGTCGGCATGAACTATCACAATCAGTGAAGCCAACAAATGCTACCTACAGGCTGTGGTTTAGGTTCGAGATTATTATAGACATTTTGGTGTTTTGGCTGCACATACAATTTTCTGATCTTATGGAACCATAATAGTTAAATTCTGCAGATGAATGAGTTCCTATTTGCCTCCCATCTCCTCCAGTGTATAAGTATAAAGTTAGTATATCTCTTGATAATGTTATAATAGAATTCTTTGTTTGTTTTTAAAACCCGTGTATGAAAGACTGGTGAGAGAGTGCAGTGATTAAAATGTCCGCGGTTCAAGCATGAGAACTCGAGTTCAGATACCCAGCATCCATGTACAAAGCTGTGGGTGGCAGCATTCATGCAACCTTTGCACCAGGAAACAGAGACAGGATGATCACAAGAGCTGCTCCAAGGTTAGTGAGAGACCGTGGCTCAAAAATGATCCATGGAGAGTGATGGAGGAAGACACCAGATATTGATACTTCTGGTCTCCACACACATGAACAGGCATGAACACACACACACACACACACACACACAGAGAGAGAGAGAGAGAGAGAGAGAGAGAGAGAGAGTCTAAAAACTGGTAACAGAATTCAAGTTGAGTCTGAAGGTCTGATGATGGGGAGAGCCTGTGATGGAAAACCCAAGGGCTAAAGAGGCTAGGATGAGATTTCCTAGCTCAGGGAGGTATGCAGGGGGAAAGGCAAACTGCTTCAGCTCTGCCTGTGTGTGTGGCATACATACATACATATATACACACATGTGCATATGTGTGTGTTGTATACATACATACATACATACATACATACACACAAGTGTGTGGTCGTGTTTGTGTGGGTGTGTGGTATACATATATACATACATGTGCATATCTGTGTTGTATATATACATATATATACACACATTCATATACACATGCATACATACATGCATGCATACATACATACATACATACGTGTGTGTGTGTGTGTGTGATTGATTGATTGATTGAAGATTGAGGTGGGGCATGTACATGCTACGGTATCCATGGAAATCAAAAGACAACTTGCAGTAGTCAGTTCTTTCCTTCCACCATGTGGGTTCAGGGACTGAATTCGGTTGGTTAGGCTTGGTGGCAAGTGCCTTTACCTGCTCAGCTAACTCACTGGCCCTGGCTCTACCTTTACTACGCAGTTATTCAGTAGATGAAAAATGATGACATTCATATGGGGTGAAGGGATTCAAAACCTATCACTCCTAAAGCTGATCTCTGCCAATGTCATGAACAGACAAGGTTCAAATAACACTTCACCTGGAACCCATGTTCCACCCAGGTTGATGTATGTAACTTCGAATCCTCCAAATCACTCTGTAGCGAAGTCCCAGAACCTTTGTTCTTGTGAGCAGTGTTAGAAGCTGTATTGGAGCCCTGAGTCTCTGGGCATTGTTGCCCCTACTATGCTTCCTCGGTTTCTCTGACTCTCTACTTTCTCCTCTTACAAAGAGTACTTACTAACATTTAGCTGTGAGTGGTGACTGACACCTATAATCACAGCATTTGAAAGACTGAGGCAGGTGTGCCATTATGTTTCAGGCTAACCTGGGCTACACAGTGACACCTTATCTAACAGTAAGAAACAGCATGTGCATACATGCACACACACACACACCAAATATTTATCATTATCTTATATTATTTGCTGCAGAAACAATGGCCTGGAGTAGTACCTGGATTGGTTCCTGTGGGGAGCGGGTGTGGCAGCAGTCCCAAGAAGGGACTGCAGCTAAGTCTTATGACTTGCACCTGACTTCCTCACCTGAAAATAAGCCACAACCATCGTGAGAGCTGTGCAGGTGTACCAGGATACTGGCGAATCCATTTTGGTGGAGATATGCCCCTGCTGCCCTGATTAGCTGAAGCTGCGTACCTGGTGAGGTGACATAGCCTGCTGTGAGTGGATGGGAACTGAGAGTATATAAGAGTGAGAGGCCCAGGGTTCGAGGAAGATATGATGAAGAGGAGATATAGATGAAGGGGAGATATAGATGAAGAGAAAGAAGAGAGATGAAGACTGAAGTTTGCTGAATAAACTGTTGTTAGAAGGACTGGTGGTCGTGTTGTTCTTGCTGGTCGAGAGCGGATGCGACAGGTTCCCACAATCAAGACATGTAGTTGCTGTGTGCCATCTTATCCATCCAGGCTATGAGGAAATGAAGAGCAGGCTATGAGGAAGTCAGCAGCACAGGATTCAGAGAGACATCTCAGGGCATGCTCAGTCTGGAGTGCAACATACTTTCCCAAATGGGATTGTGCATTGTATGACCACTCCAGCCTGCCTGGGATCCTCCCATGTCTGCTCTATGAGTGATAGCTCTGAATTCTTTAGAATGTCTACCTGTCCATAAACACCAGTATAGCAAAGTGGATAAATTCAGGATTGGGGCAACTGACACAACTCAAGTATTCTTTGCACTCTCAGACACTAAAAAGCAAGCAAGCAAGCAAGCAAACAATCAAACAAATAAACAAAATGTAAGATTCAGCCTTCTGGCTGTGGCAATGGTGAACTCTACTAACTCTCACTCACTCTGGGAGTGCACCAAGTCAAAGTCTACCACGCTGGGTTTTCAGGAGCTCTACCACTAACCCCCAAGGCCTTTGGGTCATATATCTAGCAAATTATAGCTTACATTTTAAAAAGCAGGTTACTGACAAATAAGATGATCCCTCTGCAATGAAAGTCTGATGTCAGAGAGCGAAAATCCCCTGCTAACCGGGAACTCCCACGTCACTCATTCTATATTAATGATATTTACTCTCGTTTGTTGTTCTCGTTTCTTAAAAATGACTCCCCTGGTTGCAATGTTATGTTAAGCATATTACATGTTACTCCGAAGCCAGCTCATATATCGTGTCCCATTACACCCCGGGGTATACATTTCTGAATAGCTCACACTCCACAGTTACAGCTCCACATTAAATATGGGCTGCCACAAGTGGGGCCTGAGAGAGTTGTCTGTTCCACTCCCGGCTTCTTGTTTTCCCTGGAAGTTTTCCTCCTTCCATTGCTCACCCCTCGGGAAGGGCGTGCCTGCAGTAAGAAAAGTCTACCTGGGGAAGGTGAAAAGGATTTCTCTCTTGAGTTTTCTGGAAGGGAGAGTAGAAGTGGCATCTGGTTGACTGAGTGGCCTGTCACTTTCTGTGGGGACAGTGATGATTTGCACCTGCATGGCTCTGCTGATGGGACACAAAGGAGGTGCCAGAAACCATCACGGCCTTGGACAGAAAGCTGCAGTATCTTTCCTTCTGCAACATTAGCATCACCGGGAGTTTCTGTCCTCTACAGACATGGAGGTCTCATCTCCTTTGGCCAGCAGGCACTTGAGCATCTGGGTTGTAGGACCACTTAGAGATGGTTTTGGGGATTTAACAGGATGTAATCTTTCTAGTCTCTTCAGTCAAGCCCACCAGGGCAACACAGTGTTATTTGCATTGACTGTAGGATCCAAACTCTAATGAGCATCCACCTGCTTTCTTTGCTTCCTCCATCCAGCAGACATTATGCATTGGATTCCCTGCAGCTCTAAGAGTATCACAGAAAAAACTAACCGTCAAACTGCATGAGCTCACCATCATGGGAGACCAAGAGTCCTTGGGAACACGTTGTCGAGTACTGGGATGCGGGGTCTGGTGGCTGAAGCCAGTGCCTTCCCTTCTGGTGTGGTTCTTCAGCCTGCTAAACAGGCAAAAATCAGAAAGCTTGCATCACTGGAAGGCCTTGTGTGATACCTCTCAGTGGGCTCTGAACACCTTCAAAGGTGAACAAGTCAAGAGCCTCTTTTCTTGTATGCAATTTGGCCAGTTCTGACCCCTCCCCCTCATATGCTTCCTTCCATATTATCTGAACCATTCCCCAGCACAGTGTGACGAGCTGCAGGCACCTCTCTCTTTCAAGATAAGGGGATCTTCAGAGAAGAAGTGCTCACAATGGGACCAGGACACCAGAGTCCCTGGAGCTCGCAGAAGTTTCCCTTGACTACAAAGCTGAAAGCCTGAGACCCTTGACAAATTAGAATCAGATTGCATCCAAAATACATCACAGACTCTTGGAGCTTTCTGTCTCCATATAAGGAGCTGGCTAAGAGCTAGTTATCAGAGAGGTTCTTGAGGGCAAAGAGAACCTACAGTATACTTCAATTAGTTGAGCAGTCTCCAGCTCTCACGTGCCCACTGCTGTCACCAGGAGGGTCTAGCAGGCATTGAAATGGTTATTATTGTCATTACGTAAGTGAGAGCTCCTAAGGGCCCATCTCTTTTTGTCTTCAACTCCTCTGAGTATCTTTATTCATAGCATCTTAAACCTCCAAAAACTATTAGAGTCAAAAATTAGCCAAGCTATTAGCAAATAGGTATCTTCACAAAAATGTCAAACAAGACTGTTTAATAATCACTGGGCAACACAGCTAAGGACAAGACAAAGTCTACCCAGGAGAATCTGCCCACCTTCTCCAATGTGGCAAATAAGAACAGCAAACCTGGGCCACAGCAGCTATCCCAGGCTTTGACTTCAGTACCATATTCAGCAGTGCTTATGTCTACAGACAACTCACACCCAAGATCCAGAGCTTCACAATGTGGCCAGTGTATTCCTTTTGGGTCACAGTAGGAAACGGGTTTATACATGTACATTCTGAACTCATTAATATTTGTCTTCAAAATGCTCCCTAGATCTCTTTTGGTTCAGAAAGGGTTAACTAGGCATTTAAGAAACATATCTGAGTTTTGGAAGGTTAGCAGCTTTACTTACCCCATAAACAGATAAATAAGGTGATATAAAATGTGATACTGTAACCTTAGCTAACCACTGTTAGTTGGAACAGTCATAAACCCTAGAGATGGAGTTACTATTACCATTTTCCTAAGCCAATATGATTGCTAACCATATTTGAAATACTTAACCTTATACCCACAGAAACGTGTAGTTTTCATCTTCATTCTGTGACAACATCCACCCTGATGCCTTCCAAAAAAAGAAATAGCTTAGATGGGAAGCCACCAAAGAGAATTCTTAAAACATCTGATGAAGATGCAGAAGGGTAGCTTTCCAATCATTGGTGGCTTCTGGTGGAGGTATGGAAGGGGCAGGACTCAGTTCTATGTAACAGCAGACTGCTGAGAGTTTGGCCATGCTCCTTTGATATGTAGATAACATAAAGCAGCCTTTTTTTTTTTTTAATTTTGTGCTTTTTTTTTTTTAAGGGTAGTCCTGGTGGGTTTGTCATGGAAGGTCTGAGAAGGATTATGATGGGGTGACTGATGTGCAAGTCCCAGGGAATCAATGAAAGTGTTATGTGGGGGGGGGGGGAAGAGAAAGGTACTGAAGATAGGTCAACGCCCAGCACCCACATCAATAGCACTCAACTGAATCCAGCACTCAACTAAGTCCAGAGGGATCCAATACTCTCTTCTGGCTTCTGTGGGCACTGCACTCATGGATGAGGTCTTCTTTCCCTATTGCATTTCTCTCTCTCTCTCTCTCTCTCTCTCTCTCTCTCTCTCTATATATATATATATATATATATATATATATATATGTGTGTGTGTGTGTGTGTGTGTATGAATATATATGTATATGTGTGTGTGTGTGTATATATATATATATATATATATATATATATATATACACACACATATATATTGCTAATTTCATTTTAAAAACTACAACTGGATATAAAGTCACAAATTAACATCATTCCACTAGTAATAGATGATTTAAATATCCCACTTCCTTATACAAGTCATCTGGACCAAAAATAAACAAGGAAAGACCAGGATCAGTTGATATCATACACCAAGTGGACTTAATTGGTGTCTACAGAGTGTTCCACCTAAACACTAAAGAATATATATTCTTTTCAGTAGCACATGAAAACCTTTCTAAAATGGAACACATCCTGGAACATTCGACAAATTCAAAAGATTGAAATTACTTCCTGTATACAATCTGACCACAATACAATAAAACTTAAAACTGGCAGAAAAAAACACCTTTAGTAAATTCCAAATTCAAAAAGATTAAACAACCCATTACTAAATGATAAATGGGCCAAAGAAAGAAATAAAAACTTCCTGGAACAAAAATGGAAATGAAAATATAGTACAAAAAAAAATCTCTTGAACACATTGAAGGTGGCACTATGAAGGAAATCTATAGCTTTAGGTGTGTATATTTAAAAAATGAGAAAGAGCACAAATAAATGGCTAATGATACAACTGTTGTTGATACAACTGTTGTTGTATCATTAAGTTGATGATGAAAAATAATGAAATAATGAAAATAAAAAATCTATGACTACAAATAAAGAAAACAATACAGAGAATCGGCAATTTCAATAGCTGGTTCTTTGACAAGATAAACAAAATAGGAAGACTCTTAAACCAACTAGCCAGAAGAAGGAGAGGACTCAAATGAACCAAATCAGAAATGCATAGGGGACAATACAACAGACACTGAAGAAATTCGGAGTACTATAAGGGAATATTTATGTAAAGACACAATAAAAAAAAAAACTATATCCATGATTAACCCAGACTAACTTCTTGAATTCTTTGTATATATTGGATATTAGTCCTCTATCAGACTTAGGTTTGGTAAAGACCTTTTACCAATCTGTTGGATGCCTTTTTGTCTTATTGACAGTGTTCTTTGCCTTACAGAAACTTTGCAATTTTATGAGGTCCCATTTGTTAATCCTTGATCTTACAGTACAAGCTGTTGGTGTTCTGTTCAGGAATTTTTCCCCTGTGCCCATATATTTGAGGGTCTTCCCCACTTTCTCCTCTGTAATTTCAGTGTCCCTGGTTTTACAAGGAGTTCCTTGATCCACTTAGACTTGAGCTTTGTACAAGGAGATAAGAATGGATCAATTCGCATTCTTCTACATGCTGTCAATTGAGCCAGCACCATTTGTTGAAAATGCGGTCTTTTTTTTTTTTCACTGGATGGTTTTAGCTCCTTTGTCAAAGATCAAGTGACCATAGATGCATGGGTTTACTTCTGGTCTTCAATTCTATTCCATTGATCTACCTGTCTGTCACTGTACCAGTACCATGAAGTTAATCATAATTGCTCTGTACTACAGCTTGAGTTCAGGGATGGTGATTCCACCAGAGGTTCTTTTATTGTTGAGAATAGTTTTTGTTATCCTAGGTTTTTTGTTATTCCAGATGAATTTGCAAATTACCCTTTCTAACTCTGAAGAACTGAGTTGGAACTTTATGGGGATTGCATTGAATCTGTAGATTGCTTAGTGGATGGTTCTGGAGGATATCGTCCTGAGTGAGGTAACCCAATCTCAAAAGAACACACATGATATGTGCTCACTGATAAGTGGATATTAGCCCAGAAGCTTGGAATATCCAAGATACAGTTCGTAAAATGCATGAAACTCGAGAATAAGGAAGACCAAAGTGTGGATACTTCGGTCCTTCTTAAAAGGGGGAATAAAATACCCATGGAAGGAGTTACAGAGACAAAGTGTGAAGCAGATACTGAAGGAATGACCATCCAGAGACTGCCCCACTTGGGGATCCATCCCATAGACAACCATCAAAACCAGACACTATTGTGGATGCCAACAAGAGCTTGCTTGAAAGGAACTGTCTCCTGATAGGCTCTGTCATTGCCTGGCAAATACAGAAGTGGATGCTCACAGCCATCCATTGGATGGAGCACAGGGTCCCCAATGAAGAAGCTAGATAAAGGACCCAAGGAGCTGAAGGGATTTGCAGCCCCATAGGAGGAACAACAATATGAACTAACCAGTATCTCCAGAGCTCCCTGGGACTAAACCGCCAACCAAAGAAAACACATGGTGGGACTCATGGCTCTAGCTGCATATGTAGCAGAGGATGGCCTAGTTGGTCATCAATGGGAGGAGAGACCCTTGGTCCTGTGAAGGTTCTATGCCCCATTATAGGGAACTGCCAGGGCTGGGAAGTGGGAATGGGTAGGCTGGTGAGCAGGGGGAAGGGTGGATGGGGTAGGGAGTTTTCAGAGGGGAAACTAGGAAAGGGGATAATATTTGAAATGTAAATAAAGAAAATATCTTTTTTTTTTTAAGGAGTATACCTACTCAAGGAAGTAAAGGACCTATTCAATGGAAACTTAAGAATTCCGAAGAAGGAGACAGTAGAATATAAAAATACATTCCATGTTCATGGATTAGTATAACCAACATTGTGAAAATTATCAGTCTACCAAAAACTATTCACATATTCAAGATAATCTCAATCAAAATCCCCATATAGTTCTTCACAGAAATAGAAAAAAAAATCCCAAAATAAATGTGGAGCCACAAAGGATCCAGAATAGCCAAAATGATCCTGAGCAAAAAGAACAAAGGAGGGATTTTCAGTTCAGATATTAAGGTATATTACAGAGCCAATGTAATAGAAACAGTATGGCATTGGCACAAAAACAAACATGCAGACCCATGAAACAAAATCAAAGACCTAAACTGAGTACATGTGACTTTAACCACTTATGACTTGACAGAGACATCAAAAGATATGCTGGAAAACAGAAAGCATCTTCAACAAATGGTGTTGGGAGAACTCGATGTCCACATGGAGAAGAACCAGATTAGATCAGTACCTTGTACAAAGACTAACCCCAAACAGATCAAAGGCCTGAAACCTGAAACAGTGAAAGTGCTAGATGAATCTTAGGCAATATCTACCTGATACAGGTGTAGGAAAAGACTTCCTGAGAAGGACTTCATTGGCCCAAGAATTAGGGTCAATTATTGACAAATGGGGCTTCATGAAACTAAAAACCTTCTGCACAGTGAAAGAAACAATGAACTGGGTAAAGAGGAAGCCCATGCAATGAGAGAAATTCTCTGTTTTCTATACATCTCTTTTTTTTTTTTTAGTGGAAACATTAAAATTTATTCATTATTGATGAATTTAAAGAGTTCAGAAGAGGTACATTTAGTTGTTTCTTGTCTAAGCATATTTCTGTGGAAGAATTGTGCATTATTATTTTTAAATAGTGAGATGTATGTGCGACATAATGATCAGATTCAACAGACAAAGGCATAAATTGTCTTGGCTAGCGCAAAATAAAATTTTATAATTAAAATGTATCCTCACATTTTTTGGTGTGTTCCATGTTTTATAAGTTTATCATGAAATGAGTGGATGCATTTGAAATCAAAAGAAATAAACTAAGATGGGTTCCACATCTCATTTGTTGTTGTTGTTTTGTTTTGTTTTTAAGGCAGAGTTTCTCTGGGTAACATTCCTGACTGTCCAGAAACTTGCTTTGTAAAGCAGGCTGGCCTCAGATTCACAGAGATCCTCCTGCCTCTGCTTCCCTGGTGCTGGGATTAAAGGCGTTGGCCCCTACTCCTGGCCCTCTTCTCAGATTAATTGTGCTTAATCACTTCAATTTAGAATCATATAAGATAATCACCATTTTGAGGGAGGTGGAGTCATTAGTTATATGTAGATTACAATTAAATTTATCACAGTAGTAATGTCTAGTGAATATATCTTGCCCTTGCATATTATAAAAAGTCCTGCTTGAGCTGCAACAAGCACTAAGCTTCTGACAGGATCTAGACTTCTTGCAAAGACCATCCTTGCCTGCAAGAACCAGGTCTATTATAAAACCAATTGATATATTTGTAACACATTAATAACTCCTGCACCTATGTAGCAGAATTTTTCTCTAATTCATTGATTGGGTAATAAAAATGACAAGACGTCAATTACTGAGAGAGGAGGAGGCAGGACTTCTGGGTCTGAGAGAGGAAGAAGGAACAAAGAAAAGGGAATGTGCTTTTTTCGATGGAGAGGTGGGAGCAAAGCAGACAAAATATAGACCAGGGACTATTACACCAGGATCCGCCAACGGAAGATTTCTAACATCAAATAGTTGATGAATTCTGCACCCAGCGATTGTGTCATCTGTTGATTCTAAACTAAGATTTTTCTGGTGTTTTCCATTCCGTGGCCACTTAGGTGGGCCAGAGGGAAAGAACTTAGCTCAGGCGGAATTTGGCCAGGCTTTGGGAAGAATGGGCAAGGACTGAGCTCCAGAGGGGCTGGGAGTTCACACCCACACCTGCCCATGGGAACCCAGAGAGCCATCTCAGAGCTCTGGAGAGGCAGAGCCAGCATTGGTGGGAGAGACTTTGGCTACAGGAAGCATGAGGTCTCAGACTATGTGCGGGCTGTGAACAGACCGGTACCTAACCGGCAATAACGTGATTTGTTTTTTTGGTTTTATTTATTACACACAACACACCTAAGACTCAGGGAACATCATGGTAGAAGGGGCAGAAAGATTGTAAAAACTAGAGGACCAGGAACCCTGCTGTCTGTCAGATTGCATCTTCTAGACATGACCGGGAAGTTATGGCCAAAAAAATCTTATCTATGTGGGTACGTAAACACCGCATACATAATGACAATACTAGTTGACGTGCCAGTTTGGATAGGAAAATTTCACAAGTCCTCATACATAGATGAAGACAATCAGTGGTTGCTAAGAGAGGGAGAGTCAGTTTTCTCAAGGAAAAACTCCCTGAGAGGTTATCCAATCCTAAGTGATCAGCTTTAAATACAATAGTAAAAGTAAAAGACTCAATAATATATATGCAGTATATATACATAGTATATGTAATATATAATATTTTTTCTAGTTCTAATTTTGTCATGGAATTTTTTGGTTTTGGTGGTAGATAAAATGTATTCAACACTGACAGTGAAAAATTTAATGGAAACTTACAGCTTCCATTTTGAAATCTATTCTAACTGTGTCAAAGTTCATTGAGTTATATAGACATTGGATCTAGTTAATTTTAGTATGTGATATGTTTTTATTTATTTTAAAGTTTTAAAAATAAGGTTTATAGGAATGAAGGTATATTTTTATTAACAATGAACAGTAATTATGAAGATCAGGTCATGAATTTGAGAGGAAGATGGAGGAGGGGCCTGGGAAAACTTGTGGCTAGGAGAGCCTGGAGATTATGTAAATACTGTACTTGAGTATGACATTCTCAAAGTAAAATCAATACTTGACACTACTAATAAGGCCAAGAACCTGAGACTAAATAGATCGTGGCTGTTGCAGTAAATCTCCAACCCAAATATGCCCTAGCAATGGAAACACAACTCAATATGAATACATGCTGTGTGCCTAGATCGGGCAGATCTACCACTACACTACCATCTTCCCCATATAAGAGACCCCTTATAACTTGTGGTTTCTCCAGGCCATGTGCTTCTGCTCCACTTTTCTTCTCCTTCCTCCTCCTCTGCCTCCTCTCCCTCTTCCATTTTCTCTTCCTTCTCTCTCCCAACCTTCCTGCTCCACCTTCCCTTTTATCTGCCCAATCATCAGCTTTCCTTTATTTTACAAATTAATGTGGGAAGCAGGTTTACAGGAAATCACCTGAGTGCTGACTCATTCCTTGATCACAACCCCTCACAGGAGAATGGAATTAACATCAAATATAATTAGCTCCAGGGCTATCTGCAACACAGGTCACTGGGGGATTCCTATTTCTATTACTCTGATTAGGAAGCACGGTAATCAAATGACATAGTGATGTGCCCATAGAGCAGTCCATCAAGGCCTCAAAAATTAGATATCAAGAAACATGCCTAATTTTAAAAATGAGGTACAGCTATAAACAAAGAGTTCTCCAAAGGAGAAACCCAAACGACTGAGAAACACTTAAAGAAATGTTCACCAACAGATTGGGAAAGGATCTTTACCTATCGTAAATCAGATAGGGGACTAATATCCAATATATATAAAGAACTCAAGAAGGTGGACTCCAGAAAATCAAATAACCCCATTAAAAAATGGGGCTCAGAACTGAACAAAGAATTCTCACCTGAGGAATACCGAATGGCAGGGAAGCACCTGAAAAAATGTTCAACATCCTTAATCATCAGGGAAATGCAAATCAAAACAACCCTGAGATTCCACCTCACACTAGTCAGAATGGCTAAGATCAAAAATTCAGGTGACAGCAGATGCTGGCGAGGATGTGGAGAAAGAGGAACACTCCTCCATTGTTGGTGGGATTGCAAGCTTGTACAACCACTCTGGAAATCAGTCTGGCGGTTCCTTAGAAAATTGGACATAGTACTACCGGAGGATCCCGCAATACCTCTCCTGGGCATATATCCAGAAGATGTCCCAACTGGTAGGAAGGACACATGCTCCACTATGTTCATAGCAGCCTTATTTATAATAGCCAGAAGCTGGAAAGAACCCAGATGCCCCTCAACAGAGGAATGGATACAGAAATTATGGTACATTTACACAATGGAGTACTACTCAGCTATTAAAAAGAATGAATTTATGAAATTCCTAGCCAAATGGATGGACCTGGAGGGCATCATCCTGAGTGAGGTAACACAATCACAAAGGAACTCACACAATATGTACTCACTGATAAGCCCAAAACTTAGGATACCCAAGATATAAGATACAGTTTGCTAAACACATGAAACTCAAGAAGAATGAAGACTGAAGTGTGGACACTATGCCCCTCCTTAGAATTGGGAACAGAACACCCATGGAGGGAGTTACAGAGACAAAGTTTGGAGCTGTGATGAAAGGATGGACCATCTAGAGACTGCCATATTCAGAGATCCATCCCATGATCAGCATCTAAACGCTGACACCATTGCATTCACTAGCAAGATTTTGCTGAAAGGACCCAGATATAGCTGTCTCTTGTGAGACTATGCCAGGGCCTGGCAAACACAGAAGTGGATGCTCACAGTCAGCTAGTGAATGGATCACAGGGCCCCCAATGGAGGAGCTGGAGAAAGTACCGAAGGAGCTGAAGGGATCCGCAACCCTATGGGTGGAACAACATTATGAACTAACCAGTATCCCGGAGCTCTTGACTCTAGCTGCATATGTATCAAAAGATGGCCTAGTCGGCCAACCCTGGAAAGAGAGGCCCATTGGACATGCAAACTTTATATGCCCCAGTACAGGGGAACGCCAGGGCCAAAAAAATGGGAAAGGGTGGGTAGGGAAGTAGGGGGGAGGGTATGGGGGACTTTTGGGATAGCATTGGAAATGTAATTGAGGAAAAGATGTAATAAAAAAAAATCAGCTTGTAAAAAAAAAAAAAAAGAAAAAAAAGAAATGTTCAACAGCTGGGCGGCGGTGGCGCACGCAGGTGGATTTCTGAGTTCGAGGCCAGCCTGGTCTACAAAGTGAGCTCCAGGACAGCCAGAGCTATTCAGAGAAACCCTGTCTCGAAAAACCAAAAAAAAAAAAAAAAAAAAAAAAAAAAAAAAAAAAAAAAGAAATGTTCAACATTCTTAGTCATTAGGGAAATGCAAATCAAAACATTCAGATTTCATCTTACACTAGTCAAAATAGCTAAGATCAATAAAACAAATGACAGTTCACCCTGGCAAGGGTGTGGAGTAAGGGGAAAACTCCATTCCTGGTAGGAGCACAAATTTGTACAGTCATTATGGACATCAGTGTGGCAGTTTCTCAGGAGGAATCAGGAATTGGTCTACCTCAAGAACCAGATATACCAATCTTGAACATATACCTAAAGGATGCTTCATCCTACTACAGTGAAATTTGCTCAGCTATATTCATTGCTACTCTATTCACAGTAGCCAGAAATTGGGAACAACCTAGCTATCTCTCAACAGATGAATGGATAAAGAAAATGTGGTACCTTGCACAATGGATCTATACTCAACTATAAAAAAAAATGAAGTAATGAACTCTGCAGGTAAATAAATAAAACTAGAAAAATATAATCCAGGGTGAGGCTCTCCAGACCCAGAAAGACAAATATGGTATGCTTTCATTTATATGTTGATATTAGCTGTTAAGTCAATGATAACCAAGCTACAATCTGTAGAACCACAGAGGTTAGGAATAGAGGAAGGGACTTGTAGAGGGTGGCATGTAGATCTTCCTAGGAAAGGGAAGTAGAATAGATAGCTATGAATAGTTGTTGGATAGATGGTGGGGTGAACTGGAATGGAAGAATACAGGTATTCATTCAGAGGGAGATGAAAGAGGAAATATGGGGTGTGACAGCTAAAGTTAAGATCTGTTTGAGGGGTAGCATGAAAACCTAATACCACAAAAGCTTCACAAAATATACACACATATACATATATACATATACATATCTGAAGGGACTCTAAATAAAATTGTCAAATAACAGGGCAGACAGAGGCCCAGCTGGCCATCTGTTGTCACCAAATAAAGTTTCCAATACTGGAATTGGGTTACTTGTAATTGAGTTGTTGGCCATGGGAATGCCTAAACAATCGAGTCTGTTACCAAGACTATAGGTTGCTCTCCACAAACCAATGGCAATGTCCCACGCTGAAGAAAATGCCTATACAGCTCACCAAACAAGGGAAAATTGAACTGGTGCCTGCAGAGGCTTCAGACCTACATTCTAGCATTATTTGTACATGACAGTACTCTGCATGTTACCAAATAAGGAACGCAAGCACCAACCCAGCCACAAACCTTTTGCACAAACTCCTATAAGCTGCCAACCAATATTTGACTAGACCTAAGGCTCGCCCAACAAGGTGGAATTCATAACCAACATTGCTTGACTAACCAGGAACCAGAGACTAGATAGCCCAGAAACCTGGAGTAAAACTAAATACTACTATTTAAGCAAGCAAGCATGTAAACACAAAACCCCAAGAAAATGTAGCAATTTAAATGACTCCTAATGACAACCTATCAAACTCATAGATCAGTGTCTTGCTCAGCCATCATCAGAAAAGCTTCCTCCTCCTCCTGCAAGCAGATGGGAACAAATTCAGAACCACAGCCAGACACTATGCAGAGAGTAAAAGACCTCAGAACACTTGGGTCTGAATGGGACAACTCCATCAAGTCCCTCTCCTCCGAGATAAGGAATCTCATAAAAGAGAAGGCAGAAGGCAGTAGAAAAAGTGGGTTTGAAGTCACACCCCTAAACATCAAGTTAGTCAGCCTTCAATGGAATGACCCTGGTTATATCAATCACACTACAGAGCAGGTCCCAGGTCAGGTGTAGTGGCCAAGACAAATGGTCTCCAGACTTTACTAAGATGTCCGTGTTGTGCTGCTCTATTCAAGGAGGGCAAAAGAATATGAAGTGGGGAAGAGAGGCCCCTTGGTCTTGCAAACTTTATATGCCCCAGTACAGAGGAAACACCAGGGCCAAGAAATGGGAGTGGGTGGGTAGGGGAGTGGAGGTGGGGGGAGGGGGGTTATAGGGGACTTTCGGGATAGCATTTGAAATGTAAATGAAGTAAATAACTAATAAAAAATTGGAAAAAAGGAATATGAAGTGGGTAGGTGTGAGAGGAGATGGGGAGAAAGGAAAGAATATTGTTGAAATATATTGCACAAAAATCTAAAATATAGAAAATAAAACAAGACTAAAAAACAAACAAACAAGAAACCAAGAACTATTATTCAGTCTTTAAGCAAGGACATGCTATCATCTCTAACATGGGTACATATTGAGAGTATTATGCTTAGGGAAATAGACCAGAGTCATAGAAAGGTGTGGACTACATGAGTTCATTTGTAGCATAGTTCTAAAGTAGTCAAACCATAAAAGCAGAGTTGAACTAATGCCTTAGGGTCTGGCTAAAGATGGTATGGTTTCAGTAATGATGATTAAGTTCTATGGACCTATTTTACCAAATTGTGTTTATAATTAGCAATAATATGATGGGTATCTTATAAGGCAAGAAGTTAGATTGTATAGAAGTATTGTTAGAAGGTCATATTGTATATGTTTACCATAAATATATTTTTAAATTATTTATTTTTACTTTATGTGCATTGGTGTTTTACCTGCATGTATGTCTGTATAAGGGTTCACATATTGGAGTTACAGACAGTTGAGAGGTGCCATGTGGGTACTAGGAATTCAACCTGGGTCCTTTGGAAGAGCAGTCAGTGCTTTCAACCCCTGAACCATCTCTCTAGTCCCCCTGCCCCCAGCATTAAAGTATTTTAAAATAGCCTATACATTTGTGAAATGTCTTCTCCTTCTTTCATCTAATTACAGCCACACAGATGTGTGTTGATTCTGTTTACAGAATGAAAAGGAAGTTTATCCCGTAAGACAGGACATCTCACCTCATCATGTTGACATTTATCCAACGCTCCTGTGATTTTGTAAGAGGCCTGAGCTAGTGCATTTCACATCTCCATGTTATCTGTGTTAGCGTGACATGTTCTGCCCTGACTTGGGACAAGCAGAATGGCCACTAGCAAAGGAGTTCACCATTGTATCCCCCATGTTCTGCCCTGCCCTGGGACCAGCAGACTCTCTACTAGCAAAGGATCTCACCATTGTGTGCCCCTGATAAAGGAACTTCGCAGTGCCAGGACTCTGAGTCAAGAAAGCCTCTATTGTCTATAAGCAATAGAAAAGAGGCTAAGGCTTTTTCTGCCTTTAGTAATTAATTGACTTGGCACTGAACTGTGGTTGATTAGTTTCACTTCAACCTTCATAAAGTCTCTTATTAACAACTGCTGCACTCCTTGCTCTTAACATTTCCTGTACCTCACGCTGGAGACGTGCCCCAGCAGTTCAGAGCACGCAGGCTCAATTCGCAGCACCCACATGGAGTTTAAAGTTCTCTGGAACTCAGTTTCAGGGCATCTGGCACCCTCACACGCATATACATGTGGGCAAGACACTGGTGCACATACAATAAAAATAAATATAATCTTAAAAAAAAGTATTTTCCATTACTCTTTAAAACCACATGATAGCCGATTGAAGAAGGGAGAAACTGAGACAGAGAACCATTTTCTTGTAAGAGGACCTAGCTGGTGAGTTTGACTCAGAGGAGGTTTTCTTTGTTTTGTTTTTGTTTGTTTGTTTGTTTTTAACTATTCTCTTTCTCCTATCACAGGGTTTTGAGTCTTTGTGGTCCATTGAAGTCATAAGGTCCTTAGTGATCACGATTCCATTTGGACTTTCTGGTTTAACTGGCATGGAGTATATAACCTGGGCACCACATATGTAAGTAAATGGTGGTCCTCCGTGAGTCTTTTATGCGGAATAATTTGGAGAGCTTTGCCTTCGGTGGCTGAGAGCTCTTTTCTCCACGTTTCTCATAGTGTCCTGCCCATAGGGCACAGTATGTGTTTCTGCTAAGGCTTATCTTCAGATGCTTTCCTGGCCCATTGGATGTTTTACCCCTAAATTTTGACGTTGGCAACTATTCAGAAGCAAGGGGTGTGGACACGGAAAGAAATTAAGGCTCTTACTAACACAAGCCCCAAATCAAATTCCAGTGAAATTTCACAGTGGGGAAATGTACTTAAGCAGCAGAGGCTACAGTTAAATTCCAGCCCTCTTGTCTTGACCCCTGCTTGCTTGCCTTTGGTGGGAGAGACCTGCTTCTTCACAGCACCCTTCTTGAGCCTCAGTTCCCTCTCTGGCAAAGGCCATTCGCATGGCTTTCTTTTTGCTAATTTATCCCAGGGAAGAACCTACATTCAGGGCAGAGATCACAATCTTGTATGGAGAGTCTGAGGGGCTTCAGAGAAGTAGAGAAACGTGTCAGCAACCAGGTCATACTCCCCGAAGGCTCCACACTCTCCCTCTGTCACTGTGACTGTCGCCCCCAAAATTACTGAGAGGAAAATGTCATTAGGTCAGTGGCTCATCTTTGCATTATTCAAGGTTGTTCTATCATGCCTAATTTACAAAAGGAAATTTGAAAATAGACTACCTCTTTAAAATGTTTTAAGATTTTATTTACAACTTTTAATACTGAATCCTGCCAACATGGAAACATCACCTGATAAAACTGTGCTGTGAGTTTACATGCACTTCTTGTCTAATGCATGGAATTTGCATTCTTATTAAGTCCAGGAAAAGCTTCTGCTTTCTTGCCTTTAAGGAGCAAACAACTCAGGAGAACTTTCAGCATCTATGGAACCAAAAAAAAAGACACTTTACAGTTGTTATTGGATCCAGATGTTGGTCATTGCTAACAGAAATCCAGAGTAACTAAGAGATATGAGAACAGGTATGCTCCAAGTTCTTGATTAATTGAATCATCCATTCATAAACTCTATTTCGAGTCTTCTCTGTGTGTGCTTCTACATTTACAATGTTTTCAGTATCTGGCCAAAGAGCTCGGTCAGGTCTCTGAGTCACAGTGTACTGCTCCCCGTGAAAGGAGCCTGAAGCAAAGCCAAGCAGCACCTGCCAAACGAAAGCCCCAGGAAGTAATGGCAGAGACAGTGCTAGGCCTGAGACGATTGCAGTCCAGGCACAGCACCTGAGAGACACGGGCCCACCTCACATGGCAGATGCGCTGCGATTCATTGTTTCCAACTGCAAGGAAAGAGAATTATACTTGAAGTATATTCTCAAGGTTCCTTCCAGCTCTGGGGAGTCTGTGGAGAGTCCGCTGCTAGGCAGGATGGGAGGCCATGGAGGTATTCTCCTAACAGATACTCAGCCTGGAGTGGAGAAGTGATGGGGCAGAACCCCAGCAAACCAATTATGATGATAAAAAGAGATCAGTAGAAAGAGTTGGTAGATGAAAAGGAGAACGGGGGACATAGTGGCATTATAGAGATAGGACATGCAGGAAGAAGCTATCACTGACATGGGGGAGAGGCAAGAGGAAGATTGAGAGTGCAGGGATGAACGCTTGAATAAGTTCTTCCTGATGGTGTTAGTGCTGCTTGAAAGCCACAGGAGCTAGGAAGAATCAAAGAAGAGAACTGCAAACCACGCCTCCTACTGTTGGGGTGCCAGGGGAGGAGCATTGCTATTCCTCTTCCTCCTTCAGCCTTGCAGTCCTCTCCGGCACCCCGTTCCTGAACAGCTCAACCAAGTACAGCCGGCAAAACAGTTATGTGTGTTGACGTCACTGCTCAGCGGGCTTGCAAGAGAGTCCTGATCAATGTGGAGCATTGGAAGGAACCAGCCGGGGAATCCTTTTCACGAAGCACCGATCCCCATCCATCGCAGCAAATTCTCTATTGTGTATTTTTCTACCTGCCCATTTCTTAATCCTCACTCGTACTTAGTGAAATCAGCACTGTTTTTCACCTATAGACCAGAGAGGTTAACTCTCCAACCTTGCCTGGCTCACAGCAGGCTGAATGAGATTTGAACTCAGAATTGTCTGGTTTCAAAGCTCGTCCTATCTTAAAAGATACAGTGTGTGCTGAATGCATGCTTGATGCAAGGCCACGCACAGTGTGGGTCGAACTAGCAAACTGAAAAGCTGGCTTAGAAAGGAGAGGCTGGCCTTGACTGGGCCTCTGAGCGTTTGGTCCGGTTAGGCCATGAGAAACAGTAGTGCTCACGAAGATTTCAGTGAAATGGTTTAGAGTGAATTATGGAAAGGACGGACTGAAGAGAGGGGAACAGTATCCGCGAGCTTTTCATGTACATCATCAGTTCCAGAGTTTTGGAAATGGCTGATAAGGACTTTTGTTCGGATGGTGTCGAGGAGAAAGAGGAAAGGGCGGGATAGATGGACGGATCAATAGATGGAAAAGGTCAGGCATGGATATTGTGTGAAAAGTGTGACAAAATAATTCTGAAGTTTTGGGGGTATAGATAATGAGCAGAGAAACGATCCTGCCTTAAAAATATAAAACCAAAACCAAAACCAAAACCCAAACAAAAAATACAGCGAGTTTTTGCTGTTTCCCCAACATACTGCCATCTCTGACAGGTCTCCCTATGCTTCTGTGTCATCGTTGATGCTCTTCCTGATGATAACAGTAGGAAAATCATTAGATGGCAGATTAGAACTGGATTCTCCAGCCAATCTGCTGTTATATCCAAATATGTTCCTAGTGTGGCTAAAATGCTGCTCAGAACAGTGTGCGATCCTCCGCCTCAGCAGTTATCATAATCACTCAAGAAGCTTTCAAAATACACCACCGCTTGGCCCAGCTTCAGACATCTGATTTCATTAGTCTATAGACCCAGTTTCCCCACAGCACAGGTGGTCCAAGTGGGTTGTGGCTAGGGATAGGCTTGGTAGTTTGGGGTGTGTCTGAGAATGGGGTGAAGGAAATGGCCAAACCCCAGAGTGTTTCATTTTTCCCGAGTCAGCATTTCTGATTATCTATTGAATGCTTCCTCACATACATTCTTTAGTAGCCACAGACAGTTTCACTAAGAGACGGGGACAGTTGTCATAGGAGAACTTGCCTGGGCTGACTTATTATTGGCATGAAGAGACCACAGAATGAACAACCTCTTCTCCCTGGAGAGCCCAGTAGGTGTTTTGAATTTGCATAGTCTCAACTTGAAACAAAACCATGCATGATTTTAATTGGACTTATAAGTAATGCAAGAACCTCCATCATGGCTTGATGCCCCAGTGTAGGGGAATGCTAGGGCAGTGGGGTAGGAATGGATGGGTGGGTAGGAGAGAACCCTCATGGAGGCAGGGTGAAGAGGGGTGGAATGGGGGTGGGGTTGGAGAGCAAACCAGGAAGGGGGTTAACATTTGAAATGTAAATAAACAAAATAACCAATAAAAAAATTTAAAAATTTTCCTCCACACTCTGCTTATGAGTGCCATCAGCTTTCTGTGGAGGAAGGTATGCCTAAATTATAATTTCTTCAAAAAAAAGTCTAAGCTTAGCAGAGCCTCAATTTACCCAGAAAACAGGTATTAATGTCAATAAGAAAATTCCATTCAAAAAAAAAAAAAGAAAATTCCATTCAAATTAAATTAAAAAGAAGCCTTGAATTTCCCTTATGATATGAAGACAGCAGAGCTCCCACAGATCAACAGTCTTCACTGTTCTTCTCTTACTAAAACATTGCCTACTTTGCCCTGAGCCTTGAAGGGGTGGTTAATTTATGTTTTAAAATGGCCACTTGTGCCTAAAACAACCTCTTTACTAAAACATTCACACCTAGAGTATAAGGATGGTCAAGTTGAGAGGACGACTGCGCAGAGGCAGGGGCACTAACTGTAGAAAGGCAGGTCCAAGTCTCTGGTCCTGATCTTCTCAGCATCCTTCCTGATGGAGCGAATGGCCTCAGTTGCTCACATTTTCATCTCTCTCTCCCTCCTTTCTGTCTCTTAAGTGCTAAGTGTTAACTTCCGAACAGAAGCGTTCAAGGTTTTACTATTAGACAAGACTCCTATTAGATGGTACAGTTCGGTGAAGGAGTTGGGGACTAATCATAGCAACATGCATGCCAAGGGCTTGTTACCATAGAGTTACCCTAGTTATTAGCAGTGTGAGTAGAGGCAGAGTAAATGTGTCTATAGAAGCCAGAAGTCAATGTTGGATATCTCCCTTGCTCACCCTCTCTACCAAATTTTTTGAAACATGTTGTTTCTCAGTAATGTGTCTGCTTGGTAAGAGTATCTTGTCATCAGGACCAAAGGATCCCCCTGTCTCTGTCTCCATGGCACTGTCTCCATGGCTGTGTTTCCATGGTGCTGCCTCCATGGCTCTATCTCCATTACCCTGTCTTCATGATCCTGTCTCCATGGTGCTGCCTCCATGGCAACTGTCTCCATGGCAACTGTCTCCATGGCGCTGCCTCCATGGCAACTGTCTCCATGGCAACTGTCTCCATGGTGCATGCTTGCATGTCAAACACTTTGTCAACTGGGCAGTCTTTCCAACCCCTAGATCAACCCTAATAACTTCATATTGTCATCTCTTTGAATCTCTCAAAAAACTTTCTACAGTGACTTTCCAATGGCAATCAATTATGACCATGGCAAAATACTGTACCATGATTGGTTGAAAGTGGTCTCGCCAGGGCCAAGAAGTGGGAGTGGGTGGGTAGGGGAGCAGGGTAGGGGGGTATAG
The DNA here is from genome assembly GCF_978045245.1 of Mus caroli. Taxonomy (NCBI): domain Eukaryota; kingdom Metazoa; phylum Chordata; class Mammalia; order Rodentia; family Muridae; genus Mus; species Mus caroli. The sequence continues at coordinate 131,641,645 of NW_028227262.1, read as the reverse complement.
GGAACTTTCGGGATAGCATTTGAAATGTAAATAAAGAAAATATCTAATAAAAAAAGAATCAAAGAGAGAAAGAGAGGAAGAAAGAAAGAAGGAAAGAAAGAGAGAAAGAAAAAAAGAAAAATTGAAAGTGGTCTTTTAAGCTAAATCAAAATTGCCTGAAGTATAGTTTAAACATTCTTTTCTTTATTCCCTTATTTTAAAATAGCATTGGCTTATCGACTAATGGCCGAGATGCCTACTTCTTTGCAGCCGACTTCAAAAAAGTATGAAGAAATGCAGACCCAGAGTGAAAGAAGAAAATAGTTTACCTAAGTGACATTTGCTTGACCATTGTGTCTGGTCTTCTATTTAAAAAAAATCACTAAAGAGGTTAATCTTGACATTTTTATATTTCTCAAGGTATTCTTTCTATGCATTCAAAGTATTATTTTTAATAGTAAAGTTTTATTGGTCTTCTGTTGGCATACTTTATACTTAATATGTGCCATAAGTTAGCCACAAATAGTCTTTGCTTTATGGTCTGGAGGTGGACTCTGTAGAACTCCTGTCGAGGGTAATTCCTCACTGTGCTTGACTGAGGCCATCAACATACTTTATCTAGAGCTTCTTGTTCTTTCTCTGCATATTGTTTTTCTTTGTAGTAATTCAAATGTTCCACTCTTTCCATAGCTACTTATGGTGCCATATCTCCACAGCCAGCTTTATTTGTGGTTTGGTCTTCCCCATCCTAAGGATCAGAGTTTTTCCCTTCACAGTTTCCTCTTTTTTTAAGTTAAGAATTTGGGGATTATCATGATTGCTAAAGTCCATAGATGTTTCTATCACACAAATCACTCAGTCGTTGCCAAACTCATTATAACTGTGCTGGTGAGTTTTGTGAACCTGACACGAAACTATATTCATCTAGGGAAAAGAACACTCAATTGAGGAATTGCATCTATTGGATTGGGGATTTCTATGGGGGTGGGTATTTTATTAACTAGTAATTAATATAGAAGTGCCCAGCATTCTGTGGGTTTTGCTATTCCAGGACAGGTAGGCCTGAGCTGTGTAAGAAAAGTAGCTGAGCAAGCCAGAGAAGCAAGCCAGTAAGTAGCTTTCCTCTATGCCCTTGCCATTCGTTTCTGCTTGAATTCCTCCTCTGACTTTCCTTAATGAAGGATTGTGATCAGAATGTATAAGCCAAAATTAACTCCTTCCTCCTCAAGTTTGTTTTGGTCTGTGTTTTGTCACAATGACAGAAAGTAATTAGAACAGAAATTGGTACCAAAGAGTTGGTTAGTGGAGGTGAATGATGAATGGATGGTGGATGGTGGATGGTGGATGGTGGATGGTGGATGGTGGATGGTGGATGGTGGATGGTGGATAGTAGAAGGTGGATGGTGGATACATGGTGGATGATGGATGAATAGTGGTGAATAGTGGATGGTGGATGGATGGTGGATGGTAGACCTTCTGAACACATTGCTTAATGGGAGGAAAGTTGAGGATTGTAGATCGTTGGGCAGAAAAAAACTGTTGTCTACTTTTTTTTGTTTGTTTGTTTTGTTTTTTGGTTTTTTGGTTTTTGGTTTTTTTTTCGAGACAGGGTTTCTCTGTGTAGCCCTGGCTGTCCTGGAACTCACTTTGTAGACCAGGCTGGCCTCGAATTCAGAAATCTGCCTGCCTCTGCCTCCCAAGTGTGTCAAGGCGTGCACCACCAAGCCAGGCATCTTAATAGGCTGTTGTGGGAGTTTCAATGAGAAGAATGCTGAGAGAAAAGTGGGTAATCGGAGGCCTGGTTTGAGAAATTTCACAAGGAATCAAAGATTCTATCAGGGGTATTTGTGTCGTCATGTATTTGAATTAGGAATCTGTAGAAGTGAAATCTGTGCTTTTATTAGGACAATCAAAGCTTGTTATATGGGACTGAAGAATCAGCTGTGATTAATAGGAGATTGGCATCATTGAGGTGACATCTTCTGAGAAGTATTTCCTCGAGGTGAGCTCCTAGAAGCTGTGGCCAAAGGCAGGACCAAGGCTTTAGCTCTATCTTCCAGCCAGACTTGGTAACGTGTAAGAATACCCCATGTGGTACTAGATTTCATGGCATGAAGTCAGGAAGACTGAAGGGTCATGGAAAACCTTCAAGGCTTGACACAGTGAGAGAGATCAGAAGAGGTCTTTGGTCAAGGTGCTGCCTTGGCTACAGTGGGAAAATCCCAGGAGTGAAGGGGTTATTGAGAGAAGCTAAGGCTTGGCACCACGCAGAAGGATCAGAATTCATGAAAAGAGGCAAGGAATCCATTAGTAAAGAGACAGCCTCAGTTTCAGTGGAGGTCTTAGGATAGTAGAGATGCCTGGGCTAAGGGACAATCTCCAAGGATAGTAACAGCTATGAGGTGGAGCTGGCCTCACCTATTGGATAGGCTGTGTGAGCTGTGAATGGCTGAGCTAGAGATAAAGAACTACCCAAGCCTTTGAAGACTAGAAGATTGTGAGTGCTAGACATCTAGCTATTTACACTTTCAGATTTTAGTTTTATTTTGATTTGATTGTAATTGTACGCTGGTGCTTCCATTTTGGAATAAGACCTATTTAATTTGTTTTGATTTTAGAGGAATCTACTGTTAAGAGGCATGATGTGTTAAAGAGACATTGAACCTTTGAATGAAGTGATTTTTTTTAAAGGACTGGAACTTCTAAAGTTGGCCTGAGATTTATATTGTGATTTTTAACTTGAGATCTTGCAGACAACGAAGAAAGGAAAGGTTGTTTGAATAATGACATGTTTGTGTCTCATGTTGATTAGGGTCAATTGTGCTGGTTATTTTTGTTAGTTTCACATAAGCTAGAGCCACTGAGAAAAAGGAAACCTCAGTTGAGGAATTACTTCCATCAGATTGACCTCAGCAACTCTATGGGAATATTTTCTTAATTGCTAAGTGATAGATATAGGAGGGCCAAACCCACTGTAAGCAGTGCTATCCCAGTGCAGATGGGCTGAATCATATAAGAAAAGAATCTGAGCAAGCCAGGGGAAACAAGCCAGTAAGCAGCATTACTTCATGGGTTCTGCTTCATTTCCTGCCTCCAGGTTCTTGCCATGAGTTCCCACAGCAAGGGACAATGACTTGAGATTTGCAAAAGGAAGTAAACCCTTTCCTCCCAAATTGCTTTTGGTCAGTGTTTTGTTACAGCAACAAAGAAATAAACTATATCCATTGCAGGTTTCTCCTTCATCAGCATGGCTGCCTTCCGAGTTATCATAGAGAGTTTATTCTACGATCAAAGAAGACATTCCCTATAAAATGTGTACACAACACCCACCACTGTTTTCAGAGTCATCTTGTTCTGAATAAGATGCTGGCAATATCTTGCTTTGCCAAGATTCTTCCTGATCCATAGTGATGTTCACTCATAACCTGTTTTGGTGAATGCCATTTTACCTAGTCTCTTAGTCAGTGAGCTATTGCTGTGAAGAGGCACCATGACCATGGCATTCTAAAAGAAATAATTTAATTGGGTCTGGCTTACAGTTTCAGAGGCTTATTACATTATCATCATGTGGAGAAGCATGACGACATGTAGGCAGACATGGTGCTGGAGAGGTAGCTGAGACGTCTACATCTGAAGCCACAGGAAGCAGGAAGAAAAAGAGAGTCACTGAGCTTCTAAAACATCAAAGCACCACAGTGACACACTTCCTCTAACAAGGTCACACTTCCTAATCCTTTCAAGTAGTGTGGGTGACCACACATCCAAATGTATAAACCTATGGAGGCCATTTTCTCACCAAACCACCACATTCCATTCTCTGGTCCCCAGATGCTTATACCCATATCATAATGCAAAATTCATTGAATCTAACGTTTAGAGTTCCCATAGACTAACACAGCCTCAACACAGTTTAAAAGTTCAAAGTTTCTTCTAAGACTCCAAGCAATCTCTAACTGTAATTCCTGTAAAATCAAAATTTAAAAGCAAAATAAAACAAAACAACCAAACAAATAGACAAACAAATAAAATATCAGACCACATACTTCCAGAAAACAATGGCACAGGACAAACATTATCATTCAAGAATGGAGGAAGGGAGCACGTGAGGAAACACTGTACCCAACCAAGATTGAAAACCAGATGGGCAAACTCCAAACTCTGCATCTCCATGTCGGGAGTCCGAGCACTCTTCAGATCTCTAACTTCTTTCAGCTTTGGTGACTACAACATGCCTCTCTCTTGTGGGCTGTTTCATACCCTCCCCTCAGTGTCTCTCCTTGGCAGGTATCCCACAACTTTGGTATCTCCAACATCTTGTGATCTCCAACACACATCAGGCTTCACCTTCACAGATTCATGGACTGGCCTCTGTGTGCCTCCATGCAGGGACATCCTTGACCTGTGCTTGGATGTCTTTCCCTATATGTGGAAGAACTAATAATAATAATTATTAATAATAACCACAGAACACATTCTGCCAACAAGCAGCATGGTAAGGTCTGTCACAGCAATACCCCGTTCCCTAGTACTAATTTCTGTCCAAGTTACTGTTCTGTTGCTGCGAAGAGACACCATGACCATGGCAACTCTTATAAAAGAAATCATTTAATTGGGGCTTGCTTATAGTTGCAGAGGTTTAGTCCTTTATCGTCATGGTGGGAAGCATGGCGGCACATAAACAGGCATGGTGCTGGAGAAGTAGATGAGAGTTCTATATCTGAATCTGCAGGCAGCAGGAAGAGGGAGAGAGTCACTGGGTCTGTCTTTTAGTCACTTCTAAAAACCTCAAAGACCCTCTCACCACCACCCGCAAGTGACACACTTACTCCAGCAAGTCTACACTTCCTAATTTTTTCAAAATGTGTCATTCCCTGGTGACCAAGCATTAAAATCTATGAGCCTTCAGGGATCACTCTCATTCAAACCACTACATCTATGCAGTTATGAGTATCAAAAGCTGCAGAAGCACTTATTGCTGCTGCTCTGGTCAGTAACGCTTTCTATCAGTTCTGTGTTCATGTAGTCCTAAAAATCAGCTCTTACGCAATAGTCTTCAGGGTCTTCCTAATGCCTCAATAAGTTTCTTGCTTATAATTAGCTGTTTTGTTTTTAGTTGACAGATAACAGTCATTATATATATGAGTTGCAAGGTGATGTTTGATAAAATATACATTACGTAATTCATGAATCATATTAATTAGCATGTCCATAACCCCCAGTATTCATGAACTCTTTGTAGTAAGAACATTTAAGTCCTTGATATACTATGGGGTAGGTTCTGACAAAACAATCATAATGTGAAAATATTGTAACTCAAAAATCATTTACAATATTCCACATACCAAACGGCTTGGCAGCACTGTCCCTTGTAGAGTAAGCGAAGCTGCTCATCCTTTTGTTCACACATATGACTGGGAGCTACGTTTGCGGCATGCTGCCCAGTATCACATGAAACAGAATCTTTCTTTGTATTGCTAAGCCAGGATGATATCAAATAAACCCTTAGAGTCTGGTTTTTATTAAATTTATATTATTTTTACACTATAATGAAACAATTGTAAACTGTTGGGGCTTACCAGTAAATAGACCTCTTTTTAAAAATCCATTCATCCATTGATAGATACGTAGGTGTATTTCTCTATTTTGACAATTTTGAAAAATACTGCAAAGAATGTTGGAATGCAGGCATATCTTCAACATGCTGATTTGATTTCTTTATGTATATATGAAGAAGTAGAACTGCTGGAATATAAATCTGGTTTTAAAATTTTTAAAGAATTACCAGCTTCCCAAAAAGTCTGTACTAATTTAAAAATACAACCATGAGTAAGTATTTACTGGATACCTCTCGAACATCCTTTTCAAGATCATTTTCCACGACACTACTTTGCCTTGCATAGCCTTTATTTCTGATCAATCTGCTGTGCCCTGCTGGGATATGGAACAATTCAAGGACTAGAATGTTTGGTGCTTGAATCTCTTGTCCAAAAACTTGAGTGAAGAGTAATGTAACTGTAATACCTGGTATTTTGGGAAGTGTAGTTATATAGTTTGTTTTGTCTTGTGATTATGGTGGCTTATTTTGTGCTGTGTTTCTCAGTTCTGGATTATGAACTCTGGTTTGGTGCAGTTTGATATGTGAGAATCCTCTTATGTTTGGTTGAAAGTGTCACCTTCAAAGAGGCTTTGTGCCAGCTAGGCACCTCAGTCTAAAAGAGTTTCCTTAAAGTTAATTTCTTGTCTAGACAATTCCTGAGACATACAAATTATACCAATTCCAACGCTAAATTAAAATGGGAAGAGGATGCTGTCTGTAAATGGTCAGCAGACAAATTTCCCTACCACAATCCCATTTCTCAGCAAACTACTCATGTACTCTATGATATTTTGATCCACAATGAATCATAGGTAGGACAATGATCTCATAACTGATTCCTTCTGCTGAGGTCCAGAATTTTCCTTTATTGAATGTTAGCCTTTTGAAGGTACTGACTATATATATGTTGAGTCCTAATTTCTATTCTTCTGTATCATGAAAGACCATGACTTTACTTCCTGCATCACCACGGTCTTTAAAACCTCAAAGCATGCATACAAAAATTAGTGAACCACCACTCAAGCTTCCAAGCTTGAGTTTTCAATTTCTTCTTTTTCTGGCCAGAGAAATGTCCCTGTGTTTGATGGTGCATGTTGGTAGAGTTCTCACACAATTCTAAAGGATGCTTATTTTATCTGAATTATGGACATTTTGTAGCAAAAGTGATTTTTCAAGGGCCGGGAAAGGAACATTTGATTTGCCATAGTGGTCGAAATTATTTATCTTGTTCAATGATATATCTGAAATACTAGAGGAAAGGATGGATAGACAGGTAGCAGGGATTGACTGAGTAATTATTAAAGAATCTAAGGTAGATCTGGGCTGTTGGGTTTCATACCCTTGAGTTTATTACCCAGAAAAAATAATATAAATAAACATGCTCAGACCAGGCAGTTTTGTTAAGGATGAAATAAAAACATTTTTATATAATGTATGCTGATCAGTATTTCCTCTCCCTGAGCTCACACTAGGTCCTTCCCACCTTCCCACTCACTCAACTTTAGGCCTTTCCTTTCTCTTTCTCATTGTAATACAAACGAACAGGCAAACAAACAAACGTAAACATAAAAACACGAACAAACTGCAATGAAGAAAAAAAAAAACATGAGAAACACACATACATACAAACACACACAAACAAAACTCATAAAACCCCACAAAATCATAATCAGAGAAAAAGAGCGGGCATGGGACAAAGGACAGGGTGCATGAGGAGGTTGAAGAGAGGGGACCTGGGAGGGGTTGAGGAAGAAAACGGAAGGAAAAAGTGAGACATTTATGTTATTTTTTAAAAATGTGTTAAAAATTAAATAAATAAATAAAATGACACTTGGGGTGAGTTGCCCCTCGTGGGTATCAAGATAATCTCTGTAAGAATCTGACTCTGCTACAGTTACAAGGAAAACTGCTGATGTGTCCAATAAGGGGAAAAATTGCTTTAGGATATTATTTCACTCTGCTTATTGCTCCAAAACAATGAATCATGTTGTAAGCAGGATTAACTCCGTATATTCTGTCTATCTATCTATCTATCTATCTATCTATCTATCTATCTATCTATCTATCTATCTATCATCTATCCATACATCTATCATCTATGTATGTATGTATCTATTATCCATCTATCTATATCTATGTATTTATCTATGCATCTATGCATCTATCTATCTATCTATCTATCTATCTATCTATCTATCTATCTACCATCTATCTATGGTACTATCTTTTTCATGATCTCACACTTCTTAGCAGTTTTCTCACAAACCAAAGTGCATGTCTGTGGGCAGTTTTTCTACATTATAAATAAACATGAGTATCAATCTGTTCCATACACTTTTGGAAAAACTGTAATAAAAGTTCTCCACCCTCTCCCTTGACCCATCATTTAAGATTCCACTTAGATGGGATTCTTTCTCTGGCTCTCACTATACTCAAATATTCATGTCGGGACTTGCCCCAGGCTCCCTCAGTTTCTGAAGGGACTTCAGTCTCAGGAATTTGGCCACCATCAGAATAATCCCAGGTTAGAGAAAACAGTCATCTAAGGGTCAATTAAAGGTCACGGCTGAGGCACTATTCCTCCTACCTTGTTAGACTCTTTGAGATGTACAGGGGGCAGGGAAACCTGTTGTTTGTAAAACCCTTATCCAATCACCTGGGATTACAAGCATCTTCCAAGTTTTCCATATGGAGATAAAGAACACCCACACTTTATGTCAAGTAAAGTAAAAATACTATTCCAAATTACATTTATATGTACTTTGTGCCTTTAAAAATTTCAAAACACTTTATTACATTTGAATACAATTCTGAAAAGTATTTCTTGGGCATTGTTGCTAAGAAAATTCTGTCCCTCTTCCTTTTGTGCAAGGAGCAAGAGACTATTACATAAGATTATATATATACATATGTATATATGTATGTATATATATATATATATACATACACACATATATCATACACAAACACATATATACATACATACATACATACATACATACATATCCATATTAGCATGTTCCCTTCATCTAGTCCACCAAGCATTAGAAAAGAGTTAAGGAAATTTTAAATAAATCAAGAGACTCAGACTATTTTTATGTTGATAAGTGATAGTTTAGAAATATTTTCATCTGCAGACTGAATCTCCTTGTAGAAGAGTCCTCATGGCTGCAATGTCAGGTTTTTAAAGAAGTTCCTCAAAGCTGTTTGTGTTTGAACTAAAACACCTTTTAAAATATATTATAATGAAATATCACCTTCTTCCTGATAGAAATTTGTTAATTGTGACTGCAAAGGATTTTGTTGCCATATAAATTAAATTAAAAATTCTAGTGATTCTTTGGTTATTCACTTGTTTCCAAGCTTTTATGAGTCGTTTATGCCCTTAAGCCAATTACTAACTCTTTCTGAAATTTGTCTCAGCTTAAAGCTGACTATAATCATAATCCAGACCTAAGAATCATTCCAAGTACTAAATCCACTCATGTCCTTGAAAAAACTTATATAATAACGAGTTCTAGCTGTCAGTACCTCCAGACACTCCAAACCCGGCTATGTCTGCCCCAGACTCTGATGAATCTCTAGTAGGTAGTACATAGGCTGACTCACAGGGGATGCTCACTAAAGAATCACTGAGTAAATAATAAATTGTCCTTTCTGAATATGAGCAAGTGCATATCCGTTTCACTCCCTGCTGTGTCTTTAGAATGTAACACATTGGCTGACTCACAGGGGATGCTCAATGCAGACTCACTGAGCGATTAACAAATGTTCCTTCTAAAAGATGATTCAGAGTCTCTTGCTAACATCCTAGTCCAAACCATGGAGTTTCTTTTGTTTTCACATTAATAAAATGTAAAGGTTAAAATAAATGATCTGCAAAGTTTCTTACAGATGGGATGCTCTGTGATCCCGGGCATCCCCACTCTCTTGGGATCCTAAAAATACCATGTGATATCATTGCACCATTGAAAGTGTCATCTACATGCTAGAACCACCCAATTTTCAGAGAACATTGAATTATCAGTCTACAATACGTGAAGCAGACATCATCTTGACTCCATCATCCAGTCAGTTGGAAAAATTAAAGGAATTTGTTAATGAATAGTTAACCGAAGAACCATCCACCTTCATTTGTATAGACGGTCTACTGAGTAGTTCTTGTGCCAATTACTGAAGAAAGTCTGTGGAAGAGGAGCATTTCTCATCTGTGAATCACGATTCTAAGAAAATCTCTGAGGGCTGGTGTGAATACTTTTGAAAACACCAGTGCTTATTATTTCATGTGAGTTGTTGAGGAGATAAGGCATTGTTTATAGTTACAGAAATGTATAGGAAAATAGAACCCACACTCCCTTTTCTGTCTAGTTCTACTCTTTGGCCAGGGATATTTGTCTTGATTAATCATGATTCCAAAGTAACGAGTCAGAGTTTGAGGTCTTCATTACTGCTGGAGGATAATGAGCAAGGGGCAGGTGCCAAAGCCTAGGTGGATGGGTCGACTTTTGGGGACTCGGGTTCACATTTGTCTCTTTTGCCTGAGAGTGATTTGGTTGGCAGATGACCTCCACCTGTGATACCCAGTCCCCAGATGTTTACAGTTTGGCTTGTGAGGCTCTGCTAAAGGGACTGTTGTGAGCAACTGGCTGAGTGGATGGATACCAGAGGCATCCTTGTCATTTGATTATGTGAATTGGGTTTGCAGACAGTAATGTGATTCCTCTGAGAACTTAAGAAAGCCCATGATGCTATTAAACTAGGAATGGGTGGACTGTCTGGGGAAAGCCAGAGGCTGTAATTACAAGGGCTTTCCCAGGGCCAACTGGTACTCGAAAAACACAAAATCAAGTGGAGTCCAAACATAATCCAAATGTTAAATTGATCACATTACTCAGATATTTTTAAATCCTTCTTTAAAATTTTTTGAAATTAAAACATAATTACATCATTTTCTCCCTTTTCTTTCCTCCCTACAACCCTTCCAGTGTACCTCCCTGCCCTCTTTTCTTTCAAATCCATGGGCTCTCTTTCTTTACTTGTTGTTTCTTATGTTGATCAGATTTTAATTATGCTGTAATCAAGAGGTAGAAAACAACCCAAGGGAACGGACTGTGAACTATTTGCTGTTGGAAGTGGCTCTTACTGTTCATTACTTTTTGGGGCAGCATTAAATAGAAATTTAATTTGGTCCATGAAAAATGAGTAAAAAAGAAAGGTTTCTAGATTTTCCCCATAAACCAGTGGCCATCTGTTCTATGTTCCCTGGTCCAAGGGGCTAGGCATTGAGTCATTTATCGGCCAAGTGTTTCTTCCCCACCATATCTCATCTTCCCTGTGCCACTTAATTACACTGCATCTTGACACTGTCTCTCCTAAATATCACATGAGGCTATGGTTACCAATTATTACCCAGCTATCTGAAGGCTTTTTGCATTACTTGTATAGAAATTGTGGGTAGGAGAAGGGAAACTGTTTTTATGTAAGAAAACCTGGGTCTTAGAGCACCTCAGACCAAGGAGCTAAGTTTCACAGCAAGCCCTGGTGTTCAGGCCCTATTGCTCTAGGCCTTAGAAGTCAGTAACTTCAGGCTCCAGTGACTCAGGTTGGGGGCTTCTTGTTCCGGGCTTTAAAGCCCAGTGAGCCCCAGACCTTGGCAGCTATAGGAATCCTCAGCTTGCAATAGCAGTAGGTGTTGGCAGCATGAGGCAGCAAGTAGCAGCAGGTGGTATCTTCTATTGTTATAGCTCTTATTTGGTACTAGAGCTTTCAACAGAACAAGTATTACAGCTGTCAGCCTCAGCATCTTTAGAATCCCTAGCCCTTCATCTAATCACAACATCTAATGTGAAAACCCTTCATATAGTGTTGCAGCTGTTATAAAGGGCCGCTCAGGCTGATGTCTTGGACATCTAAGACTTGGTAGCTCTCTAGAATGTGCTTGTACCAATCCTAGACCTTTTCACAGAATTCTCTCTCTCTCTCTCTCTCTCTCTCTCTCTCTCTCTCTCTCTCTCTCTCTCCCTCTCTCTCTCACTCACTAAAAATGCTACAGAGGAAGCAGAGTCATTTAATACACTGACCCTTGTGATGACAAAAATCCAGTGTTCCAGTGTATGTTGTTTCTAATAGTCATGTCTGGGACAGTGCCTTTAGGAGCTACAGTTAAGTTTCAGTAGCAGGCAGCAGTGGCTGCCATGCAGCTTCTTCAAGGTGCCTGCCACATGCTCAAGTTAGCTAGTGTTGGCACAAAGAGGTCTAACTATTGATTTAATAGTTCTACCAATACAGTGAAGGTACCAAAGAATGGTCTAAGAGCTGTCAGGGCATCACGTAGCCCAAGCCCCCAATGTCTAACCTTATTTAAAGAAACATTCAATGACCAGCTTATGAAAAAGACTTCTCATTAATAGAAGCAATAATTTAATAGTATTTTCGGTGCCGTTATGGTTTAATTTTGATTGTCAACTTAATTAGATCAAAACTGTCAGGTGATATGCAAAGCATACCCCTAGAACTCTCTGTGGTAGTGTTTCCAGAGGGAATTGGATCATGAGGATTCTTACCTAATAAATGATAAAAACCCTTGATGGAATCATAATGTCCTGGAATTATTGGAAGGAGGTGGCAAAGGGTAAGAGGAGCCTCGTTGGAGTGAGTGTATTATTGGGTGTGCATCTTGGGGATGTATCTTTTCCTGGCTCCTTTCTATACCCCTTTTCCCTCTGCTTCCTGATTGCTAGGATGTTCACAGCTTCCTAGGTCACATTCTCACACTTACATGTTCTAACCAGCTTCTGAAGCCAAGTTACCATGGACTCGGTGTTCTGAAACCGTAAGCTACAATAAATTATCTTCCTTTAAGTTATTTATATCTGGCATTTTGGTCACAGTCAGGATGAAGTACAATGGTTAACTACACCCCTTTTGCTTCAGATGCCCTGGCATCTACTGCAGTAAGAGCAACTGGATTGTGGCTGATTTAAAACTTAGCTTTTCTTTATTCAGAAAGCAGACCTTTTCTATTTTTGCAGGTTGTTCTTATCCTCTCCTGTTTGTACAGAGGAAATCAAAATGACTCACCCAGCTGATGCTGAGTTCTAGTGCGTTTACTTCCCTGCTTTCCAAGATACATCGTGTAGATTTGTTGTTGTTGTTGTTGTTGTTGTTAAAAATCAAAGAACAAACAAACAAACAACAACAACAAAGCCCCAAACAAACAAATAAATTAAGCATTATAAAATGGAGGAAATCCTAAGAATTATTCATTCTGCCTCTAAAACCAAGAAGCTTCATGCTTTCCCAGACCCCCGAGACACGTAGCATAGTCCCAGGTGAGCTTCAATACTTAGTCTCTTTTCTAAGTGCTATGATGGGCTCTGTGACTGCACTTTTCACAAAGATTTGTCCTAGCCTGTCTGAGATACCAATGTTGAAGATCTTAGGGGAGAGGGAGAGGGAGGGTGAGCTAGAAAAGTACTCCTAACTAAAATTTCAAGAAGCCTTGTTTAAAATATTAGACCACTGGCATTAGGCTAAGGACCCTGTATATCACCACATCCCTTCCTCTTCTACCAGGGGACATTTTGATAGTGTCTGAATGTATTTGGCTGTGATAATTAGAAGACAAGGAACTTGCTTTTGGCATCTACTAGGTATAGACCAGACTATCTTGTGTATAGCCTACCTTTTTTATGTCCACTCCCTTACACAAAGGGTTAAGAAGAGGGAAATTCCATTGATAATTTTTGGCTTAAAATATTTTGCTGAAATGTCTTTATGCAAACCACCTCCTTTTCAGATAGTCTAAGTAGCTGTAGAAATTTCTGTAAGACACAACCTAATCCTAGAAAGGCTAGTGAGCATCTCTAATATGGGACTACATTGGGATGCCTTGCCAAGTTCTGTCATCCTTAGAACCTAGACTAACAGGGAAAAGGCAATGGAGACTTTTCTAGGGGAGAGTTTGTGCCCATCCAATGGACTTTTACTGCTTGAAATAACCAGCCTACACATTCTGTTGTTGCAAATTGAAATGGAAGATCATGTGGTCTCATCTTTCTAATCAAGCTGAGAAAACGACATTTTAGTCTACAGGAAAAGCAATAATTCTGGAAGGTTAACGAGAATGCATTAGATAGTGCAAAGTGACACTGTATTTATAACTAGGGCTACATATGGCATGTTAGCACCCAGAGGCGCCAACCATTGCATAGCAGCCATAATGAAACAGAACAAAACAGAATAATATTCCAATTCCAAATGTAAGTCTTCTCTATTCCCTCACATGAACAGCCATCAGGAAAGTAAGTCAGTTGTTTTCTCTGATACTCTTTACAAGCATGAAAGATGTCTCTTGATCGGGTTGTTGGACGGCTCCTCTTGAGAAAAGATGAGGGAATAGGTCACATAACCTGAAGATATTGCTTAGCAGAGTTTTGGCAAGACTACCAAGAGTCTAAAATAAGAAAGTTAACACCAAAATTTCACTTTATTATGTTTTGATTTCACAGAAAATGCCGACTTGTAAATAACAATAGTTCTTTATAACAACCTACGTGACACTTTTATTAGCTTATGGAAGTGGGAGGTTTGGTTAAACAGGAATCCATGGGAATATTGGGGAGAAAGGAAAAACAAAACAGAACAGCCAGGGCTGGAAATTACTATAGTTTAGAAAAATAATGATCATGTTGGATTTCAACCTACTTGTCACTTTGCTGATCCCCAGACAAATATAAAGTCCATCCTCAAGGGTCAGTGAAACTTGTCTCTGCCTCAGGAGAAGGTCAAAGTCACGTTGCCTCACCTGTCAGCTCACAGTCAAGCATTTCTTTCCAGAAGTCCAACACATGCCTGCCTGGCTATTTACCAGTTTTTGAAGTATCCAGGTCTGTTTGTGAAGTGCAATTGTTGCTCTTAAGATGAGAAAACCCAGATTGTAATAAAGAACTAGTTACAAAAGAGGATTCTGATCCACTGGACACTTCTCTGAGTGTTTATTTTGAAATAGTGCAAGAGGTATGTGTGCATGTGTTTGTGTGTTTATGTGTGTGTGTGTGTGAGGGATGGATGAATGTATTTCAGCTGTGTGAGACACAAGCCCCAGGCCAAACTTGAAAAGCTGAGAATATGGTCCAGGGGTGTTCAAGCACAGCCATGCAGGGGCTCTGAGATGGTCTGCTGTAACTCTACCACTGATGGCAAGGATCTTCTCTAAATTATGATGCCTGGGATAGTCACTGGGAAGCTTGGTATTCCGACTTGAAAGATTATCTTTTTTGAAAAAAAAACCCAACACTTGAGTTTGTTTTGTTTAATAGCAATAATTCTAAGATGAAGGAATATAGTAGTGACGGTTTAAAAATAATTTTGCAATAAATGTTGATAATTTCAAGTATAAAGAACTATCCAATGGGTTCTTGAGTTCTATCCAGGGCCCTTGAGTCTCAGGAAGAAGGTGCTTGATGGGAGAGAAGCGACAACATCAGAAAGGGCAGGCATGACCAACGAGAATGGAAAATGCCACTGCCCATGATTACAGAACTTGACCAGTCATTTGAAAGGTGGCCAAAGCTGTCCAAAGCTGGCAAGTTCTTTTCTCCATATCTGGTTCCATCACCTGACATCACTCAAATGTAATAACTTCACCTCTCAGGTGTCTGTTTCAACCTGGTGATGCCCAAATGTTCCGCAGAGCCTTACACCATCCTGACCCCTTCCCTGCCCTTGGAAACCTGTCAGGCAGTGAAGGAGCACACTGGAATAGAGCATGCTTATGGTTCCAGTCTTTTCCTTTCCTGCAAAGGCTAAAGACACTTGAGGGGAGAACTGACCCCTTGAGAGAGGACATTGATTTCAGCCTAGAAGGGGTCATGGGAGGGTACTATAATTGGAAGGTTACTCGACAAAGCAAGTGTCAAGACAATAGACAACTGTCAGCAATGCAAACAAGTTTAGTAAAGAAAATCCATTGGGAAAAAAAATCCATTTGCAGGCTAAGTCTTAGGGTTATGTTATGATTATTCCATAGAAACCCTAGTTAACTAGACAAGATGTATTGTGAAAATATATTCCAATAGTATAGGAAATTAATTAAAGTTAACCAAGGCCTAAGGAACCAATTTTAGTATGACTTTAATTTGCAGGGGGGCAGGAGGGGGAGTTTGACCTGAATGGACCTCTTCCTTATTTTGTTTTGCTAATAAAGTGTGATAGAATTTTCATAATGACCCAAGATAATCAAGGTCTTAGAGTATTTCAGACTTCCAGAGTATCAATCTTCCATTAAGTCCTAAAGAAAGTGAGTTTGAAGTTATTGTTTTAATTGTTTATATTATTTTCAAATATAAATGTCCTCTTTTTGGAAATAGAAACAGATGGGATCATTTCACTTGCTTTTTCCTCTTCTGCCCCCGTCCCCCCTGCAGTGAGACCCACTGCCCTCTGCAGGGACTGGCCCCATGTCTTCACACACTAGAGCCAAGTCTACAGGCTTCAAATGGATAGGCCTTGTTTCTTTGATGCTTATCAGAGGGATATATCTCAGCATAAAAAGAAAATCAGGAATCTAACATCTCAGCAATAATAATTAAAAAGAGATAAATATCCACTGGAGGCTAAAATTCTGTAGTCTCTGCTCAGCCCATCTGAGGGAAACTTGTTCCTTTGAATGGACAAACGAACCTTTTTCAAGTCCTGCTTATGTGGACACTGGGGTCCCAGCTGCTGTTTGCAGGAATCCCTTCAGGTCTCCTGAGTAGTTTGCCCTAACTGGGAGGAACTGCTATCCTGTAGAAAGCTTCCCCATCCTAAAGATATCCATGGACTTAAGAGTTCACTGTTAATTTAGTAGCATAAAGAGATGGTGGCTTTGGGACCCTCATGAGAGCTTTCCCAGTGTCCAAGATACCGGAAGCTGTGACCCCACCAGGTCTTCCCTGTGCTAAGCCCTGAGTTGCCACTTTCCTGCTCCTTGTTCCTGTTTACTGACGTCATGATACGCCAAGAGAACAGATGGAGATGTGGCTCAGGGGCAGAAGCACTCGCCTGGCAAGGACAAGACCCTGGTTTGACCCCTGTCACTAGAAGGGGAGGGAAGAAAGGGAGGAGAGGAGGACAGACTTGGGTTCAGTCATTTTGAGATGGGTGAGAAGCTAATATCAGCTCTGACAAGAACACCAGCCATTTGCTGTCCATGAGCTTTAGGCTGAGTGATTTGTACAAGGATGGAAAAATGAAGACCAAGTATGAGATATCAAGAAAGTACCAGTTGATGCTGACTGTATACTGGAAGACATCCTATTAGCTACGACAGCTCTACGAAGAATTTATATATAGAAGAAGAACCAGATTGTGCAGTCTGAAGAGAAGTAGACTTATCAACTTCATTTTCTTTCATCTAACACCAAAAGCATAAATTGGGGCCTGTGGCCACTCCATTTTCTCTGAATGTCCTCTTCTGGCAGAAGTCAACCCCTATTTCCACATTGATATTCCTGTAACTACAGCTGTATTGTTTAAATATGGTCTCCAAGTTACAGACTGCGTGTAATATGATACAGTCCTGTTACCAGCTTTAAAGGATTCGTCCTGTGCTATCTTACTCTAGGCTGCATTTCTCACATCTTGCAAGCATTAAACAAACACAGGACTGTCAGGCCTTAAGGTTGGTGAATCCTGGCCAATGTTCTTCAACATACAACATAACTTTCATGGGATTCTGAGTATGGGAGAGTGGGTCCCAGGCTCTGAAGAGCTCTCTGTCAGCAGTATACTGGTCCTCAAAATGGGCATGCGCAAAGTAGTCTTAGTCAAAAATTTCACTGGGATTTTACTGCTTCCTTTCCTTTCCTTTCCTTTCCTTTCCTTTCCTTTCCTTTCCTTTCCTTTCCTTTCCTTTCCTTTCCTTTCCTTTCCTTTCCTTTCCTTTCCTTTCCTTTCCTTTCCTTTTTTTTGCCATACAAGCACATTTATGATATTCCACTCACAAAGTTATTATTATTTTTTAAACCATATTTACCCAGTAGTTAAATAATATTGCTAGATCATCCATTCCCTTTTCAGATTCTCTCCAGAGCACACTGAGAAGTCTCATCTCTTAAGAATCCTTAAACTGATGGGACAGTGAGGAATAGCAATCACTTTCTAAGGTGTTGGCTGACAGGAAAGTTCAAAATAACACAGTCTGAAAGGACAAACATTCTCACCCTATTATATCCAATATCCAATAAATATCCAATAAATTCTTTGAAAACATACATGTTTTAACCTGATGTTTATTGGAAGCCATCTTTCTCTAGACAGTCACCAAGGATGCTATCAACAGCTATCACTTAGTTAAAGCCCTTGCTTAGTTTTTTTTTTTAAATCCGAGGAAATTTTGGTGTCAGCTGATTCTGCTTTCCATCCCTACCCTGAGCCCCAGGGAAGCACAGACTTTCTGGACTGTTAGAATCTGGGAAGACACAGAGGAAGCTCCTTCGCTATGTGATGTTTCTCCCCGAAGCCAAAGAGGAAAAAGGAAATGTCCAGGTGACAGTGGTGGGGGGCCATGACCCTCCTCCTCTAACAGCCTGTCATGCCATTTCCAAAAAGAAATCAGCAGGAAAAGAGGTGACATCAGAATGCCCAAGATAGACAGAATAGGGTGTACTTATGTGCAGCAGGTGGTTCCCGGTCCTGGCGCCCCCAGAGAGGAGAAAAGGGGTTTCTGTTGAGATGAAGGCTTCATGCCTTAAGAAAGAGCCCCCTGAAAACAACCCAGAGGTCCAGTGTCTTTGAAGATGTAATTGGAGTCCTTGAGGGAAGAAAAGGCGAATATGACCTCTGCTGAGGTCATGTAGGAGTCGCCCAGTCGGCACTCTTGGGGGCCTTGCATGTGTGCACGTCCAGGGCCTCCAGGCAGTCCTGACAGCGCACGGCACAGCACCAGTGGAATTTACACTCACACTTGGTCATCCGGGTGACATGGGATGTGTCATAGCCTCTCCCACAACACATAACTTCGCAGCTGTCCATGCCTCGGGAAGTCAAGTTGCACACACGACCTGCTGTACCCAGGGAGCCTGGAAGACAAGCCAGAGAGATGTCACTAGAAACATCTGGGCAGTGCACAATAAGCCTTGACAGAAGAGTCATGAGATTCATCCTGGTGAACAGAGCCTAGCCCAACTTCCTCCTAGCTTTCTGAATCTGTGTTCTATAGGCCCCTGTGTTGCAGCTGAGAGGTGTCCAGAAGGTATCGGCTAGAAAAAGTGGACAAGATCCTTTGGCTTTTCCTTAGTAATCTGAATCTAAAGCTCTTACTTTTACCTGCATTGACTTTCCATATTGCCATTAGTGGGCCTTACATCGAAGGGCTATTGGGTGAGCATGGCTAGATAAGAAAGTAAAAAGGACTTATCCGGGTTCTTCCTCTTTTAACTTCAAATCACAAAAAGGAAGCTGTGGCCAAGGCCAGCTTTCTCCAAGCGTAGGAAGTATTGAACCTTGAAAAGGAGAAGAGCCCATTTCCCTAGACCTGCTTACACTTAGTGGACAGAGAACCCAAACTGTACCTGCTGGGGAACGGGTCTCATTCATGTGAGGCTTTGAGGAGGGAGGGCATCGCCTGGCTTTGCCTATCACTACAGGAAGTGTGTGAACTACCTATTTGAGGCCATAAATCCTACCCTTCAAAGAACAAATGTAGCCTTATATCAATGTCACATTAGTTAATCAATGTTACATTTGCTAAATGGAGTCCTGTTTCTTAAAAAGGAATTTCAAAGACAGAGGTGGGTGTGGTGGCTCACATATATAATGTCCAAAGTCACTGCAAAATTTATGACCAACCTGGTATACATACTGTGTTCCAGAGTACTCCAGGACATATCATGATCCTCTATCTTAAACAAAGAAATAAGACGTACAAAGAATATAATAAAACCTTTTATTTACTTTGTCCCTGGGATAATCAAGAGTACCTGACAATTTCAGAGAGTTTCCTTCAGCTGGCAATGACTTTTTTTTTTTTTCAATGATCTTTCAAGATGAGCCATTGGTTGCCATGGTTTTTGCCATCACCCTCTTCTTTTTTTAAAAAAATTTTTTTAAATATTTTTTTTATTATGTATTTTCCTCAATTACATTTCCAATGCTATCCCAAAAGTCCCCCATACCCTCCCCCGCCATCACCCTTTTCATTGGCTCAGGATAGGTACCTGAGTCATCCCAGTTCAGTAAGGTAGAATTCCTAGGAGAATGTTGCCATACATAAACTCAGTAGCCCCCAGCTCCTTGACTCTAGGCTGAGCTCTGTGGATAGGCAGAGAGCCACAGGAAGATATGAATAAAGCACATCAGGAAAAGGAATCCTGTCAAGTTAGACTATTATTTGGTTCTGTTTCCATCTCTTCTGGAGGCCTGGCCACACACTGACCTTGGAGGACCTAGAGATGCTAGCATTTTTCCTATAAAGTGGTTTGAACACAGTCTCTTGGGTATATGAGGCAAGCAGTCTGCCAATGAGCTACAACCCCAGCTAAAGCTTGCTATCCTTCTATTAACTGCCCCTTTTAGCTTACTAGAGGTTCCTATTTCTATTACAACCCACAATGCTACATAACTGGCAAACACGCAGAAGAAAAATAAGTACAGGGAGAAAAAGATAATGAATTGAGTTTTTTCACTTATACCTTGTGACACTGTTTATCACTCTCTGTTCTGTGTGGAAATTATCTGTGTGAGTGTCATGCTGCTCTGCCTGTGCAGAATGAGCAGGGAAACAGCAGGGTTCAGGCAGGGTATGATGAGGTCAAGAAAAGCAGAGTGTGGGCCAGACTTGCTGTGCGTGATCAGCTGCGGAAAGCAGGAAGACAGGCAGAGGAGTTTCCTGAGGACAGGAAGGATGGCAGAGGGCCGGGTCGGGGTGGAGGGTGGGTCAGCCAGGATGGCCCTGAGCCTACATCATGCTGAAGAAGCAAAGGGTTAGAAGAGGGAGCAGCTGGGCCTGGATTCAGGGTGACCATCAGGACAGTCCCCTAAAAAAATTCACCGATTGTGCAAAAGGAATGCACACTGCCAAATGCTGCCTTTTAACATCACACCCATTATTTCATCTGATAGACATTTAGCAGACATAAATATGTATAAGATGCTGTGTTGGCTACTTGGGGTTTGGGAGGCAGGGAAAATATAGTGACTAAGACACTGAGCAGAGGTGTAATGTAGTGAAGAGATAGATGTGTGTGCAGACACTACTGCAGCCTCCAGATCATTATCTCATCTGCTAATGACCTACTGGAAACCACAATAGAATCATATTCAGGGTATCATGGCAGACAAAGCTCAGACTGTAAAGCCAAGGTTTAGGGTATAGGCAATCAAGGGTCTGCTTGTAGTGTTGGCATGTGTCAACTGTATGGTTGTGGCAAGTTATGTAAGTGTCCCCTTCCCCTCTTTCAAAGCTAGCATAAAATCAGCTCATTCTTTCATAGCAAGGATGGGATAAAATTAGATGTCTAAGTGTCTATCATAATAAGTGCTCAACACATGTTAACCATCCATTCATTATTTAGCAAATGTTTATTGAGACCTAATTATCAGTGAGCAAAATAAAGATGCCGTCCTGAGGGGCTTGAATTATTATCATAATGATATTTCTTAGTATGAATATTAGTGTTAGGGAAGGGGACCAGGTAAAGCATCCTCAACTGCATGGCTTTAACAAGAAGGTGGCACTAGGGAGACAATGCAGAGGATGAGTTGATGTTTAGGGAAATAACAGGATGCAAGACATTTCTAGGCACAAGGAGCTCCTAGCAGAAATGCTTCAGACAGGTTATGAAAGTACAGATTCAGTATGACTGAAGAATAGGGTGTGTACTCTACAAAATCTTAGAAAAGAAGACTGGAACAACAGGTTCAAGAATCCTTTGCCTTGGCAGAGCTTTGATCTTAGTCTATGGCGGGTGAAAAACCAGTGTAGATTTTAATCCAAGAAAAACATACCTAAGTCTGTTAGAATGACTGAGAGAAAGGAGGCCAAATGTGTGCTCCGAGAAGCATCTAGGCAAGAGTCCATGAGGAAAGACAGAAGGACAATGGCTGAGAGGCCTCAGAGGCTATGCCATCAGCATTTGGCTATCTATTGAAGTATGGATAGAGGTGGAGGGGTCATGTAGAAAATGACCAAAACATGTTCATTTGGCTCCACAGTTAGGACAGAAGAATACACTTGGAATAATGCTATAGGTTAAAGGGAGAGTGGAAGGAAAGGCTGTGTGGGAGACGGTCAAGTCCTCAAGGAGCATGATGGTGAAGGAGACTTAAGACAGCTGTGGGGACTGAGATAGATAAAGCTAGGACTTCAAGATCATTTCAGGCCTTAAGTATTTGGGCTAATCATTACACATCAATATGACACAGGCTTTCCTAGTCTTTATTTAGACAGAGAATAGAACTGGGATAAACTAGTCATGGATATTTGAAGTTGGGGTGGTGATATTTCTTATGGGGGGGGACCAAAGTATATGAGGAAGCATCTAGAATACCAAGCCTCTTTCATATTATAAATTGAGCACAAGTTGTATAGATGTGTTTAATTGAGAAAACTCCCTATATTATGGTTATAGTGAATGCAGCTAGGGTTATTTGAACTTTCCCACGCATGTTATGTATGATAGTAGGGAGAAAATGAGGAAGACAGAAGTGATGAGGAGGCCACACAAGCTAAGAGCTTTATTCGAGGGGCAGAAAGGCATTCCACATTGCTGTGATTCAGTGGTCAGTGGTCAAAGGGGAGAGCAAAAGAGCTGAGGCTGAAGATGTTAGTAAAAGCTGCATTGTTAACGGCTTTAGATAGCAGGGCAGGGGTTTACATTTTACTATGTGAGCAACAGATTTCCACTGAAGGTCTCCATGCAAAGAGGAATATGGTTTAATTTGTGTTTGTGAAGGCAGAGCCATGTGTGGAGATTGAATAGATTGAAGCAAGTCAAAATAAGGGCACAGAGATAAGTTAGAGGCCCATCCAGAACTGGGATCCAGATGCAAGATGGCCTGGATTAAGACATTGATGGTGAGAAAGAGAAGTTAGTTGAAGAGACAGGGCCAGTAGATATGGTGAGTGATAGATGAATGGGAAGGGGACAAGAAGGGTCCAGAGGGGATTTCAGGTCTAAGCAGTCATATTGGTACTAGTAATTCCCCAAGGAGAGAAATGCCTGGGAGGGGAAGACTTTAAGTACCAATGAGTTTAGTTGTTAGCATATTGAGTTTGCTGTGACTAGGGAAATGTTCACTAAAGATACCGTGGGATTCAGGAAACAAGGTGAAATGGGGGTCATGGGCTTGGTCATCTTTTTCAGGAGGTAGAAACTGAGGCTAAAAGTCTGTGAGTGAGACCGCAGCACTCCAGGGGTGATTCGTTTTATAATGTTTTGTGTTTTGTCTTTAAGTCTTGCATACCAATAAACATTCTTCATCTCACCAAACCATAGCTGTCAAACTCTGTCAATACTGTGACACATCTGAATTCTTTGTCTTCCTCCTGGGCTGACAATCTGAGAAGGCTGGTATGGGGTAGTGACCTGTCTTGTTTCTGAATCAGGCTGTGGGGCCTATATAAAAAACCTAGTGGCCTTTTCCCACTGACCTGAATGAAGCCTAAGGACATCTAATTGTTTCTCAAATGCAGAACTGGGCAGGAAGGACTTCCTCTGAACCAAGTATTGGCTGTCAAATTGAATCCACACCATCCAAACTCAGGGAGAAAAGGCAGGAAAAGGCAATGGCCATTGGAAATTTTTCATCTAAATATGGTTTCAGAGCCAGACCTGGTAGCCTAAGACTGGGATAGAATGATACTGAATCTAGTTACCCCTGGGCCATGGAATAAGTTAAAGGCCGGCCTGAACAACTTAGGAAGACCTTGTCTTAAAGTAAACTGTGAAAAAAGAGAGCCGAGGATGAGAGCTTACTGGTTGAGTGTTGCCTAGCATGTACAAGACCTTGACTTTAATCTCTAGTGGAATTTAAAAAAAAGTATATCAGTTCATTGTTCCACTATAAAATGCTCAAAAACAGAAGACAGGCAAACATGCCACTCACCACTGCTTTCCAAACGGGGCTTAATGAAGCCAAGAAGAAGGAAGATAAAAGGGAGCTTTTGAAGACTGAGGGCCACTGCTATAAGAACAGTGGTGAGGTCATAGCCTACAGCTGTAATGGCCCCCCTGAGGTACTAGGGTATAGGGAATGGGCCAACAGGGAGGCACAGAGCATTCTATGAAGTAGGAGAGGATGAGGATGCCTAGGGGAGGTCTACAAATTGCTCCCTCTTTGGAATAAAGCTCTAATTAGATGTAATTCTAGACTGGAGGGCAGAAGGGCAGTTTAGGCACCTGTGCCACTAAAGTGGAGTGTGGAGCTGAGTGCAGGCTCTGTGAAACTGGCCACTGTTGCTTCCCTTTAATGGAATCATAGAGTGCTTGTTAAGACTCAGAGCAGTGGAACTGTGCTATGATAACGACCTACCACCAATATTTCTAAATCAGAGTGGCACCACTATGTTTAGAATTAAAGACTAGAATGAAGTTTATGTATCCACACGTGTGCATGTGTGTTCATTAAGTGGCTTGCTGGATTTTATCATCTGTCTCCTTTCTTAGTTTTACATATGCTTGGCCTAAGTACCAATAGGGTAATTAATGAGTCACTCACTCCTGCTTGGTCCATTGCAGAGCCCATGAGAGGAACTCAGTTAAACTTTCTCACCTTAAGTCTTAGGGCAGGCTTCACATGATCAAAACTGAACAGTGGTGAGGATTATTCATATTTTCTCCTCTTCTTTTTTTTTAAAAATCAATTTAGTCTCTTTTTTTCTCTCTTTACCTTCCATATTATGTTTTATATCTCTTCTCCATTTTTGTTCATAACCAGAGATATAAAATTTATAGAACATTTATATAGTTTAGACCCTGTGATGAATGAATGAATTCCCACAAACTTATGAGACAGATATTGTTACCATGATTGATCTTTAAATGGGGGAAACAGAGGTCATGGAGGGGCAGTAACTTGCTCAGAATTACACAGATAGCAAATGGTGGGTACCCTTAGAACAGAGCATGAATTATACTTAAAAATAAATAATAAATAATAATAAACAATAAATTCTCTTTCCTGCTCTGTCCCTTAATTTTTTTAATCA
This sequence comes from Mus caroli, assembly GCF_978045245.1. Taxonomy (NCBI): domain Eukaryota; kingdom Metazoa; phylum Chordata; class Mammalia; order Rodentia; family Muridae; genus Mus; species Mus caroli. The sequence goes on along the minus strand of NW_028227262.1, from coordinate 131,616,878 downwards.
TACAAACTTATAAGATGCATGTAGGTGAAAACATCTAAAATCCCAGCATTAGGGAGACTGAAGCAGGAAGATCATGAGATCTAGGGTAGCCTGATCTAGATAGTGAGACAATATCCCCAAACCCAAATGTGGGGATGTAGCTCAGTGTTGCAATACTTGCCTAGCACAGATGAGGCCATAGGTTTGATCCTCAATACTTCACACCCCATCCCTACCTCCTCCAAAGAACTTACAACAAATCTGATTCATAGCCTTTAGAGGGACTGGGGGCACATATTTTTTTTCAGAAATTCATGATGTTCTCACTTAAGGTTTTGTGAGAAAATAAAAAGGGCTGGTTAACATGGTGTACTAGGCTAGGTTTCCCATAAACTGATATTCTCTCTTAAAAACAATTATGTATTTAAAACATATTATGTATTAAACAATTATGTATTAAAACCAATGTATGTTACAAGTGGAGGCTCACAACCATCCATTGGACTGAGCACAGGGTCCCCAATGGAGGAGCTAGAGAAAGGACCCTGAAAGGAACTGAAGGGGTTTGCAGCCCCATAGGAGGAACAACAATATGAACCATCAAGTACCTCCAGAGCTCCCAGGGACTAAACCACCAACCAGAGTACATAAGGAGGGACTCAAGGTTTCAGCCACATATGTAGCAGAGGATGGCCTTGTGGGACATCAATGAGAGGAGAGGCCCTTGGCATTGTGAAGGCTCTATGCACCAATATAGGGGAATGCCAGGACAGGGAAGTAGGAGGGGGTAGGTTAGTGAGCAGGGGGGAGGGGGGTGGGATGGGGGGCCTCAGGAGGGAAATGAGGAAAGGGGATAAAATTTGAATTTAAATAAAGAAAATATCTAATAAAAATGGCAAAAAAGGGAACAAAACAAAACAAAACCAATGTATGGGTTACGTGTGTATGTGTGTGACTGTATGAGACAGAGTGCAAGTGCAGTATGCGCAGAGGTCAGAGGACAGCCTTGGATGTTGGGCCTTGCCTTCTACCTTGTTTGAAACAAGGTCACACTTGTGGACTTCCTCACTATCTTAGTCTGGATGACCCCTGAGCTTCCAGTGTGCTAACAGATACAATCACTACCATATCTGGTTTTTACATCAGTTCTGTAGATCCAAACTCAAGCTCTCAGTCAGCATAGATAGTAGTTTAAAAATAACAACTAAACATCTGAAAAATAGGTTCAGCTAATGGTCGTCTTACTTAGGCCTCCCAAATTGTCATCTTCTAAGGTCAAACATATACTTGGGTGCTTTTTCACTAACACACTTATTTTAAAAAGTCATGCAACTTCATGCCATTCTCTTGTTTTGCTTTGATGTATGTGGCTCACATGTTCTTTTGCTTTGGTTGTGAAGTGTGCCCAGATGTGTTGCCAGCCTGGTGACAGTGCTCAGTCCCATGATGTAGAACACTATGGGTTCAGACTCCAGATTTCCTGTCATCTTTATCCCAAACAGTGGTTCAGATTGGCTGCCCAACCTCTATGTCCATCAATAAGCAGGCAGTCTCTGCAGACAGGGAGGGCATATATCATGGGAAGGTGTAAGATGCTGCTTCTGGCTAAAGGAACCTTTTTTTTCTTCCCCTACATTATATTCCCATCCCAGCTCACAGTAAGAACTCACATATGCATGGGAAAAGAAGCAAAGAATGGAAGTTTCTAAATCGCATGTGTTTGGAACCACATATCATATTTGGTGGGGCAATATCAAGGGAACTTACAGAACCAAGCATCCCATCCCCAGAGCTATAAAATTAATAATGGAGTCAGGGTTCTCAGTGTAAAAACATTTCTGTCTCCACCAACATGCATCTTCCTGACAGCAGAGGAGGAACAGAGGGCTTTGGCTAATAGTTCCCAGACCCATACCTCTGGAACCTGGAGGAAGGGCGCTGCTCACCCCCTTTCCTCTCCCTCTCCCCCTTCCCCTCCCCTCCCCCTTCCTCTCTCCCTCCCCCTCTTCCCTCTCTCCCTTTGCCTGTATCTTCAGATTCCTGCCACTCAGGCCGATAGAGGTCCATATGTTGACCATTAGGGCATAAAGCAAGATTCACTTAAGCCTGTCATCCAATAGGCTGTTTCTCCTCTGCTTGACTTACACGTTGTCATTAATGACACAGATTTATTGAGGGAACAAAAGAATGTTACAGAGCAAATGTTAGAGACCGCACATTCATCTACTTGCAGGCCTTCCCCCGTCCTCACAAGAAGGATTGCAAGGCTAATGCTACTTAGGAAAGGCAGTATCTACTTAGTTCAGATGATTTTACTCATTTTTATTCATTTTTCTAGCTCAAAGGTTTGACTGGCACAGGACAGCCAGGTCCTGTTAAGCTTGCAAATGCTACAAGGGAATTAACACTGTTGTGGCCAGATTGCGAGAGACTCTCCATTCCTGATCTAGCTGCCCTGGTCAACGTTATTTCCTATTCTCTCCCTCCTCACCCCTATACCTACCTCGCCTCTTCTTGCCTGAACTCCTCCGAACCCCCGTACTCTCCAAATGGGTTATCTCTTCCCTACTGAACTAAGCAAATTCCTGGTGTTCTTTTGAAGAGTCACCTCCATCTATAAGCTGTCCTCTCATCCTAAGCATAATCGTCTCACAGTTTCAAGATTCAAGCCTTCATTAACACCATCCACGGAGCACAGCCAGTCTTCACAAGTTCCGTTGACCTATCAAAGGCCTATCTAGAAAGTATTTCTTCAAACTGGATCCATATATCAGAATGTTAGATCCCACCTTCTTTGGGACAGAGGTTAGGTCTTCGTCTTTCCTCTGTACACCGCATAGTAATCGGATGCCAGGGCATGTTTGCTTTTTCATTAAATATTAGATTAAGAGCAATTTCTTAAAAACCTAGAACAGCCTTCCCATTGTCTGTCGAGAGCATACCTTTCAAAGAAGCGTGTGCAAGTGTGCAGGCGCACACCCAGAGCAGGTATACTGCTCAGCACTTAGGCTTGCCCCTCTTTAAATGGTTCACTTAGTGTTCAGAGAGTGCATGCAAGAAATGGGGCACATTCTTATTTTGTTAAATTTCATACATTTAGTTTGGGATCTTTTTCTTTTTTCTTTTTCTCTCTTTTTTTTATGGTATGGCCTTATATGTAGCCCCAGCTGACTTTGAAGTCTCTTAGAGAGTTGATATTATCGCTTCTCGGCCTTTTGGCTAAGATCAAGTGGAGAGTTGATATTATATATATGTGGTACCATATCAGAGCATAGCTTATATTGAAATGGTAGAATTCATATTGATAACTTAAGTGAGTTTGTGGCATCAGGTGAAGGCTCTGAACTACAAACTCGAGTCAAATGAGCACTGTATGCAGTGCTAAATCAGAACCTTGGCGACTACAAGGTAAAACATACATTAAGAGAAGCTGAGCACTAAATTTCTCCATGATCACCCAATCAGTAGAAACAGCAGTGGAGAACAATCTGCAGTCTGTAAGATGCCCGTTCCACAATGCAGGCTTGACAGCTCCCTAACAATGTAAAATTTCCATTAGTTAAAAGAAGGGATTTATCGTTTAAAGTGGATTTCACTGGGAAGGCTAAAAGAAAATAATTAATTTTATTATTTTAATGTACTTTTAAAAAGCACTTGGTCTTAAACAATTAATATAGCAATTAGAAATGCTATATATAATATAGGTTTCTCCCACCTACACCCCCCACAGAAAAGACAACACACCTGTTTGATAATTAATTTGTTGTTAATGGTTCAAATGAAGTCAAATAATTGGATATAGAAAATGACTTAAAATTTGTTTACTGAGTTTTACATTCATTCTGATTGCCAATGCCAGTTTAGCATTTTAGTACTGTTTATATTTATATTTTTTGAAAGATAGCATATTTGTAGAATAACTGCACTAGGTTATAATATACTAAAATATAATATGTATTACACACACACGCACGCGCACACACACACACACACTAAACTCCATTGGATTAAAGCAAAACAGCATGTTGCTTTAGTTATCAATGGAATCAGAGGAGGTAACCAGCAGCAAATGATGAGTAAGAGGGCTGAGTATCCTGAGCAATGAAATCCAGAGACGCAGTCTGTTGCTGGGTTAATTTGGCATTTTTTCGTTTGCACAGAGAAAGGATCAACAAGCAACATAACATAATCACGACCCTTGGGAGATAACTATTAATGCAAAAGTTCTATTTAACACTCAAGCTTAAATGGGAAAAATTTTGCAGGTTGTGCACTATAACCATTGAAAAAACAAACCAACCAACAAAAACAAAAACAAAAAAAACATGCTTTGTAATTCTCTGCAAGGAGACCAAGCTATCTTTGAGTTATAAATCTATAGAATTAAGCTACCAGATGATCAATATTCTATGTGGTTTACAGCTTGCCTTTCAGCTCAATTTGCCACATTTATTTGCTGGATGGATATTGGGGATATAAGTAAGAGGGTGTTCCTACCAACACATGATTTCCAGCGGAGCCTGGTGGGACAGAGAGGTAACTAAGAATTAAACACTGCACAGTGTATAAATGGAGTCTTAGGCCCCTGGGGCAGCAATAAACATAGAGAAGCAGACAGGACCCCTATATGTTTCCTAGGTCCTGATGTGGGTGACATGCCACATAAGAAGGGAGAATGACAATTGGCTTGCATATTGATGACCTGGTCACCGCAGTCATCAATGGTAGTTCCATTTTCTTTAGAGGAAAATAAGTTTTGAGTGGGACAAATCAATTCAACTCTGAACAAAGCCAGTGAAGATAGTGTGAGAAATCTAAATGAATCATTTAGGCAGGGGGTTAAATTCAGGATGAGGCAAGAGAATGGCTAAAGATATTGTAGAAAGCTGTAAGATTACAAATTGTAAAAGATTGTTTACTAGAGTGTAATTAACAATTTTCTGTGAAAATGGCGGGTTAGAAGCTTCACTAGAACATATCAATACAGCCTCATTTTGGCTCTCCTTGTACCTGTTAGACAGTCATTCATTAATTTCTGTAAGTGTCAGAGAATAAACCAATGAATGACTTCTTTATCTTGTCAAAGTAAGGACTACAGTAAGAAGTCCTTGTACATAGCAATGGAGCAAGGATCAGGGCCTAAGACACAGTATTTCTCACCCATCTGAGACTGAGTGTTCCATGTCACCTAGATTGTGTAACGTTGCCTGGCTGCAGCCTGGACTACCTATTACGATCACATGGTGGACGAAGCCTTGAGGACAAGGACCAAGCAACTCCACCTTCTTGCCTGTGCACTGACACAGTTTATGTGCACATAGCACAATCTCAATAATATTTTTTTCAGTAAAGAAATGAAGGAGTTAAAATGTCTTGGTATGGGCTGCACAATAGCAGTATTTAGATAGAGTTCACCCATTGGTTAAAATCTTATTTCCTAGCAAACACAGAAGTAGATGCTCACAGTCAGCTATTGGATGGATCACAGGGCCCCCAAAGGAGGAGCTAGAGAAAGTACTCAAGGAGCTAAAGGGGTCTGCAACCCTATAGGTGGAACAACAATATGAACTAACCAGTATCCCAGAGCTCTTGTCTCTAGCTGCATATGTATCAGAAGATGTCCTAGTTGGCCATCAGTGGAAAGAGAGGCCCATTGGTCTTGCAAACTTTATATGCCTCAGTACAGGGGAATGCCAGAGCCAAAAAGTGGGAGTGGGGGGTGGGGGGAAAGTGGGGGGGGGAGGGCATGGGGGACTTTGGGGAAAACATTGGAAATGTAAATGAAGAAAATACCTAATAAAAAAAGAAAAAAATAATTGCAATAAAAATGTATTTTGGAATATTCAAAAAAATCGTATTTCCTTGTTTTTAATAACACCCAGGATATAGTCAGTATTCATGAGTGTCTACAAGCCAGGCCACAACACAAGACTTATCTAGACTATGAGTCTCTGAACACAATGATTTTAGGAGCTGGATTGCCACAGACTTCAAGGAATTCTTTGCCAACTATAGTTCATAAAAGAAGGCACAAATACTGCCACCAGGAACAGCTGCCTATTGAGCTTTGGGTTCCTAGTGAACAACATGTTACCTAAGAGTTCCATTTGTTTTGAACTTGACTGGGGAAGAGGTGGAGGCTTACTTGTTTCCTCTGGTTGGAGAAGAGACCTCGGAATGACCTCTAGCCCAGGTCAGGGTTTTACATCATTGCCTTTGAAAGTGGTCTGTGATTAGGTGCAGACACCTCCTCTGCAGAGGAAGGCCTCATTCCTTCATTACACATGGACCTATCTTTAACTGAAGGGTTGCTTTGATTTACAGATGCCTGGGGGTAATCACCAGACTAGATAGCTCTGAAGTCACCAGGGCTCATCTCGGAAAGTCCCTCTCTTAAGACGTGGCCTCCACTCTGGCCTGCAAAATATCACATGCCCAACCTCTTGCAGTTGCTAGTACCCCAGCAAAATGTGCTATTAGTATCCTGGCAAAATGTGCTGCAAATGGAGGTGTTTTTAGTTGATCATCAGAAAATACTTGTCTTCTTCAGAAGAGAAACAAGGGGACGTGTTTAGTTATTGTTTCCACAATTTCTTCTTCAAGATATTTTTCCTCATCATTTATTAGGAACAATTAAAAGTATTCCTTTAAAAATAATGATGCGATGGGCTAGGAAGATGGCGTAGTGCAAAAGACTGCTTGCAGTGCAAACAGGGGAAGCTGAGTTCAAATCCCCAGCATTCAGGTAAAAGCCAGACATGGCTTGTGTGTACCTGTGATCATAGTGTTGGGAGGCAGAAACGAGTGGATCTGGGAAGCTCTCTGGCCAGTCAAGCTAGTCAAAATGGCAAGCTTTATGTTCAGTAAGAAGAGATCCTGCCTTGTGGGTATAAAGAAGACAATTTCTTCTGAGCGTGCACAGGAATGTACACATTCACACACCCACAGTACACAAAAGGAAAAAAACAAAGAAAAAAAAATCTTGGAAAGCTTCTAAACACAAAGGGCTTGAACATACTCTAAATGTAGCTGTTTAATTGTGATCAGATTTAAACTCTCAGCTTTGTGGGCACCCTCAAATTAAAGTCCCATATCTTCATACTGTATCTTTATTATAGAAATTGCACACACACACACTTTCCACAGAATCCAAATCTGAGGAAAGTAGTATGGTGAGAAAAATATGGATTTTTGTTTTGATTTTTATCTATTCATTTTACGTGTTAACTAGTTCCAGGCAATGAAATCTTGGGCAAATTACAAAACTTTGGGATTTTATTTTATTGATCTGAAAATGAGGGGAATTGCTCCAAAAGTTAGATACATGTAAGGGATGTAGAACAGACCTGACCTGTCAGGAACTCAACCAATGCTCCCAGCATCTCTACTGAGTGAGATCTGTCCTCACCAGAATCACTCAAGTTGGCCACTCTGTGGTTCTCATCAAAATTGACTCATTGTGGTATCATTATGTCATGGAAGAGGATGACTTGATAACCAAGATGTCAAGCAAATTGCAGCAGAAGTCTTAATGGTTGTAATCATTTAAACAAGATACTTGCAGTGGAGTTTCTACATGTGGAAAAAAAAGTGCTTTATGCCACATGAACCAAGACAGGGGGTATTTTTTTAGTGATATCTATTCAGAGCTCTACAAATAAGAACACTTTTCACCCTTCTAAGGATCAGAGACTTGGATATCCTCTTCTCTGATAATAGGAGTAAACCAGGACCATGGACCACCAAATCATTGATTTTTCTAAACTTTATTCTTAAGTTTGAAAAGTATGAGGATCTCCTGATTCTGACCCAGCAGGTCTCTGAGGAAGAATGGAGAATTATGGAGAATAATGAAGTAGACCTGTAGATGCAGTGCACAAACCCAGCTGGAATACACTCCTGAAGAGTCCTGTGCTCTGTTAATCTGAACAAGATGCAGGGAGACAGAACAGCATAACCAAGCAGTTCAAACACCACTCACCCCCCCCCCCATCCACCAATGCCCTACCTGATCTCCACTCTTACTCTTGTAGTTCTCTCAGGGAGAAGGTGCCCAGGAAATTGAACATTAGTGTTCATGACTCAAAATCAATTATTTAGAAAGGGAAGATTAAATATAGGGAAGAATGGTTATGAATTTGAATAAAGAAAACAAAGACAAAGAAACAACCAAGAGGAGTGCATGTCCTGACTTAAATGTGGCTACAAAGTTTTGGTCTACCTTGGAGCTTGTCTAGTCCATAGGATTATTGTAGCACAGTGTGTGTTCATTCTGTTGTAGACTCATGCTGGCTGCATCCTTTGTGTAGACTGAAAGTCCTAATACCCTTGTTTCACAAAGGGAGATTCCTGTGCCCTCTGTGAGTTAGATGCAGGAAGCCTTCATTCCCATGGGTCTCAGAATTATCTTTCACATCTCTCTATCTCCACAAACAGGCTAGAGGCTGCTCCAGGAAGATTCCCTACCCAGAAATGTTCAGTGTGGTGCAGACCAACTTTAGTAGGCACACACCAAGAAGGTTATCCCAGTCAGGGAGACGCCCAACTGAAGACAGCCGTCAGTCACATGTCAAAGGGCAAAATTCAACCAGTGTGTAGGTGAAGCAAATGTCGCTACACCTCACACCTGTGACTATTTGCATAATCCAAATATTAGCTATCAGAAATATTCTCTTAATAACCTATGTCATATAAGGCATTTGAGTCTTATTTTTATGAAAACAATCACATGTAGTTACCAAAATTACAAAAGAAACATTGCAGGTCACATGGGTGACTTTGGCATGTTCTCAAACACAGCTATAAATGGCATCGTTTCAATTTATTTCAGAAAATTTCAAACAATCTGGTAAATGTATTGGAAATGTGATCTGTTATTGGAACTGTGTACTTGAAAGACCAGGCTCTATTTGAACAGGACCAAAATATTGACCTAATTTTAAATTAGATAAGTCAAAATATTTCTAAGAAAGTGTAGAAATAAGAGATTAAATTATTTATCTAACTATGGAAGCTAGTCCTTTAACTGTGTGCTCTTGTGCTATAGGACTGCTAGAGGCAGAATAAAATGATGGAAAAGACAGACAGACAGACAATCCTGAAAAGTTCTTAGCCTCCACGAGCTTCAGTTTCCACTCCTACAAAGCAGGAGGCTGAGAGCTGGCGAGGCACATACACTGAACCATGGTGTGCAGTGGGCATTGCATATGGCTGAGAGATGGTGGGAGTGTGCAGACCAAGACATGGTGTGCAGTGGGCATTGTATATGTATCTATGTCCATATGATTAAGGGGCAGAGTTTCAGGCTTTTAGCTTTTAATAGTGCCTACTGCTCTCGCAGGGGATCCAGCTATGGAACCCAGCATGCATGCTAAATGATTCACAACTACCTGTAACTCTGGCTCCAGGGGATATGACATTTCTGGCCTCTGGCAGGTACCAACACTCACATGCACTTCACACACACACACACACACACACACACACACACACACACACACAGAGAGAGAGAGAGAGAGAGAGAGAGAGAGAGAGAGAGAGAGAGAGAGAGAAGAATTAAGTATGTAAGAATAATCAATTCAATAGCTTAAATGGGCAGCAGGGATTCTGCCCCTGATTGCATTCGGAAACCACTTCCTATGACAAGAAAGTATGGACTTTAGTTCTCTGGAAGAAAATATTAATCAGGTAGGACTATTTCCCTTACTCCATAAATTATTTCAAATCAAAGAACCACAGAACCCTTGTTGGACAGACAGCACATTTTCTAGCTCTGGTATGAAGTTTGGATCTTACAGTCTTTTCACCATCATGCTTAGGGAATAGGTGAAGTAGTTGTGGGCCAAAGTTTAAGCCAAACGTGGTCAGACATGCATCTCCTTCCATACATGATGTCCAATGTGGACAGTGAGATCCAGGGCTGTTCATCTGATCTTGTAAGCTAGGATGAGAGTTTTGTTGGTGGTGATCATTAAGGAGAATCCATTATTTTGTGTCATTTTCCCCAGGTAAAAATTTACAATGTCCTGATGTCTTAGGGCTGCTTCATAGATTCAACAAGAGTGGGTAGATATGCAAAGGTCTTAGGACAGTGCTCAGCATATGAGTGTCTATTTCTAGGACCTAAAATGATCAAGGTGATTCCCATGCCCAGCTAATTAAGAAACGAGGGGACACAGTCCACTGGGTTGATTTATGTCCAAGCAACAGGTTTCATCGAGCCTGTTGTCTGACAGGTAGGATAACTTGGTAGCAGTCACAAAGCATGGCAAGAATGTAGAGGGGCACAGCTTCAGGTCCTTAGGCTCAACAGTCTTGAATTCATATGCCGCGTGTACAAACATGCTCACAGGCTGCAGACAGCTAACTCATCAAACGACAAAGGCACTTCAACAACTCAAGGGCAAGAAAAGGGCTCCAGGCTGCTTGGGACACTTCCTGATCATCTTGCCTATCAGTTAATCTAGCTTTAGCAGCTGGCTGCATCTGTACTGTTTTACTGGCTCTTTTGCAATTATTTCACAATGGAAAACAAACAGAATCTCAAATGAAGGGTATTTTTTTCCGATAGTAAATGACATTGCTTCCCACTATGCACATAACTTGAGCCAAAGAGGACTGTGGCTACCCTTAACCCCGTCCACCGAGACCCTCTCAGTGATGCTTAGTTGGCTAGAGTCTTTGCAGAGGAGTCTTTGCAGCCTAACACTGTCCTTGAGGGTAAGAGGCAGAGCGCAAATGTCTATAAAAGTAGACAGGTGAGGACAGCTGGTATGTTCGGGCTGGAAGAAAGTCTCTTGGAGTACAAGGTGGAGAAAGTGTTATTTGGGAAGGAAGGGTGTGGCTTTAATAAATGAGGCCTCTCTTAAATCTACTCCCTATGGCTAAAACACACCTATGGCTAAAAAGTGGGGATGAATTCTTGCTGTTTTAAATAGTTTAAAAATAGTTTAATAAGAGACCAAAAAAGGGTTTGACAATTGTAGCCATATTGAACAGAGCAAGGGATTGTGAAATAGAGCAGGCTTCAGAAAGGGTTAAATTCAAGCCCTGGGGTCATTTCAGAGCCATAGTTAGAGGATTTGTCATGGGCGAAGGTTATTACAGAACTGTACCCTGCTCAGCCTAGGATCACAGGGAAGACACTGGGCAAGTACATAGAACGCTTATCTATCCCCTTAGCTAGAATTCTGTGCAAGCAAGAATTCTGCTGATCTGCAGATTTTGACTTTTTGCCACATACGTTCCTGTTAGTTCATGTTTCTTCAGAATCTGCACACTATCAACCTTCTTGCATGAATTTTCTGTGCAGTCTCAATGTGAATTAGACAGAGCACAATCCTGGAACCCAAGGACAGGCATCTGCAATTACACAAAATGGCCTGCTAAAAAATATAGGCATCCAATTAGGTTGTAGCACATTGCTGTCCGAAGGAATTCTCTTAACTTACCTGCCTCTCGGTCCCTGATACAGTAGTCTGGAGAATTCTCAAAATACACGAGGTCATTTTTCGTTGGCTTCTTGAACCTCTTATTGGCTACAGTGAAGCCAGTGCCATCCTGGTTCATGACTACCTGGATGGCCCCATTGTACTTCCTCCAGAGATAGTCGCCTGTTTTCCTGAAGTCAGCCATGGCCAGCCAGCATGTCCTCAGAGTACACGAGCCACTCACACCATGACACTTGCATTCTTGTTTCAAGAAGCGCTTTACAGCCTGCAGGAAGAGACAGAGGCAAGCTCAGTCTGGCAGCCTAAGTACGGGACCCAGGGATGCGTTTCCCTACCTCAGCGCTATAGAGACGTAGCTCTGAGAAGGCTGGATCCTGGGGTCCTAGAATGTCACTTGCCATTTGCTGGACACCAGATTGATAAAGCAATTACTCATCTTTCAGTGACCCAGCAATTGGAAATTAAGTGGCTACATATGGAAAGCTTGCCAGATATCGGGCACATAGGGTTGCAGAGTGCACCCTCTCTCAATGGCCTTATGAACTGCAGACCTACGCTACCATTTAACCTTAGGAGGAGGAAGAGGGAATCCTAGAGATAGTAATGCTCTTGTCTAAAGAACACAGCTAGTGATAAACCATATTGCACTGAGACTGACCCTAAATTCAAGGTTATCCCACAGCTCTGGCCAAGTGATGCAGCTTAGATGGTCCAGCTGTGCTCATGCTGTCTCTTGCTAGGAAGCAAAAGAAATTGGGACAAGCCTGTCTTGGCAGGCTCCTGACACTGAGCTCTGGTGGGTATGAGGGTTGCAGTCTCAGGAAGGGCAGGTAGACCACAGAACTATCCAAATCAATTTCTGCTTTGGAGTTGGGATGAGTTGCCATGTGGTACCATTTGCAGAGACTCAGTGAGTTCTTTCTGCCTTGCCTCATCACCCCTCAACATATTTAAGATCTGCAGGAAAACCTTAAGCTATAGTCCTTCCCATTGTATAGATGGCCAACCAGGGCTCATGGAGACAGTACAATATGCCTGAGCTTCCGGGATAGATGCAGAATGGCTAAACGCAAATTCAGGAGATGCTAAAATCTCCTGAATCAACAACTACAGACTTGAAAATGCCTCCTCATACCATGTTCCTGGTGAAGATCCTACCCCGGTTCTCTGTTTCATGGGATTCATATTCCAAGAACTGACCCGTTTTGTTTTGTTTTTTTTTCTGCTAAGTTTTTGTTTCATCTTTCATTCATTGTTTTTCAAAGTTTTATTTTTTAACAATATCTGAAGGTCTCTTAATAGGATACTGGTGCTAATGGGTTGTGAATATTGGAAATTCAAACTCAAAGATGCCAAGAAGGCCTGTTTAGGAGACCAGAAGCCCTGGGGATTCACCAATCCCTAGATTTGGTCCTCATTCAGAAGTAGCAGAGTGGAGCTTGCCTGCCAATCACTCTGAATCCCCAAATTCGAGGGTATCTGGGGGATGTGCGTAGGCAAAAGGAACGGTGAGTCCCTTGATGATATTCTCCAAAGTGCAATCTGAGCAAAATTCTCAGAATTTCTCTTTCTAAGCAATTGAAAGTGGGAGTTTCAACTATGCTCTGCATTCTCCTGAGGTTCTGGTATATCGATGCCACATGAAGTTTAGAGGTGGCAGACTGAAAGGTAGCTGAAACTATGCTGCTTGGAGCGCAAGTCTCAACCACCACACACTGCCTCTCACAGGTACACAGAGTTTCCAGCCGCCTCTCCCTAAAGACCTCACCATGGTCTTTTGCCCTAACGCTTGACGTGACTTTGTTTCTTGTACAGGCTTGCTACCTGACCAAGAAATGGTAGACTTGGATGAACAGAAAGGATTTTCATTCCAGGAGTCAGCCTCAATTTATTCATTAGCCTGGACATTTGTCAAAAGCACTCAGGGGTAAGAGAACAACACTTCCAGGCAAGGTATCACAATAGCCCTACGTTGTTTGGTTATGTGGCTTGATTGCTGTCTTCCAACGTGGAGCATTGACCTCTATGCGGTGTGCCCCACTCTGCCAGGCAGAGGCGCAGTAGAATGTGTCCCGGTATAGCTGGGGTCAGTCCTTCGTATTATGAGCCAGTATGGAAGGTCAAGATAAAGGACTGCATTTTCCACATTATGGGGACCTACATCTGTAAAAGACATCATAATGAGAATTTTCTCTCTGGAATCACCCTTTTTCTAATGCCTTTTATATTCTTGGTGTTGGTTATTAGGTTCACTGGACCATCCAGTTGTACACTTTGCTGCAAACAAACTCAGGGATATTTTCTAGGCTCTCTGAGTTTATTGAAAAGCTTCTCTCAGATCTGATAACATCACTCATGCACGCACAGCCCCCTTCATGCCAAGCTCTTTCTGTTCCTCCTGAAATCCTCTTGTAGTCAGGCTATTCACTTGTAAGCCGCACTCCTAGATCTAAAAATAACAGGAGACATCATTGCCCTGCCTTTGTTATGCTAAGTTTCCAGGTGACAAACTTCAAAGCTGATATTTTTATATGATTAGTGGGAAGATGTGCATATTAAGTTTGGATCTTAAAAATATACCTAAGCAATTCTTAGGAGCCCGGTGGCAGGGCCAGATGCTGTTGTTGATCTGTGTAGACACTTTTCCTCCCTTAATGACTACCTACTTTATTCAGGAATTGGGAAGCTGTGTGCTCCAGAGCTTGCCAGGACCAGTCTGATCCCGCAGTGTCCTAAATCATGAATGGGCATTTTACTGCTAACACACTGACTTTTCTTAGCCTTTAGAAAGTGATGGTTCAATTTGTATCAATGGGATTCGAGGATAGATGGGTGTTGGACTTAGAAGGAAGTCTCTTTCACTCTTTAAAGAGGTAGGAGGGGAAATGCTTTTTCTCTGTCTCTGGGTGATTTTTTTTTTTAACGGTATGACACGAATGACAGGAGAGCTGCTGTAGGAACGTATATGAAGCTGCACACACAGTCTTGATGGACGTGAGGCCCTGGGTCCTGAAGACTGTTGTGGAGTTGCTCAATAAGCCAAACTGGGACTTGCCCAACATTCAGACCTCTTGTGATCCAAGACAGTAAGCTCTCCTCAATTATTTAGGCCCCCTTCTCTGGAAGTAGGGGTTGCCCCTGGCACTTGAAAGTACCAAAGTTTGTACTTGGTTAGTTCTTGGTTGTGGATTAATGACAGACCTCAGCTGACAGCTCACTCTTTTACTAGCTGCAGTGGGATCCTCTGATGCTGCTTGTATTCAATGCTAAAATCAGGGCTCCAAGAGGAGCAGATGCTCACGTCACCTATACCAGCTTTTGTTGTATAAGCTTTGACCCCCAAGTGATCTGTGATTGGTTAATAAAGATGCCTACAGCCTGAAGCTGGGCAGAGGAGACGTAGGTGGGGCTTTGGTTCCCAGGCCAGGGGTCTGAGGCAGGGACCACCAGGAGGAAGAGGAGAGAGGAGGAAAATGTAGGAAGTGGCCTTGGGGTAGATTGATCACATGGCCATGAGGCCTGGCCTGATGCAGTAGGAACAGCCCAGGCAGAACATGGCGAGTGATGGGTTATTGACAGGGAAGTAGAGAAAATAGCATAGAGGGTTAATACCTACCCAGCTGTAGTGCTTTTCTGGAATATGAGAAATATAAAGCTTTGTGTCTTTTATTTGGGAACTATATGATTTAAGGTGATGTAGAAACCCCTAAATAATATTTACTGCTACGCTAGCTTTGAACCACACCTCCACTCCAGTTAATATACAGCATGCTCAACATTTGCACTGAGGAGCTACCTCTGTGTCTATTTGCAGGATTTATAGACTTTAAAACCAAGCCCTTAACCATGAAAACAAAACAAAACAAAACAGCCCAACTCAAGCAGAGAAGTCCAAGGAAGGAGATCTATACTTCGAAGTTCTGCTGAGTTCTATTTTCAGTGAGAGGAAAGCATGGGGCCACACTGTGAAGAGCTTGTGTTCCAATACCTCGCTGTTATAAAACCATTTTTCTTAAGATAGTGTTTTATGTAGTCCAGGCTGGCCCCTAATTCACCATGGAGCCAAGAATGAGCTTCCAATCTCATGTTTCCTCAGGGTTACAGGTGTAGGCCAGCACACCCAGTTCTTTCTCGGGTCCTGGGCATTGAACTCTGAGCTCTGTGCAGGCACTTTACCAACTGAATAACTCCTGTAGTCCTACAATCACCTTATTAAGCACAGCAACCATTTACCGAGAACTTAACCAGACTTAGCCAGGCTCCACCCATGGTGGTTTACACCTATTATCATATACATATCACAATTAAGCATAGAAAGTTAGTACTCCCATTCCACAGTTCTGAAAACCAAGGCCCAGTGTGGCCAGAACAATTTGTAGTCATCGGCTAGATAGAGGCAGAGTTCCCAGGTCTGTGGTCTTCCTAAGCAGATGTACAGAATCCTAAATCACATTCGGGTCTTCCTGAAACATTGAATTATACACACTATCCCCTCTCCCACCTCTGCTTCTTAGGAGTAATCCAAAATTCACTTTATAATATTAGCAATAGCAAACTATGAGAAGAGACCCAGATAACATGAGTGGGAAAATGAATATGCAAATTCTGGAACCTGGTGAATGTTGGTATTTTGTGGCTCTTTAATGATGAGGCAGGTCTTAGGCATGAAAGCAAGTCACAGGACGCAAACAAAATGCAGAAGACTATATAGCGTTTCTGCCACTTTTTTTTTTAAAGCTCTGCATACGTGTCCACACAGAGGAGGAGGGGAAAATGTTCTTTTACAATCCGGCTGTGGTCTGAGGAAATGCAGAGTCTGGCAAGAGAAAGGAAGACTCCATCTACTCTGTGTAGTAAAGTTTCAGGAATCCGAGGATTGTTCCCTGGCAACTGGAGAGCAGAGAGTGGTTCTTGTTTCTGGCTGCACATTAAATTCACCTGGGGATCATTTGCAGCCCCTTCCCAGGCTGAGGAAATCAGAACCTTGAGGGGGTGGGGCAGGCACGGGGCCCAGGCCCTGACAGGACTTACAGTTCTTCAGGTAATTCTTATTCGAAGCCTGTGCTGAGCATGGATGGTGTCCCGGGACTGCAGGAGAGAGGCTAAGAGGCTCCTGCTCCACTACAGCAGTCTGGGGGCCTGTCAGGGGCAGAGCATCAAGGAATGTCTGTGGTGGGGGCGGGCACTGCATTTCTATGGACAGGGAAATCTAGTTATCTAATTACAGTTGTTTCCCACTCTGTGTTTCTAGGGTGTCTGAATCACTGGGGGCTGGGGGAATCTCCACAAGTAATAATCTTTGCTTTGGCTGCTTTGGGGAGAACGACAGATGGTTGTGCCCAATGGTGTGAGGCCCAAATCCAACACCCGTGGGTTTCAGTAGGCCACACACGTGAGTGGAATGAATGGTGGGATACCCTGAGGTCTTCAGACACACTGGGTAAAGAGATGGGGGCCTCTCATGCACAGCTAGTGATGGAGGAACTACTGACATTTGATTTGGGTGGTACAAGGTTGAATAACCAAACCAGAGGACCAATAGTTTATAACTTATAGTTAAGTCTTCCATACTATATCTAGATGCTTATTCTAAAATTGGAAAACAATAATACTTCTTGGCCCTTTATATCTAGCGCTTCAACCAAGTGTGGATTAAAAAAATTAGCAGGAAAAAAACACTTCAGACAATTGCTCAGGTTAAAACTTGGGTTTGTATATGTGAACACTAGCTGAGTTCACCCAGACGAAGTGCTGTGTAGGTTGGCTACAGCCTCTGTCAGCTCATACATCTTCAGACTCTTTCCATCACTCAGTGTTTGAGCATTGTTCATGCATGTCTTGTTCTTGTGTTTAATTAGGTCTATGTTTGTGTCCATGTTGAACATGTACAGTCTTTCTCTGACCATTATTCCCTAAGCAATATGGCAAGACAACCATGGGTCATCTAAATTGTCAAGCGATATAACAAAGCTAATTGAATGATATCTGTATATATTTATGTGATGTGCAAATATTATACTATTTAATGTCAGGAGTTTAAGCATCTAGGATTTGAATATCCACAGACAATCCAGCAATCAATTGGCTGTATAAGATCAGAGATAATAGTATTGTTAACTACTATTAACCTTACAGTCAAGTGCAGTGATGTCTCAGCATTGAATTTTATTATGTTATCTAATGCCACAGCTTTCTGTCATGAAGGATGTCCTTGGATTGAAGGACTAACGTCATACCTGAGATCTAGCATCTTGTCCTCCTACTCTAAGCACACACTCCTAGATGCCACGGTTTTTTTTGGTCCAATCATTCTCTCTTTCTGCTTATAGCACATTCTTAACTCCTTTAAGGTGCACAGAGGATGCATTTTCTGAATTCTTGCATGTCTAAAAGGTCTTACTTCAGCCTTCACATTTGATTAATAGCTTGGCTGGGTATAGAATTCTGGATTGGAAATAATTTTCTCTCAAGTTTGAAGATGTAGCCCTGCAGGCTTTTAGCTTCCAGTGTTGCAGATGGGAACTGTGGCATCTCACTGATTCTTTTAATATGTTTTTTGGTGGGAGGGGGTTGGCTTTTATTTCACTTTATTTTTATTTTTATTTAAAAACTTCTCAAGTCCTTCCCATGTTCTTGGTGTTCTGAGCTATCACACCTTAGGAATTTTTTCCCATTAGCCCTCACTGACAGTCATCAGACTCTTTCCAACCTAGACTTGTAGACGTTAATGTTGAAATATTCACTTGAATATCTGCTTTTCTGTACCTCACATAGTCTTTATGATATTCTAAGTCATTCACAGACCTTGAAAATCCATCTTCTATGCCTTTTTAATTTTAAGATTTTTTTTTTCTCAAAAAATCTTCTTCCTGGCTTCTTGAGGAAAAAACAAAACACATTATGGTAACAATTCTGTTTCTTTTCCCCACTCATTCTTTTCTCTCTGGTTGTGAAAAATGGCCTGTCCAACTGGTGAGTTTAAAGGAATGACTTAGACTTTTCCTTCTTTCTAGCCTACTAAGGACACACACTATGACTAACCCTCCCAGAACAGCTAGTCATCTCCTGACTGGCCTTAAATGCCTAACCCTGAAAGGCATAGGAAGCCCACATTCAGGGGTTTATTTGGAAGCATTGTGCTGCAGTGAAATTGAAGTGTTTCTTTCATCTGTTGGCTCATTTGGTACCTGGTTTCAAGCCCTTGAGAAATGGGGAGTTGTTTGTGGAGCTCCTTAAACTCCATTTATCATTTGGGGCTTTTGCTTTACTTTTGGACGATGTCTTTAGTTTCCTCTTCCAGTTTCTTGTCCCCTCTCAGCAGGATTTCAAGGCCTCCACTTTTATTTACAGATGCTACTATTTTCTAGAATCTCCTTGAGAAGACTGATCAGGCTTTGTAAAATGTCTCCTCCCATTCCTGAATTACTTGGGAGTCATTTTTGTCTTAAAGCATATACTTTCCACTTCTCAGCTTGGCATTTTTGCAAACACACACACACACACACACACACACACACACACACACACACACACACTGTTTTCTACTTTTGCTGTCTTCCTTTTGTAAAAGAATCAATTGCAATGATTTTTCTCTCCAATGTGAGACTGACAACCTCATTCACAATCTCAGATGCATACCACCCTACAGTTAGGTCTCAATTTTTCTGTTGTCTCTTGAAATCTCTCCTAGGAGCTCTTGTGTTCTCTTCCTTCCTTTGAACCTTACTGAAGGACATTGGGACAACCCTATGTTTGGTACATCTGGTCAACCACACAATTCTCTTGCATCTTTGTATTACCAAACTGGCCACCATGACTCCTGATGACTTTCTCTGCTGCTGAATGTCTGAATCCCTCCTGACTTTTTCCTCTATGGTACCCTGTCACTACAAGCTTGCTCATGTGCTAGTTTAAGAAAGACAGATGTAGAGAACTCCCAAGGACAGCATACCTTTTTGGTGTCACTAGTACAAAGAACATTGTTAGTTCATTTTTTTTCTAACATTGTTCAGTAGGTTGCAGTGTTAAAAATCTTACTTAGCATACCTTTATGAAACCATTACATATTTGGTTTTGGACATTTTAAAGTTTTTTTTTTTTTTTTACTTAGAGTCTTATTTTCTACTTTTAGAATTTAACATTTTAAACTCCATTTTATAAAAAGGAATTATAGATGTTAGCAATCTACACAACAGAGACAAAATTCTGAATGTTAAAAGAGAGAAAGAATTATAGAAGGCTATGCTTGAATTGTATAGAATAGAGTCCAGTCTCTTTCTTTGCCCAGCCTGCATACTTTTCACTAGTTTCTTCCTTTGTGTCAGACCATATTAAGCATTTCAGAGTAGCTACTTTACTCAACCTACACACACATACAAGGCATATGATTATTGCTCTATTATAGAAGAGGATGCTGAACCCCTAGAGGCAGAGACCCTCAGGCAGGCAGGCAGGCAGTACATGGCACCGAAGGCTTCACACTAAGTCCCTTGCTACTCTTCTTGTTCTGGGACCTGTGAAGCCCTGTGTAGGTTTAGTGAGGCCTACACTTTTTGACATGTAATATCTGCATCTTTGAGTATGTTCTGAAAACAATTATGCTGCCAATTATGAGAACAAACTTCTCTCCAGGAGAAGTGTTCCTGCATCAGCCTTTCTGAAAACCGAGCAGAAGGGACTGTTAGGGTGGCTTCATCTGATTTCCTTAAAAAAATATAAGAATTTTTAGCATGTATTTTGCCAGGCTTATGGACCCTGAATTGTGTCATACTAATTATTTTCCAATCAGAAAGAAAGGCCATCTACTTTATACCATGTAAAATATTTGCCAATGATCAATAGGTCTTGCCTTAGAAATCAAAGACATAATTTGTTTCTGGTCTTTACTTGCTGAGTGCTTATGAACTCAAGCACTTGAAGACATGTCAGTGCTACAGTTTTTCGTTAGCTCTATTCCACAAAGCAGCTAACATATTTTAGGTCCTATCAGTTTTCCCGAGGAAACACACATTAAAAACACATTATTTAATTTCCACACTGGCTCAGAGCCAAGTGCATTTATTACCAATTAAATCCTTTTGACAGACCCACATCTCTAAGATAGGAGTTACTGAACACTGAAACAATTTACATCCTTCAACTGTACATGTGCTGGAACGGGGGGAGCAAGAGATGTTTATTGGAAAAGGTGCAGTTGGTTAGCTTATGCAAACATTTATCGAGTTCAATAAGGCACTATGGTTTCTTCAGATCTGTCATCTACTAAAAACAGTGACTGTAGGTGGGCTGGCTTAGCTAGAAAATATAAGGTGTGCAATTTGTACTTATGGGCCTTAGCATTACCATATACATAATAATTCCAGTTTACAAATGATGCAGTGCTAACACACATTTTCTGATAATAGAACCTCCGTGGAGCTGGAAATAAGCCTGTTGGGAGTTACTCGCTGCTTGAGAGCTTTCATTTTGGTCGGGTTTAGGTTCATATGATATAAGGAGGCATATAGTGTAGCAAATGCATACTAACTTGGGACTTAATGAGACAGAGACTGGCTGCTTACCCTTGAGTTCTCAGAATCTGGGGTTTTAACGTTATGAATGAAGGAGAGACACTGGAAAGCATGGATCTGCTAAGAGAACTCTGCGCCCCATAAGGGTGCTCAGGGTTGTTCATGGGAAGGCCAGGATGAAGAGGAGGTGAACATAGTTTGGCTCTGTGGCGGTAAAGTTTGGTTTCATTTCTCCCTTGTCTGTTGATACTCTTTACTTTTAATAGGGTGTGTTTCATTTTCATAGCATCCCAGGTCTCTGAAGTCAGATCCATTATTTGTGTATTACCTATTTCAAGTGATAATGGGGGTAGGGTATTATATATATATATAAAATAAAGATATATATACATATACATATATATATATATCTTTATTAGAACTTCGATTTTTCTCCTTAAGGTTCTGCTTACGAGTTATACAACGTGGTTTTCTGTTTGCTTTAGAGGCCTTTCCTGTGGGTGAACTAAGTGTTTGCTGGGCCTCAGCTCTCCACTGGGCCATCTTCAGGTCCTTGGTACTACTCTTTCTTGTCAGTCTTTGACTCGTACTTGTTTGAGCAGAATGCTGGAGTCCTTCACTCCAGAAGGCCCTGCCCTGCAAAATGCAGGGCACCAACTGAAGAAGGCTTTCCAGGTCACTTCAGTTCTGACTGCCTTATTACATTTATGTCTCCTCATATGCAGAAATGTAGTAACAGTACCTAACTGCTTGCTTTTCTTGACAGCTGGTATGCATGTGTGAGTATCTTGTTTTCTATAGCAATGCCTGTCCAAAGCTGTGATCAATATTAGAGAATCTTGCTTTCCATATTGCCACAGTCAAGCTAACATTTATAGCTAGAAATTCCTCATAGACAATATTAACCTTTATTATTACCAATATCTGCATAGCACAGTTGCCACATGTTCTGTTTTATAATTCATTACTATAAGAAAGCAAACTAACAGTCCAGATATTTATACTTAAAACTAATCATGAAATTCAAGGAGCTAGAAGAAATCCTGAAGTTTTCCTAATAAATCTATTTTTAATCATCAGTTCAAATACATTATAAAAGTATCAAAAACCTTGATACTCATTACTCTCTTGAAGCAAACTTCACTTAAAAGGAATTGAAAAAATGCATAAATATCGCACCTCAAGAAATGGGTGTCTTTCCAGTGACATCCAAATGTCTCAGCATAGTATTTAAGTATTTCTAGATGTGGCAATGATACGTGTCCAACTTTTCTCCCACTCACTCTGTCAGTGGCTCCTGTATGGAAGCAGAAGCTGGGTCATCCCTCACATTCCATTAATTCTGAAGGGCACATCTCTATGGGAAATCTCTTATCTCCACCTTGTAGGTTTCCTAGTGTGTGTGTGTGTGTGTGTGTGTGTGTGTGTGTGTGTGTGTGTGATATTTATCTCCCCAGCTTGCATACCTTACTTTTGGTATGCCACTTGGGCGAGGCTTGTCTTGTACTTCAGTACCAGCATCATTCTGACTACAAGTTAGTTTCCTGTGGTCGTGTACTTTTTTTTTTTTTCATATTCATTTTATTATCTGACTCAGTACTCCCAATGTGTTTCCCAGGGAGTTAGACAAGTTCCCTTTTAAACTAAGCAATCCAGTCACACATAGCACTTTCGGACTTACAGGGTGATTTGTTGAAATTCTGTGAATCTCTCAAATGAGATCAACTTGGTTAAGCTGAGTCCACAATGACCCATGGCATGCTTTCAATATAAAGACAACATTTCCCTGCTAAAATCCACTCTCTAGGAGCCTTCTTTGTTAAAAAAAAAAAAAAAAAAAAAAAAAGGTGTTCTTCGGTGTGTGGAGTTATGTCCTGGTCTTCAATTCTACTCCATTCACCACCACTTCTGTTTTTATTACTGTACATATTGTGGTAGCTTATTACAACACCATCTTGTTTTTTATTACTATAACTTTGAGGTAAACTTGAAGTCTAGGATGTGATAGACCCAACAAGGGTGAGCACAAAGTCTCACCTCTAGCTTAGAAGATATTTGCAATTGCTACCTCCTGGGAGAGGGGAAATCAGTTTTCTTTGATGTACCGACACTGGGCACATCAACAGCAGTCCAGGAAAAACCTCACACTCAGAAATCATTGACAGATTTCATTGACAGATATAAAATGGTCTCTACGTTTTATTTTTTGCTGTTGTTGGCTTTTTGGTTTTGACTTATTTTTGTTCTTTTAAAGGAGAGAAAGAACAAAGTTGGGTGGGTGGAGTGGGGAAGGAACCGGAGGATTGGAATTTATGAACAAAATAGATTGTATGGAAAACATTTTAAAGTAAAAAAAAAAATAAACAAAAACAATGATTAACCTCATGTTCCCTGTCTCTGAGATAAAGCTACACAAGGGAAAATGTCATCAGCAAAGCCACATTCCAAGGACAGAAACTTCACTTCCTTGTGCTTTTTAGTTTTCAAAAGAAATATAGAAATACTGTTTGTCTTTCTAGAGAATTCAGAAAAACAGAAAATGTGAAACTCTGGATGATGCCTGTAGGTAGACACAGCTGTGTTTGAACCTCAAGTGCAGCATCTCATTATTCTGTGATCTTGGGTTAGTTACCTTATCTCCTTAGGGGTAATTATTTCACCTGAAAATTAGAAAGACTCATGCTAATTTTTATGTCTATTAAGATTTGGAAAGACCCCATTAAAAGACACTTCAAAAGACCTTTTGAATTAGCGAAACTGTGCCTGTTTTATTAGGGCATTAGATTGTACAGAAGGTGAGTCTGTAGACAGAATAACTGATTAAATCCTATGTAACAGTTCAAGTTGGGATTTGACCAGCTTCTCTTACCTGAGTTATAAAGAACCTTGAGTCCACTGATGTGCAGAACACATAGACTGAGCCCCTACTACACATGAGAGGCCCGAGCTCTTTGCTTATACTTTGCATATCTATTTCATTTAACGTCTCATCTGACTAAACCAGTGAGTGAAGCCACTGTTACTGCAAGATGAATCCTCAGGTGAGTCTAATATTAATTTCCACATTCTTTCTATTTTCACCAGAACAAGAAACATGTTTTGCAAGTATGTTTAAAGACATCTCTTATAGAAATTCATATTCTTACGGAAATTTCTAGAGTTGTTGAAGGACATTATTTGATTAGATTGATATTCTAACTTAGATTCACTTAGGGACGTTTGATGAACTTGTGATTATTTCTTCTTAGAAAAGAAATGTAATAATTTAAAAGCCCTTCGCAAGCTCGGGAACGAGCACAAATGGCAGCTCTTTACCAGGTGGTGTTTGCTGGCCATTCACTAAAACTTAGCTCTGTAGAACTTGCAGCTCTTCAAAGTGTGACTTCCTCAGATCTACAAAGAGTAGCCTGGGGAAGCTCTGAGAGAAAAGTCTTATACCCAATGACCCAATGAACTTAGTTTCTAGCTCTATTTGGAACCAGAAGACTAGACTCAACGTAAAGCAAATCTCAAGTGAACGTGAAAGAAAGAAAGAAAGAAAGAAAGAAAGAAAGAAAGAAAGAAAGAAAGAAAGAAAGAAAGAAAGAAAAAAAACGCGATAAAATCTCTTAGAAATGGTTAGAATGAATGATAATGCAAATTTAGATGGTATTACAAAATAGAAACACATGAGGGTGCTCTGTCCAGCTGTCATAATAAATTAATTAAGCTTTAGTTATTAGGGGAAATTGAGAAGGAAATTGGGGGAAATGTGGACCGAGGCACTGGGTTGTGACTTAGCATTGCCTAAACATATATGTGTTGGGACAAATGACTTTTCTTTCAAATAAAATTCGTTATCCTCCCCACCCCACCATTATTCTCCATTTTTAAAGGTAGCTGGTGCTCAGATCCGATAATTTGGGAAAGATGGAAAACTCAACAGAAGGAATAAAATGGAGCTACTGTTGCTGTCAGCCCTGGGAGGCTGGGCATTTCTAGAACGGGGCCAGTAGGAAGCTTTGCTCTAGAGGACTACCCAGCCTGTTCTCATTTTGATTCCACAGATCTTCTGCTGGTAAGAAGGGGGAGTAGGGGCTGGGGGTCTAATGACCACAAGAAGAGAATTAGAGACGCATGTTTATCTCAATACATTTGCTCTCATTAAAGTTCATATTCGCTGACATCACGCCTCTCCTTGAGAAAGTCTGCCCACCCACCATTAATTAAAGCCACATTTAAAAAAGTCAGTATGTGCACTTTTATCCCAATCAAAAGTAGCCTCAGAAGTTTTGAGGAGTAGGCAGGAGAATATCTGAGGCCCGACAACTGTTCACCTCTATGCAGTGAACAATCACGTGATTTACATTAAAGCTGTTGTTTATGTAGGACCCAGCATATAATAGTTAAGACTTAAAATACTTTTAAGATTGGAGCTACTTAATGTCTAATGACATATTATAGGAACATTCTTTTGGACACAATGTAGTGTTATATAGCCTATCTTTCCAAATAGAGGGATCGAGTTAAAATACCCCATTCAAATAATTAATCAAGGTACTCTTATTAAAGACACGACACTCTATAACTTACATATGGTCTATTGATGGCAAATCAAAGACCAGTATATATTATTTTAATCTAAATCATTGCACAAACAACAGTTACCAATCGTAGCATTGCACAGCCACTGTCTATATTCTTGGCAGGGGTCACGATAAGTTCATAACTTCATGCAAATAAAGATTGTAAATATTTAAGTCCAAAAGTATGATTTGTAAACAACTCACACTTATTCTATTTTATGTGCTGGGTAAGAGTCCTTTTTCCCCAACTTCTTTTAAAATGAGATTTGTTCTTTTCTGGAGCCCAAAGGATTGCACACAAATTGATCTGTCTTCTTTTCCTGTCCTTTTTCATATCGGTACCTCCTCCTCATCTTTCAATTTTATGCTGATCTTTCTTTACAAATTAATATCAGGCATATTTAATGGTTTATTGACAAAAGACAATTGTGGCTATCTGTTTCCTTTGGCAATTAGGTTATCTTTTTTTTTTTTTTTTTTTTTTTTTTCTGAGACAGGGTTTCTCTGTGTAGCCCTGGCTGTCCTGGCACTCACTTTGTAGACCAGGCTGGCCTCGAACTCAGAAATCCGCCTGCCTCTGCCTCCGGAGTGCTGGGATTAAAGGCGTGAGCCACCACGCCCGGCTCAATTAGGTTATCTTATAGTGGTTAAGAGCAAATATTTGTTTATCTCATCCAGTTTCTGCTTCCTGTCCAAAGACACGGATAACAATATTTGTTTCTCCTGTTATTCCTGCCACGCTGCCACCTAAACAGTCCTACCTCATCCATAAATCTGAACATAGACATTGAAGCAGCTTAGACCTAGGGTGAACTACCCTGGCCCAGGAGTTAAACTTGTGGTCTAGCCCTGAGCTCTGTACCAACTCTTGGTGAGTGCTCAGGGGACTTCAGTTCCCTCATCCACCAAACAGGTCTTTGAAAGTGACTGAAGACTAGACTTCTGTAGACTATGAGGTTCATCAGTATGAAAGGATAGGGTGTTTCTTTAGTTCTCTTACTCAGCCAGTACAAAACAAGGAGGCTTTAAAGCTAGTTTTAAAATTGGCTCCAAAAGAGAGTACCCCTGAATTTAGGAGAATTCAGCCCATCATGTCTGGTGAATTGTTTTCATGGAGTATCTGAGAGAAGATAAGATTGGTATCAATGCTCAAGTATTCAAGATGCTATTGCTATACGGGATGAACAAACTGGCAGGTGGCACCTCTTGCCTGGATGCTACACTATCCAGAAGGACCATAAGATACTTGACTCAGTACACTGCTCAAAACAATGGGTAGACTTCTTGAGCATGGCTGTGGGAAAGAAGGTGGGGCCTGGGTGGGCGTCTCAGCCCAATTGGTGGTATTCTTTAAAACAAGTGGTCCTGGGTCAGAGAGTCAGTGGGAAGCTCTGATTGCACAGCATTTAATCAACTAAGAGATCTTAAGAGAAGCTCTGTCTCAGTGAGTCACGAGAGCACAGGGTCCTCAGCTGAGCAGGGTAGCAGGCCATACCTTCCTTCCAGCTCTGTTGTTGTGAAGGTTCATCAGGGCTCTGGCATCCTTGCCTTTCCTCTCCTTGGCATCTACAAAGGCACGGGCAAACTTGATCCCGTAGTCAATATTGTCACTGCAGCCACCCCAGTCAAAGGTGCCTTTGCTGTCCTTGGCACTTCCTTTCTTCTTTGGATCACAGGAGCAGGACTTTAATTCTCCTTGGCTACAGGCCCTGGTGATGGCAAATACAACGCCAGCTGAAGAGATGGCGTAAACAAAGGCCGATTCCCGACTACCTGAAACAAAAATGCCTTTCTTAAAAGCGGTCAGAGAGCGTCTCTCCAAGTGTCCTGCATAGCTTTCCTATGGCGAATTGCTTGGTATTTCACCGCCTAAGGTTCTTTGCTAGATTCCAGGCGGTTTCTTTAATATGAATCCTTTTCTTCTAGTGGAGGATTTAGTCCATTGAAATGTCTATTGGTCAACTCTTTCTTAATACAGAATAGAAAAGATAAAAGATAGCCTTGCTCCTAGTTTCAGCAAACCACCTTTACCCCCAAACTCTAGATGTCACAGAAGAGCAGATCGGGTGCCAGCCACCTTAGTTTCTCCATCTGTAAAACCTTCTGAATTCTACAGTTCTATCATTCATTCCATCGTAACATTTAGAAGTCATGATAGCACAGCTTGGGGGAAAAACTGTCAAGACGGACATTATTGGATGTGATTGTAGTCTTGGCTACTCTAGAGGATGGGGTGAAAGACTGCTTGAACCTAAAAGTTGAAGGCCACAACAAACAAATGCACTCCCAAACCTTGAGGCATTATTGAGGACACGAAGGCAAGTTTAACTTACAGGCAACGGACTGCTGAAATCTAGGAAATATTGGGGCTAGGGTGGGAAGAGAGTTCAGTCAGCCGCCAGCCCCTGGCAGGAACACTGGACAGCTGGCTTGCCATCAGCTTTCAGGAGTAATTGAAAGATTGTTGAAGGCGATACGCAATATCCTTGAGTTGCCCACTGTGTCTAACTACTGGGGTGATTTTCCTTTCCTCTGGAACACCTGCACTAATCATTGGTATCGGGTCAGAGACAGTGAAAAGCTTTTGCTTTGGTTTTTCTGGAAGGAAACAAATTTACCGCCTATAATTAGACTTGGGCAAGAACCCTTTGGGGGCTTTCTTAGACTTGTTCTTTATTAGAGAGCAGCGTACTTTCACTTACAGGCTGAGAGGGACATATTTCAGTGCAATAACTACATTAAATTATTTTAATAATCTGTAGTAACTCATAACACGGTGTTGTGGTGGAGTGACAGATATAAGGCTCTTTAGGGTCTGGGTGCACCTCATTTTTCAAGTGGAACTGTATTTCATTGTTACTAGCATGGCCTTTTATTAATGGTTGCTGCAGCAAATATATTAACAATCAAAATAGAAGCCGGGCGAGCGAATGCCAAGGCAAGGCAGAAAGCAGAGAAGCGTTTGGCAATTCAATCTGTCAAGACCAGTGTGACTTTTTGAACCACACAGCTGGGAGAACAGCCTACTTTTCCGCATGGAAGCCTTGCTCATTTCCATGTGCCACTCACTGCTACAGCTTACTGTGCATCCCTTGCAAGATGTGCTTTGCTCGTCTCTTTATTAAAAATCTACACAATGTTAAATGGCACTTACCTCAGCTATCCAGGAGTCTCTCTCTCCAAATCTCTAGCCCATCAAAAAGGTGGACTATTATTTCTAGGGATAATCACTTAGATGGAGATTTGCCTCAGGTAGCAAGTTATGCCGTTGAGACTCTGGTCTCAAGGTCTGTGGGCTCATAAGTCCCAGCTAATGCGGTAAGACTCAAACATGGGTGAAAAAGAACACTGAGAGGTGGTGACTAATCTGGCTTAATTTTACCTGCTGGCTTTTAGAGAAATAATACCTTCACTATATTTTCATTCTTATCATTTTGAAACAGTCATTGCTGATAGTTGTCTGTTTCATCATTGAAAGTCAAGCTCGGGATTTGTAATCCAATATCCATATTTATAGATAGCATACATGAGAAATAATCATACACACTTAATGTATTTACCACTTGTCTTAGAGTTCGAGTGAGAAATTTTGTTAAGTGAGGAAAAGCACAGAAGATGTGGATCATAGTGTGTTAGGGACACACGTATTTTGAAAGCACTAGAGAGGTTTTTGAGATGCAAAATCATCCCCCTGTAACTGGTAAACAATCACAGTGACTTGTTGACTCATCCAAATAAACCAGTAGTTTTCTATAATTCTAAAAAAAAAATTCCAAAGGAAATTTTATTATTTGTTATTAGTCAAACACATTCCTTAATAATATTTACTTAAATAAAAATGTTGCACATGACTTTTTTGTTTTGCCTCCAGATGTTGCGGTAACATGTAGATATCGATTTGAGATGTTTTCAATTAAGTGTTTTAGATGATTCACTAAAGTGTTATGTGTGAAATAGTAGCACATTGCAAGAGCTGGCTTCATAACAAAACAAAATTTGATCATGGGCTTCTTAGAAAAACCGATTCGTTTTCAGGTCATCACAATTGAAATTAAATCCTAATCTAAATGCTGATATGAATGCTTCCTGGTGTGCTACTGTTGAAACTTCTGTCCTTTTTAGGATTGTGATGAATCAGCAATGTCAACTGGGTGGGCAGGCAGGGTTTGCTTCATTTGGGAGGATTTTACCTGGGACGATAAAGCCCTGAACTAGAGTTTCTTGAGGGTCATGGCTAACCCTTAAAAAACAAACAAACAACAAAAACAAAACCACTTTTTTTTTTTATCTTCTATCTACTGTCTTGTTTTCCTTTTGTCTTTTCCTCTTGAAACTTGCAAGGATGAACTCCAATCTCCCTTTGTTTTTAAACCTATTCTAGAATTTCAGAGTATCTACTTAAAAGACTGTTTGGGTTTTCCCTCTACCTGTGAAAGAATAAATTCCAAATGTTTAAAGAAGTTATTCTGTTTTACTCTGGAACTCCTGGGCACATGTGGCCAGCATTCTCTACTTCCCTGTAATCATGGGGGGTTTTAGTAGCAATGATTACCTCCCTCCATCAATCTACCTTTCATCTTATCTTCCCTGATCATCAAAAGGTACATCTAGGTTTGTAACAGAGAGAATTCTTCACAACCCTAGATTGAAATTTCCCTCTCAGTAATTAACTGTAACAAGTCTTTGGATCACTTCATTGGAATTTCATGATTATTTCCAGGCTGGTAGCCCAAATTCAGCCCCTCTGCAAACCAAACCAGAATCATCACTGACAGTCTCTGGGATCTACAGAGATGTCTGGAAAGAAGTTGGCTTTCTGTGAAGGGTGGGAAGAAATCGTGTGGTGTGAGGCTTTTAAGCTTTGAGCATCCCAGAAAGTGCTCAGTATCAGCTCTAGGAAGTCCCAGCTGGAATCCCTTCTTTACCCGAGGCCTCAGACTAAGTCAGTTTGCTCAGTGTTCTTCTGGTACCATCTCTTCTCTCGGAGTAACCCTGTAAAGTATTCTATGAATGAATCCTCAGCTTTGGGGGAGGTGCCATCTTTTGGATCATTTATTGAAGCTGGTACCTCTTAGGTCAGCATTATGGCTCAGCAAGAAAGGGCTGAGTTGACTCTATAGAACCATCAGTGAAAAGCAAGAACTAAATCCTGAGCCCTGTCTCCTCCCCTCCATATGCCCCAACCCTGCCCAGTACTAATAATACATTTTAAAAATTTAAATTGCTTCCTTTCATCTGTGATCTCAAGGCTGTTTTTTTGTACCCCTCCATAAGCAAAGGAATTCACGGATCTACAGGTTAACCTTGTATAAATGAGAAGCCTCACAAAGTTAAACTAGAAAGTATTGATCTATTTTAATGAGTAAAAACCTACAACCAATAGAGTCTATGGTGAATTGCCATGGGCATTTGCAAATTTTCATTGACAAGGTCCAGCACTAATTGATTTACTGGTGAACTACCCTAGGAGAAGTCTTAAAATTCCACGAGGCTGACATTTGCTATTACCCTTTCAAAAATTTGCGATGTCATATCGAAACTCTAAAAAGAATGCATAAGAGTATATTTCTTAAACGAGAGAAATAAATTGCAGAATATCACACAAATTAACTTTAGGGAGACTCTTAAGAGTGAGAGGACTACGCCCTTGGGGGATTTTAGAGGCATTCATTTATGCATTTGGCCTCATAAAACCCGAGGGCTACGTGGATGACATGACAGAAACACCCTCTGCTAAGCATTTCCAAGTGCACGGCCTGGATGATTTTCTTGGGAATGGGAGGGATTTGGGTGGGCAAAAACAAGTGTAAAGTTTTCTGTTTCTGTGTTTACATGTAAATCGTTGTATTTCTAGTCTAATCTCCCAGTAACGAATGGGCAGGGTTATTTCTTGTAGAAGGCTTCTCTCTCACCAGTTGAGTGGACGAGTATTACTTCAAAGTAAAAATTGATTTTAATTCATTTTCTCGATTATATGCTAATAGATCACTAGCTTTAATTTTCTTTTGATATCCAGACACTTAATGACTCTTAATTACCTAATTAAGAAAATGTTAAGTCTCCAAGAGAAGTAGAAATCTCCATATTTAAAATCGTTAGTCCTCTTTCATAAATATTTTTACTGTCTAAAATGTAGCTGGAAAAGCAATAATAGGTTCTCGCTACAAGTTTACCTAGTCAGTCTTCGTAACAAATGAATGGGACCTACACCACACGGGCACCAATCAGAGTACAAATAGTACAGGCTAGTCCCTGCCCTTGTGGAATTTACATTCTACGGAAAATACTGAACAGAGTGCCATTAAGAAGTGGGGGGGTGGGGGGGCGGCTTTGAGTACAGGTGCAGGGAGGGCCAGGAGAAGGAGACTCACTTCGGAGGAGGACCCGGCCAAAGAGGCTGTGATCTCTGTCCAGGGTGTTGCAGTTCCAGCGATGCTGGCGGAACTGGTGCTGGCACTCTGCAGTCCACTCAGCCACACCCAGGCCAATGGCACGCATCACATCTGGGTGTCGGTGGCACAGCTGACGCTGCCGGCTCACCAGGCCTGGCACATTGTCACACATCACCCTGGAGGAGCCACCTGTAGCTCTCATGTACCTGGAAGAGACCAACAGGAAGGCAAAGTTGATGTTAACAGACGGGCCAGACGTGGTGCTCCCCGGGAGATTAGCCCTACAGCACTATTTGAGGATGAATTGCTTATTCCCTGGTAACATTAGAAGGCAGGGGTTATTTGATTGTCATTCAGTGCAGAAACAGGCAAGGGGAGCACGGCCAATGACGGGGTCAAAGCTACCCTCCAATACAGTGGACGATTATCTCCCAGAGCTGGGGCCACCAAATGATGCCTTGGACAGGGAGGCAGAGACAGTAGCATTGTGAAAATGGGGGCTTGAAGGGGGTGGGGCAACACATCTCTCTGTGTTTGGGAGAACACAGAGAGAATTTCAAAGACATTGCTTTCAGTGAAGCCATATGTCTGTCTTTGGCTTTGGGGGAAGCTGATCTTTAGAAGTTCCTCACTCCCATTTGTTGATCCTAAATGTCTTCAAACCCTGCCAGCATGTATCCTCTTAGCACCTGCTGGGATCTAATGCTACATTCTTCTTACAAACATAATGTCCTTTCCATATTTAAAAAAAAAAAAACAAACCTCAAAATGGTTTCCTTTTCTGGCTCTCTCTCTCTCTCTCTTTTTTTTTTGGCATTTATAGAAACTTTTGGGGAGAAAAAAAATCTTTTCTATTGTTATCACCAGCACTAAATATTTGAAAAAAAATCAGCATTATAGCTCCATAAAGTATTTTTTGAAAAGAAACTTTAACAAAAAAAATTACATCATCATCTCTAGGCAGATGTTCTCCATTCGTTGTGAGAGGTTTAGAAAGGTACCTTTTATACAACCCAAGTTGCCATAGGTATCTTTTGAAAGTGACCAAATAAGGAGAATATCTTTTTTTTGCATTCCCATTTTTTATATAATCATAAAATCATTGCAGCTGTGACTCAAAAAAATATATTTAAGTGACAGCTGAGAGACAGTGTGACAAAATGCCCAGCGGTAAATAATGTTTATACACACGTGGAAACAGAAATAATCATTTTATTGAAAAATGATCAGTCTGATAAGTCAATCTTTTATCCTGTGTCAGCAAGGTGAAGCCTAAAGGCCTTCCTGTTCAACGAGCTTAGAAAGGAGCTGACCCCCCACCCCCTCTTACCATCAGGGCTTTCCTGTTTCTCTCAGGGACTCTGGAATCTAAATAGTCCATTGATTTTGTCCTGTACTGTATTTGGTTAAGATCCTTACCGTTGTCACACACAAAAGCGCGCGAGTGTGTGTGTATGTGTGTGTGTGTAGCCAATCTTTCTGAATTGTTATCAGAATACTTTAATATCTGATCTGGAACTTTATGTACAAGAAAGTCTCAGAGCTCAGAACTCCATCTCTTTTCCAAGTCAGAAAGTTGAGAGATGGAGGCGATTTCTAGATTGGCAGAGTGTACGCATAGTAAATCACATATCCGCATATAGAGACAGCAGCAGTTACACTTTAGGGAGACAGTTTTGAGCAGGGTAGCATAATGGGCACCTCAGTCCCAGTAGCTTTACATCTAGGCAATAGTCTTTACCTGGAGGCTGGTTCACTAGGGTGAAGCACGAGGAATGCGGAAGGCCGGGAAAGAATACAAAATCACAGGCTTAAGGTTCTACAACTCCAACAGCCTGGACTGAGTTCTCTTGAGGCAGTTTTTGAAGTCGTGGGTGTGGGGGGTGGCAGTTGTAGTTTTCAAGGTGAATTCACACACACACACACACACACACACACACACACACACACACACACACTGCTAGAAGTTACAGCTCAGGCTAGCACATTTCTCAGTGGAATAAGGTATTGGCTGCTTTTGCTGTCACTCATCTGGCTCCAAACAACCGAACATTAAATCCCTCATTTGTGGGGCATGTGAATTGTTTTGGAGTTGTCAAAGCAAAAATGGGTTTTTGAGAAAAGCAAAGGGGCTCAGCTTAGGATGCTGTGATAAGACATGGTTGGTCCAGAATCCACAACTGCCTGGACTGGGAATCAGCCAGGGAGGGTCTCTACGACCAGTAGGGTCCCCACTCCCATCTCCAAAAATCCATCAGCACCGCGCCCATATGCGGGGACTTACCACCATGAAGAGCTGACCTCAGGGGTGAGCCAGGTCAAGAGCAGAGGGAGCCAGAGCCAGATTCCACCGAGAGGGACGTTCATATTAACCCCCTTGCGTCTACATCAGGTCAGACTCCGTGTGCGGGCGCCATGCGTGCCCGGAGCAGAAGCGCTCAGCTCCGGGAGCGCCTCGTCACGGCTGCCGGCGCCTCTGCGCCCCCGCCCCCCCGCCGCTCGCGTCTGCGGCTAGTGGTGAGACTCACTGATAAAGTTTCAAAAGACGAGCCCAGCGAGCGATAAAGGGCAGCCCGGGCCGCCTCGCCCACAGCCAATTCCCCAAGCACTGCGAGCGCAGGCAGCCCCGAGCTCTGCTTGCCTCCCGCGCACCCTGTCCTTTCTGTTCCTCTCCAGGCGCAGCTAAAGAAGGGGGCGCCTACGCCGGGCGGGGGCGTAGGGGGCACTGGGTTTTATTGAGGAGTGGAAGAAACGATGGCAAGAGCTATCTCCGGGTTAGGAGGGGCAGAGGAGGTGGACAAACCTCGGAGTGGCCCGGAACAACATAGAGGCAAAAGCACCTTTTGAGAAGTTCCTAGCCAAATACACAGTATGTTAGGGCCACCACCGGAACCTAGGCTCCACTTTGTCAAGGCTAACAGTTTCTGCTAAACTGAAGTC
Source organism: Mus caroli (assembly GCF_978045245.1). Classification (NCBI taxonomy): domain Eukaryota; kingdom Metazoa; phylum Chordata; class Mammalia; order Rodentia; family Muridae; genus Mus; species Mus caroli. The sequence goes on along the minus strand of NW_028227262.1, from coordinate 131,582,043 downwards.
CCTGATCGAGCAAGATCGTGTGTAAGGGATGGGCGGGGTGAGGAGATAATTGCCCACAGGATAAAAGAAACCAAAAATGATTTCCAACTCATTGCTTTGAGCGCTGGGAGATACTCATGGGAACTGGGATCTGCCATGTCTGACCACTCAGTGTCTGACTAGGTTGAGAAGGAAAGCCTAGGCCCCGAAAATGAAGACCTATGGCCCCGATCCTGTGTGCCATACATGAAGGGAGTAGGGGAGAGGGGCTGGGACCCAGGAGATCTCAAGCAACAGTTTCAGTCTAAGCGCCCTTGGGAAGATGCGGCTTTTACGCACACACAGCTCCTCCTTACGCTGTTGAGGGAGTGCAATAGATGACAGAGGGGCTCATAGGCAGTCAGGTATCTATCTGCTCCCTGGCTTGGACTGCATCTCTCCAGGCAGGGTGTCCAACCTGTGCGTCTGGCTGAAGTACAGTGAAAATACAGTGACGCGGGACCTCGGACCTGGGTCCCTACAGAGTAGAGATGGGGCTTGGGCCCAAGGGTGGAGCATCTTGAACAGCAACTGGCTCGAAGCCTTGTGGTTTATCACCGGAAAGGACAGACCAGGAACTTACAGCGACCTTGAACTGTTCCATTGCTCTTTTCCTGGGGCGCCCCCCACCCCACTACCCAGGAGTGTGCCCGGGGGAATGGGGAGTATGAAGGGGTTGTATGGTCATTGTATATAGAGCAGGCACGCGGATAGGAAGGATAACGGTACTCCCCACCCCATCCGCATCTTCCACCTCTTGGGCCAGGATTCGCCAGAACGTCAGCTATGGCCCAGCACCGAGCAAGCAAGCGGTGAGAGGCTGGACGAGGCACAGCCCAGAGATGCCAAAAACCTGAAAGATGCTGTCATCGCCACCCCCTTCCCCCTCGCTGTCCATGGCAGGTCCGGCCCCTCCCAGGCTGACCCAGATACATCCCCTTTTGGGTCCGGAAAGGGAGGAGAGGGAAACAAGCACCGCGCCACCCACGACTCGGGAAGAGCAGGGCTCCGCGCCAGAGCTGCTCCATATCACTGGGCTGCGACCCAGGGGAAGTTCTGCTTCGTCTTCGCTGGGCGAGGGAGGGGGTGAGCTAGGCTCTGAGTAGGAGCGCGCGCTGACTGGGGAGGGCCGGGATCGCTCCCAACAGCATTACCTCCTGCACCTCAATTTATGGTCACCAGCTTCTTCCTGAAGGAAGCAGAGAAAAGAGCTAAAACTTATCTTCACCCGCTGCCGCCATTCTCCTAAGTTTGTTGAAGTCCTGAAGTTTCACTTCTAGCAGTAACTGAAACCAGGCAATAGATGCGATTTTAGGGGAAGGTAGGCAGGTTACATGCTTCAACTGTGGACAATGAAAACGTTAACCACTTTTGAAACTCCAGCTCACAAGTCCCACCCGTCCCAGCACGTCCTGTCCTCACAGCTCAAGGGCTGTTAGAAACACATAGAGTGTGACCATAGTTTAGGATCCCTTCCTCTCCGCCCAGGGAATTATATGGCCAGGAGACCTGCCCTTCAGTGGATGGTGAGGCCAATGGAATGACCTAAACCTGAAACAGGCCTCCTAGAAAAGGGATGGACCATTCTTAGAGCCAATTAAATTCTCCCCAAAGAGCTTCACGAGGAAGCGCCACATGCCTTGCTGAGTACAGATCAGTTTTGGTCAAAGGCAAAAGGCTAAAAAAGTTCAAGAAAGGCTAAACCCAGATGTGCAAAAAGGCCCACCCAAACACCCCTTCTGACCTGTCTGGAGGCAGTCTGGACCAGATGACTGGTCTCTTCCAGATCTGTGATTCCACTTCTCTCCCTACTCCACCCCTAGCCACTGATGACCCATTACATAGTCCCATACAGCATCTCTTCCTACTGAGAGGCTCCTGCCTCTCGTGTCTTAAGCATCTAGTCTCTTAAATGCCCTTGGACAGGTAGTTGGAAAAAATGTTCACGGCAAGCAGGAGGAAAGGCGAGCCTTTCTTTTGTCATCAGCTATGACCATAGCAAAGACGAGTTGACAAATAAATGGCAGGGTACTTTTCATACGTCACTCCGGTTACAGCAGAGGGTGAGGGAAGAAAAGGCAGGATTCGGAGTGCTTTATATCTATCAATTCAATGTTCGAGTTTCGTATTTCTTTAATAAGAAATCTCAGAATTGACCATAAAATTTACTACAATATACAGAACCCACCCTCCCCCCACTTAAAAAAAAGATTAATGTTAGTTTGCTTATAACTTCAGTATGGCATCTTAGCCAAATGAGTCAGTCTATTTTCTTAGTTAGACCCATTGTTTGTCTAATCTCCCAGGGCAGAGAAGAGAACTAATTTACTACCAGACTATCTCCACCCTTTAAAAATGAAGTTACTTCTTCAACTACATGGTCATTTGTCTTTCAGTCTGAGTTAGTTTCTTCCTGAGGCAGAGACCCAAATATAACTATTTAAAAAAAAGATTTATTTTTATTATTTTAAATTATGTGTGTGCACATGTGTGCCCATGCGAGCCTGCATGTAGGTATGTGCACATGACTGTAGGGACCCTCAGAGACCAGAGCTTTCAGATCCTCTGGAGCTGGAGTTACAGTTGTGGGCCACCCTACATTTGTGCTGGGAACAGAACTCTAGTCTTTTGGAAGAGCATCACGTACTGTACTTGTAACCACTGAACCACATCTCTAGCCCCCTAGAACCATCTCTTAACCAAAGGAAAAGCCATTTAAATCTCAGTAAATTTTGCTGAGTTGATGCCAAAAGACCTGTGCTTCTAAGCCCAAGAGAAATTTTATACAGAGCAGAAATTTAGAGTTGCGCAAAGCTATGAGGTACCTATCTCTCCAGGCACTGGACAGTCATCAACACACATGGACCCTTCAGAGAAAGAAAATATGTGATATGATCCCTGAAACCATGTCATGAATGTACCACTTTTTTTTTCTGTTGAAGACCAGCCCCAACTCTAGGGTGGTAGCATTGCAAAATAAAATTCAAGAAATCCAGGATCTCTTCAAAAAAAAAAAATCTCAAAACTGACCATAAAATTTACTACAGTATACAGAACTTAAAAACAAAACGATTAATGTTAGTTTGTTTATAAGTTCAGTATGGCATTTTAGCCAAATGAGTCAGTCTATTTTCTCCTCTAAAGAAGAGAAGAGTTTGAGCCACAGTCCAAACTGGCAAGGTGAAATTTCTGACTTGAGCTGGGGATGGTAGAGCATCAAGAACTTGTAACCACTGCGCTATATCTCTAGTCCCTCTACAACCATCTCTTAAACAGAGGACAAATAGACAATAGAAGGTCCCATCAGAATATGGAATGAGGAACCACGCAAACCTTATAAATCACCAGACAGAGCAAATCACAAAACAACGAAGACAGAAGCACTGGAAGATAGATCGATACAAAATTTTTTATAACTGTTAATGACAAATATTTCATTATTCCTCATTATTCTTCATTATGATAAAGAGAAATAAAAATGATAGTGTGGGGGCTTCAGAGATGTCTCAGCAGTTAAGAGCACTGACTGCTCTTCCAGAGGTCCTGAGTTCAATTCCCAGCAACCACATGGTGACTGGCAACCATTTGTAATGGGATCTGGCACCCTCTTCTGGTGTGTCTGAAGACAGTGATAGTGTACTCATATGAATAAATCAATCTTTTAAAAAAAAGACAGTGTGAATGACTTCAGATTTCTTATGGACTACAAAAGATGAGGAGATAGGAAGAACATTACAAAACATAATGAGAACTGTCAGCCTAAAATTCTGTAATTGGTGAGAATATTCTTTACAAGTAAAAGTCAAATACATATGTACCCAGATAAAGGAAAACAGAGAGAATCCACCGTTAGGAATTTATGAGAGAACAATTGCTAAATGTGCTTCTTCAGGCAGAAGAGAAATACTGAGAAAAGGCCCTGACGTGAGCCCAGGAGGTGGCTCAGTTGGTAGAGTGCTTGCTGTACAAACATGCTAGGTTCGTCTTTAGATTCTCAACACCCATCTAAAAACAGGAAAAGTAGCCATAGATGTAATTACGGTAGTGGCAAGATCCCTGGATCTCTTTGGCCCACCAGTCTAGCAAAATTGGCAAGTTTCATGTTCAGTGAGAGACCTTATCTAAAAAAATAACGTGATGAAGACATTCTCAACATCAAGGTCTTGTGTAGCATGTAGTTTCTACTTCCCCACTTTAAATTCCAGGCAGACCACTCTACCAGACACCTTGGATCCATGGATGAAAGACACATGCATACACACACACACACACACACACACACACACACACACACATGCACAAGGTTATTTTTGATATGCTTTTTAGCTCAATGGTAGGGCACTTCTAAGCCTTCCACAGCTAATGTGCCCCCATCTTCACTCCTATCTCAACATCTTAAAATCTGCCCTCAACTTAGTTGCCTGGTTACCTTCTCCTTGCTCAGCACCCTAAATCTGCCCTCAGCTCAGTTGTGTTTCTAATATCCTGCCAGTTACCCCAAGCCCCGCTCAGGGAGCAACCAACGATCCCTCCACCTGAGATCTCACATGGCTGGTGGCTCTCTCTCTCTCCAAAGCATGGAGAATTTTCTTTCCTCCTTCTGCATTTTCTAGACTGCCTGCAGGAATTCCCACTTCTTTTACCCAACCATTGGCCTCTAGCATCTTTATTGGTAGATCAAGAACCAATTGGGGAACAGGACCTTTCATGCAGATTCTGATCAAAGCATCAGAATCACCCCTTGCAGTCTTGCACCTGTACACTTGTGAATATGCAATATGCAATGTGCATGTGTAGGTGTGTGCTCAAGAACCTTTGCATACACACACACACACACACACACACACACACACACACACACAAGTTCTATGTGAGATAAAAAGAAATTTGGACAAGGAAAAAACAAGAGAATTGATACATGTCTGTATAAATATAATGGGGTATAGTAGCCTTCTCTAGGTTTTTAATATATGTTAACAGGGAGATGCTTAGCCAATAAAAAGCCCTTGCTGTATAAGACTGATGACCTGAGGTTGATCCCTGGACCCCACATAAAAGGCTTGATGTCATGGCAGTGGCATGCATCCGAAATCTCAGCCTTCCTACCGTGAGATGGGAGGCAGTAGCAGAAAGAAGAGAAACCCTGCCTCAAAAGCAAGGTGGAGCCAAGAATCACTTCTGGAAAGTTGTCCTTGTGACCTCTACACATGTGCCACAGCACATGTATGACCTCTACACATGTGCCACAGCACATGTATGACCTCTACACATGTGCCACAGTACACGCATGAGCTCTACACATGTGCCACAGCACAGTATGACCTCTACATATGTGCCACAGCACATGTATGACCTCTACCATGTGCCACAACACACACATGACCTCTACACGTGTGTCACAGCACACATATGACCTCTACCCATGTGCCACAGCAGATGTATGCACTCCAATACCATTCATTCATTCATTCATTCATTCATTCAGTTAATCATTATGCTGATAGTTGGAAGCCAAAATTATAAAATTGTCAGATCGGGTTTATGTTGTGTGTAGAGGTAACACAAAAAACAGAACAATTTAAAGAGGGAGGGGATTAAGGGCTGACATCATAAAAATTAATTAAAACATATAGTTCAAAGGCAACATTGTTAAAAAGTGGTTAAAAAACCCACAAAATGTTCACCTACAAGCTCTCTACAACAAATTCTTTCTAAACATTATATAGGTAGGAAAATAGAGGTCAGAGAAAGATAAATGATGTAAATTTAAAGAAATGATGTAATTTAAAGAAAGGATAATTTGACCTTTCACTATCAAAGTAGATAGTTAAATATGAAAAGTTATCTAGAATAATGAGAATATAATGCAATGATTACATGTCAACTTTTTCACCAATAAGAAACACTCCTAAATGTGCATACACTAAATAACAGCTCTTCAACATACATAAAGCATAATTAACAAAAGCGAAAGAAAACACCCTAATTTACAGTTATAATTGGAGATGTCAGCACTCTTATTTTAGTAACTGATAGTACAAGTCACAGAAAAATCACCAAGTTGCAGAGAATTAAATAGCACCAGAACCAACTGAATTTGGCCAACAATAACATAGCACTTGAGTGTGTAACAGCAGCATACACATTCTTTCAACTACATGTGACTTAGTCACTGATGTCCTCTATATTGGATGATTAAAGCATTAACCAATTAAGAGTCAGTCCTTCATAGGTTGTTCCATGATTATAACAGAATTATATGAACACTCATTAAGAGACCGAGTAAGAAAGACTTCTTGGTCTTGAAAACTAGACAGTATTCTTGTAAAGATCTCTAGGTTAAAGGAGAAGTCTCAAGGGAGGTTAGGAAACATATGTACCGAGTAAAAATGTATTACTATGAAACGATATTTAATTATACTTTAATAAGTAAAAATGCATATATAATTTCCTAATTAGTGAAAAACCCAAATATATACCTGTTTCAGTTTCATATTGCTTCTATCAAAATATTTCCAAGCTCAGTGCTTCAAAACATAACAAACCTTTCATAGCTCTGTGGACTAGACTCGGCTTCCAGATTTATGCATGGCGTCCTTCACATAGTGGCAACTGGGATTAGATTCACCTGAGTTTGACTAAACTAGAGGGCCTGTATGGCTTTTATGTTTATATATCTAGCAATTCTGTGACCCTCTACATCTTATGGACTTCTTACTGGCTGGCACAGATTAAGTAAGAGGATGTAAATGTTGGCCAGCTATTTAGGAACTGCATTTGGATCCCATCAAAGCAGGCACAGGGCCTGTCTAGATTTAAGAGGGCAAGAAATACCATCTACTTTTTGATAGGAAAATAACAATAGAATGTGGCAATAGAAGATATTACGGCACTATCTCTAGAAAATCCCACCCTTCCCAGTGTTCCCTTTGGCACAAGCATTCACATTCTTTCCACATGCAAAATAAACTCACTCTCTCTTGTGTCCATCAAAATCTTATTCTGATTATTGTAATTGCTTGATCTTCAGGACCTTATTATCTAAATGATTTTCAGGTGGAGAAGAAATCCCTGAGCTGCTGATTCTAAAATGTAATTGCAAATACAATAGATTTAGAGCAGTCAAGATACTTTGAAAGGAAAAAAAAAACCAATTTGAAACATTTACATTATGGATAGGAAGCTTACTTTCTATAAAATTAATTAGAAAGAAAATCTGATGCTCGGACATGTTAATAATAGTATATTAATAAAGATGGTTGTCCTGATCTTTGAAGGACTGTGGGGCACAAAGAGAAAGGCACTCTAATTAGAACATGGACAACAGACTTGTATAGGAACTCCACAGAGAAGGATACTAAAATATTTGTTGGTTCCTGAAACACCAGGGGGGTACCAGAACCAGAGGAGAATGATAAAAGCTAGAACTTCCTCACTTGTAATTTTAAGGGAAAGGTAGAGGGACTTTCTCTTTTTAGACTTATTTGGAATTGTGTTAAAAATGTAAGGATAACCACACAAAAATGAAAGTTTACACAACAGCAGGGGCAAAAGAGAAGGAACAGCAAATCTTTCACAAACTGACAGGCAAGAAGGTAGAAAAAGAGAAAAGCCTTTTAAAGAAACGGTTAGCAGAAATATACACCAATAATCACAGTAAATGTAAATGAACTAAACTTTCTCTGTTTAATGTCAGAGAATGGAGGATAAAGTTCCTTCTAAACCTCTTACATGTTATTTAAATAGATATTAAAGCTCAAGGAAAAAGTGAGTATTAAAGCCTAACTATTAGAATCAAAATTGATTTTAAGGCAAAATATTAATTGAGATAAAAGATGAATCACATAGTGACAAAAGGTATTTTTCACTTAGATGGCAATAATTTAAAATTACCAATATTACGGTCTAAATTATCACAGAAAAATTTAATAGAACAAGTGCATAATCTTAGAGTCTAGCCCAACCCATTTCTTGAACCAATTATATCAATTTCTTCTTCTTCTTCTTCTTCCCCCTCCTCCTCCTCCCCCTCCTCCTCCTCCCCCTCCTCCCCCTCCTCCTCCTCCCCCTCCTCCTCCTCCCCCTCCTCCTCCTCCCCCTCCTCCTCCTCCCCCTCCTCCTCCTCCTCCTCCTCCCCCTCCTCCTCCTCCTCCTCCCCCTTCTCCTCCTCCCCGTTCTTCTCCCCTGCCTGTAACACACAACCCTAAAATTGAGGTGCTTAAATGAGAGCTCTCATCTGTAAGCTCATTGTTTTTGTTGGTTAGAAATTCAAACTAGGTCCAAATGGGCAATTTTTTTTTCTGGGGTAAACTGGGAACATGGATGTCTGATAATCTCATACACCTATGAGAAATAGCTTGGTGATAGTTTTTTATTATTTATGAAGTTACTGGAACTTGTTCATGTGGTGAAATATATCAAAAGCAGCAAGAGAGTAAACAAAAAGATACAAACAACTCTTAGGCTTTTACTCAGGTTGTATTTGTTCATCTCCCATTGACAAAAATATTTTTAAAATTCTCTTGGCCTACCTTGATACAAAACTTAAAGACTTTTATTTGCCATCTTACTGCAAGGACATGGAGAGGAGGAAGGAGATTTTGTAATCATTTCTTATAATTTACATATTGAGAAAGCATGGAACCAAGAGTGTATTAGTAAGGCTACAAAAAGACTTGAACAAGAAATGCCATATAATCAGTGTGCATACAACATGTTCTTCACAACTAAAAATTAAAAACCACTAAAGTTTTAAAATAATCATGAAACATTTAAAAGTTGTTTATGTACTAAGATATGCAAAATATTCAGCAAATATGAAATAACTATCTTTTTTTTCCCCTGAGATATGATATTGCTATGTAGCAAAGGTTGTGCTTGCGAAGGGAGCCTCTGGCTTTTGCCTTGCAAGAGAGTGCTGGTACTACAGACGTACACCATTGTGCTTAATTTAGAATTGTTCTTTTATAAAGCCCATTTCATCTTAAAACTTAATCAAACCAGGAATGAGTTACAAGATAATTCTTTTGCAAGATAACCTTTTGAAAAGCATGCTAAGAGACTTTAAAATGTTTCTAAATACATCTTTGATGAAAATGGAATTCATAATAGGAATCCTAACATTTTAAATGGAATACTAATAAAACAGTATGACATAATTAAATGAAGATGTTAGCGCTAAGTCTTTATATTGGGAAAGAAAAAAATCCTAGAATAGTGAGTTGTTCACCTTCCCTTAAATTAGAAAAAGAATAACAGAGTAACTTCAGGACACCAGCGAGAAAAAAAATAATTATATATATTAATAAAATGGAAACCATATATGAATTATGAAAGTCAACAAAACTAATGTTCTTTGGAATATTAGAAAATAATACAAGTTTCTGTAAGAAATAACTAGTTAAAAAAAGACAACACCGGAGCTCTTGACTCTAGCTGCATATGTATCAAAAGATGGCCTAGTCGGCCATCACTGGAAAGAGAGGCCCATTGGATTTGTAAACTTTATATGCCCCAATATAGGGGAATGCCAGGGCCAAAAGAATGGGAATGGGAGGGTAGGGAAGTGGGGGGCGGTATGGGGGACTTTTGGGATAGCATTGGAAATGTAATTGAGGAAAATATGTAATAAAAAAAAAAAAAACTTTATATGCCCCAATATAGGGGAATGCCAGGGCCAAAAAGTGGCAGTGGGTGGGTAGGGGAGTCGGGGGGAGGATATGGGGGACTTTTGGGATAGCATTGGAAATGTAATTGAGGAAAATACCTAATAAAAATATTTTAAAAAAAGACAACAACCAAAGAAAAAACATTCAGTTTGTACTGAATGCAGTTTTTCCTAAAGGAAAAAAGAAAACAATTGCAAATTCTATAAGGTTTAGAAACTAGAAAACTCAATTAACTTTTCTAAATTACTGTTACCATAGTTATAAAACTAGACAAGTATGATGCAATGCCTTTTATAGTTATTAATTTTTATAGATAGTAGGCACAAATTATTAAAAGATATGTATAACTCTTAATCAGGAAGTCAAGAATACTTCCACATCTAAAAAAGTCAATGTAATTCAATCTATAAACACAGCACAATTTGATTACTTCAAAATAAACAGAATAAATACTTGATTACATTCAGCATTTACATAAACTGCACATGCATACATTAATATAAAATGCCTTACATGCATCCAATAGCAAAAAACTATTTTAATTTTAACTAGTTGAAAAGAACATCATGTTCAGTGATGAGATATAAATGCAGTCTTCAAAGGAATCAAACAAGGGCATCCATTAGTACTACTATTATTAACCTAGGGGAGCAAAATGCTAAAATTTCTAAGAAAATAAGCATAAGAAATGGAAAGAGGTAAAATTTTTATTTTCCACAGTGAACATCTATGTAGAAAACCTCCAAGTATCAACAGATGAAAGTATTACAAGTTTGATACTGATACTGATAGTGAAAACTGGTGTACAGTGGGGAAATAGATGTAATCAAACTGGCATTTCACACCGAAAAATGTTAAAAACACATTAAGAACACAAATAATACAATGTAGGCATGTATTGTAAAGGTTTGGACCACAAAGATTATTACAGACAAAGCAATGAGTGGACTGCCAGTTACAGAGACCCAGGCAGGATTCTGAGGAGTCTGAGACCAGCTTGGGCAATATAGTGGGATCCTCTCTCACACACAGAGGCAGTAGATAATATTCTCTAAGTGTAACTGTTGAGGGATATGCATTTCAGATCCTGGAAGACAGCTCAGAAGAAACCTAAGTGAAAGTAAACATGCAGAAAAATGCAAACCCTTTGGTTGGTGGTTTAGTCCCAGGGAGCTCTGGAGATACTGGTTAGTTCATATTGTTGTTCCTCCTATGGGGCTGCAGACCCCTTCAGCTTCTTGAGCTTCTTCATTGGGGACCCTGTGCTCTGTCCAATGGATGACTGTAAGCATCCACCTCTGTATTTTCCAGGCACTGGCAGAGCCTCTCAGGAGACAGCTATATCAGACTCCTGTCAGCAAGTTCTTGTTGGCATCTACAATAGTGTCTGGATTTGGAGGCTGTTTATGGGATGGATCCCCAAATAGGGCAGTCTCTAAACCACCAATCAAAGAAAACACATGGTAGGACTCATGGCTCTAGCTACATATGTAGCAGAAGATGGCCTTGTTGCTCATCAATGAGAGGCCCTAGGGCCTGTGAAGGTTCTATGCCCCAGTATAGGGGAATGCCAGGGCCAGAAAGTGAGAGTGTGTGGGTTGGTGAGCAGGGGGAGGGAGAAGGGAATAGGTGGTTTTTGGAGGGGAAACGAGGAAAGGGGCTAACATTTAAAATGTAAATATAGAAAATATCTAATAATAAAAAAAAGAAAAATGCAAAACCATGTTCACTGACTGCCACAGACAAAATAAAATCTAAGTCCATTGATATTAACAGTTGGCCTGCTGTGCCAGGAATGAACACAAGTATTGCTAGTAAGCCTGTAAATTAATGTGAGGTACTCTAAGACCCATATAGCAGGAATGCTGTCAAACTCTCACCTGGAAACAGATGGTGGGATAATTCAAGATGGTTTGATTTACAAAGACATTTTAAGAAGGTGTGAGCCAAGGAGCTGTTACCACTCCCAGACCCAAAGGGGCAAAGGGAAGGAAGGAAGGACTTGGGAGCCAGAAGGAGCAAATCTTACAGACTCTGTCAGAGAAGAGCTGAGCCTGCCAGTGAAGGGACACAGACAGCAGGGAAATCTTGTAGGGAGGAAGCCAGGGGAATTAATAAGTGGTTACATCACATGTCTGACAGCCAGCTATTTGCTGGGTTTCCAAATTGGCTTAATCTAACCAACAGGTGAAGGGTGGTCCATGATGTGACCCTACAGGGAGGTTCAGGGACAAAGAGGCTCTGAAGGGAACAAATACCGTAAGATACCTGCTAATAAGTACTTGTTATTTGTACAGAAAAGAAATTGTCACATGCTCGTGCAGATGTATGCAAGAGGTGTAGGGAACAGGTTTGTTGAGATGACTAGAGAAAATGTAACACAATTTTATTAATGGGGAATAGGCAGGTAAAATAGAGTGGGGTGAACTTGTGATGACCTATGGTACAGCTTGCTGGCCCCAAGGTCACAGATGGCTTAGATTTTATAGAGAAGCATTTGCTGTCTCTGATCTGACGTTGATGGCGAATCTCTGCCTTTGAGGTCACACAGTTGATTGAAAGGGAGAGGACAAACAGGAAATGCCTTATCAGGTAATTTGGTCTTCACTTGAGCTTTGAATGCTGCCTGGTGGATTCTGATATATTCGTGTCAGTTTAGAGCATTTAATTATTTTTAAGTCTGGCACTTGCTTGGCATACAGTAAGTCATTGGGTTTGATTCCTAGCACATAGTTGGGGGTCGGGGTGGTGGAGAGAAAGACAAAGAAGAGGTAGAGGGAGAAAAAGAAGACTTTAAATATTTTTAACATATCACTGGCAATTTGACAATTTTGGCTTCTTGTGTGGAATATAATGTTTTCACATAAAGCATTATAGCATGTTTTATTAGAATTAGTAGCAATAAAAATTACACATACCACCATTTGTTTATTCAGTGTATATCACATACCAGGTATTTTAAAAAAATTCTTAATCTACTTAAATTTTATAATCCTGGTTTCATTAACTGTATTTATTCAAATATAGGTTTTTATTTAATTAACTAAGTCACTGATATAAGCTAAGTTCTCAACGACCTTTATTGACAGCTATTTCTCATGTGTGTCTGTGCATGGGGTGCAGGACTGTGCGTGTGATGGGCAAAGGTTGACAGTAGAAGTCTCCCTCAATTGCTTTTCTGTCTTCTGTTTTATTTTAATTTTTCCTTTTGTGTGTGGAAAGTTCTGTTTTCCTTGAAGTTGTCCGCCAACTCTGGCTTTTACAAACTTTATGTCTGGTGTGCTGCACAGACCCTGGAGGGAGGGAAGGGGTAAAATGCAAAGATCCTATTTAGGCTGAGCACTCCAAGGTTTTCCTTTTTGCACACTGTCCAGTTCCGTGTTTCTATGTGAACTGCCACCCACTGAAAGAGGCTTCTCCAGGGAGAGCTGAGCAGTGTACTGCTCTCTAGCCTAGCAGGATGTCCTTAGGAGTCATTTCATTGCTAAATTCGTTTAGAAAAACAATCACAGCAGCATTTTTCCTAGGGCTCATCGCCTGTCTAGTGTCAGGCATGGGTTCCATCCCATGAAGAAGGATTTTAAACTCACTTTTTAAAATTGAGGTTGCTTACTCCTGCAGACCTGAGCCCCATTCCCTTCATATAACCTTTCTATCCCCATGTTGTTTTGTCATTCCTGAAAATACACCACGCTTTGGAAACATGCCACCCTTTGGCAGAGGAAACCTGGAAAGTATTGGCTGGGAAGTCAGAATTGTCTTTTATTCCAAGGATGAATTGGAGGGTACATTTTGCATAAACTTCAGGATGCTTCACCAAGAACAATAAATACATTCTATTTTTTTTTGATGCTATTATTTCTACCTTATCTAGAAAATGAGTTAACGTCTGTGTAGCTTAAAATTTTTCTGGTGGTTTAGTTCCTGGGAGCTCTGGGGCGGGGAGTGGAGGGTTGGGTCTGGTTGGTTGATATTGTTCTTCCTATGGGGTTGCAAACCCCTTCAGCTCCTTCAGTCTTTTCTCTAACTCTTCCATTGGGAACCCCGTGCTCAGTCCACTGGTTGGCTGCGAGCATCTGCATCTGTATTTGTCAGGCTCTGGCAGAGCCTCTCAGGAGACCAACCAAAGAGTACACTTGGAGGGACTCATGGCTCCAGCCACATATGTAGCAGAGGATGGCCTTGTCAGGAATCAATGGGAAGATAGGCCTGGGAAAGTTCGATGCCTTAGTGTAGGGGAATGTGAGGGCGAGGAGGAGGAAATGGGAGTTTTTTTTGGGAGGGGGGCAGGGAAAGGGTATAACGTTTGACATGTAAATAAAGAAAATATTCAATTAAAAAAAGAAAAAAACCCTTTGTTTGTATTTTAAGTTCAGTCTTGCTACAGTAAGCCCTGAGTGGTAACAGTATTATTACCACTAGAACAGTAGTTCATTGCACCACCGTTACTTACATGCATGTATGTATCTTAGCACTGACAAGTCTTGCTGTCTTATTGTATTTCTCCTCTGTTGGCAGAAGGGAAAGCTGTGCACGTACAGTTCCACTGAGTGGTTAAACTGAATCAATCTGAAATCTGTGATGAGAATTCACCTTTAAATTTGGCCTACATCTATTCTAAAACTTCTCACACTTAGGGAGCTTTGCCAATTTCTCCTTTGTCTAAGCTGTTTTTGCAGTATGGCTCTGTAGGAGAACTGTAGGCTGAGACCACTGCCAGGAAGAAAGATAAGCGAATTTGTTGACATGCTGTGGAAAATTAGTACAAGACAGAAAACAAAACAAACAAACAAAAAACTAAAAACCAAAACAAATAAACAAAAAAACCCAATTCTCTCTTGTAAGCCTTACAATTTTTAAAGAAAGTTTACATATTAACACTTAACTGTTTCTCCTAACAGCAGCAGGAGTTAGATCTGATAACTTATGAAATATATAATGTATGTAGCTATAGTACACATTCTAAACAGTAATTGTTTAATGAGTTGAAATAGCATATAAAATACTGGAAACAACCAAGTATTAACAATAAATCTCACATGCAATAGCTCTCCAACAACAACAACAAGAACAACAAAAACAACAACAAGCACTTGTGAAGGGTTTCATTTAGTAAGCATTAAATCTACAGGTTCTATTCAAATGTCAGAATTCCAGACTAAGTCTGCTTGTTGGGATGCTATTACTCTGGGTCACTGAACTTGAGAGACAATTTATCTTAAATACAAGGAAACCGAGACCCAGAAATTGTGAAAGGTTCACTCTCTTGCACAACAGGGCTGAGCCCCAGGTGAATTCTGATTTCCTCCCTGTTAACACAGAGGCTAGCAGCAGACTAGAGCTTGAGATAGCAGGCAACAACAAACATAATCTGAAAAGGGAGGAGACTAAAATGTTAGGAAGAAACAAAGGGGAAAAAAGAAGAAAACTCAGGTAATAATCAGGAGAGGTGCATTGGAAAGAAAATGATGCAAACATTAGCTAGTGGGCTCAGCCCAGAGCTTGTGCTGCTCGCTTTTAAATTTTCTTTATAGAAATATCCCCCTGCCACCCCTCCCCACCCCCTGAGGGAACTAAAAACAGGTTTGTTTTGTTTAGGATACTGATAAGGCAATCTGCATTCCTAGGCTGAGAAATAGAGGACTGCTCAAACAGTTTAGAATTAGTTTCTGTAATAACTAACAAATGCATCACATAAGTCCAGTCGAACATTTTTGTTGGCATTTGAAGCGAGTGCATTACTCACTAGTGGACGTGCCAACAAGAAAATCCCCACCCTATTTCCACCCCCTCAGAGCCACAAATTATTATTTATTAAGCAGTGACAGAGAGAATTGGAGTGCATGCACAACAGGAGTCATCATGGTGATTGAGGTTCTTAAAGATTAACTGTCATCGTAGAGTTAAGATCAAATCAATTCTGGCCCTATAACATTTCCCATGAAAAACCTTCAATTTTAATTTTGGTATTTGAAAGTCTGATTGGCTTTGTTTTGGGGCAATGCCCTTTTCAATATGTAAATACCTTATTTATTATATTGAATTGATTTAATTCATGTAAATTAGAATTTAATTGAAATACTTTTTACAGGAAATCCTTTAGAATTGAGTTTTACTTTGTCTATCACTTTTCTAAACTTTATATAATCTCTATCTATCTACATATCTATCTATCTATCTATCTATCTATCTATCTATCTATCTATCTATGCTAAACACACACACACACACATACATACATACATACACATACTAAAACTGGGTCACTTTCTTTTTTTAATATTTTCACTGTCTGACCACACACAAACCTTACATAAGAATATTCAGCTAAGGTTTATATTGAGATTTTGTCTTTTACTGTTTATTATAATACTGGTCTCCAAGATCTGGAGTCCACAGGTAGCCTCTGGGACTGGCTCTGCAGTTAATTCTGATTGGTGAAAAAAGATACCAGCAGCTAATAGCTGGGGAGAAGAGACATTTGTAGTGGTGGTGGAGGAGGTAGAAAAGGAGAAGTCAGGGGCCAGGCACAGTATAGAGAAGCAAGAAGAGCTTAGCCTCTGGACCAAGTACATTTCTTACAGGGCTGCCTAATTGGATTAAGAACAGCTAACTAGTAAGTGATGATTTGGGGTCATCGGTAGGAAAGTAGATTCTAACAACATGGAGGGTAGGCAGTTGCCCAGCTATTGAGCTGTTTAAGGCATATTTAAAAATTAAGGCTGTGTGTGTCTTTCATCAGGAACATAAATGGTCAAAGGCAGGAAGGAACCCCATGCCGGGGTTTTTAAAATATTTTTTACAACAGGTTTAGAAAATGCTTTTAATGATAAAAATGAAGCTACAACATGCAAATACCTAACACGAGTCTAAATAAGTACCTGGAGACTTGTAAATATCAATGTTAAAAGCTATTGGTTACACCAAATCAACACCAAGTTTCCACTGGAAGGCCCTAGAAAAAGAAGAGCAAATTAAACCCTAACCAAGCAGAAGAACAAATCAAGAGAAGCATGGATATAACAAGGGCTAAAGCAGAGCCAAGGAGATAAAATAAATAAAGTAAAAGAAAAGAACAACAGAAAAAATATGACCCAAAGTTGGCTCTTTGAAAAAGTTAACAGTAAAGAAACTGTTATACCCAGAGCAGGGAGAAAACATGGTGTTAAGATCAGAAAGGAAAGAGGATGTTTACCAACAGTAGGCAAGATAAAGAGTTGGGGCAACTGGAATACTGGCAAACTTTTGAAACAATGTTGTTGCTGGTGAGCAGGCCGATTTAGCAGGTCTTTGCTTACTGTGGCCCACATGGTACCTTTCTTGTGCCAGCTCTGCTTGGTGTCTAGAGTTTCTCTTGGTAGATAATACAGCTAGATCTCTCTTGAGTTCTCATTTTGTGGTGTCTCCCTTTGCAGATAATGTCACTGATGCCTTCACATAACGTTCTCTCCTGTTTCCTGTAGGACTCGGGTCCTGGTGCACAGTGTTTGGCCTCCCAGGGCTTCTTCTGAAAGCTGCTGAGAAGTTCCCACAGCTCTCTGAGTGATACCCAGGTGTGCCTCATACCGACTCAGGCAGTGGCTGGGCTCACTTGGCCCTTCTCTGCAGAAATCTCTGAGGGCTGGGAGGGCTGAACTCAAGGAAAGAATTGTCCTGAGACTGCAGGGTATCCATGTGCTGAGTCCTCAGAGCAAACTTTTTCTTTCAAGACAGGGTTTCTCTGTATAGCCCTGGCTGTCCTGGAAGTCACTTTGTAGACCAGGCTGGCCTCGAACTCAGAAATCCACCTGTCTCTAAAGCAAACTCTTTCAAATGAGTTTTTAGATGTTCAAACTCTCCCCATGAGTTTATGATGGTGGGTCTGGACAATTCCCAAGAAACTTAAAGTGCACCCCCTCCTATGGTGCTGCTTTCTCTTACTTTAACCTCTCAAAACTATGCATTCTTTGGCCCCAACTTTCCATGCCCCTTTCTTATAACTTTCTCGGCCCTTCCTCCTATGCTTTCTGTGTAAAATTCTCAAAGTAAATTTAAGCTAAAAGCAGGTTGCTGTACCATACCACAGGCTCTATACTGTGACTCTGAAATTTCTTCAACCAGACTAACTAGACAATGTTTAAATTCAGCTTCACTCAAAGTCTTTAGTATATAGGTAAGATATAAATTCTTTCCATAATTAATACAAATGTCAATCTATAATAGAGGTTTCATTGCTATGTGGAACCTCGCAAGTAAGACCTTTAATGTCTTTGTTTATTGGCAAATCTGGTCTTATGGGCTCCCATCAAACTGTCAGCTCAGCTCTGTTCATAGCATTCTAAAAGCTTTCTAGCTGGTTTCTCTGAACTTCCCTAAGTCACTTCCAAAGTCGCTGAACTTCATAGTCATATCTAGTGTATATCTAATTCCAGTATTTTTTTCCTCCTGAATTAAATTCCCTGAAGTGGAAGTTTCTGGATATATCAGGTACTACAGACTCCTGTGGTGCTTCACTGGTCTCAAGTCTTCACCTTTGCTCATCTTCACTTCATGGAGAGAGGCACAGCAGAGAACTCCTGGCATCCTGGCTGGTCCTGGCTGCTCCCGTTGACTTATGCAGATTCCATGGAGGCCTGGAGGTTTCTGCTAGATCATGCCACTCCTACTGATTTACATTTATTATTCTGACAGCACTGAACTAGACTGTTGGTATTCTGACGATGAAGACTGGAATAGTCCCAAGGAACCACTTCTACACAGGTCCATATCCCCTTGTCCTATTTACCATCTTATCTCCCCTGCCTTTGAACAGTGGGCTAGACAAGGGTGGTGGTGTTGGAGGGGGGGACAGAGTTGAAGTAGGTTTAAAAAGTCTAAGTTCAAAGCATTTGAGAACTTTTATTAAAGCAGGTTTAAGAAGTCTAAGTCCATGTCCCCACAACTATGACAAATACTGAGCAAAGCCATTAAAGGACAAAACATTTGGCACAAAAGTTCCAGATGTCTGGCTTCATTGCTTTAAGCCTGTGGCACGGAAGAACACCAGGCATGCTAATGCAGAGTAATGCTGTTGCTTATGCCAGTCAGGAAGCAGAAAAGAACCAGGAAGAAATGTGCTGAGGACAACATTTTCCTCTTTAACATGGTGGTAATATGGTAGATCCAAGTGTGTTGGTGAGTTTTATATCAAGCCAGAGTCATTTTGAAAGGATTATCAATTGAGAAAATGTTCCCAGTAGATTGGCCTGTGGGTAGCTTGTGGTGCATTTTTTGGTTGATTGATGTAGGAAGGCCCAGCTCACTGTGTGTGGTCCTGGGTGCTGTAAGAAAGCTGGCTGAGAAACCCATGGGAAAGCAAGCCAGCACACCACCCTCCTCCATGGCTTCTGCCTCAGTTCCTGTCCCTAAGTCCTGCTATGAGTTCCTGCCTTGACTTCTCTCAGTGATGGAGAGTGACCCGAGAGCTGTAAGTGGAAACAAACTGCTCAAGTTTATTGCAGCAGTAGAAATCCAAACTGAGGGTCAGTATACTTCCTTTCCAGACACTGGATTTCAGCAGGAGGCTACAATAGTTCCAATGACAGGAATACTTTGTGATTCAGACTAATTAAAATAACTTCCAATGACAACACCTATCTCTGTGATGCAAGGAGGCACTTGAGTTACCTATTCCAATAATTTCTACTTCCACAAGCTCATAATAAAGTCAACTAATCAGAGTGGGAAGGGACTATATTCTAGATATCAACTGATTTTACATCATAAAGAAATCCTTATTAATTCTATTGATACTTTACCCAGAGAAGTAATTTCTATAAATACAGAACACCCAAATTATTTTTAGTCTGTAATGTGGAAATCAAACTGTAAGGCAGTGTCACTGCAGGAATAATGCTTTCAGAAGACACAGCTGCAGTGAAATGTGTAGTATTAATTTCCTCCCATTTGGAGAACACTGGGCAGAGTTCTGCAGTACTGTAAAGAACTCTACGACAAACCGTTTGGAAAGCAAGTAATATAAAATTTTCACATGGGATAGCTGAATACCGAGCTTCATTTTGTTAAGAAGAGTAGAACCCCATGCAGCCATAAGAGAGAACACCTCTTTCAAGTGCACTGATAGAAAAGACCAAGTGGTTAATCAGGTAGGGTGCCTGCCTATCTTCTTCCTCTTACTTTATTTTGTAAAAGGAAAGGTAAAAATAACATGTAGCAAATCTTCTTGTCCAAGTGTCAACAAACTCCCATGTTTCTATGTCTTGAATTTAAGTAGGAGACATCACAAAAAAGTATGCTTTGCTGTAACAGTTGCTGACGTGATAGTGAGCCTCCACTGTGTTCTCACTTCAATGGTACCTAGATGAGCACCTCTGCAATATGGCCTTCTAAGTCCTGCGGCTCCGGATGAATAGGCAAAGGCTGCTACTCAGTATAGTCCTTGTGTTCCTCTCTCGCCCTGCACTTCTTTCCCTTTCGCTGCTGTTGGCTCTTAACTATAGACAACTGCTGTTTTCAGTACAGCACCAAGCCAACCAAGACTTGAACACTATGCTGCCTGCTAAATGGGACCTGCCTGACATTTAATCTCAATTTTAAAATTTGACTATCAGTATTTTAGTTCAAAAAGTAAAATTTACTCTTAGAGATGATTAATTATATACCAAATGCTATTTTCTTTCACAATATCTCTAAAATATTATATATAGAATATTTAGCAAAAATACATAAAATGCTAATATATTTTGTGCCTTATATATTATTTAATTTTCTTTGTAGTCAGCATTTAAAATACTTTTTCAAAGTACTTATAAAGATTTTCATATTTTACTGTTGCTTTCTCTAGCACTTTGCTTTCTCTAACGCTTTCAAAATTACTAATTAGTAATTTTCCTAGCAAAGTCATATAAATAAAAAAGTAAGATGGTCTTTATTAAATAATAATGGAAGGGAATAAGGCCTAAAATAATATCAACTTATAAATATTCTAAGCATTTTGTTATGACAAATGAGCACACTTTCTCTGAATGTAAAGAATAGCAAACATTTATTTTGCATGTGATTTAGTCAGGTTTAAATGAAAGAATTAACCATAATTTATTTCTTGATTGAAAGGAACATAAAAATGAAATAAACTATATAATTCAAACTGAAGTCATGTTCTAAAGGAAAACTGTACTTTATAGTATCATAATTGTTCCTTTGGAGAACAGGCAAGGAAATAAAGCTATGCTGTACCACAAATGATTAGAAGCCATGCTAGGACACTCAGAAGAAGGTGGACATACAGAACTTAAATAAACAGTACTATTATTTTCTCTGCAAAGTTAGCTTGCCGATGAAAAGCAGCAGCCCGAATGCACACACTGTAACTGCTGAGCTCTTCAGAATTCGAGTCTTCCATGTAGAGACCTCTTCTACGAGTGGGATATGAGTTGGGTCATTTTCCCGCTCATTCTGCATCTAATTTTTAGAAGGAAAACAAGAGTTAGTAGATACCATACTAAAAACGAAAACAGTTGTTTTGAAAAACAAAGTTCATAGTAATTCACTAGTTTTAGATGGAAGAAACTGAAAACCTCATGACAGATTAAAGTGAACATGATGTCTTTACCAGTGTCTTTCATAGATCATTATTACGTTTACATTAATAGTAAATAATTTTGTAGATGAACACATATAAAAATGGTGCATTAGTGTCATGAGACAATGTTCCTTTCATTTCAACTTAAAGTTTCTATTTCATCTATAAGGTCTAACAATTGCTTTATTTGCTTTTGAATTAAACTTAATTAGTATACCATAAAAGACTGAACCATTCTTATAGCAAGTCTACAACAGAAGGTTAGCAGCAAAAGTCAGAAGACAGTGCATTGTAACCGCAGCAACAAATTATGTCTGAGCATTTTCAGCAATGAAAGTCGACTTCCTAGACTGCTTCTAAACTCCCACAGAGACATATTCTGTGAAGAAGCCTCCCACCAGTGTGTGTGTCAGTGGGGGTGGGGAGGAAGAGGTGAGAGATAGCTGCTGTATTGGGTCAAGAGTGGGAGAATAAGCAGAAAGCAAAAGATCTTTAAAAGATAAAAAGAACAGGACACATTCATAGTGATATTTACTAGAAACATCCTGAGCTGGAGTGACGATAGAAATATTTTCAACAATAGTAGGAATAATGCCTTTGAAATTTTACAGTGTAAATATTTAATTTTAGAAGTCTGCAAAATTAATTTCAAATTTATAGTGCAAAAATGGACTCTGATGCTAATCTCATTAAGACTGTAATCCTGGTTTAACTTCCAAATGGCTTCATTCAGCAACAGATTCTTTTTTGACACTGATGCTCCATTTACTGGATCCTGAGACAGTCATTCCCTTACTAAGCAATGACCCCTTCTGACAAGAGTTGTCAGTGTGTTGGTTTGAAAGAGAATGATGTGGTGTTAAAGACTAGCCTTGACCTCTCCTATCCTCGCTTTGGTACCTCAGTGCTTATCTGTGATACCTTGTATATTTCTTTGCAAAGTTCCTATTAGGAAATTTTAAACTATCAAAAACTTAACAAGCATGACAACACAGTCCCCAAAATGGAAGCCTTCAACATTTTCTGAGTAAAATCTCATCACAACAAAATCTATTCATGTAAGAATAACTTAGAAATATCAGTATATTCACTTGCTCAAAAAGTAAGACTTTTCTGACTAAAGAACTCTATTTGCTATTGTTATAGGCCAATCAACATATTTCCAGGCTAGTTATTACATGGAAAATTTGAATTCTTGGTCAAGAGGTGACACAGAAAAAAATACTACCTAAGTAGTAAAAAAAAAAAAAATAGATGCTGGTTCTTTTCACAGGTATATATTATTAAATGAAATATTATGATAGCTACTCATATCATGTTTTAGGCTCAGGAAGTTTAAAACAATACTTCTTAATTTTATCTGACACAGTATATTTTGGTTCTTTCTCTCTAACTATATCTCACTGCCACACTACAAACAGGTTTTAGTTTAAAAAGCCAAATTAGTAGTCACTCTTGCCACAAATATGCTTTTAGGAATTTCCTATTTAAAACCATGCTTTCAAAGAAGTTTCTATACACACATCTACTTTTCCTTGAATTTTCAATAAGAATATCATGTTGAGTCGAGTTACTTCCACATTCCCTCAGTTCTAGTTGTGAAGGAGGAAGTGAGGATGCAGGAGTCTAACCCTGTGCTGTCAGTGAGCTCAGGCTCTCTAGCTTGTGAAGCACTCCCTGCATTTGGTGAGTGAATGAGCGAGCAAGCAAGCAAGAGTCACACAGAACACAGCTCCTGCAGCATCTCTCCCATAAAGGAGCTCATTTGTTTCTGAGGCTGAAACGCACCACTTCTTTTCCTGTTTCAAGCATCCTTCTCCCACTAATATAGAATTTGCTTCAAAACTTTGTTCAATGATTAAAAGACTTCTGTTGATTAAATATATTTTAAGGGAGATGACAAATTACCTTGAATATAAAGTTTGCTCTTAAATTCTTTTGATAAAATATTGGTAAAAATATTAAATGATTCTTAGGCTGAAACTATATAATTAAGATGTGTCACAAAAGTTTTGCAGATAACAAATTTATGAAGTAAATAACAGAGACTCAGAGGTGATTTTTTTAAAAGAAAACTCAGAGTGTCTTTCCCATTATTTTACAGTTTCAATAAAGGCAATTTCACTAGCCTGCATGCCAGTACAGACATTTTTTAAAGTGGAAAAACAACCTGCCTTTAAATCCAGACATATGCTGCTCTTATATGAATAAAAAGACAATAAAAATGTCCACATTCTACAAACAGTTAATTACAAAACGTGCTATAGAGTTTGGCCAATAGGGATAAATCCTCCATTGCATTCTACCTCATTAGCAGAGCTGGTCAGCATTTCCTTTGCCCTTTTTGCATTTATGAAATTATAAGTCACAGTGTAATTTCTCTCTTTAACAAGTGAACAAGTGAATAAATGTTTTCAATTATTTTCCATTGCGTACACATTATTTTTTCAGTGCTGAGGACTGAACTAAGGGCCTGGCATGTGCTAAGCAAACACTTTACCCCTGAATTATACTCCAATTTGAATTATAGAATATAGAATATACCCTGAATTATAGAAAATAAACACACCAGAATTATGAAAGTGTTGGCCTAGTATAGAATACTATGGCACATAGAGTCTTGGAATAAACTCTTACCAAAGTATCACTATTTTATGGTCCAAGGCCATCTGGCCAGACTGTTTGAAAGGGGCTGTATAAGCAGTTTCCCATGAGGCTCTGTTTAGTGAACTCTAGAAAGACTGTCATCGGGTTGCTAAGGAGAAGGATGAGGAGCACATATCCTTTCAGCATATCCTTCTTTAACGCCCAACAACTCCTTATGTGCTCTTTTCCCTTGGGAAACTGTCCTTTTACCAAGCCTCCGTGTCCTACTGGCTGTCTTTGTTAAAACTGCCTGACTTCCCAACATCTTGCTTTGAAAGTTCTCCCCTGTCTCCAAGCACGCAATGTTAACTGTATGTGTGTGTGTTTATATATATATATATATATATACCTTCTGAATCAACTCCTTCAGTCTGCAGACCTCTTCATTCAGATCTTCAACATTACTGACCAGTTCTTCACAAACTGAAGTAAAATTTCTGGGAGAAGCCCACTCCAGTACTATCTGTTGATATTTCCAAAAGTTACATCAAAAAAGTGGAACTAGCCTTTCAAAATTTATATGCACAAAGATTACCAGACACTCTAAAATATTAAATTATATAATTGACTTTTTGTTCAGAATAAATCTTGGTAACAAAAGTAAGTCAGTAATTTTATATAACTATTTGAATTAGCTTGCTATATGAATTTCCTAAATATATACTTATGTGTAGGAATTAATATTAATAATATTTGTGGTGAATAAATGATTTTTCAAAAATTTAAAAATGACATTATTCTTAGAGTGGTACTATCATTAACCATATAGTAAAAGAAAGTTATTTAAAATTTTTCATTATAGAGTCTATAGTGTAGACAAAACAGGCAAAACAAAAATTCAAAAAGTCTGCTTTTGTGAGTCATTATTTATTTAAAATTTTCTTAATTAAGAAAAACTATATGTCAATATAATTTTTAATCAACATTCAACATGCTGTTTTGTTTCATCTTTCACTTGGGTCTCCTAACAGTTTCTATTTTAATCAATTAAATCATCATTAACAACAAATGACATTCCATACAGAGATAGTTTAGATTTTGGCTTGACTTAGTCCCCCTTTGCTTGAGGCTGAGGGTTGAAGGTTCTATGATCAATTCCATGTACAAGGGAATATTTACATGTAACACTTCAGTTCTCATGCTGAGCCACCAGCAGAACGTCATCAGATCAGAACTGCATAAGAGTTATCATGCGCTTATCTAGCCTGCTCTTCCACACTCCTATTTTTCACAGAGCAACTCTTACTTAAATACCTTGTGAGAATTTACAGGCAACTCGGTAATGATATTCTGCACAGCTGTGATTAAATGGCCACACTGCTTATTTAATTTCAAAAGAAAGTTGAGGAACTCATCACCACTAAAGAAAAAACAACAACAACAACAACAACAACAGAAACCAGTTAGAAGTCATTTATGTCATTCTACCAATCGGCCTATACATTTTAAAAAGAGATTAAAAATATTTACTACCTAATATGTATTTGGAACTAAAATATGCATTAAGTATTAAGAGAAAACCAAGTCTTTAGTCCCAAGAATGTTGAATTTCTTTTCTACTCTATAATTATTACATAGTTTTTTATTAGATATTTTCTTCATTTACATTTCAAATGCTATCTTGAAAGTCCCCTATACACTACTCCCCCACTGCCCTGCTCCCCAACCCACCCACTCCTCCTGGCATTCCCCTGTACTGGGGCCTATGATCTTCACATAGTTTTTGTAGTGTGAAAAGTGAACCCTGGGCTTTGCACTTGCTGGATAACATCTGCCACTGAGTTAAGGCCCTTGCTCCAGGAATCCCACATTTCAATATGAGATTATAGACACGTAGATATTATTTGGAGGTATACACAAGAAAGGAAGATTAAGGAACCAATATTAGAGTAGCAATCTTGGAGGATAAGAAATTGATTAATTTAACATGAGTTATTTGTTTTATTTCTTATCAGTGTCTAAGACACTGTTATTGTTAGCAGATGCGCTATCTAAAACTCAAAGTAAATTAATTGAGTACTACACACTATGGTGGGAATAAGGATTTAGAAGCAGTTGACAGAAATGATACTTGGATGAACTTGGAGCCAAGTAAGTTTTTCATCTAGGTAATGAAGAGACGAGTTCTGAGCAGAAAGACTTGGTAGGTTCAAAGTATAACAGTAGAGGAGCAGTTAAGACACAACTACGGCAAACGATGAGGAAGTAGCAGCCATTGGCTAAACATAACACCTTCTAAAGGAGCTTGTATTGTTCATCATGAAAGGCAACTCAAGGAGTCAACCAGGAAGGGAGAAGTAACACCTTGGTGGAACTTTTACTTGGGGATTTGTTGTGAATTAAAGTAACAGAATGGAAGAAGAACTGGGGAAAAAGAAATAGAATGCATGTAAAATAATAATCTAGGATGATTTTCTTTTCACTAGAAGAGCATCTCACTGAGCAAGCAACTGCTTCTAGGGATGGATGGTGAGCAGACTGGAAGATAAACAGAAAACACTAGAGCCAAAGTAAGAGCTGGGCTGATCTGAGTTTGGACTCAGAGTCCAGATTTGGGCAAATGTAATCTCATCAAATATTTCCAACTCTGTAGATTGGAGACAAGATTTTTGGAAGGACAGAGGGGGCAAAATAAATATCCAGTATCTTGTCTATCAAAAGGCTGGCATTGAAGTTAGCTAAATTCTGGTGTAGCTTTAATGCTGTGAGATAAACAGGTGGTAACAGTACGTGAACAGTAGAAAGTGTAAATCTTGGGGGCTGGAGAGATGCCTCAGAGCTTAAGAGCACTGACTGCTTTTCCAGAGGTCCTGGGTTCAATTCCCAGCAACCATATTGTGGTTTACAACCATTGGTTAATGGGATCCAATGCCCTCTTCTGGTGTGTCTGAAGACAGACAGCTAGTGTACTCATATAAATAAAGTAAATAAATCTTTTTAAAAACTTAATGATTTAAAAAAATAAAGTGTAAATCTTATTATCATATTTATCCTGATACCAGTACAGGCAAGTGACTTGATACAGTTCAGAGACAGTGAGGGAACATCAATAAGAAAAAAAATTATCTTATAGCCACTAGTGTCTAACTAGATTTGTTTTCCTTCTAGCATGAATGTGAGCACAAGCCAAGGTAGCCACATTATCAAAACTATGATCCTGAATTCAGCGAGAATAGGACACACTAAGAGAAGAGACTGAGAGCAGTCAACTCAGCACTCAGGAAAAGAAAGTAGCCAGGGAAGCAGCAGGAAATAAGAGAGGACCATTCTTAAGGATGGAAGTGAAGGGAACCATTCCAGGAAAGATGGCTGAGTACCTTCAAGAGCCACTGACAGGAGATGAGAGGACTAGAATGGCTTTCAGGACTGACAGAGGCCAATTTACAGTGGAAATGATAGTGTCACTCATGGAATCCAACAGAACAAATAACCATCATGTTAAGTAAGTAATTCAGAGAAACATAAAGGACAAATTGGAATGGATAGAATGGGAACACATTACTACAGAATGCTACAGTCTAGAAAAATGGGTAAAAGAAATATCTGTATAGTATGTCAATAGTATCTACTAAAATGACAAATGTCAAAGAAAAAACCCTCAACTATGGGACAAATACCACTTTTAACTCCAAACAACATTCTTATATATAATCTTTGGGCAAATCCTATACAGTTTTACATACTAGGATAAAAGTCTATTAAAACTCAGTGCAGTTGCCAGGCAGTGGTGGCACAAGCCCTTAATCCCAGAGCTTGGCAGAGAGAGGGGCAGGTGGATCTCTGAGTGTCAGACCAGTCTACTCAACAGATTGAGTTCCAGGACAGCAGGCTATACAGAGAAACCCTGTTTCAAAAAATCAACCCAAACCCAAGCCAAACCAAAACACACACATAAGAAACAGTTCATAGATATAGAAAGAGCAATTTTCAAATTCATCTGGAATAACAAAAAAACAAGGATATCAAACAAACAAACAAACAAACAAAACACAAACCATTCTCAACAATAAAAGAACTTCTGGGGGAATCACCATCCCTGACCTCAAGTTATACTACAGAGCAACAGTGATAAAAACTACATGGTATTGGTACAGAGACAGACAGTTTGATCAATGGAATAGAATTGAAGACCCAGAAATGAACCCACAAACCTATGGTCACTTGATCTTTGACAAAGGAGACAAAACCATCCAGTGGAAAAAAGACAACATTTTCAACAAATGGTGCTGGCTCAACTTGCAGTCGGAATGTAGAAGAATGTAAATTGACCCATTCTTAGCTCCTTGTACATAGCTCAAAGTCCAAGTGGATCAAGGACCTCCACATAAAACCAGATACTAGGAAGCTACCAGCAGAGAAAGTGGGAAAGAATCTGGAATACATTGACACAGGGGAAACTTTCCTGAGCAGAACAACAATGGTTTAATGCCCAAAGATCAGAATTGACAAATGGAACCTCATAAAATTGCAAAGTTTCTGTAAGGCAAAGGACACTGTCAATAGAACAAAATGGCAATCCAAAGATTGGGAAAGGATCTTTACCAACCCTCCATCCAATAGAGGGCTAATATCCAAAATATATAAAGAACTCAAGAAGTTAGACTCCAGAGAACCAAATAACCTACTAAAATGGGGTACAGAGCTAAACAGAGAATGAGGAATTCCAAATGGTCAAGGAGCACTTGAAGAAATGTTCAACATCCTTAGTCATCAGGTAAATGCAAATCAAAACAACCCTGAGATTCTGCCACCTCTCACCAGTCAGAATGGCTAAGATCAAAAACTCAGGTGATACTCCTCCATTGCTGGTAGGATTGCAAGCTGGTACAACACTCTGGAAATCAGTTTGGCAGGAAATTGGACCTACAATTACCCAAGAACCCAGTTATACCACTCCTGGGCATATAACCAAAAGCTGCTCCAACATATAGCAAGGACATATGCTCCACTATGTTTATTTATTTATTTATATTTATTTATAGTAGCCAGAAGATGGAAAGAACCCAAATGTCCTTCAAAAGAGGAGGAATGGATACAGAAAATGTGCTACATTTACACAATGGAATACTACTCAGCTATTAAAAACAAGGAATTCATGAAATTCTTAGGCAAATGGATGTAACTTGAAAATATCATCCTGAGTGAGGTAACCTAGTCAGTCACAAAAGAAGACACATGGTATGCACTCACTGTTTACTGACTATTAGCCAAAAAGAAGCTCAGAATGCCCAAGATACAACTCACAGACCATATGAAAGCCAAGAAGAAAGAAGATCACACTAAAGTGTGGATGCTACAGTCCTACTCAGTAAGAGGAAGAGAAAAATCTCTGGGAAGTAGAGGGAGAGAGGAATCTGGGAGGGAGAGAGGAGGGGGAGGGAAAAGGGCGGCTAGTTCAGGTATGGGAGGAGATGGGGGAGAAGTACAGAGGGTCAGGAAATTGAAAGTAGGTCTGTAGCAGTGGGGGAGGGGGAGTTGGGGGTAGCCACTAAATAGTCCCAGTTGTCAGGGACCCAAGAGGTTCTCAGTACCCAACAAGGAGGACATTAGCCAAAATACCCAACAAAGGGGAGATAGAACCTGTAGAGACCATATCCAATGGATAGGCACGGCCCTCAGTTGAGGTATGGGGCCACCCCCTACCTCAAAAATATTAATTCTTCCTGTCAAAAGGAAATGCAGGGACAAAGAGTGGAGCAAAAGTTGAAGGAAAGGTGATCTAGAGACTGCTCCACCTAGGGGATCCATCCCATCTGCTGACACCAAACTCAGACACTATTGCTGATGCCAAGAAGTGCTTACTGACAGGAGCCCAATATAACTGTACCCTGAGAGGCTCTGCTAGAGCCAAACCAATACAGATGCAGATGTACACAGCCAAACATTGGACTGAGCATGGGACCCTAATGGGGGAAGTTAGGGCAAGGTCTGTAGGAGCTGAAGGGGTTTGCAACCTCATAGGAAGAATAACAATATCAACTAACCAGAACCCACAAAGCTCCCAGGGACTACACCACCAACCAATGAGTACACAGGGGGTACCCATGGCTCCAGCTGGATATGTAGCAGAGGAATGCCTTATCTGGCATCACTAGGAGGAGAGCTCCTTAGTCCTGTGGAGGCTTGATGACCTAGGATATGGGAATGCTAGGATGGTGAGGCAGGCATGGGTGGGGGAGCACCTTCATAGAGATAAGGAGAGGGAGGAAGGCATAGGGAGCTTGTGGAGGGAAAATTGGGAAGGGGGGATAACATTTGAAATGTAAATAAATATGTGGCTGAAGCCTTGAGTTCCTCCTTGTGTACTCTTTGGTTGATGGTTTACTCCCTGGGAGTTCTGGGGGGTACTGGTTGGTTCATATTGTTGTTCCTCCTATGGGGCTACAAACCCCTTCAGCTCCTTGGGTCCTGTCTTAGTTAGGGTTTTACTGCTGTGAACAGACACCATGACCAAGGCAAGTCTTATAAAAAAAACCCAACATTTAATTGGGGCTGGCTTACAGGTTCAGAGGTTCAGTCCATTATCTTCAAGGTGGGAGAATGGCAGTATCCAGGAGGAGCTGAGAGTTCTATGTCTTCATCCAAAGGCTGCTAGTGGAAGACTGACTTCCAGGCAACTAGGGTGAGGATCTTATACCCACACCCACAGTGACACACCCATTCCAACCAGGTCACACCTATTCCAACAAAGCCACACCTTCAGATGGTGCCACTCCCTGATCCAAGGATATACAAACCATCACGTTCCACTCCCTGGTCCCCATAGACTTGTTCAAAAACATGAGTCTATGGGGGCCATACTTAAACATAGCATAATGCAAAATGCATTTAGTCCGACTTTAAAGTCCTCATAGTCTATAGCAGTCGCAACAATGTTAAAAGTCCAAAGTTCAAGGACTCTTCTGAGATTCATTCAATTTAATTAACTGTAATCCCCAAAGCAAGGCAGGAAACCAGCTGGGCAAACTCCAAACTCTGCATCTCCATGGCTGATGTCAAAGCAGTCTTCAGATCTCCACTCATTTTCCATCTTTGTTGACTGCAACAAACTGCTTTCTCCTGGGCTGGTTCCACTCCCTGTGAGCAGCTTTCCTCAGCATGTATCCCATGGCTCTGGCATCTTTAACATCTTTGAGTCTCCAAGGCAATTTCAATGTTACAGCTTCTTGTTTCAGTATCTGGAATTCCACTTTATCTTTTGGACTCCTCCTCAGAGCTGGCATCACTTCTCCATCTCTGTCCTCTGTAGCACTCTATGCTCAGGTTGATCCACTCCACTACGACTGCTGTTCTTGGTGATCATCCCATGGTACTGACATCTCCAATACACTGGGGTGTTCCACTCCAACTAGGCTTCACCAATAGCCTCTCATAGGCTCTCTTCAGGGTGCCAAGCCTCAAATCCTTTGCATGACCCCTTCAGTCCTGGGCCATCAACTACAGCTGAGGCTTCACCTTCTCCAATGGCCTTCCCTGGCCTCTCACAGTGCTAGCCTCAGCTTCTCTCCATGATCCCTTCATTCCTTCACAAGCAGTACCACCTAAGTGACTCTTACACATTACCAAGTCCAGCCGCAGCATGAGGTACAACCTTGGGTATCTCTGGAACACAGCTTCTTTGTGCTCCCAGAAAACAATTTCCAGAAGATTTCACCTCAGTAATGCTGGTCTCTTCTTAATCACTGCTAATTCCTTAGCTCCAGCTAACCAGCATCAATTTTCCCAGTGGTTCCTCCCATTCTTAACTCTAGAGCCAGAGCCACATGGCTGAAGCTGCCGAGTTCTGCTGCTTACAGGAACTAGAACATGATCCCTTTGTACTATCACATTATCATTAGCTTTATGTTTTCTAAATCCTTCACTGCCTAAGCTTGGCTATCCTGGTTCTTGCTCTGTAGATTGACCTTGAATGAAGAGATCAGCATGCCTGTCTCATGGGATTACAGGTGTGTACCACCATGCCTGGATCTAATTAAGCTGGGTAGAATCTTGCCCCAAGGTCCCACTCCCTTAATCTGTTATCTCCTAGAACACAAGATTTTGCTTCATTTCACTTCCTGGTACTCCTTTAGTACTCAAACCATATATTTTATATTTTTACTTTCTAAGCTTGCTATGCTTGTTCAAACTTCTCTTCATAAGACTTAACCAGAGAACAAAGTCTCTGCTGGGCTTTTTTGAAACTTCTTTTGTCAATGCAACTAATGCAAGTCTCTTCACCTTAGCCTCAGGCAAACTTTTCAGACAAGGGCAAAAAGTAGCCACATTCTTCACCAAAATACCACAAAACCAGTCTTTATGCCACATTCTGAAATTCTTCTCCTTTGAAATCTCTTGGGCCAGGTCAACACAGTTTGTATCACTCCCAGCAACAAAGTCCTCTATATTCCTACTAGGATGACCCATTAAGCCCCATTTAAAGCATTCCACTGCTTTCCAAATCCAAAGTCCCAAAATCCACATTCTTTCAAATAAAAACATGGTCAGGCCTATCACAGCAATACCCCACTTCTGGTACCAACTTCTGTATTAGTCAGGGTTCTCTAGAGTCACAGAAGTTATGGATAGTCTCTATATGGTAAAAGAATTTATTGATGACTTACAGTCGGCAGCCCAATTCACAACAATGGTTCAGTTGCAGCTGTGAATGGAAGTCCAAGGATCTAGCAGTTACTCAGTCTCACACGGCAAGCAGGCGAAGGAGCAAGAGCTAGACTCCCTTCTTCCTATGTCCTTATATTGTCTCCAGCAGAAGGTGTAGCCCAGATTAAAGGTGTGTTCCACCACACCTTTAATCCCAGATGAAAGGTGTAGCCCAGATTAAATCTCCTTAAACTCGGAGATTTAATCTTCTGGAATCCATAGCCACTATGGCTCAAGATCTCCATACCAAGATCCAGATAAGGATCTCCAAGCCTCCAGATAAGGGTCACTGGTGAGCCAATTCTGGATTGTAGTTCATTCCAAATATAGTCAAGTTGACAACCAGGAATAGCCACTACAGGTCCTTTCTCTAGCTCCTCCTTTGGGGAACTTGTGCTCAGTCCAATAGTTGGATGAGAGCATCCATCTCTGCATTTGTCAGTCACCGGGCAGAGCCTCTCAGGAGACAGCTATATTAGGCTTCTGTCATCAAGCACTTGTTGGCATCCACAGTAGTGTCTGGGTTTGGTAACTGTATATGGAATGGATCCCCAGGTGGGACAGCCTCTGGATGTCTTTTCCTTCAGTCTGCTCCACAGTTTGTATCTCCTCCCATGGGTATTTTGTTCCCTCTTCTAAGGAGGACTAAAGTATCCATACTTTGGTCTTCCTTCTTCTTGAACGTCATGTGGTCTGTGAATTGTATCTTGGGTATTCCGAGCTTCTGGGCTAATATCCACTTATCAATGTGTGCATACCTTGTGTGTTCTTTTGTGATTGGGTTACTTCATTCAGGATATTTTCTAGTTCCATCCATTTGCCTAAGAATTTCATGAATTCATCAGTTTTAATAGCTGAGTAGTACTCCATAGAGTACACAAGGAAGGACCCATGGTTCCAGCCACATTTGTTGCAGAGGACAGCCTTGTGGAACATTAGTGAGAGGAGAGGCCCTTGGCCTTGTGAAGGTTTGATGCCCCAGTGTAGGGGAATGCCAGGACAGGGAAGTGGGAGTGGGTGGGTTGGGGAGCAGGAGGCGAGGGATGGGATGGGGGGTTTCAGAGAGGAAATGAGAAAAGGGGATAAATTTTGAAATGTAAATAAAGAAAATATCTAATAAAAAAGAAATGTAAATAAATAACGAATAATAAAAAAAAGAAAACAGTGTTGGCATCCAATGAAACTAAGAATGAACTGTTCTCTCCAGCCCCTTCCTAGTATGTACACAGCATTTTCATTTTAAGGAAGCTTGTTAGCTATTAGGCTGAAAACAACAATACAGAGCATGCACTCTGTCTATCCAGATACCCACTGCATGGTTCCGTCCTTTCTCTTTTGTATTTGGTCTTAGATAGACTAGCATGGTCTGGAACTTACTGTGTAGCTGAGGGTATGTGGAAACTCCTGACTTTCCTGTGCCTACCTCCCAAATACAGGGCTTATGGGCTTGGTCCACCTCATCTTTTTAGTTCCTTTAAAAACCAAAGTGAAAATATGGTTTTTTAAGGTCTTATGCTTTATTTACCAATAAAACCAGTATTTATAAAAGTGTTATACATATTTTTCTTCAGTATGTGTCTTGACTTTTACCTGATTTTTACTCTAGCAAAAAGAGAATGCAGAGAGCAAGAGTGATTACTTGTGTTGATTTTTGCCTATGTAATATTTGCACACAGTACACATATAACTTAGTGTTTAGGGCTCTTCTGATACTTGAATTTTGTTTACTATCAATAAGTACTCAACAGGTGATTCATCAATGCCATATATATTTAACATAAGAAGTTCACGGAAATAAGTATCCATTGAGAATTATTATCCAAAATATCAAGTGATAACAGTTATAAAACTATAGACAGGTTACCTAATATAAATTTATCAGCACCTTTTCTGAAGATAGTAAGGAACTTAGTTAAAATCAGAAGACAGTATCACTTGCCAAGTTAGTCTTATTAAAGGTGGTAGATTGCATGAGACTGGCCCCCATAGGCTCAGATCGTGGAAGAATCAAGGGATATGTATGGCCTTGCTGGAGGAAGGAGTATTGCTGGAGACAGGATTTGATGTTTCAAGAGACTAGTGCCATTCCTACTCAAGGATGAAGATGTAAGCTCTCAGCTGTTGCTACCTTCATGCCTTTGTCCTGCTCTCAGGGACTCTGTCTGAAACTATATGCCCAAATTAAACACTTTCTTTTATAAGTTGCCTTGGTCATGGTGTCTATTTCAGTCACTGTCCTATTACTATGAGGAGACACCATGGCCAAGGTAACTCTTATTGAAGAAAGCATTTAATTTGGGGACTTGCATATAGTCTCAGAGGTTGGTCCGTTATCCTGGTAAGGAGCATGGTGGCACACAGGCAGACATAGTTCTGCAGAAGGAGCTGGAAAGCTCTAAAATCCTGATCCATCCTGTCCCAGGAGAGACAATGGGCCTAGTGTGGGCTTTAGAAACCTCAAAGCCCATCCCAATGACACACACACACACACACACACACACACACACACACACGCGCTCGCACACGCGAGAATTTGATCAAATAATTCATTTACCATACCTTTGTCATGTCTGCTTCTTTAGAATTCTTTGAATGAAAACAAAATGGTAGGGCTGCATGCAGAGTTCTATAGGTTGTATATTTACGGCAATGATGGGAGACACTATATATATCCTATGTAACATGAATTGGTACTCACTAGAGCTGTGATTTATATAACTTACCTATTGCTATTCAGTGGCAAATTATACGTCAAAAATTGTATGTAAAAATAAAAGCTTATATTTTCTTCTCATTTAGTATCTTAGTTACTTTACTACTACTTTGTGTGAACTATGTTCTCCTTTTCAGAGAATACTTTATTCCCCAGTGACACAGGATTGATAATGTGACCTTGGCACATAAGTCTGTACAACTTTTTTGAAGATTATAATGTAATTATATAATTTCCCGCTTCCTTTTCCTCCTCTAAACTGTCTCATATACCCTTCCTTCCTCTCAAATTTATGTCCTTTTTCTTCATTAAGTATTGTTATATACATACACATGAATATATATTTCTAACTACTTATATACAACCTGTTTGATCTGTATGTTACTTGATTGTATATGTTTTTAGGGGTGACCATTTGGTTTTGGATAACAAATTAGGAAGGCTATTTCTCTTCCTCTCAGCATTCATAGTTGCCTATAGTTCTTTTGGGATGTTGAGACCTCAGGAACCTTCCCCCATCCACACTAGCATGTGTATTGATGTTGTCCTTATTTAGCTCAAGCTTAGGGGCAGCCTTGTCTGTGTGACTTTACAGGTATATCTTCTGACATTCCTAGAGACATGCTCTCCCAGCAAACTTGGTATTGCTCTGAGCTTACGGAGCCACTGACTGTCTCTGTTGGCCAGTTAGCAGCATCAGTTCTCCTTTCTTGCCATGGAGAGCATGCACTAGTCTAGAGCAGTCCCTCTAGTCTGCTCTCAGGACAATGAAGAGAGCCACTGCAGCTCCTCAGTGATAAGAATGACCATGGAGCCCACTTCACCGTGGCTCATGTTCAACATTTATAAGCAGGATATGCTATATCTTAACATTCTGAAGTCCAGTATTAATATAAAATTTAATCTATAATTAGTAGATTATAAACAGAAGCACCATATACTTGTAGAATAAATGGAAACAAACTACCTGGAGATAATAAGTGGCACTATTTTCTACTAGAATATTTTCTTACAGTTCCTTCCAGTATTTCTACAACTAATATTATATTTACTATGCCAGTTTACACTGTGCCTTTAACATATTATAAACATTTTTCCATGACATTAAGTTTCAAAATAATGTTAATAGAAAAATATGTTTATGCAATCTAAGCCAACCATTTCTCTGCTATTGTTCAGAAATTGCAATTTAAAAATGTTTCGATATAACAGACATGAAGAGTGCATTTTACATAAAACATCAGCTCTATATAGATTTTTTAGAAGTAGTAGTTTCTTGATGAACTTAGTTCTGAGACACCTTGACATATCCAAGTAAATTTTAGGTGGTTCAGAGTTCACAGAAAATATCTGAGGAGAAACTGATGAATGCTGATTAGTTTGTTCAAAACCATTGTTTAAACTTAAATTTCAAATACTACAAACATGAGAAGGCATAAAAAAGTAAATGAACAGTATATGTGGATTCTTGTAACAGATTATTTTAGAAATTTGACAAATATAAGATGTATCTTAAAATAAATCAGAGGATTAATTGTTGAAATAAAATTATCAGGAGATTATAATCAATCAATTCAACTTTTTCTGCTGTTAGTTTTCTTATGACTTAATGACTAATTTCTTCTCTAAAGGATGACTCTGAACAAATGGGAAGCAAAACCTTCTCTTTACAATCATATAAACACAGTCCATGATTTAATAACAAGGTCAAATTCCTGGAATAGGTGCCTGACATTTTTATTTTTAAAAAGATTCAACGGTTTTAATAAGTGAGCCATTCTTGTTTCTATATTCTCTAGGTCTATTAAAGCCTACAAATACATTCATATAGGCAATTCCACTACCATAAAAATAAGTAACAATGATGATTCCAATCTGCAAGTTAGTTACCTAGAACCTGGAATATTGCTTAATAGAATTAATTAAGAAATATTTAAGAAAGGCTGTAGATTTAAAATATTACCACTAAGATCCTCCATCATGCATTTAAATATTTAGGAGCTATGGTGTTGCTTAAAAAATGATTACACCAAATCCTTAAGTCCTTCCTACTATATGGAGGCAAGACAATGGGGAAAGTATTTGTAATGTGGACTATTTAATAATAGTGTTTGAGAAATCAGGATCATACACATAGTTTCTTGGAAGGAATTTCTAAAACAATACAGAAAATTGTTTGAGCCATGGCTACACTGTGAAACTTAGGGAGCTACATAAGTGGAGCCAGTGTGGTTGGCAAGTACTCTTGCCATGGCATGGAAAAGCTCACAGGATGGTTATTTGATGGAAGTACTAAACAGGTGTTCAAAATTACCAAGTTGTTGGGAGGAAAACAATTAAAATATTTAAAATATAATACATAATATTTAGGATTTCAAAAGTTTATGTGTTTATTTTTAAATATAGGCAATACTGAAATACAAAAATATTTACAAAATGAACTCAGTAGTTAATCATATAATTTGAAAGGCAAAAGTCTTTCATATTTTCTAGTCTATATTTAAATTCTACCTATTTTTTGAGTCTATCATTTAGTTACTGTGCTAAACCAAACTTGAAACTGATAGGGAAGTTCCAAACATATGTAAATCAAAGGATGCACTATTAGACAATATGTGAATAAACACGAAGCCTTGAAGAAAAAACAATACACATAAATTTATGAAAATGACCACTCAATAAAATGTTTTTTGTGACATTCAATTAATATCAATGTTGAGAGGAAAATGAAAATGGCTGTGTGCTTAGATAACAAAAGGTGGTCTGAACCTATAGTCCTGTACTTGGGGAGGAAGTCTGAGGGTCAGAGGTAAGACTAGGTTACAGAAGATCCTGTCACTTAAAGAAAGGAAGGAAGTGAAGGAGAAATACTAGACCTGTGTCTCATTAATATCTATCTCTCTATATAATATTAGTTGTATAGGAGAAAGAACTTCTAGAAATCTTAAAGACCAACCAAAATGACAGATGTTTTCATTGTGAAAAGCAAGACATTTGAAAGGAGATTTTACTGTTGCTCTGTATTGTAATTTAAAATGGTAGATAATGATACTTCCACAAGTTCTTTTAATGTACCAAATTGTTTTAGCTATCGTAGGTGTGGTTGTTTAAATATGCTTTGTCCGAGGAGTGACACCATTATGAGATGAGGCCTTCAGTAAGTAGATATGGGTTTGCTGCAGAAATTGTATCACCATATGGGTGGGTATTGAGTCCCTACTCCAAGCTACCTTTGAGACAGCCTTCTCCTGCTAGCAATCAGCACAAGATGTAGAACTCTCAACTCCTGCAATGCCATTTTTATCTGGAAGATGCCAGGCTTCTTGCCATGATGATAATGGACAGACCCTCTGAACCTGTAAGCCATCCCCAAATAAATGTTGTACTGTATAAATATAGCTTTGGACGTACTGTCTTTATATATATAAATAAATTCAAAGCAGGCAGAAGAAGGAACAATAAGGATAACAGCAGAAGCCAATGAAATTAAAAACAATAAGGAAACAAAAAGAAGGTCCTAGAGGCTGGTGGGATGGCTCAGTGGGTAAGCACAGGCCACCAAGCTTGATGACCTGAGCTCAAACTTATAGGACCTGCACAATGATAGAGAAGACTGATTCCCATAAGATGCCCTCTGCTCCCACATACACACTGCCACTCACACACCTGACCCCTACAAAGAAACAAACATTAAGCTAAAAGGAGTGTCTATCTAAACATGAACAAACCCATAGCCAGAATAAGAGAGAAAAAGATGGGGTGGGGGGCATCAATATTGGTAATGAAAAGAGACATTAAAATAGAGTATGCAGGTATCAAAAGGATAGCAGGGGAGAATACCAACTCTGTATGTCTGTGAATTCAACCACTCACATCTTTGCAAACCACAAATGACAAATGTGAAGGTAAAATAAAATGGCTCTAGCGTCAATAGTTCTGTAACTAGTAAAGCTGATGCGACTCTGATGAAGAACATACCCCAGGCCCGACTGTTTCAAGGAGAAATCTACATAAATGTTTAAAGAGAATCAACACTAGCCTGTACAACCTTGTCCAGAAAAAGAGATGAGAATGACAATTCCCTAATCGTTTTGTGATGCTGTCACCCCAACACCAATACTAGGTAAAGCACAAAGAAAAACTTAGAGTAATGCTGATGCCTCTTGTAAACTTAGATACAATTCCTACATAGTGAGGCTGAAACGCAGATGAACCTAAGAGAAATTTTTTCTTTGTGGCTGTTGTGAAAATGTTTTCTCTTCTCCTTTTTATCTGAGTGTCTGTGTGTATATGCATGTGTACATGTCCTTCATATGGAAGCCAGAGGGCAAACTAGGACATTGTTCCTCAGGTGTTTGTTCATCTTGTTCTTTGAAGACAGGGATCTTGTAGCTTGGGACTCACTGAGTCAGCTATGCTAGAGAGCTCCAAGGCTCTGCCTGCTGCTGCTCCCCAGTCCTGGGATTACACACCTGGCATGTCTGGGGGAGACTGGCTTGTTTATGGATTGAATTCAGGGCCTCATGTCTGCATAGAAAGCCCTTCCCTTTACCAACTGGAATATAATCCCAATTCCATGCCTTTCAGTTTGACATCTAACATGATTTAAAGGGAGTGAGAACTATGCTAGGGAAAATGTTGTAACATTTACATGTTGCTATTTAGCAAGATGCAAGGAAAAAAGAAGGACAAATTGTTTCTAGGAAAGTTAACAAGATGCACTGTTTTGCTTCTTTGTAAAATAATTGTATAAGCATTAACTTTAGAAAGTGTGTCTGTTCAGACTATTGTATATATAAAAACACATTTTCCTGGGAAAAAAGTACCATTAAATCAAATACTCAGGCACTAACTAAAAGAGAATACTTGGTTGCAAATACTATTAATGTAAACTTAGAATTTTACCTGATTTCCAACTTTGTCACTTCAGGTAATTTTCCAAAATTTATCTCTTCTACTTCTAGTTCCTTAAGAGCAGCCAAAATTTTCTGTTGATCTTTACTTGTAATTCCATTCTAAGGAGAAATAATTTAAAGGTTCAGTAAGATAGTTATACTCAGGCAATTTTATATTTGAGCATACTAATGTCATTTTCTAGATGAATCTATATCTTGCAAAATAGACAAATATTGGAAAATAATGCACTTAAATATATTATTTGCTTGTACTTCAACAAAATTATACCATTAAATTGTAGGTTTATAATTAACTATAGTCATTTTTTCTAACATAAAATGATAACTGTGATTATTAACTCAAAGTGCTATTATTAATTATAATTTAAAATATTATCATTCAAAAATATATAATCTTTCCTGTAAAATATTGTTTAGGGTGTTATTAATGGTAAGTGAGAATTAATTTTTTTTACCTATATTTTACCTACAATGTTAAAGTAAATTTCTTTCCTGGACTTAGTTAAGTAGTATGTTATTTTGGTTTTTAATGATAGTGCAGATTTCAGTTATCTCATGTATTCATACAGCAAAATCATTACTTTAAAATATCCTCCTTATTGAAGTTCCTCTAAAACTTCCCACACCTATCTTTGAATTACTAATGATGATTGTGACAACACAATCAGTGCTAATTAGGAGAAGATGTCTAAGCATTAAAAGTTAACTTTTACTTCAAAGTAGCCTGGTTTACAAATCTACTTCCCCTTTGCAAATGAGCAG
Source organism: Mus caroli (assembly GCF_978045245.1). Lineage (NCBI taxonomy): Eukaryota > Metazoa > Chordata > Mammalia > Rodentia > Muridae > Mus > Mus caroli. Next base: position 131,541,117 of record NW_028227262.1, on the reverse strand, counting down.
CAGCTCTAGTTAAGCTATAAGAACAATACTAGGAAGCCCCATGCTCTAAGTCTGTAAGTGGGTTTCAAGCAACTTAATACTAAGGTACAATATACACCTAGTAATTCAGTGTTGTCTCTAACCAAGAGCCTACAAAAGATCAGTCTACAAAGTCACAGAGTTTTAAAATTAGAAATTCTTGGGCAAATGGATGGATCTGGAGAATATCATCTTGAGTGAGGTAACCCAATCATAAAAGAAGTCACTTTATATGTACTCACTGATAAGTGGATATTAGTCCAGAAACCTAGAATACCCAAAATACAACTTCCAAAAGACAAGAAAATCAAGAAGGAAGACCAACGTGTGGATACTTTATTCCTCCCTAGAATAGGGATTAAAATATCCATGGAAGGAGTTGCAGAGACAAAGTTTGGAGCTAAGACAAAAGGATGGACAATCCAGAGACTGCCCCACCTGGGGGTCCATCCCATTATCAGCCATCAAACACAGACACTATTGCATATGCCAGCAAGATTTTGCTGAAGGGACCCTGATATAGTTGTCTCCTGTGAGGCTTTGCCAGTGCCTGGCAAATACAGAAGTGGATGCTCACAGTTATCTATAGGATGGAACACAGGGCCCCCAATATAGGAGCTAGAGAAAGTACCCAAGAGCTGATAGGGTCTGCAACCCTATATGTGGAACAACAATATGAACTAACCAGTACCCCCGGAGCTCATGTCTCTAGCTGCATATGTAGCAGAAGATGACCTAGTTGGCCATCACTGGGAAGAGAAGCCCCTTGGCCTAGCAAACTTTATATGCCCCAGTACAGGGGAACGCCAGGGTCAAAAAGTGGGAGTGAGTGGGTAGGGGAGCAGGGCGGGGAGAGGGTATAGGGGACTTGTGGGTTAGCATTTGAAATGTAAATGAAGAAAATATGTAATAAAAATATGAGAACAAAATAAAGAATGTGCAAGTTTAGAAACAGCAAGGAATCTACCTGGCCCTTTGTAAGTGACACTAACCTTTGTAAGCTCGTCTTTCTTCATGGTCAGAAGGTGTCTTAAAGTTATATCCTTTTCCTGCACAAAAGACAAAAATCCCACCACTGTTCAGTGTGAACAACTCACAGCAAAGCAGGAAAGTGAGTTCTCACTGAACTGCTTTCTCAAATACCTCCTGGGTGTTCAGAGAGTATGGAGTTTAAACCTCACACATCACTAGTTAGATAGTACATACTCGCAAAAGCACATACTATCTAGGTTCCCAGAATCAAAGAAAATGGCTAGCACCCATGTCCCCTTAGAAAAAGAGAATATTCTGGAAACTTCTCGACAAAAATTATATTTTATGAATATTTAAATTTCAGATGGCATTAGACTAAACTATCAATCACATGAGTTTTGGCCAAAGATTTCCTTAGACAGAAGTTTCAGCACTGTACAATGAATCCAACTCTGAGATATTTGCACCAATGTTCATATTCCTAGGAGAATTTGTCTCTAGTCCTTTGCTTCAGTATCCTTACCTATCTGGTAACAACTGCTATCTACTCAGACCCCACAATGCATGTTTAAAACACATACAGTTCTTAGTATATAATCCAACCTAATTTTCAGGATAACCTATACTAGTCCTTAGAGAAAAAATGATATTTAAGTAACATATATCAGTTAATATTCAGATCAAATATCTGATACAGGATTGTCTGGTTCAAAATCATGCTTCTAGCATCACTCACACACACACACACACACAAACACACACACAGCAACAACTGTAAATATAGGGATTAAATGTATATAGATTTAAAAGATAGAAATTGTGAAATTCAGACAGATTCTAACTTATATAAATTTCTAGGTTAATACAATTTTGAAGTGCTTATTATAATTAAAATAAGGTAGTCTAAAAATGAAGCAGAAATGAATGGCATGCTTGAGAATAAAGTTTAATTTTATTTGAATATAACATGTTATATTAACTATAAACACATGCATATGTAAAACTCACTCTGCTTCATATAAAATCTTACCTTTAATAAGTCTGTCATATGTTCAAGTCCAAGGCCATGTAAAAATATTTCCAGATCTCCAAACGCTGTATATGGGCTATAACATATTGTAGCAAGGTCAGTTTCAGAACAGAGTATACATACACAGTAATTTATGTGCATGTCTAGTCAGAGCACGCATGGAAATGAGTAAGAACAAATCCGGGCAGAATTATTTGTAAGTTTACACAGAACATTTAAGTGCTGCATCAAAGGAGCAAACTAGGTTCTCTCTCTGTCCCCTTCTCTGTCTTTCCTCCTACTTCCTTTCTTTCTACCCCTCCTTTCTAAAGCTGAAAAATTAAACTCAGAGGTTCACATAATCTAAGCAGTGAACTACATTCCCAACCCAAAACAAAGTTTCTTAAGCAAAGAAAGGGAAAACATGGGTGGTAATATCCAGCTCATCTTTCCTTAGATTTAAATATTCATTAGTATTATTTGTCATGAAATGTCGCAAATAGAAATATCTTTTAATGCAATTAACATAAAATAGATGGTAACTCTAAATGTAGTAAGTAGAGTTGGTTTGTAGCCATGTGTTGAACAACAAAGTTCAGGAACTTATTCTTTCAGATTTTTAGTTTGTAAAACCAGAGAGATGATTAAAAATAACTAGAAAATAAGATCTAACACAAACAAGTTTGAATACAAACACAATCTTGATCTCTTTAAAGTAAAATTTGATATTCTACTAAAAATGTATATTAAAGTCAGAGTTAGTTAAGCAAATAACTAAATAAAACTCTTCTAAACTCTAGAGAACAAGGCATCTAAAATCCAGACATTTCTAAATGGCATTTTAAAATGCTTATTAAAGTTTGAAATATCACATATCTTATATAACTTGCCAAATGTACTATAAGTAATAAAGCATGCATTTTATATGCATTCTGTTAAACTCAAATATATTACCTAAATATATGACCTTTTTCTTTATCAGAATCTGTGGCCAACAGTTTACAAATGCTCTCTTCTTTGGTTAGCTGCTGAAGTTTTCCTTCCAATGGATTTAGAGTCAGAGAAAGAAAGTTGAAGATCTGAAAAAAGTTCCAAGTCATTCAAATATAGTTAACATTATTATTATTATCCCTTATACTGAAAAGAAGATGAACATATTATTTTTTCTATCTAGAAGAAAAATTCTAATAAGGTAAGTGGTTCAAAGACTTATAACTCTTTATCCTGGAAAAACCTTCTGTAAAACCAAGTAAAGCCTTTCTTCACTTAACATAACAATAAAATACACTGATTTAGAAACTCAAAAATCAAGGATAGCAATTAATATTTTCCAGATGAGCTAAAGCATTTAGACATTTATAAATAGTAAGGTGATCCTCGCTGTAGCAGCAGCCTGCATGAGTATGTATTGCATGGACAGACCCTAAGTGTGCCTCTCAAAGCAGTCTATGACTGTGAGAGTGTCACGTCTAGGGACAGATTAAGGCTTTGCTATCTTTTCATATCACTTAAGTGACTAATATTTTGATTTAAAAGTGAATATTCTAACAAAACAAAGTTTCATTACCTGGTTGTAGAATAAAAACTCAAGTAATTAATAATTGTTCAAAATGCTATTATTATACTTAGAAACTGTGACAAATAACATAAAAATTCTACATGATAAAATGATGACACAGAAAGTTCACAGGTGAATACCTCGAGATGTTTATTTCTTTTTGCAATCTCGCTTGGTGTCCTGCCATCTTTGGTCTGTAGCATTTTATTAGCTCCCAGTTCAAGCAACTTCAGAATTACATTTTTATGACCCTGCCGTGCTGCCCATGTTAAGGCCTGTAAGTGTGGGAAAGAAGACTGTTTAAAAAGGGCTTCATGTGAGGAAGATAAGAAATATTTTCACCGGTATTTATGGCACAGTAAAAAGGAGAGCATAGCTAATTAGCAGAGTGATGCAATCTCCTCATTGCACAATATAATGTAAACACATGTCCAGCTGTACTTACGGATTTTACTGAACCAAACACTGTTTTACGCAGTTAAGTAATGTCATGGAATAAAGAACTTATCTGCCACTACAGATGTTTTCTAGGAAAGAATTTGTGTACATTTTCCTGAGGCCTGGTTTTGTTGTGTGTTACAGCCTCATTTATCAAGGGTCAAAGAGTTCCTTCCTCTGTAAGCTCTGCCCATCACAGTGTTCTTACCAGGCCAAGCCTTCTAAAACTTTCTTAACTCTTCGACAGTAAACATCAACCAAACCAAACTACCCATTTGTGTAGGTTCTTGATATAATAGCAAAGTATCAATGTCTCAGAAACAGAAGGCACACTGAAAAGCATTTCTCACAGTATAACCATTCTCATCCTGGGCGTTAACTTCTGCTCCATGAGCCACAAGCAGAGCGACAACCTGAGTATGACCATCTCGGGCGGCGTACATGATTGGCGTCATAAGTCTCCTAGAGAGGAGGAGGAGGAAAGAAACACATGTGTTCCTGTTACCACCAGCAGCCAGTCAATCTCATGGCCATATGCACACACAATATCATCAATAGTGTTTTAAGAGAAAACAGAAGGTAACAAGAGCTTTTATTGTAGCAGGCAAGTTTTAAAAACACAATTGAGTATCAGAGGTCTATCAACCACACTCCAGAACCCATGCCCAGACAGTAAACACAAATTCAACTCTATCTTTTTGTGTGTACCTTCTGTTTTGATATTTTGTCTCATTGGCTGTTTATTTTGACCTTTTGGTTTTGTTCTGGAGGGGGGAGAGGAGGGAGAGAAGAAGGGAAGCAGAGAGGTGGGGGGAGTGAAGGAGGGAGGGAGGGGGAGGGAGGGAAGGAGGGAGGGAGGGAGGGAGGTGTGTTGAGCCAGAAAGTAAAACATGAAGTTGGAGGGGGGAGGATCTTGGAGGAGTTAAAGGAGGAGAAAAGAATATGATCAAAATACACTATATGTAAAATATTTTAAAATAAAAAAATTAACCTGTAGTAAATAAGCACTACTTGCACCATACCATACAGCCAAGAAATGCACATGTGAATTTAAGTTAATCCCCTCTTTCTAATATGAACACTGAGTTTACACCTTCCTCTAGAATTTAATCAGAGAGCCCATTTTGCTTATGCTGGGAATCCAGAGAGAGAAGACACAGATAAGGCCCCTAACACTGGATCTCATGCCTTAATCTCGTCTGTTATCATCCTATTTTAGTTTAGGATAGCATTTTATTTTCAGTGAGAATATACTCTAATCCAGAAAGAGATCAAACCACTCATTTGCCAAATACTTCTTGAGATTTTTTTTTTCTGGGAAATATTAGTGGTTTCTCTATAACTTATCACTTCCTCACGTTAGAGATTCAATCCATCTACTCCTGAAATTTAGTTTCTAGGGCCATTCAAAGGAGACTAAAATAATTCTATTTTCTGTATATGAGTGGACAGTAAATATAACCTGTCTTATGGGAGATCTGACATTCTGGGCCCAGTGCTTTGGAGTCACCCACATTATCTGACTTATGTATGAACAACTTCAGAGATGAATCACTTATGGAATGATCTAAGAATCCCACATTTTGACCTGAAGTTAATGTTAAAGTTAATGTTTCTATTCACATTACTTATGCTACCAACATATATATATATATATATATATATATATATATATATATATATATAAGGTTTATTTTATTTATATATATATATATATATATATATATATATATATGTATATATATAAATAAGGTTTATTAGCTGGAGGCATGTCCTGAATGTGACTTCTTCACACCAATAATTTTAGCAAAACCACTGACACTAGTCTCTTTTTCTTGTCTAGATTTTGAATTCAAATGTTTCATTTTTAAGTTCCAGGAGGCATTATTTTCTATGTTAAACTCAAATCTTATGTAACCATGATTTTAAAAGTAGTTTTTGTTATTCTCCTTTAGCAATTTTGTGTACCACAAAACCTCTGTTAATTCTTTACCCAGATTTGGGAAAGAATTATTTTCTATTTTTTCTCTAGGCTTTGTTTTATTGTTGAAATAGTTTAAATGCAGAAATCCATGCAGACTCTGAACATCAAGTGTATTATACAGGAGGTCTACTGGTTCCCTCTAGTGGTCAGTATAATCACTGGGGGGAATTAATTTGAATTAAAAGGATGAGGTCCTGGACCAGATAATGTGTTCTGCGAGGATCTCACTTTAAATGTCAGTGGTGTCCCTGATGAGGAAAACAGTTTTGAGTTCCCATATATATGTCAAAGTATTTTATCTTCACTCTTAGATGATGAAAAACTAGACACGTAATTTCAGATTCAAAATGGAATGCTCAGTACATTTGTCTTCTTCCATATACAGCTGTTAAATTGCCAAATAACAACAATCACTTTTGCATAGGAAGTGTTTTGATATGAAATTTCCTTGATAAGCTCTAAAATTCTTTAAGGTATTTTGAAGCTGTAATATACATATGTATTTTAATTCTTAATTAATATGTGTGTGCTACTTATTTAGTTTGCTTTTTTTGCAGAAGTATTTTAGTGTGGGAAGGGTTTATTCTGGCTCACAGTTCAAGGGTACCCTTTACAGAGGTGAAGGGATGGCAATAGGCCCTTGAGGCATCTGGTCACGTCACATCCTCAGAACAGCAGAGAAGAATGCTAATGCTTGTTCCCTCTTTCCTTTTCACTCAGTTCTGGGATTTCCGGCCATGGAACTTTGTCATCTGGTTAGGGTATGACTTTACATTTCAGCTCACCTGAGATAGAACCCCCCTTACAAACCTGCCAAGAGATTTGTTTTCCAAGCAAGTTTAGATCCTTCCATGTTGACAATATTAACCATAACACTTAGAACTACGTATGGCACAAACATTTTCTCATGGAAGGCAAGAACCCTTTACTATTTATTAATATAATATGTGTGACTGTTCCTGACCACTAGTGCTTCAAGGGCAGCACATCTACCTTCTATTTTCACCTGGAACCTTTTCTTTAGATATAACCCTGGTCTTTCCTGAGTTCAAACCTCAGCTTTCTGGAAGCTTATTAGACAGTAGAACTTCTGACAATGTTCTTCATGGTTTGTATATTTTCTTTAGAGATTCCCTTTCTATTACCTGTTGTGTTATAGTCTAGACAATTTCTTCACATCTACCCTCTAAGCCATTTAGCTACTCTCAGCAGTAGCTCACTTAATATTTTGCAGCTATACTTAACTTTATTATACAGCTACTTTAATACTTTGTTGCAGTTGTTTCACAAAGCCTATCTGCTATTCTGTGGCAGCACACTCCTCTTTTATTCCTCAGAATGATAGGGCACGTCCTTTTAATGGCCTTTTCTAGTCTAAGTTTTTCTTTTTCTAGTCTAAGCCCCTTTTCTTGGATTTGGTGTCCCTGTTTAACCTTGGGATGCTGCTCTTTCTCTGGATTTTAATGTCTACATACCCTGTTTTCTGGCCTATTGGTATGATCCAGTAAAACACAGAAGACTCAAGTCAGATGCCTTGCCCTTGTATGACAGTAATGCAGATTTTAGGTATTTCTAGGCCTTTTTCAGGCCAGAAACACTCTTTCTTGTTTTAAATGGGACTTTAATTTTAAAATTTTGATCACTGGTGAGTGGAACACAACATCTGTTCCAACAGAACCCAGAGTGCCTGGGGCCAGCTGGAGCACAGACATAGGAACCCTGCTGGACTAATGGTTCAGGTTTCTTCCGGTCGGCGCTGGTCTACCTTGGTTTTGAACTCAGTGGACAGCCCCATGGTCCCCAGAGGAAGTACTATTTCCTGGCTCTCTAACAAACCCAGAATCTTAGGATCCCAGGATCTGAGGAGCTTGGTCACACCAGGATCTCAGGGTCTCAGAGGAAGCTTGACTGCCAAGAACTCTGACACACCCAGAATCTCAGCATCTCATGATCGCAGAATCACAAGATCACAAAGAATGCTAGACTCTGAGAAGTTCTGACTTAACTTGGATTACAGAAAGGACAGGCTCCAATCAGATATATGGAGGGCAGGGAGCACTTGAGATAATCAGATGGTGGGAGGCAAGCATAAGAACAGAAGTAATAGAAACCAAAGTTACTTGGTATCATCAGAACCCAATTCTCCCACCACAGCAAGTCGTGGATACACCATCACACCAGAAAAGCAAGATATGGATCTAGAGTCACTTCTCATGAGGATGATAAGAAGGACATACATAACTCCCTTAAAGAAATATAGGAGAACACATCCAAACAGGTGAAAGAATTGAACAAAACCATCCAGGATCTAAAAATGGAAGTAGAAACAATAAAGAAATCACAAAGGGAGACAACTCTGGAGATAGAAATCCTAGGAAAGAAATCAGGAACCAAAGATACGAGCTTCAGCAACAGAATATGGAAGACAGAATCTCAGGTGCAGAAGATTCCATAGGGAACATGGACACAACAATCAAAGAAAATACAAAATGCAAAAAGATCCTAATTCAACACATCCAGGAAATCAAGGACACAATGAGAATACCAAACCTTAAGGATAATAGGTATAGATGAAAATGAACATTTTCAACTTAAAGGGCCAGTACATATCTTCAACAACATTATAGAAGAAAACTTCCCTAACCTAAAGAAAGAGATGCCCATGAACATACAAGAAGCCTACAGAACTCCAAATAGACTGGACCAGAAAAGAAATTCCTCCCGACAAATAATTATCAGAACAACAAATGCACTAAATAAGGATAGAATATTAAAAGCAGTAAGGGAGAAAGGTCAAGTAACATATAAAGGCAGACCTATCAGAATTACACCAGATTTCTCACCAGAGACTATGAAAGCCAGAAGATCCTGGACAGATGTTATAGAGACCCTAAGAGAACACAAATGCCAGCCCAGGCTACTATATCCAGCAAAACTATCAATTACCATAGATGGAGAAACCAAAGTATTCCATGACAAAACCAAATTCACACAATATCCTCCACGAATCCAGCCCTTCAAAGGATAATAAAGAGAAAACTCCAACACAAGGAGGGAAATGACACTCTAGAAAAAGCAAGAAAGCAATCCCTCAACAAACCAAAAAGAAGACAGCCACAAGAACAGAATGCCAACTCTAACAACAAAAATAAAATGAAGCAACAATTACTTTTCCTTAATATCTCTGAATATCAATGGACTCAATTCCCCAATAAAAAGACATAGACTAACAGATTGGCTACATAAACAGGACCCAACATTTTGCTGCATACAGGAAACCCATCTCAGGAACAAAGACAGACACTACGTCAGAGTAAAAGGCTGGAAAACAATTTTCCAAGCAAGCGGTCTGAAGAAACAAGATAGAGTAGCCATTCTAATATCGAATAAAAAAGATAGAGTAGCCATTCTAATATCGAATAAAATTGACCTCCAACCCAAAGTTATTAAAAAAGACAAGGAGGGGCACTTCATACTCAGCAAAAGTAAAATCTTCCAAGATGAACTCTCAATTCTGAATATCTATGCTCCAAATGCAAGGGCAGCCACATTCATTAAAGAAACTTTAGTAAAGCTCAAAGCACACATTGCACTGCACACAGTAATAGTGGGGGACTTTAACACCCCTCTCCCTTCAATGGACAGATCCTAGAAACAAAAACTAAACAGAGACACAGTGAAACTAACAGGAGTTATGAAACTAATGGGTTTAACAGATATCTATAGAACTTTTTATCCTAAAACAAAAGAAAATATCTTTTTCTCAGCACCTCATCGTACCTTCTACAAAATTGACCATATAATGGGTCACAAAACAGGCCTCAACAAATACAAAACTATTGAAATTATCCAGTGCATCCTATCAGATCACCACAGACTAAGGTTGATTTTCAGTAACAACATAAATAATAGAAAGGACACATATATGTGGAAGCTGAACAACACTCTACTCAATGATAACTTAGTCAAGGAAGAAATAAAGAAATTAAAGACTTTTGAAAATGAAGCCACAACATACCCAAACTTATGGGACACAATGAAAGTAGTCCTAAGAGGAAAACTTATAGCTCTGCGTGCCTCCAAAAACAATCTGGAGAGAGCATACACTAGCATCTTGACAGCATACCTAAAAGTTCTAGAAAAAAAAATGAAGCAAATTCACCCAAGCGGAGTAGACAGCCGGAAATTATCAAACAAAGGGCTGAAGTCAACCAAATAGAAACAAACAAACAAAAAAGGAATTATACAAAGAATCAACCAATACAGGAGCTGTTTTTTTGAGAAAATCAACAAGATAGATAACCCTTAGCCAGACTAACTAGAGGGCATAGGGACAGTATCCTAATTAACACAATCAGAAAGGAAAAGGGAGACATAACAGAACCGGAGAAAATCTAAAACATCCTCAGATTCTACTACAAAAACCTATATTCAACAAAACTGGAAAACCTGGATGAAATGGACAATTTTCTAGATAGATACTAAGTACCAAAGTTAAATCAGGATCACTGTTTAGATTGCTAAAGAAATAGAAACAGTCATTAATAGTCTTCTGACCAAAAACAACAACAAAAAAAGCCCAGGACCAGATGGATTTAGTGCAGAGTTCTATCAGACTTTCAAAGAAGACCTAATTCCAATTCTCTTCAAACTATTCCACAAAACAGAAACAGAAGGTACTCTACCCAATTCATTCTATGAATCCACAATTATTCTGATACCTAAACCACACAAGGATCCAACAAAGAAAGAGAACTTCAGACCAATTTCCCTTATGAATATTGATGCACAAATACTCAATAAAATCCTCACAAACCGAATCCAAGAAAACATCAAAACAATCATCCATCATGATTAAGTAGGCTTCATCCCAGGGATGCAGGGATGGTTCAATATATAAAAATCCATCAACATAATCCACTATATAAACAAACTCAAAGACAAAAACCACATGATCATCTCGTTAGATGCTGAGAAAGCATTTGACAAAAATCCAACACCCATTCATGATAAAAGTCTTGAAAAGATCAGGAATCCAAGGCCTGTACCTAAACATAATAAAAGCAACATAACTGCAAACAAGTAGCCAACATCAAACTAAATGGAGAGAAACTTGAAGCAATCCCACTAAAATCACTGGCTAGACAAGGATGCCCACTTTCTCCCTACTTATTCAATATAGTACTTGAAGTCCTAGCCAGAGCAATTCGACAACAAAAGGAGATTGAGGGAATACCAACTGGAAAGAAGTCAAAATATCACTATTTGCAGATTATATGATAGAATATATAAGTGACCCTAAAAATTCCACCAGAGAACTCCTAAACCTGAAAAACAGCTTCAGTGAAGTAGCTGGATATAAAATTACCTCAAACAAATCAGTGGCCTTTCTGTACACAAAGGATAAACAGGCTGAGAAAGAAATTAGGGAAACAACACCCTTCACAATAGTCACAAATAATATAAAATACCTTGGTGTGACTCTAACTAAGGAAGTGAAAGATCTGTATGATAAGAACTTCAAGTCTCTGAAGAAAGAAATTGAAGATCTGAGAAGATGGAAAGATCTCCCATGTTCATGGATTGGCAGGATTAATATAATAAAAATGGCTATCTTGCCCAAAGTAATCTACAGACTCAATGCAATCCCCATCAAAATTCCAACTCAATTCTTCACATCGTTAGAAACGGCAATTTGCAAATTCATCTGGAATAAGAAAAAACCTAGGATAGCAAAAACTATTGCCAACAATAAAAGAACCTCTGGTGGAATCACCATCCCCGACCTCAAGCTGTACTACAGAGCAATTGTGATAAAAACTGCATGGTACTGGTACAGTGACAGAAGGTAGATCAATGGAATAGAACTAAACTGAAGACCAAGAAATGAACCCACACTCCCATGGTCACTTGATCTTTGACAAAGGTGTTAAAACTATCCAGTGGAAAGAAGACAGCATTTTCAAGAAATGGTGCTGGCTCAACTGGCGGTTATCATGTAGAAGAATTCGAATTGATCCATTCTTATCTTCTAGTACAAAGGTCAAATCTAAGTGGATCAAGGAACTCCACATAAAACCAGAGACATTGAAACTTATAGAGGAGAAAGTGGGGAAGAGCCTCCAATACATGGGCACCTCAGAAAAATTTCTGAAGAGAATGCCAATGACTTGTACTGTAATAGCAAGAATTAACAAATGGGACCTCATAAAATTGCAAAGCTTCTGTAAGGCAAGACACTGTCATTAAGACAAAAAGGCATACAACAGATTGGGAAAATATCTTTAACAATCCTAAATCTGATTGGGGCTAATATCCAGTATATATAAAGAACTCAAGAAGTTGGGACTCCAGAAAACCAAATGACCCTGTTAAAAAATGGGGTACAGAGCTAAACAAAGAATTCTCAACTGAGGAATAGAGAATGGCTGAGAAGCACCTAAAAAACATTCAACATTCTTAGTCATCAGGGAAATGCAAATCAAAACAACCCTGAGCTTCTACCTCATACCTGTCAGAATGGCTAAGACCAAAAACTCAGGAGACAGCAGATGCTGGCAAGGATGTGAAGAAAGAGGAACACTCTTCCATTACTGGTGGGATTGCAAGCTGGTACAATCACTCTGGAAATCAGTTGGGTGATTTCCTCAGAAAATTGTACATACTACTACTGAAAGATCCAGTAATACCTCTCCTGGGCATATACCCAGAAGATGTTCCAACTTGTAATAAGGACACATGCTCCTGTATGTTCATAGCAGCCTTATTTATAATAACCAGAATCTGGAACGAACCCAGATGTCCCTTAACACAGAAATGGATACAGAAAATGTTGTACATTTATACAATGGAATACTACTCAGCTATTAAAAACAATGAATTCATGAATTTCTTAGACAAAAGATGGATTTGGAAGGTATCACTGTAAGTGAGGTCACCCAATCACAAAAGAACACACCTGATATGCACTCATTCTTAAGTGGATATTAGATCAGAATATCAGAATACCCAAGACACAATTTGCAATACACATGAAACGCAACAAGAAGGAAGACCAAAGTGTGGATATTTCATTCCTTTGTGGAATGGGGAACAAAATATCCATGGAAGGAGTTACAGAGACAAAGTTTGGAGCAGAAACTGAAGGATGGACCATCAAGAAACTTCCCCACCTGGGGATCTATCCCATAAACAACCACCAAACCCAAACAGTATTGCAGATGCCAACAAAAGTTTGCTGACAGGAGCCTGATATAGCTGTCTACTGAGAGGTTCTGCCAGTGCCTGACAAATACAGAAGTGGATACTCACAGTCATCCATTAGAGGAAGCTCAGGGTCCCCAATGAAGGAGCTAGAGAAAATAACCATGGAGCTGAAGGGGTTTGCAGCTCCCTAGGAGGAACAACAATATGAACTAACCAGTAGCCCCAGAGCTCCCTGGGACTAAACCACCAATCAAAGAAAACACACGGAGGGACTCATGGCTCTAGCTGCATATGTATCAGAGGATGACGTATTTTCTTCTAGAAACTTTAGAATTTTTCATAAGGTCGACACAATTCCTTCGGTCCTTTGAATCGACTAGTTAACTTAAAAAATTTATATGAAATCCCTTGTAAGTGCTTTCATATTAGCAAAGAAATGAGTCTCTTTATTCAGTCTTATGCAATACAGCTTAAAATTGTCTTGATTTAGGGCCTTCATTTTTCTTTTTTCTAGACATTTACATTTGCTCTCTAGAGTGGGATCTATGACAATACTGTTTTTTCAAGATATTCAGCTTGTAAACTGGAAATCATGTGGATTTTGCACATTAGCATTAGAAAGTGATATCATTTTATTTCTATTATTTCTAATAGTTTCTGAGCTCATTGTTTGGATTTACCAAGTGCAAAGCTGATATAATCTTAACATTACAATTTTGTTAACCCCTTCATAACTGGAAGCCAGTGGCTAATTGCTTTACTCAAAGCAACATAATTTAATGGCTCAGGTCAGAGTTCACCACTCTTTCTGTGGAAGACAACAGAGCAAATCCCTTAATCTTTGTGAGCACTCATACATGTGCCATGGTTGTAGCATTCAAATGATTACAGTGTGAAAATTGCCACAGATGATACATAAATGAAAGAGCTGTTCTGTGGAAGGAAATTAGAATTCAGTGTTCTACTATAGTCCTGGAGATCAGCCAACTTCAGAGTCAGAGTGTATGCAGCAAGTCAGCTAGCCTAGTTTCAAAGCAAGCCCGTGTACATTGTATCATACAAAATGTTTCTCAAACTTGACAAGTCTGACTTTCTTGCTACTTCATTTCAATAAGATTTCCACTAGAGGGCAACAAAACTCAACTTTATGGGAACATTCGTTCCTGATGATGTACCTACCAGGGTGTATTACAAATTAAATGGTTGGTTTACCTTCAGGAACATACTTTATGGATATTTAAGTACGTATTTACAAGTGTAGCGAGAAGACTAATGAAACAAGCATGATTTGGGCAATGATAAAGTGCTGGGAAGCAGGCATCTACTGCAGGAGTGGAGTACCTTTAGATCAACACTGTGCAGTGGCCAGCGGTGGGGGAGTGGGGGGGTGGGTGCTATAATAACAATATGTTGGAAGGTTGTTGTAGTCTGGATGTAAATTTAGTATTCACTAAAACACATTCAAGTGTTGCAAGCTGGTCTCTATCTCCAAGGAAGATCTGTGGAACCTTTCAGTAGTGGGGCATTGTGAGAGGTCCTCTGGTTAACTGGGGAAAGTACTTGCTCACAGTATTCTTGTGAGAATCATGTTAAGTTTCATGGAGACTGTTACAAACCTTGTGCCTGGCCATGTGCATGCACTGGCTTCCAGTTTGAGATGAGAGTTCTGCTGGCAAGTGATAGTCCTCCATCTCTGCTTGTCATTAACAATATAGACCCTTACAGAGCTAAACTATTATGGTGTTGCCACATCTTCAAATCTGTATGCATGTAAGATGCATAACTATACATCAGATAGATGTGACTAATGTTCTAGGAAAAAGAAAATATTAACTTAGAGAGCTGGACGTCAGGGAGGGAAAGCTTGTCAGAAACTAGGGTTTCTGAAACATGCACACACACTCTTTCCTCTTATATTGATAAGAAATCTACCTGGTCCGTGTGGAGGCACAGAAGTGAAACTAAGGCTTCCAGACCATGGTGAGCAAAGGCCCTGGTGTTGGACTGAGTATTATATTCTCCCAAAGCTTTTCTTTGAGGCCATTCCTAATTCCTGGGTGGCACTGGTATATCGTAGTATTGGTCAGTCTTCTCAATGGTGCAAACCACAAAACTTGAAGTTTGGTGTTGCTAAAGCACTGAGAATTTCAAGAAGCAAGAATCTGGGCTTGAGTAATTCACTAGTAAGATGATGAATTAGAAGACCCATCAGTGAAACTTGGTAAAAAAAACCAAGATGATAAACAATAGTTCCCATCCCACCCAAGACAACAGCTGAAAACAAATTTATTATGGTAGGTGATAGCTCTACAGGGAAGCAGGAGCTACGGAACAAGGAAGGGGGAGCCATGACTATCACTCAGCTGTGATGGACTTTGTGAAGTCAGTGGGGAATACCAGGAAAGTTTGTCCATCCTTCTCACGCCTGTTCCCACTGTAAGGACAGTTAGCTGGACAGACCATGGGTTGGACCTCACCTTAACTATGGGCAATGAGATGCAAGGTCAATGCCATCTGTGTGCCTCAAGGCTGAAGAATCTAAAGAAGATATTCTAGCTTGAGTTACTAGGAATTGCTAGAAACCCTGCTCCCTCTCCATCTCCTTGCTTGAACAGCCGGAGAAAGGCCAATTGCAGAGGTGCTGCCAAGGTCTGGATAAACCATGGGCAGAAAAGTAGGTGATGGGTGGAGGCTGTGGAGTCTGCAGTTGAAGAATTATACTCATATGCACCTCTTGTGAGATCAGCAGGAATCATGTGCATGAATTTCCACACTCTCCTGCCCTGCACACCTGCTGTGTCTAACTGGAACCAGGAGCTGTGCAGGTATGGACAGAGGGCTGCACACTGTGGGTGCTGAAGTGTGGCTTGGAGGACACCCTGAAGGGCTGTTTATTGCTTACATGAGCAGCAGCATAGGAACTGAGAACTACACTGCTGATCTGAGCTGTGCCTGAAACCCAATCCAAAGATTTGCTTAAATTCCCCTGGGCACTGCACACTCACAAATCTGCTTTCACATGTTTGAACCACAGCTGTGCCCTGTACCTCCCCTCCTCAGTATCGTGTACTCCATGAAACGTCACACGGAGGGAAGGAATCCAAAATCCAACCTGGAGGAAGAAACGCTGTTTGGTGTAAAATCTACTGTACTTTTAATTTCACTTTGTCTCTTTACATTAGTTTTCAATATTTTAACTTAACCTGTGCACAAATATCACTTAAAGATCTCGTTTTAGTTTTTATATTACCTGGTAATATTTTATGTTCATTTTGGAGGTTTCTATTGTTCACTCACTGCTATTCTCCCTATGTACAACTCTTATCTTTTCCTCCTCAGTCCAACTTCATTTTCTTCTTCTTTCTTCTGAATCCTAACTGTCCAAAGGTTTAGTAATTCCTAAGCTCTGTGGGCAGTAGCTGATACTTCAAATCCTGCTGACAGCAATTTCTCCTTTCCATTTATTCTAACTCCCTTAACTTTTCCCTCAGTTACTGTAACACTATTCCTATCCTCAGTCACCCTGCTTCTGTCCACGCCTACCCTTAGTCAACAGTATCTTAGTAAACAACATGATCGTCTTCCCGCAACCCTCTCATAGTCACTGAAATTAAACGACTGTTAAACTGATTGCTACAATATTCACATAATGTGTCCACCTAACACTGCAGTTGGCTCTTCCTGTAATATACTAGTTTGAGAGTAGAGCAGGTGATCACACCCTGTTCCCTAAATACACAGACTGAAGGTCTAGCTTCTGTACTATGCTCCTTAACTGTACTATACCTTGTCCCACTAGAACATTACAAATACTTCAACTGAGAGAATAAAACTGATACAAAAAATCAGACCAATTAAATAACTCCAGATACATAACCCCAAAACATAATTTTATGAAATATGACTAAAATCAAGCAAGTATGATGCCTCTAAAAATACTAATCCTGTAGTCATGAACTCAATGAAGCAGATCAGATGAAATCCCATACAAAGAGGTCAAAAGGACAAGTATAAGACAGATTAGAAAAATCATAGAGGATACAAATAATTTCTTAATGAATTCAAAGAGATTACAAATAAAGAGCTGAGTGAAATAAGGAAGCCAATATGGGATATGAAAGAGGAATTTAAAAGAGAAAAGATAAATAAAACCGAACATTTAGAAATACAAACATCATAAAGCCAATGGTCTCAATGAGAATGACCTTCACAGTCTCAATTACTAGAATGTTTGGTCCCCAGTAAGTGTAATTGTTTGGAAAGGATGATATGTCATGGGGGATGGGCATGGAAGTTTCAAAAGTCTATGCCATTCCCAATTAGCACTCTCTCCCTTCCCCCTCTCTCTGAATTGTGTTGGTGGATCAGATATAAGCTCTCAGCTACTGCTTTAGCTCCAGGCTGGCCTGCCTGCCTGCCTGCTGCCATGCTCCCACCTTGATCATCACAGACTCATCTGAAAACTGTTAGCCACAACAAACTCCTTGTATAAGTTGTCTCTGTCATCATGTCTCTTTTCAGAAATAGAAAAGTAACTAAGACAGCCACAAACCACCACCATCACCACCACCACCACCATCACCAAAGCAAAACATAAATTCCCAAAACCGACACAGTAGAAAGCTTCTCTTATACCATGAGTTACTTGGAAGACAGAGTATTAGGGATGAAGAACAAGCCACGATAGACTTTGAAATGTCTATCAGATAAGACAAGAATGTACAAAATGATATATGAAATCAATGAGACACCATTAAAAGACAAAATTTATGAATCATGGGGATGAACAAAGAGAGCATCAGCTCAGAGGCATAAATAATACATTCAATAAAGAACACATAAGAAAAGTTACCAGACCAAGAGAATGAGCTGACCATCCAGGACTCAGGAGGCACTATACTACCAAACAGACCATAAGGAAAAGAACTACCCCATCCTATAGTCGAGTTAAAATGCAAAGCCCAGTGGACAAAAAGATGCAAGACAGAAGAACCAATTACAGACAGACGTGAACATATCAGAGTTACAGTAGATTCAAAGACAGGGACCCTAAGAGCCAGGATAATATGGATGCAACCCAAGCATTGAAGCCTTGAAGGGCCAGCCCAGGCAGCCATGTGTTATAGCCAAAGGAAGAAAACCTTCCATGATAAGCACAAACTAAAGGGATTCATTGCTGTTAAGTCTCTCTCTCTCTCTCTCTCTCTCTCTCTCTCTCTCTCTCTCTCTCTCTCTCTCACACACACACACACACACACACACACAGAAATAGAGAAAGAGCATTCCATCAAAACACCATATTTTTCTTAGTAGTCTATTGAAATTAAAATTATCCTGCAGTAGGGTATAGACCAACTTTTAGTAAATACAGGAAAAGTTAAATAATTTATTATGTTATAGCTGACAATGGACTAAAACTAGAAACCATCAGTAAAGAAACTATTTTTTTTAATATTTTTTATTACGTATTTTCCTCAATTACATTTCCAATGCTATCCCAAAAGTCCCCCATACCCTCCCCCCGCCACTTCCCTACCCACCCATTCCCATTTTTTTTGGCCCTGGCGTTTCCCTGTACTGGAGCATATAAAGTTTGCATGTCCAATGGGCCTCTCTTTCCAGTGATGGCCGACTTGGCCATCTTTTGATACATATGCAGCTAGAGTCAAGAGCTCCGGGGTACTGGTTAGTTCATATTGTTGTTCCACCTGTAGGGTTGCAGATCCCTTTAGCTCCTTGGGTACTTTAAATACATACAAACTTATGGAGATTGAACTTATGGAGGTTGATGAGACTGGTCATCAAATAAATCAAGTAGGAAAATGAGACTGGAACTGTCTTAGTTAGGGTTTCTATTACTATGGTAAAACACCATGACCTAAAGCAACATGCAGAGTAAAAGATTTATTTGGCTTACATATTCTGGGTCACAGTCTACCAAAGGAAGCCAAGGCAGGAACTTGTTGGTAGGAACTAAAGCAGAAGCCATGAAGGAACATTGCCCGCAGGTTTCTTCCTATGGCTTTCTCCTGTAACTCAGGACCAATGACCCAGAAGCAATGCTATCCAACGTGTGCTAGGTCCTTCCATATCAATCGTTAATCACAAAAATGCACCAAAGGCCTGCCCACAGAGGCAAATCCTCAGCTGAAGTTCCCTCTTCCTAGATGATTACAGCTTGTGTCAATGTGATAAAAAACTAAGCAATATACTATACCCAAACCTATGGAATGCAATAAAAGCATTTCTAAGAAGAAAGTTTTATAGCTGCAAATGCCTACATTAAAACATTCAAAGTGATATCAAATACTCAATGATATACCTTGGTAGGCCTGGTAAAACAAGGAAAAATAAAAAAGATGGAAATCAATTGATGTAAAGAAATAATTAAGAATATGGCAGAAATTAATAAAATGTGAACAAGAAACACAAAACTCAATGAAACAAAGGGTCTTTTTTTGAAGCCTTAGTCAAAGCAAGGATATAGAAGACACAGATTAATAAAATTATAGACAAAATGGTAACATTACTATAGATAGCAACAAAATTCATAGAATTATTAAGATATGCCTTAAAAACCTATATTACTCTAAATTGAAAAAGTAAAGTAAAAGAAACAGATGAATTCCTAGATGTAGTTGATATATCAAAATTATCAAATGAGAACACAAATCACATCAAATGCAAGTGAGAATACAGACAAAGAGAAACCATACATACTCTACTTCTGCTGGGATTCTAAACTAGCCTAGTCACTGTAGAGGTCAGTACATGTGTTTCTCGATGAAAACTAACAATCTATCACAGGACCTAATTAACCCACAGCTGAGTATACCCAATGAACCTGAAAGTCTGACCACAGAAACATGCACAGAGTATTTTACTGCTGCTCTCTTCAGGAGAGCTAACAAATGGAGCTAGTGTAGATGCTATCAACAGATGGCCTTTTAAGGAAAATTATACTACAGATAAAATGCCATTTTTCAGCAGTAAAACAAAAATGAAAACATAAATGTACAGAAAAGTCATTAGAACTTATGGACACTGTCTTGAGTGAAGTAAGTCATAGTCAGATCAATATCGCACATTTTCTGTCATACAAAGACTTTAGATGTGAGGTGTGTGTGTGTGTGTGTGTGTGTTGTATGCATTATAGAGAAGGGCTGTAGAAGAGGAAGACAAAATCTTAACATATGCCATAATTAAAGCAATCACTTTGTATGCTAATTCAAAGGCTTCACTGATAAATAAAATACAAAAACAATCTGGAAACACTAAATAAATGCAGTGGTTAAAACCAAATCTGGGAATAGCACAATAAAAGAAATGTGACCCAGAATATGTAAAGTTGTCTATTTGGCTTTTTATTTTTCTGTTTCCTAAACTTGAACAACATGTGTGTTTCTGAAAGGGACTTCAGAATAAGACAGAACCAGATGTTAAGAGGATTTTTAGCATTCTCATACATCTATCATTTGTTATTCCTAAAGGGGAATGGCTCAGTTAAGCTACCCAGGTTTGAGTTGATACTGGTAAAGATTATCAGCAGTAGGGGTGATCCTGAAACCCAGCTGAGTCACCTCAATATTCTATTTCATTAAAATGGTCCATCCTGCTTCTAAGAAAACTACTAACTATGGATGTTAGAAGAAACCATTTTCTGGAAAACTAGTAAAAATGCATACAGGAAATATATCTAGTAAACATTTCTAGAACCTCTAAGAGACAGGATCAAATGGACAAAACCCTAAGCACACAATAAAATAGTCTCTTAAAAATAAGAAATAAACTTTAGAATAAATTTGATTGATATTTTAGTGTGTGTACCTGTACACATGTATGTGTAAACTACAGAGGGATTGTTTTTCAGGAACCATCTACTTGTTTTATGAGACATGTTCTCTCTAGCTGACATTTGGGGCCCCGAGTATGATAAGATGGGTAGCTAGCGAGTCCCAGACAATTGCCTTTCTCTACTTTCTCAGGCTACCATGCCTAGCACTTAACAAGAGTGCTGGAGACTGAATTCAGACCTCTGTACTTGAAGCAGCAAGCACTTACCAACTAAGTTACCTCCCCAGAGCACTAATCATTATGTTTAAGAAAAAGTAGCCAGAGGCTAATGAATGTCTGAATTTTGAGTCTATCCTAGTCTACAGAGTGAGTTCCAGGAAGGCCAGGGTTACAGAGAAAAACTCTGTCTCTGCATCCCCTTCCCCCCAACTCCCTAAAAGAAAAAATTAGAGGAGAAAGTAACATTTGTCTTTTGCTTGTTTGTTTTTTCATTTTTTGTGGAGTTTTGCTGGTTTGTTCTTATTTTTGTTTGGTTTTTGAAAGAGAGAGGGAGAAGGGAAGGGAGAGATGAGAGAGGAAGGGAGGGAAGGAAGAGAGGAGGGAGGGAGAAAGGGAGAGACAGAGAGAGAGAGAGAGACTGCAAATAACAAAGCTGGGTGGCTAGGTAAGTGAGTAGGGGAAAGAGAAAACATGATTGAATAGTGTACGATAAAATTTTTCAATAAAAGAAAAATTTCATTAGAGATATGAACATTTAGTAATAAAGTACTCAGAAACTATAAAACTAAAAATAATAAGTTAATAGATAACAGTAGATGCACTAACTTAGCACAGATTCAGTGGTAAGGAAAAAATAGAAGGAGAGAACATCCATTGTAAGATGTGGAAGAAAACAGGATGTATAAAAAAGTAAAGGGTGTTAGTAAGCACAAAGGATATGGAGTGATGGTCTAAATCCCAACCACAGTGAAGAGAACGAGATAAAGGCAGTATCTTACCGACTGTCAAATTTCCAAAACTAATAAGAGACTTAGAGAAGTCTCCAATTCGTAAGTCCTAGATGAGCTGCTCTGCACTGCTCAGAACCACCTCTTTTAAGGCAGATACTTTTTCTCTCCTGGAGAAGGAGTGTGGGGAGGATGGGAAAATAGTATCTTGTGACAAGAACCCTCCCCTTTACAGATTCTGGCCCCAAGGACCTCGGGTTAGGAAGGAAACCTTAAAAGATCTATGACAAGATGAACAGCTGACTTTTCAATAGAAAACAGCAGAGGCCAGGAAGTAAGCAATAGTTTTAAGAATGTTGCAGTTAACCTAGGTATGCAATAGGAGCTTCAGGTTTATACAGTATGTTAAGTATGCACAGTGCTGGTGACAACTCTGTACATGCTGCTGCTGCTGTGTGATGTAAGAACACAAGTAAGGGTGCACATACCTTATGTATACATTGGCAAGGATGTAAAATGGATGTTCTTTCAGAGAGCTTACAGTATGAACTGGCAAACAGATTTTTTTTTGAGGATTCTTTACCCATTTTAAATGTATTAACTTTGAAAGTAATCTACTTCTGGAAGTCTTTCACAGCATTAATATGTATATCCCTGTTAGGGTAACATTTGGGCTCTGCTCTCTATCACCTGTGATGCTTTTATTGTAAAAACAAAGCTGAAAATACAAATAAAATTATAGAGTTAGAAAGACATGAAGTGGTCACTCAAATCTTAGAAAACTGTCTCATGAGATATGATGTATGACACAAGAATGTCAAATTACACACAACTTAATGCTTTCAATATGGTAATGCTTAGCAAGGCCAATGTACTCACACATTGTACCAAAGCTGTGAAGGCACCTAAAGAGTTTTCAAACAAAGATAAAGATAAAGTTATTAAATATTGACACAAAGATCCCATAAGATTTTTGAGTGAACAGAACATTGTGCATGCATACATTGACATGTAAATCCTTTTCTGATTTTGAAAGGATTGTGGATCTTCATTAAACTATTTAGTTACTGTCTCCAAAAGAAGAGAAAAATTTCTTCCATCATGGGCTTACTTCATGAATCTATTTGTTATTTAAATATTCACACCAAAATGTGTCAAATATTTATATGCAGGTTTAAAAAGAACCATCAGAAAGTAAATGGTCATTTCCAGTATAATGCTTTCTCTGTTAGCCATTAAAACTGCTTGTGGAAGAATGCTGTCATTCTGTCTGCCTGTGTTATCAATAGCAAGTTGGGCCAGATTTGTATTTAAAGTAGAAGCACATTCTCATTGCAAGCCAATATTATAGTTTATCAAACTGCTCCAGTGACATTTATAACTGAATTTATACTCTGAGAAAGAAGGTAAAAATGTTCCCAGGGTTTCTTCTTCTTTCTTTTAAGAGTGGGCAATAATGTTCAACAAGTTAATAAACACACAATGATTACGTCAAAACCTTGAACATTGGTTAATGTGTCCTTATTTATCAATGGTAATAAAACATCTACTGATGCCACACAAGTTTGTAAAACTATTATCTCCTGGCTTAGAAATCTGAATTGTCAGAAAGTATCTTCTAAATATAAGTATATCACACATATAAATATATATGTACATGTATATATATTTCATATATAAAAATATTATCAATTATCCGTGATATAAAAACAATACAAAAAATATATATTACCATATTATAAATATACATATAAATACATATGTGTATATCATATGTACATACATTATATACACATATAAATGAAATATATATGCATTTCATATATGTACATGTATATGGAATATATACAAATATGAAAATATTTCATCAAACTTGGTGGAAATCTTAAAACTTCTAAAAACAAGACCCATTAAGTTTCAATGTGCTTTTACAAGGGTTATAACTACTTTAGCAATAAAAATGTCAGCTGTATTTACCACTGATTTA
The DNA here is from genome assembly GCF_978045245.1 of Mus caroli. Classification (NCBI taxonomy): domain Eukaryota; kingdom Metazoa; phylum Chordata; class Mammalia; order Rodentia; family Muridae; genus Mus; species Mus caroli. The sequence goes on along the minus strand of NW_028227262.1, from coordinate 131,517,204 downwards.
TAAGCATTATTTAGACAACATATTTAAAAGCTATTAACACAGCGCTTGAAAGGCAGCACATATTAAGATAAATGTTTGCTTTAAAACATGTCTGATAAGGTGGCTCAGTGGTAAAAGGCCCTGGCTGTGCAGGCCTAATGGGACCCAGGAAATGAAAAGGTATTCACACAGCACAGGAACTATGAGCAGAGAGAAAAAAATGCCTACAGAGTGGGAGAAAATCTCTGCCTGCTAAGTGTTTAAATCAACAATATTTAAGAAAAACATAACTGTGGTTTCTTAGAGCATTAATATTAAAAATTACTTTCAAGTTGTTAATTCTTTGCCATTAATCCCAAAGAAAGAAAGAAAAAAATAGAGAGTTAAAGAATTAAGTAGATTTCTTTGCATCAATATGGAAACCTTATGAAATGTCAAACATATTTTTGAAAAAAACTATAAATTTACACAGAAAATAAAGAAACACAGAGTAGATACTAAAATAGTCATAACTATAAAAAGAAATTAGAACCAGAAGATGTTAATTTCTCCTTGTAGACAGGGTAGGTTAAATAATTTGTACCAAAGCTATGAAGGCACTTAAAGCATCTGCATTAAAAAAAATTAAATTTTCTCAAAAGCAAAAATAGGAAGGAATAGCGGAACAGAACTCTAGAGCACACACACCAGTGCTGACATTTACACGTATTTGGCTTGAGGACCCGTTCCAGTTCACAAAAGACAGCTGGAAAATGGCCTGGAATATCAAAATTAAGTTAACAGTCCTGGGATATACCCAGCAAAGGGCTTGATTAATCATACCTATGACAAATTAAGCTGGCACTCAGGGATCATATCTTCTAGGCTGAAAAACAGATTTTCATGTCCCACCTCCAACCATGATTCCAGAACTGATAATGTCCCAGGCACCTTTTAGAATAAGCAAATTTCTACTGACATACAATTGAATGCCTCCTATTTTCCCGCAGAAAGTTTTAAAATCTACAGACTGGCACCCTTGGTCCTTAAGAAGAGGCAGGAACCCCGTTACCAACAGAAAAGGCTCACAGAGCTCATACAATGGCACTGACTGATCTGGGTGGCACATTTACTGTATTAGAGAAGTTCTGACTTATAGAGAAGTTCTGAAATATTTTCAGGGAATAAATTATAAAATGTAGCACTGTAATTCTAAAAGGAAATCAGAAAAGTAAATGGAATTAACTCCCTATTTTAGTAATGGATCGAAGGTACATGAGATTTAGTGAACTAACACAATATGTATATGTGCATTGAGTATGGACAAGCCTGTACTAATAATAAGCATGTGGCAATGATACAGTCTCTCCTTCCACCACTATGTGGGTTCCTGGAGCAGTCATTAGATTGGCAGAGCAAGCACTTCTACCCATTCAGCCATTTTATCAGTTCCAGACTTGAACATTTAGTTATTTACTTACATAAAAATTCAGCAGCAGGCATGACGACATACACCTTTAATGCCAGCACTATAGAGGCACTATGACGCTGAGGCTAGCCTGGTCTACACAGCAAGTTCCAGCCTGCCAGAGCTATATAACAAAACCCTGTCTCAAGAAAACTCTGGATAGTAAATGTTTACCTTTAAGTGAAAATTTTCCAGTTTGTAGATCAAAAATAAAAGGCCCACTATAAAAAGGCTAAGTTATATTTGTTTTTAGTTTTAGCTTCTTTGTAAGAGAACTGCTGGAAAGCTTTCTCCTATGTCAATTGAATGGGTAAGTGAAGAACACCATCACAACTCAGGGCAACAAACATGGAGAGGATGTGGACTCTGGAAACAGGTTAGAATTCATAGATGTACAAGACAAGGGAGAGTCTGATAGGGATAGTCTAGGTTCCTGGGTGCCTTCTCTTGGAGGAGAAAGGCAGAAAGAATTCCAGCAGATAACGAAGGTAGAACACTTGAAGTTCATGTCACCCACAAGAGTTCCATTCACTACACACCAACAACTTGATCTGAACTTTATCAAACAATATAAAGTATTTTTTCCTAAACAGTCTAAAAAGATGAATCCAGACAGAATGGAATGAAGAAAGGAGGGAGGGAGTGAGGAATGAGAGGAAGAAGAAAAGGAAAGAGGGAGGAAAATACAACAATGAACTATAATGGCTACAGAAGAGGAAAATGAAAACAAACACAAACATTTGGTGGAAACAACACAGCACCCACACAAAGTCGTTCCTGCAGTAGTGCAAACAGCGATCACAAGCATCACATACAATCTCTTAATACGCAGGCAGGTTAAATATAGGTGTGCATAAGTCAGTGCTACCCAAAGGAAGCATCCAAGGTTCCTGTCCACACTTAGGCGGGCAGGGGTGGAGAAAGATGCAATGCTGCCAATGCTCTTATCACTCATGTCCCCAGGCTTGGTGTTACCATGTTTTAAATTCTGCTTTTCAAAGTCAGCAAAGAACTTTATAGAAACTATATATATGTACATACATATATGTATCTAGATACACACATATATGTATATGTATATGTATATGTATACATACTCACATTACATATATGTGTATATATACACATATATACACATACACATATATAATATATATTATATATACACATATATATTGCCCTTTCAATTGCTAAGCCAATCAATTTTGTTTTATTTTACTAGTTTTATTTAACCATGCCAGTGTATTAGTTTCTGTTGTTGTTTGGTCTTTTGCTTGCATCCATAATGCTAAATACTAGCCCCCAAGGCCTGGTTGCTCCCAGGGAGAGTCTACACATACCCAAAGGACATACCTGCATGACATTATGTAACCTTGCACAAGTTATCCCTGATTGGTGAATAAAGATGCCTATAGCCAGTAGCTGATAGAAGAGAGATAGGCAGGGATCTCGGGTTCCTGGGCTTGGGGTCTGATGAGACCACAGGGGGAGAAAAAGGGGAAGAGTGGAGGTAGCAGTCATAGGGTAAGGGAGTTATAAATTATAAATACATGGCAATCAAGGCTGGCCAACTGCAGTTATGAGCAGCCCAAAAGGAACACAGCAAGTTATAATTTGGGGTTATTGATGGGGAAGTAGATTCTAATAGCATAAAGTGCAGTCATCTGCCAAGATCTAGTGTTGATTAAGGCTTATTATAATAATAAAACTTGTGTCTCTTTTATCTGGGAACTAAATAATCAAAGGCAGGGCAAAATTCCCCGGCTAAGATTAAACACTTTCTACTATAAGTTTCTTTTCTATTGCAGTAGTAAAATAAAAGGCTAAAGCAACTAACATATAGAGGGAAGGGTTTAACTGGCTTATGGTTCCAAAGGGATGAACGTTTGACATGGCAAGGAAGGGTGGCAATAAGCAGCTAGCATGGAGTTTGAGCTGAAGCTGAGGGCTCAGACTTTTGAGCTGCCCAAAGCAGAGAGAGCTAACGGAATGGCACCAGTCTTTAACCACTCAATGCCCACTCTTACTTCCTCTCAAGGCTACACTTCCCAAGCCTCCACACGCAGTGCCAACTGGAAACCAAGTATTCAAATGCTCAAGACTATGGTGGCATTTATGATTCAAACAACCACACCCACAATACAGAGAGTTCTTGATTCTTTCAAAAATATTCATAGGATGGAATATCAAGCAATATGTCACTGACATATACAACACAGAAACTAATATTCATTATCTTTGGTAAAAGAAATTAGACACATAAAATATCATACAATTCTATTTATATAATATAGACTAAAATGATTATAGGTGTAGAAACCAGTAGCAGATGACACATTAGCCACTAAAAGAAGGGAATTTTACAGGAAAGGTTACAAGGAAAGGAAGGTTAGAAGTGTGCTGATTTAGAGTGTGGATAACACAAGTATATACTGTTTCAGTCAGTTAATTATACAGTAAAATGTAAGTAATTTACTGGATATAAATTTTATGTAATTTAAAAAAATTATTACAGAAATTCCATGGTACCATTCCAAAAGACTTCTAGCAAATAAAAGCATAGGAAATTCAACATTTACTCTTAACTTTTATGCTTTCTACTCATGTTTAGCAAAACTAACCAAAAGAGTTGATTCAAATCATTCTTTTTTATTATAAAAGTTTAGACTCCTAAAATCTAACAAATGAGTTAATTCCTTATTTTCTTCAGGCCTTCCCTGCATTTTATATACAAACTAAGACTGTCTTTTGAGATGTCTCCACAGGGTGTAGATGAGTTCACGCCACTTCAGACATCAGAGCAGACCAGTCTTTAGCTCACAGCCAGACCCCTAAGGCTTTGCTGTTTCTTTTATTCATGGAAGGAGACTACAGATCTCATTTTAGTGTAAAAGAAATCTTTAGAAAGCTCGTGATCATTTAGCTTTTACAGAATCAGCCATTTATATGCTTCGTGTATAACTTTCTAGTGTTTTAAAAAGTATTTCTTATGAGCAAAAGAACTGCTCATCAAGAGAATAGGTCATTGGACTGAAAGTAAATTCATCTAAATGTTTGCTTTTCTCTGTGACATCTTAATAATTCTTTGTTGTGTTTGTCTCTGGTATATTTTGTAGATATTATACACATGAACCTACAACTTCTGATATTCAAATAAGTTTAATTTTTTTCCGTTGTTAACGATTTACATACCCAGTTCCCTCCATATCTCACTGTATTCTCCTGTGTTCTGAGACTATTTTCCTTTTACATGACATACGTCATTTCAAGTCTATCCCATATATCTGAAAGATGACATCTCATTCTTAAAGACGCAGAATAGAAGATCCCAAGACACCAGCTCGCTTGTCATCTCCTTTATTATGCTTATAAGCTAGGCAGTAATGGACAAAGCTTTCGCCACTTACTGTTAGCACAGTCTTTCTGTAAGTGGAACAGGATCGACCTTGAACTCATAATCTCCCTGCTTCAAAATCCTGCAAGCTAAAACTAACAGGGATGTACTACCATGTCCTGGCTACTACCTATAATATCTTGTGAAAGCAGTGAAAGTAAAAAAGCAAAAACAAAAACTGAAAAATGCATAGCAAACTCAGTGTTTGAATCCAGAGAGACAAATCTTATCTAAGTCATCTCCAAAGGTACAAATCTAAATGACAGCACCCACGAATTTGATTTAACTATATGTTTTAATCATCTGTTTCAATTTCAAGGTACAACCAGATCCAAAATTTACATTTAAGAGTTATATTCTAAAGAAAATAAAAATATTCCTATGAAGTGGTATTTGCAGCTAGTTTTAATATCTACTCTTTTAATCTTTAATTTTTTTATTACTTTTATTTTTTTACAGTCCAGTCATTACTTCCTCCCAGTCTGCCCTCCCACAGTTCCTCATCCCATTTCCCCTCCCCCCTGTCTCTAAGAGGATGTCCCTTCGCCCCATGATTATCTATATGGCTTGACCTTTTTAACACTAGCTCAGGGGTTCTTAACACTAATACTGTTTACATTCTGGGGTTAGAAATCCATTGCTTGCAGGGGATTTTGTATGTATTATAGGATATTTTACTGGGCATCCCTGACCTCTAGCTACTAAATGTTAAAAATATCTTTGAGATGTAACAAAAAAAAAAGTATCTTTAGAGACTGCCACGGTGGTATGGAAAGCAAAATAGATCTTGCTTGAGAAGTACTCTAGAGATAAAAATATTTCTTATTTTAGATATAGAAATGCTATTTAAGTACTTTCCAAGGCAGCTACTTTGTCTCATAGGTAGCAAACTAAATTAGGAAGAAAACTTCAGAGTTCAGTACAATTGTTACAACAATTGAGGCAATGGATAGTAACTATTTGTAATAATTTATGATTGATTCTATCAGTACTAGGCATTTATTTTATGTATACTAATTCCTACTTTCTTTATTTTTAAGATTAGCTAAAAGAAAAGGAGAAATTTAGTAGGAAAATTGACTAGAAAATAAAGCCAGGCAAGAAGCCAACTAAAACATTTTTTTCAAGTAATCTATTTTTATTATTAGTGAATTTTCAACATCTATGTGGTTCATTTACTGTCTGTATATAGTACTATCCCATATATACGATAACCTGACCAACTGGTAAAGTTGTAGGAAATGGGAAATACTTTTATGTATTTTCTTAGTATTAGTATAAATCAAAGAATTCTCTTAAGAAATCCTTATTTAGTCATTGATTTACTTATGTGTATACATATTGTGTGTGTGTGTGTGTGTGGGAGGGGGTGGTGGATGTGTGTGCAAGTGCTTATGAGGTCCAGAAAAGAGTGTTGGATTCCCTGGAACTGAAGACAGAGTTTGCCATCAGCTGTGGTTCTGGGAACTGACCTCGATTAATCTGCAAGAGCAGTACAGTCACCACGTCATTGCCAAGCACCGTGCCAGACCCACACTCTTAATTCTCACCTGGAGAGAGACACTTGAGCAACTTTACTACTATACTATCACTCAACAACCATGTTCTTGTGAGACTATGATTCACAGGAAATAAGATTTACAGTTCTGTTACTTTGTAATTTCAAATTTACCAAAAGTTTACCCTCATTATATCTCCTTTTGATAATAATAGTCAATGAAACTGTGACTTTATGACGCATTTTCATTCACCATTTGGCCAAGCAAACAATGTTATTGACCTTTAAATATTCATTTTATCACATGTATAACAGGTTGATAAGAGTATTTGAAAAAGAGAGGCTCTTACCTACAAGCAACATTTGGGTCCGCATTTCTTGAAAGTAGTAACTCTACACATTTCAAGACTTGCTCCTCTGAGCCACGAGCAGAACAAGCACTTATCAAAATGGTTAACTTGTCTATATGAGAGGAAAAGAAAAGAAATCCTCACACATTAGGAAGTGCTTCTAATTGCCATCTTTACCATCCTTAGCATGTACTGCACTCTAAAATTCTCAACCTCTTCCCATCTTTATCTCTCCATGCATATCTCACCATCTTAGCAAAGGCTCTTTTGCACCTCTAAATTATTTTGAATTCATATTGTAACTTTCTTCACTTATTGGCATTTCTTCAGGAGAATAGAAAGTGGTTCGGCACAATGAATGTGAATATCTACATCCATCACATGCATGTGAAGTTTTCATAGATACAAATCTGTCTTGCTCAATTTGGGATTGGAAAATAATGATACAGTCTCTGATTTTACTTTACTTGTAACAATCCTGGAGGTTTGTCTGTAAACTGTACTAGTGCAGAGGTCAGAAGAAAACTCCTAGAAATTGGTTCTCTCCTTCCATCATGTGGGTCCCAGGGATTAAACTCACATAAGCAGGCATGGGTTGGCAATAAGTGTTTTTGCCTGATGAGCCATCTTTCTGGTCCCTCCACCCCCCAGTGTGTTCTTTTTTCTTTCTTTGTTTGTTTTTTTGTTTGTTTGATTTTTTTTTTGTTTTTGATTTTTGTCATTTCTATTCTGTGAATTCACCCTGTTTTCTAAAAGTGGAGGAAATCAGGATTGACTAATTAAAGACAAAACAAAACTAACAAAAACACATACATATACAAACCTTTCAAGTCTCAGGAATATAAAATAGGCCATCACAGCCATGTTTTTAACTAATGGCTCAATACAGATAAACCATAATTATCCTAGACCCAGGTTTATTACTGACAGTGTTACTACCATGATGCCTTAATATTTTGTTAGAACCAATTTATAGACATGAAACTAATAACAGGCCTCAGTACCCAATGGGAATCTTATATAGACACAGAGGATTTTAAGTGTAGCTCCTGTGAAAATACAACATGCTTTATAAACACAAGTGATTCTCTGATTTTAAATAGAGAAAGGAAACCATGATTTTGTGAAAAGAGTATTTATATATTTTCAAAACTCTCCTCTTTAATATGGTTTTCATTACGTGATGTTTTCAAATGACATAATAAAAAGCAAACCCTAAGCATGCAAGTCAGGGAGGGATGGCTATAAATATATAGAACATTATAGCAATAGCTTTGTAAGCATTTCATGTAGATTACAAATGTGAAAATTTATACTGAAACAAAATGTATACCTCAAAGATGAAGTGAATTCAAATATCTATTAGAAACGTCTTAATGAGGTGCCATCACTGCTTCAATGAACCAAACTGGATTTACGTATCTACCATTGCTTTTTAGAAAGGACTCACAGTACTAAGCAAAAGTTGTTGAATAACAAAAAAACAGTTTTAATAAACCATCTATGAAAAACTTTGTTTTCAAGTATACAAAGCAAATTTCAAATAGTTTTTCACAAAATTACTGGCTTTTTGATATTGCTTTCAGTGACTTTCCTTTAAAAACAAAAACATCTAGCATGCTATTTAAAAGTACACATTAATATAACTTGTCATAAAAATAACAAAAACTATACATTGAAATCTATTTTCTTGGAGAAGCAGTTTTTAAAAACATGTATATTTAAATTTGAGTTTTCATATCCTTATACAACTAATAGATTTTTGCTTAAAGTACTTTAATTTTTCACTTAGTATAACTTTTGTTTAGAAATCAAAGAATCACAGTACACTGTCAGTTACATTTTCTCAAGCATTTTACTTACCCTTATCAAAGCTTGCATTAGCACCTCTGTCCAAAAGGAAGCGAACCAGCTCTGCATTGGCCACACTAGCGGCATACATAAGAGGGGTCCATCCATAGCGGAAGCTGGAGTCCACATTAATGCCTATCCATGAGGAGAACATCTGTTTTAAAGACTTAATTTCTTAATTGTGTATATACATATAAATATGTATAATTTTATATATTATATATTTATAATTTATATATAATTATATATAAAATTCAATACACACATGTATGAATGTTTACCTGTACAAATGTATACATACCAGTGGTATGCAGAGAGGCAAGGAGGCATAAGAAGTCCAGGAACTTTAATGGAGTTACAAATGGTTTTCAGCTACCATATATATGTCTCAGAAATTGAATTGAATTGGAATTAATAAAATTTGCTACCTTCAGTTTCATGGTGGCACTGCATTCAATGAGACCCAATATGACTAATATTTACCACATAATAAATATAGCACCTGTAATATAAAAATTTTCTATGATATTTTCTATGGTGGTATTGGGGAAGATTTTGTGGAGGTTATATGTATTTTATGTGACAATATTATGCCTGGGAAATATCATACATCTTTATGGTTTCAAATGCTACATATGCCTCCAAGAGATCCTTAACGTCTTACCAACATGCAATTTAACCCCTGGATGACTGATAAAGCATGACTGAAAGTTAGGTTAGGTCATAGAACTCTGCTGAGAAATGCAGCCTTCATTTTGTAATCCATGGTTCAATATTATCATATCTATATTATAAACACAAGATACAACTGGTGGGAATGAAACAGAAGGCAAGGGAACCAATAGGAAGCTAGAAGCATATAATACAAAAATAAAACCAAGAACCCGGAAAAGAGAGGAATTAGAAGTAAAACAAAAGGAAATTTAAAGATAGTATCACTGTAATTTAAAATTACTTTGAGGTGTGATGAAAAGAACAAGCAAAAACTTACCATCAAGTTTTACTTTAGAAAATTAATTAACAAGCAGTGAGCTAGAGTAAGGAGAGGTCTGAAATGTCAGGACTTGTTTGAATTAGTAGTATTTAGATGGGACAGGGCAGGAGAGAGGGATACAAAGTTATGAGTATTGGCTGCTCTTTCAGAGGACCTACCTGGTTCAATTCCCAGCACCCATATGGCAGCGCACAACCAACTTTCACTCCAGTTCTGTGATATGCGATGCCTTTTTCTGACCTCTGTGGTACTGCATGCATGTACACAGACATGCAGACAGAGAAAACATCCCCACACATTACAGATATAGATGCAGATACTGATAAGACATAACATTTAGAATGTGGCAGAGACAGGTAGTAACTGCCAAGAAAGGACAACAATAAAAATCTTCAAGCCATTAACACTACAAATCTCTTGAATTATTAGGAATTTTCTCAAAAATACTGGCCTAGCAATATAAGACAAACAGAAAAATGTTGGGCTAACCTAGGATTACGAAATCTAGAAGCTGTGTTACAAGGGCAAAGACACAGTAAGAGAATGAACCCAAACCCATTAAACTTATATAAACCACTTCCTTTAAGGACATTAAGAGTAAAGTGGTAATTTCCCAGTGACACTTGGAGACCAAGAGGCTGGAGGCGTGGCTCAGCAGTTAAGACCAGTGACTCTTTTTCTACACCTGGGTTTAATTCTCACCACCCACATGGTGATTTGTAGGTGCAGCTGCTGACATATAGACAGTCAAAACACCTATACAAAAAAATTAAAAATTAATCAAAAATAATCAGTAATTTCAGGAAAGAAAAGAGAATGCTTTCTGTTTCAAAGAAATTATATAGTTAACAGCATTGGCTTTAATGTTTTATAGTATACAGATTTTTCATGGTCTCTTGCTATAGCATTCTCCTTAGAAAGATAAAAGTCATGCTCTGAAGGGCTGACTGTTTTCTTGTTGAAGCACTAAGACACTGAAGACTATACAAGTACATTTCCAACTGTCTTAAACTCTTATGATGCATATTGTAATTACTGGGGAAATGCAGTACTGAATTATATGCTTGAGCTTCTGTTTGTCTTTTCTAACAATTTTTCCTCTGTAAGATGATGTGATAATCAGAAAATGAGTTTAGAAAAACAATCATATTTCCTTATTCTTTTCTTTGGCAGTTGCTAGCAAAACTGTGATCAAAGATAGAAATAAAACATATGACAAAAGAGAAGTAAACATTGAATTCTGGTATAAAAATTCTCACTGATTATCACTTCTAACACTTATTTTGTGGAAGCAAAAGTAAAAGCCCTTTCTCCTTATACCTACACATTTATTTTTGGCTTTTTAAGATGAGTTTTAAAATGTATCATAATTAAAGACAAATTTCAAATGGCTGAGCACTGACTTAGCAGTTGGCTTTGCAGGAGGCTGAAGCCTCTCATTTGCCCACCATCACACTAAACCCTAGTACTTCATGCTCCTCCATCACCCTCAACATTCCTAGTCCCACTATTCTGAGAAAAAAAATTCTCTTTTCTGAAACAAACGTCTGCCTACTCTACCCCAACTATCACCATGCTCAGTACATGTACATGTCCAGTCCTCAAATTTCCTTATTTAACTCTTATTGAACATTGTCAGGTGAATAGCAAACTCCAGCAGTTGTTCACAAAGTGTGACAGAGCTTCCCCATTTGTTACAAAAATAACACCTAAGACTTACATATGCTTACACATCCTAGGCTAATATTGACTTAAACCTTATTCTAAGCCTTTATTTACATGTTATTTTTTTCTAATTTTAATTTCAATATCCTTGAATACAATGCTGCTATCCTTTTTATAAAGGGGGAAAACTGAAACCTACAAAAGCTTGATAGCTTATTTAATATTAGAGAGCCATCAAATATCATGGTTATTAATCAAAACCTGATCATGTTTTGCAATGATATATTTTCATTAGATGCTATATTGTCTCTAGCATAGAAGAAAAACAGTTGCTGTCCACAACCTCATATTTGTGTGTGTGTATTTTGTATCTTGAACTTGTTAGCCCTTGGATAATTTCAACCACTAGGATCAACAATTTAATTTGTATGTGTAGGTAATTTAGAAAAATGTACTTAATCTATAAGAAAGCATTATGAGACTTGGGATAAAACTATATTTTACATAAAGGAACTGATGCTCTAAAAATGCTTATATAACATCGCCAAAAAATCACATTGAATAGGCCATGAAACTAGAATATCCAGATATTCATTCTGATATTCGACTCAGGCCTTCGGCCACCAAAACATAAAGTAGAAAGAGACAGAACCTGAAAGAATTAAGAGGCATATTATATAGCAAAGTAAATATTTAAAAAAGGACGACCACGGTGGGGGTAAGATTTGTCAGAGGCAGGCTTCTTAAAGGTTCAAGAACCAATGGAAAGCATTTAGACCTATTCCAAGTAACAGGGTAGATGAAGAAAGAGGTCAGGAAGCCAAGAAGCCAACTAACACATTGGTAACACACCTGTTAACGCTCATTAGGAAAAAGCTGACACAAACTTTAAAAACTTAGGTGCTTTAATGAAATTAATCAATGATTCATTTGTCAAGATTGCCTGACTCTCACCAGAATCCAGGAGTTCTTTCACTAAAGAAATATCTCCGGTGGTCAGTGCTTTCTTAAATGTCTCGTTCTTTTCTTCAACGGGTAAAGACCTTTTTAATTTCTAAAAGAGCAGGAAGTTAAATTTCTCATTAATGTATATCTTCATCTACAATGCATCAGGAAATAACAATAAAACAAACAAACAAACTACATAGGGTTGTTTCTGCTTTGGCCTGCAAACGAAATACGGGACAAATCTGTGTCTAAAATTATCTTTAAAGGGATAAATTATCTTTAAAGGCAAAGATGAGATGAGCCAAATCCAGGTGACACTACGTCTGTGGCCTAAATGATGCAACTGATGAAAACCGCGGTTGGTAAACAAGGGGGCATTTGGCTGGTTTGCCTAATAACCTGAAACACGCTTAAGCCAAAGCTCTGGGAGAAAGTTAGGGAGCTGGGCACAAAGGGGATAACTGGGTCCACGTGTCTAGGCCTAGCTCCCGAAAGCCACGGGAGGCCCCAAACGGGTGAGGTCCAGCAGTTGCCTTCTCCACTACCTGAGAGGACCGGTCGAGATACCCAATATCCCAGCCGTCATCCTCACTATCGCTGCTCTCGCCTCCACCAGCCACTGCCAAGCCCCTCAGTGTGCCCGCTGCCATGGCTCCAAGCTGTTCTTCCGGTGCCTGCGCACTATCTGAGCTTGGGCGAGCGTGGCCTTGCGCAAGCGCTTGGGACCTCTGGCGCAGGCGCAGAGCGGCTCACAGCCACTTCCTCCTCCCACGAGCTGGCCTTTCACACCGGAACCTGATGGGGTCACATCTCACGAAGACTGCCGCTACGCTCTGCTCTTCCGTGGTACTTCCAACTCCTTTAAGAGACGTTGTTTCATTAAAAAATAAAAATAAGATAAATTGTTTGATTAGATTCTTGAACTCCAAAGAATTCACACTAGTGGAACGAGCTAAGTACGAAGGATCTTTTTCTCTCCATGAACAGTGTGTTGGGTGAGATGGACTCCCATCAGAAATAAGTGCCTTCTAAGACAAACTCTTATTTGCTAGAGTATGTCACAAACGAGTACCACGGGGACTTTCCAGAAGCCGCCAGAAGACCTCATCTTCCTCCCATTCTTTGATTTCCATGTGACCAGAGGTCTCAGCTTAAGAGTTAGAAAGCCAACCCTCAAAACACTCTCCTGTTGTGACTCATTAGATGCCCCAGCACAAAAAGTCACTCACGAGAGGAGAATATTGGCAAAGAGAGAATCAGAAGCCTTGGAAGAACACAACGATTCAAATATCCAGAGAGCAAGTAATACCAACAGCTTGTGAAAGCAGTTGAAGGTCAGACCCACTTTTCTACATATTGATAGAATATTGATGACACCTCTATTAGGACACACCCCCCCGAAAGTTAATTGGTTTAAAAAAATAGAGTACTTATCTCAATGACTTAAAAAGCTTAACCATGTACCATTCTTTCTTGATTTTTATTTATTTATTTTTGTTTGAACAGTGGTTCTCGACCATTGGGTTGTGACCTCTGGTAGAGGGTCAAGAAATCTCTTCACATAGGTCACCTAAAATCATCAGAAAACAGATATTTATGTTATGACTCATAAGTAGCAACTAAATAATTTTATTGTTGGGGGTTACAACATAGGAACTGTATTAAAGGTTTGCAGCGTTAGGAAAGTTGGGAACCACTGAGAAATCTCTTGAAGTTTGTTTGTTTGTTTGTTTGTTTTGTAGCAAATGACTTCAGTGATTCTCAAAGATCTTTTTAACTAGGTTAGTTTGGGGGAGGAAGGAAGACTAGTCTATCTAAATGTATTAATTTGTATTAATTGAGTACATATGGATTATTAAGTGTAGTCTGACACAACTGTATTGCTTTGTGTGTGTGCGTTTCAGAAGGTTGTCTTACTATGCAGCAAAAGGTTACTGTAAATTTTGCCTGACCTCCAGAGTCACTTGCTTAAAGTCACACACCATCATCATACTTACATTGAAGTCACACACTACCATGGTCAGCTACAGTCCAGAACTAGGCTTTAGAGGACACAGCATTAAAGACAAACCACGGTACCTAATGGAGCCACATATTAATCAGGAGAGAGAATATATACAACCAAACAAGGCAGTTGAAGATTTTAAGTGCCCTCAAAGCAAAAAGTTATAGTGTGGTTAATTTCTGGAATTAAAACAATTAGATTCTTTACTGGTAGACTTATTAGCTATAGCTGTGTGCCCTTTAACAATTTATTTTATCATCTTTCTCCCTTTGCCCGAAGTGCTCACCTCCACCACACTTTGCAGAGAGGCTTTTTCTCTGTGTCTGCTGCATGTGTGTGTTTCCTAACCCCCAATAAGTGCCTGCTGGTTCTGTCTACAGTGCTTGGGATTTCACTGCCACTACCTACTGTGCTTCAGACTTTTTCCTTGCCTTTTAATCCTTTAACTGGCAGAAAAAACAAACTTGATTAAGACCCCTATACTGTTTCCATTTAACAAAAACAGATGCCTGAAGCTGGAGGTTTATGAAGAGATTGTATGATGGCTGTGCTTTTGTGGGCCACAATACTGGATTTTACTTCATGACCAAATGCTAAAATATTTTTACAATATTGAAAGATTGTGTGTCCATGTGTGTATTATAAATGCTTTACCCCCTTTACTGATGTTTTTCTGTTTAAACACTTTACTAATTACTGGTGTTATTTACTAAGACAGTAGGAAATTGCAGAATAAATATGAAGATATGGTGAATATCCCTAAATTAATTGAAAAATCAAATGTCCAAGGGAAGGTTTAAAATAGGTGGGTGGATGTTTAAGAAGAAGCTCAAAAAAGCTTATTTTAGACATGTACACATTTGGAAATTATTTATATGCAACTTATTTGAAAGGTTTTTGGATTTATCTAACAAGAGAATTTATAAATATAGGTCACATTATTCCAAAACTTATGTAAAAAAGCAAATGAACTAGAGAACATTCTGAGAAAAGGAAGAATAAAGTGAGGATTACTTTACTCAATTTCAAGACTATTTATGCTTGTATTCATGACTTTGTTGTATAGCTTAATGGAACAGAAAAATGAACCTAGGGTTATCACCATGCAAGCACACTGTGGCCAACTGAGGTTGGACAAAGCTGCAAGATCAAGTAATTTGGAATAAGGATAATATTTTTCGTGAGATAACAATCTATTTTAATCTTTGCCATATTTGGATCAAAACAAAGGCTTGATGATGCAGTTTTGTGAAGATGGGTGTGCTTTTGTCTGTTGTGATATTAGATTTTACTATAAAATCAATTGAATGCCTCTGTCTTTCCAATTTCTCTGCTTTTCATTGTATACTGATTATGCATTGTACTACATTGTATGAGGCATGTTCACATAAGGATATAATGTGCTTTGACCATATTTTTTCTCCATAATTCTCTTCATTCTGATTGATAATTTTGTTTATGCTTTCCTGTTACTATACATACATGATTTTATGTCTGTATGAAATCAAGAATTCCTAAATAAAACTTGCAGTGGTTATCTTTCTGAGACTGGCTTAATTTGCTCAGTAAAATCTCCAGTTTCATCCATTTTCCTGTAACTGACATAATTTTGTTCTTTATATTCTATTATTACATTCTTCAGAGAAGTTTCATATACAATTTATATGTGATATATATGTATATATATATATATATGTTAGCATATATATATATATATATATATATATATATATATATATAACATATATATATATATATATGTTAGCCTTTAATTTGATCATAAATAATATCTTCTATTGAGTTAGTTTAAGAAATATTGGATTCCCAGGGAAAACGTTTAGCCTGTTAGCACACATCTCTGTATTCTTTTCCATTGTCTGACACATTCAGTTGGTTGCCAAATCTTGATGCTTTCACATAAACCTTCAACTTGCCGTATTATTATTTTGATGCTATTTTCTCTAGAATATCTCTATATCTGCTTTACTCTTCAGTTTATTTGATTGCTGCTACTTTCAGGTTACCCATACCAATGCCATGCTCAGATAGTGTTGGTCCTTACCAACTAGTCACACAGGACCTCTGTAGGCTCTACACTTCTGGTTCGTCTGCTTCAAGTAACTCTCCTTCCTTAACTTTTTTTTTCATATTTTTATTAGGTATTTTCTTCATTTACATTTCCAATGCAATCCTAAAAGTCCCCCATGCCCTCCCCCCACTTCCTTAACTTATAATGTGTTCTGTGATTTGTCAACATCTATACATTGAACTTAGCATGTATACTCCAGTTTAGCTGCCATTATAGAATAATCTTTATCTTCTTTGATATCTTAGGGTCTATTTACACATATTTCTGCTATGTACTGTAACTTAGGTCTTTTATTTTTCTTAAAAATTTCATTCTTTGAAACATTCATACAATGTGTTTTGTTCATATTCATCCTACCAGTCATCTCAGATTCTCCCCATTTCCGTACTCACCCAAACCTATGCCATTTTTGTTTCTTCTTTTTTTCAACCATCAATTCCAAAATATGATCTCAAATATATCAATTCCAAAATATGATGCTCAAGGATATATAGCCTTCTTGGAATGTGGCTGAATCACCTGAAGTAACACTTTTTAAGGAACCTGACTCCCTCTCTCCCAGCAGCTATCAGTTACCAACAGCTCTTCAGAAGGGGTTGGATTTTATACTTGTCTTCCATCTCCATGATGGGCTTTGATCTGGTCTGAACTTACATGGGGCTGGTGCATTCTGTTACAATCACTGAGTTTAGATGTTCATATGCTTTTCTGTGTACAGAGACACTGTTTCCTTATATTCATCTACTGCCTCTGGCTCTTACAGTCTTTACACCTTCTTTTATGTAATCATTCATGAGCTTTTGGAGAAGAGGATGTGCTATGGATGTCCCATGAAGGGATAAATAATCTATAATCTCTTAATTGCTTCTTGGTCAGTTGTGGTTCTTGTGTTAATTATCATCTACTGCAAATAGAAGCTTCTCTGATGAGGGCTGAGAGTATTAATTTATGTATAAAATTTAGAGTTGGTTAATACTATGTCCATTTAGCAGAATAATAGTTATGGGTTCTCCCCATGGCCTTTGGCCTCTCTAGCCACAGGTTCTTAAACTACCATTGGTGCCATTGAGTTTTATCTTGTGGAGTAGGACTTAAATCTAAATAGAAAGCGGTTGTTTATGCCTATGATATTCATGGTACTATTGCAGCAGTGGACATGTATTGCTGAACCAATTGTAGTTGTAACTGGCCCGGGTTACACCAGTGAAATATTGACAGTGACTTTCCTTTTTTGATAGCATGTATAACATCTTCCAGCAGTGTGAAAGCCAGCTAGGTGAACTGAAGCTTCCATGTCAGGACCAGTACCAGCTTGTTATCTCCATGTATTGTGACTGAAGTATAGCATGCCTTCATCTTCAGCAATAGGGTCTTTGTGTTATGTTTCAGAGGTTAGCTAACAGGAATGGCCAAAATCTGTAATGTTTGTGATTCTATGGGACATCATTGGGCAACACCACCAAAGGAGTTAACCCAGTCCCAGCACCCACCGAGCTTTTTATTTTTTAGCCTGTGGAATCTATTTTTTTAAAATCCTATTATAGGATAACTTTATTTTAACACACAGACACACATACACAGACACAGACACACACTCACACACACTGTCTGTCTGTCTGTCTGTCTGTCTGTCTGTCTGTCTGTCTGCCTGTCTGCCTCGCTCTAGTATTAGGTGCATTTCCATAATAGTTTTTCCAAATCTCTTTGGTGTTATGTTATTTATCTCTCCTTATCTGGATTCCATTGTTTAACCTGCCCTCCCATCCCACACTCTAATTTAACCCTTTCTATAATTTTGTTCAAGCCTGTACACCACTGCATCTATCTCCCTTCCTTGCTATTGAACATCTCTCCCTTGCTCTCAGTGAGTATTTCAAATGGAACATACATAGCTAAAGATTCACAGATAACATCCACAAATGAACAAAAACATGAAATGTTTGTCTTTCTGAGTTTAGTCTACCTCACTCAGAATGCTTGTTTCCAGGTCCATCTTCTTATCTATGAATTCCATAATTTCATCTTTAACAGCTATTAAATAAATATATTTTCATTATTCATTAATCAATTTACTGCATCTAGGCTGTTTCTGTTTCTTGGCTATTATGACTAGAGCAACAGCAAATATGGATGAGCAGGTTTCTTTGTAGTAGGATAGAAAGTCATTTGGGTATATGACCAAGAGTGGTCTAACAAGATAACGTGGTAGATCTATTTATAACGTTTTGATGAACCACACAGATTTCCATAATAGCTGAACCAGCTTGCTCTCTCACCAGCATTCAGTGTGTGTTGTCCTTTCTAAACCAGTATTTGGGGGGGGGGGTTTGATCATATCCATTCTGTCTGAGGTAAGATAAAATCTCAAAGTAGTTTTATTTTATATTTGTCCGGTGGCTAAAGATAGCTAATGTCTTCAAAAGTTTCTCAGCCATTTGTTTAATCTTTTGTAGTAACTTGAGCTTGTTTCCACTTTTAAATTTAGTGTTTTGAAGTCATTGCTCTGTAGTTCAGGCTGAGATGGAATTCACTGTGTTTCCCAAGCTGTCTTGGAACTCACCGTCTCTGCTTCTCCTTCCTGTGTGCAGGGGTTACAGCAGGGATTCCACATGCCACCATGTCCAGCTTCTATTTAGATCTTCCCTGATGCCAGATATCAGCTTCTCTATATCTCATTTTTCCTTTTAGACCAAACTCAAATTCCAGAAGGTTGCCTTTTCTGTATTATAGAAACTCCATGTATAATTGGTAAATGATGGAGTAAATCTTTGTCTTAATGAGACATTTGTCTCATAAAGACATGAGATATTATCCATGAGATTTGTGTTAGTAATTCCATAGTTCTCATTTTGAGAAAAAATAAAGTCTTGAATACATTTTTTATAGAGCCAAAATCGAAACTGAAAAACTGTAATGGAGTTTTTGAATGGCCTCAGGTTAAAAAATGTCTCAAGCTAATTAAATTAAATAAAAATTGGTCATGGATATATGTTAACATAATAGCAGCATTATTATTACTTAAAATGAAAAACAATGTACAGCAAATGATGAAGACACAAAGAAAATTATATATATATTTATAAAAATATGTACATATATGCCATTAGTAATAGCTTTTTAGGGATAGTAGACCAAATTACCACAAACTGGGTGACTTATAGTAGCACATTTTTTCAGTGGTTGTAGAGGCTCAAATGTCTAAAATACAAGTTTCATTAGAACCATGATGAACTATAGGGGAACATTCTTTGACTCTCCTCAGCTTCTGGTGATGGCTGTTGATCTTTAGCAGTCTTTGGCTTTTGGATTTCTCAATCTGTGTCCCTTCTTTGCTTATATTCTGATTGTGTCTTTAAATATCCCTCTTCCTATAAACACATAAAAGTTATGTACAATTTAGGACTCACCACAAAACCAGCAGTGCTCATCTTTACTTACTATTTACTTCAATGACCCCACTCCTGAGTCAGGCCACATTCACAGATTCTAGATGAACAGGAACTTTCAGGGGGCAGTATTAAGTATTCCATGCTTGCCACTCAGTAAAATGCTTTCAGGACTCATGTTGTATATGTCCATTTCTTGCTTTGCTGTCTATTCTGTGGTTTTAGAAGGCATAATATGTTCTTTACAAGGTTATTATATTTGTAATCTAGAAAATGTCATGAAAATAGAAAATGCTTTTTACATACGGAAGATAAGGAGAAGAGGGAACCAAAAATGTACATGAAAAGAATAAAGAAAGAAAAAGATTCAAGGAAGCAGGCAGGTGTTTCTGCAGAGACTGC
Source organism: Mus caroli (assembly GCF_978045245.1). Classification (NCBI taxonomy): domain Eukaryota; kingdom Metazoa; phylum Chordata; class Mammalia; order Rodentia; family Muridae; genus Mus; species Mus caroli. The sequence continues at coordinate 131,497,196 of NW_028227262.1, read as the reverse complement.
CCAAGGAACACCAATATTCAGACTCTTCGTGGTGTCAGGGTTGTTGTCTTAACTTTAGAATTCACCTTCCTAAGATAGTATAGGCAAAATGCAAAGTGATTATTACCAAGAGAAAAAGAAGTTGAAATCAGGGAGCCAGAGGACTGATTTCTGATTCCTTTTGGAAACAACAGAGAAAACGGAGTGCTAAGGTGGCATAAGAAATAGTTATATCAGATAAGCAACACTTTAAAATGGGTTACTAAATCATAACTCACAATAATAATAATCAGAGCAACAGCAGCTATCATCTTCATTTTATAGTGTTTTCTCTAATCAGTGCCATCAAGTTAGATAGCCCCATATAATCCTATTGGAGTAGATGCTACACAAATTTAACAGAAGGAATATAAGGGCCAGGCAGTTAAAGTAACCTCCAAAGGCCACCTACCTGGCTGAAGTTAACTTTCAGTACTTCTATCTATAGCACCAGTGTTGCAGCACTCTCCTGTATCAGGACACTTCTCTAAACACTTTAGCTCCATACAGTCCTTGCTGCTGTAGTTTCTTTCCAGGTGATGTTAGTTCTTCGTTTTCTAAATGAGGAAACTGAGATATAAATAGATTTTATATAAACGGCCCAAGATCATCTAAGTGCGGTAACCATGGCTTTCTGGCTCCATATATAGGGGTAAGATCTAACTGGGAAAAAGTTTTAACACCCCTCCCAAGAACTCTCACCTCTGGGAAGTCCTTATTTCTACTCTGTGTTTTACCCACACATTAGAGGAGCACATTCCTTTCCAAAGATTTCTTCTTAATTGAAACTTTAACAGAGAATCAACTATGATTCATTTACAGGTAAATCACAAGTTTTACTTCTGGCCAGATAAGAAATTAGCAATTAGGTTTTTGTCTGAAAATATTCGGGAAATGCCCAAGGGGACTTCCTGGAATGGATCAGAAAATTACCATTGACTGGATCAGAGAACTACTTAACATTGAAGACCATAGTGTTCTGCTTGGTTCAGTGATGATGGGAGACTTGAGAAAGACAGGGGATGTGAACAGCTGCATGCCAGGCACACATTCTGCCCCAGTTCAGGTTATTCCTGGTTTCTGCATTTTAAAAGTGAACTTTTAAGCTTTGACTTAGCCATTAGTGGTGATTAGCTAATGCCAGTTGCTCTAACCATGACAAATAGTGCTGCTGCAATTTGTGGCAAACTTGTCTTTGAAATGCATGCTATAACAATTTTGTAGTTCTGCTCTGTTCTTTAGGAGCACATTAGGTTCACTTCTCATAAATTAAAAAAAGAAAAACACTGGAATTTAAAAAGTCATAATCCTCTCTAAAATTTATTAGATTTGGAGACATAAAATTACTTAAAATATTTTTAATTATTAGAATTCATCTTCACAATATAGTCAAGGAAAGAGAAAATCAGGTAAGGGTCTTGATCTCAGAATATTTTCAGTGTAGCAAGAGAAACAAGTCCATAACTAACTAAATATCAGGATTGATAAGCCCTTCAATAAAAAAAATCATTACCAACAACGAAAAGAGGCAAGGGAGACAAGGAAGCATTTAAAATCATAATTTTTTTCTTTTTTTCTCTCTTTTTTTTTTTTTTTTTTTTTGGTTTTTCGAGACAGGGTTTCTCTGTATAGCCCTGGCTGTCGTGGAACTCACTTTGTAGACCAGACTGGCCTCGAACTCTGAAATACGCCTGCCTCTGCCTCCTGAGTGCTGGGATTAAAGGCATGCGCCACCATGCCCGGCATTTTTTTTCTTTTTTTTAATTAGATATTTTCTTTATTTACATTTCATATATTATCCCCTTTCCTAGTTTCCTCTCTGAAAATCCCCTGTCCCCTCCCTGCCTCCCCATGCTCCCCAACCCACCCACACTCTCTTCCTGGCCCTGGCATTCTCCTATACTGGGGATCAGGGCAGCTTCTCTGAGCTGCTCTTAGTGTGACAGAAGTTACAAGAATTCCATTTGTCATTACATATGTGTACTGGCTGCAAAGTGAAGAGACTATATAGAGCAAGTGAGTGCACTGGATTGGTGCATGTAAAGTACTTAGAAACTCAAGAGTACCAGGGAAGTAAATATGTGTGTTAATTGTGTAAATCCCTAGCTTGGTTTGCATATTTGAACTCTGGAGATGATTCTAGCCAGACCTGGTCTAAATTATTTACAACAAAATCCTATACAGTCTAATTTATCTGCACCCATATAGTGATCAACAACTATTTGTAGCTTCAACCAGTTCCAGAGGATCCAGTATCATCGCTGGCCTCTGCAGGCACTACATGCAGGGGGTAGATAAATAGATATATATAGATATGATGAAAGAAAACATGAGATTTATCTTTTGAGACTGACTGTATCAAAGAGATCTGGACCTTAAACCCAGATTTACATGGTATCAGACCTTTCTTTCTTTCTTTCTTTCTTTCTTTCTTTCTTTCTTTCTTTCTTTCTTTCTTTCTTTCTTTCTTTCCTTCTTGTTCTTCTTCTTGTTCTTCTTCTTGTTCTTCTTCTTGTTCTTCTTGTTCTTCTTGTTCTTGTTCTTCTTGTTCTTGTTCTTCTTGTTCTTCTTGTTCTTTCCTTCTCCTTCCTCCTCCTCCTCCTCCTCCTTCTTCTTCTTCTTCCTCTCTCTCTCTCTCTCTCTCTCTCTCTCTCTCTCTCTCTCTCTCTCTCTCTCTGTATGCATGTGTGTGTAGATGAAAGCAGAGGTCTGATATTCCTTATACTGTCTACCAACTATTTTTGAACCAGGAACTCAGCAATTAAGCTGGCAGGCCAGTGAGCTCTAGGAATCATTCTGTTTTTTGACCATTGTCTACAATATACCATATTTTATGAATGGTAATTCCACAGATTATTTACAATTTTGAAAAGAAATCCTATTTGTTATGGAAGGAAAATGACCAACAATATTCACACAGCAACTGCTAGTGTTTCTTTCTATCTTTCTTTTTTTTTTTTTCCCCTTGAGGTAGATTTTTTTAATTTACTTTTTTAATTAGGAATTTTCTTCATTTACATTTCAAATGCTATCCCCAAAGTACCCCAGACCCTCCCCCCCCACCCCTACCCAACCACTCCCACTTCTTGGCCCTGGCATTCCCCCATACTGAGGCATATAAAGTTTGCAAGACCAAGGGGCCTCTCTTCCCAATGATGGCTGTCTAGGCCATCTTCTGATAGATATGCAGCTAGAGACATGAGCTCCAGGGGTACTGGCTAGTTCTAATTGTTGTTTCACCTATAGGGTTGCAGACCCCTTTAGTTCCTTGGGTACTTTCTCTAACTCCTCCATTGGGGGCCCTGTGTTCCATTCAATAGCTGACTGTGAGCATCCACTTCTGTGTTTGCCAGGCCCCGGCATAGACTCACAAGAGACAGCTATATCAGGGTCCTTTCAGCAAAATCTTGCTGGTGTATGCAATGGTGTCAGTGTTTGGAGGCTGATTATGGGATGGATCCCAGGTATGGCAGTCTCTAGATGGTCCATCCTTTCGTCTCAGCTCCAAACTTTGTCTCTGTAACTCCTTCCATGGGTGTTTTGTTACCAATTCTAAGAAGGGGCAAAGTGTCCACACGTTGGTCTTCGTTCTTCTTAAGTTTCATGTGTTTGGCAAATTATATCTTGTATCTTGGGTATTCTAAGTTTCTGGGCTAATATCCACTTATCAGTGAGTACATATCATGTGAGTTCTTTTGTGATTGGGCTACCTCACTCAGGATGATGCCCTCCAGGTCCATCCATTTGCCTAGGAATTTTGTAAATTCATTCTTTTTAATAGCTGAGTACTACTCCATTGTGTAAATGTACTACATTTTCTGTATCCATTCCTCTGTTGAGGGACATCTGGGTTCTTTCCAACTTCTGGCTATTATAAATAAGGCTGCTATGAACATAGTGGAGCATGTGTCCTTCTTACCGGTTGGGACATCTTCTGGATATATGCCCAGGAGAGGTATTGCTGGATCCTCCAGTAGTACTATGTTCAATTTTCTGAGGAACCTCCAGACTGATTTCCAGAGTGGTTGTACAAGCTTGCAATCCCACCAACAATGTAGGAGTGTTCCTCTTTCTCCACATCCTCACCAGCATCTGCTGTCACCTGAATTTTTGATCTTACCCATTCTGACTGGTGTGAGGTGGAATCTCAGGGTTGTTTTGATTTGCATTACCTTGATGATTAAGGATGCTGAACATTTTTTCAGGTGCTTCTTAGCCATTAGGTATTCCTTAGCTGAGAATTCTTTGTTTAGCTCTGAGCCCCATTTTTAATGGGGTTATTTGATTATCTGGAGTCCACCTTCTTGAGATATATATATATCTATATATATATATCAATATATATATATATCAATATATATATATATATATATTGGATATTAGTCCCCTATCTGATTTAGGATTGGTGAATATCCTTTCCCAATCTGTTGGTGGCCTTTTTGTCTTATTGATGCTGTCTTTTGCCTTACAGAAGCTTTGTAATTTTATGAGGTCCCATTTGTAGATTCTCAATCTTACAGCATAAGCCATTGCTGTTCTATTCAGGAATTTTCCCCCTGTGCCCATATCTTCCAGGCTTTCCCCCACTTTCTCCTCTATAAGTTTCAGTGTCTCTGGTTTTATGTGGAGTTCCTTGATCTACTTAGATTTGACCTTAGTACAAGGAGATAGGAATGGATCAGTTTCCATTCTTCTACATGATAACCACCAGTTGTGCCAGCACCATTTGTTGAAAATGCTGTCTTTTTCCCACTGGATGGTTTTAGCTCCCTTGTCAAAGACAAAGTGACCATAGGTGTGTGGGTTCATTTCTGGGTCTTCAATTCTATTCCATTGGTCTACTTCTCTGTCACTATACTAATACCATGCAGTTTTTTATCACAATTGCTCTATAATACAGATTTAGGTCAGGCATGGTGATTCCATCAGTGGTTCTTTTATCCTTGAGAAGAGTTTTTGCTATCCTAGGTTTTTTGTTATTCCTGATGAATTTGCAAATTGCCCTTTCTAATTCTTTGAAGAATAGAGTTGGAATTTTGATGGGGATTGCATTGAATCTGTAGATTGCTTTTGCCAAGATAGCCATTTTTACTATATTGATCCTGCCAATCCATGAGCATGATAGATCTTTCCATCTTCTGAGATCTTTAATTTCTTTCTTCAGAGACTTGAAGTTCTTATCATACAGATCTTTCACTTCCTTAGTTAGAGTCATGCCAAGGTATTTTATATTATTTGTGACTATTGTGAAGGGTGTTGTTTCCCTAAATTCTTCCTCAGCCTGTTTATCCTTTGTGTACAGAAAGGCTATTGACTTGTTTGAGTGAATTCTATATCCACCTACTTCATTGAAGCTGTTTATCAGGCTTAGGAGTTCTCTGGTGGAATTTTTGGGGTCACTTATATATACTATCATATCATCTGCAAATAGTGATATTTTTCCTTCTTCCTTTCCAATTTGTATCCCCTTGATCTCCTTTTGTTGTCGAATTGCTCTGGCTAGGACTTCAAGTACTATGTTGAATAGGTAGGGAGAAAGTGGGCAGCCTTGTCTTGTCCCTGATTTTAGTGGGATTGCTTCCAGCTTCTCACCATTTACTTTGATGTTGGCTACTGGTTTGCTATAGATTGTTTTTATCATGTTTAGGTATGGGCCTCGAATTTCTTTCTTTTTTTAAAATTTTTAATATTTTTTATTACGTATTTTCCTCAATTATATTTCCAATGCTATCCCAAAAGTTCCCCATACACTTGTCCCCAATTCCCTACCCACCCATTCCCATTTTTTGGCCCTGGATTCCCCTGTACTGGGGCATATAAAGTTTGTGTGTCCAATGGGCCTCTATTTCCAGTGATGGCCGACAGGCCATCTTTTGATACATATGCAGTTAGAGTCAAGAGCTCCGGGGTACTGGTTAGTTCATAATGTTGTTCCACCTATAGGGTTGCAGATCCCTTTAGCTCCTTGGGTACTTTCTCTAGCTCCTCCATTGGGAGCCCTGTTATCCATCCAATAGCTGACTGTGAGCATCCACTTCTGTGTTTGCTAGGCCCCAGCATAGTCTCACAAGAGACAGCTATATCTGGGTCCTTTCAGCAAAATCTTGCTGGTGTATGCAATGGTGTCAGCATTTGGAAGCTGATCATGGGATGGATCCCTGGATATGGCAGTCTCTAGATGGTCCATCCTTTCGTCAGAGCTCCAAACTTTGTCTCTGTAACTCCTTCCATGGGTGTTTTGTTCCCAATTCTAAGAAAATGAAGTTATGAAGTTATTTCTTCTTGTATCTGTTGAGGCTTATATTGTGTCCAATTATATGGTCAGTTTTGGAGAAGGTTTCATGAACTGCTGAGAAAGTATATTCTTTTGTTTGGGGTGAAATGTTCTGTAGATATCTGTTAAATCCATTAGGTGCATAACTTCTGTTAGTTTCAATGTGTCTGTTTAGTTTCTGTTTCAATGACCTGTCCATTGGTGAGAATGTGGTGTTGAAGTCTCCCACTATTATTATGTGACCAGACAGACCAGACAGACCAGACAGACCAGACAGACAGACAGACCAGACAGACCAGACAGACCGACAGACAGACAGACCAGACAGACCAGACAGACCAGACAGACAGACAGACAGACACAATATAAGCCTCAACAGATACAAGAAGAAATAACTTCATAACTTCATACAAGAAGAAATGTACTAGAAAATGAAACTTTTCAAACAAAACTTACGGGACACAATGAAAGCAGTGGTATGTGGAAAATTGATAACACTAGGTACCTTCATAAATTGGAGAGTTCTTGTACTAGAAACTTAACAGTATACCTGAAAGCTCTAGAACAAAAAGAAGCAAACACACCCAAGAGGAGTAGACAGCAGGAAATAATCAGACTCATGGTTGAAATCAATCATTTAGAAACAAATAGAACAATACAAGGAATCAACAAAACCAAGAGCTGGTTCTTTGAGAAAATCAGCAAGATAGACACACTAACTTTAGTCAAACCATAGCCAAACTAACTAAAAAGCATAGAGACAATATTAACAAACGCAGAAGTGAAAAGGGAAGTATAGAAACAGACACTGAGAAATTTAAAAAAAATCATTATGTCTTGCTTCAAAAGCCTCTACTCAACAAAATTGAAAAATGAAGAAAAGGATTATAAATTGAGGCATTCTGGTTTTATAGGTCTGTTTTATAAAGAAATTAATTGTAAATTCTATGCATGATATAAACCACACACTTCATTGGTATTGTTTAAAGGAACTAAGAACTCTGTGATGCTTTTTAGAAATAATATTGAAATAATCATTCCTTTAGTAGATATCTCCTGTATTTACCCTATAATGTCAAATATACTATTATACTTCTCTCTATATACACAGACTTTAAAATGAGAGCTATTTTGACACTGTAGTATAAATTGTATAATACACTTTATATTTTAATTGTATAATATACTTTATATTTTCACTACAATGTCAAATATACTTATGATAGTATAAGTATAGTTTTCATTTACATATATACATATGTATATATAATATATATTATATTATATTATATATTATAATATTATATAATAATATATAAAGAATGCATTGCAGTTTATTCCAGCAAAAGGATGTAAACACCAAAGAATTCTCATAAGATGATTTAACTGTCCTGAAGGAAACTGTTCTTCCGTGTGTAGAGAAACCTTATATTTGTTTATATGCACATAGTAATTTAACCTGAAGACTTTTGACTTAGAAACATGTTTGGAATTGTCATAGTAAAGTAGACCAGTAGTATAGATTTTGTTTTAATCTTCAGGAAAAACTTTAGAAATGTGTCTGTCATATCAAAGGTGAATTATTTGAATACTATTTATTATGTTTTAGAAGAAAAGAATCTGTTTCCTTGCTGTGACCTAGCTTCATGGTTAATGTTTTCCTTAATTTTTTTTTTTTTTTTAAGACAGGGTTTCTCTGTATAGCCCTGGCTGTCCTGGAACTTACTTTGTAGACCAGGCTGGCCTTGAACTCAGAAATCTGCCTGCCTCTTCCTCCCAAGTGCTGGGATTAAAGGCGTGCGCCACCATACCCGGCTTTTTTGTTTTTTGTTTTTATCCTTATAGTTTTAAAGAAACAAAATAGACCAGACTTAGGTGAATCATTCAGTTGCAGTGAGAGTAGGTTTTCTGAGTTTTCAAAGGTCCATGCTGTTATGAACAAGGTAAACTGAAAGCGGTATGGTGAAGAGAAACCATACTTAAGGAGTTACTATTGAGCATGTTACAACATGTGGGAGTCATTGTATTTAAGAATTACCCTGAGAATTACACATCAATTGAGAAGCCTAAGTTAATGGATTCCAATGACAGTACCTGGAATTATTCTATTTGAGTGTAGAGTCTTTCATCCCATAGCTGTGCAATAAATTTGTCCATGCTGTCTTTTGAAAAGGGCCAAGGAAAAATATTATGCTGTAAGTATATTTGTGCGGAATTTAAACATTGTACCTCAGAATGCCATTTGCTACAAAGCAGAGGTTGTTTTGTTTTGTTTTGTTTTGTTTTGGATGAAAATGTCTATTAGCAGGGACCTCAAGAATCAGACTATAGGACCACTCCATGTCATTGTGGTACATATAACAGAGAAAGTCATTCTTGGGTCAGGCAGGTATGGTGGTATGGAAAGTGGGAAGGTTGAAGGATGGAGAAAAAAATCTTGTTTGTTGGAAAACTCTTAGAATATCACAGAATTGAGTAGGAATTAGTAAAAGTACAAGGGAAAGGGTGGTGGGACAAGGTGGGCCTGGGGGGTTCAATGCCCCAGTGTAGGAGAATGCCAGAGCAGGAAGGTGGGAGCGAGCAGGTGGGTGGGGGAACAACCTCAGAGGCAGGAGAAGAGGGAATGGGATAGGGGGTTTCTGGAGGGGAGACCTGTAAAGCGGAAAATATTTGAAATGCAAATAAAGAAAATATCCAATAAAAGAAGAAAAAGTAATCAGATGTAACAGGTGACAGTCTTGTTATGGTTTGGTCATGAAGTACTTTCTCCAAACCCAAGGCTTTGTTCCCACCAGTTGGTGGTATTGTGGGAATGCAATTAGATCATGAAGAAGTAATCTCGTTAATGAGTTAATCGTTCACTGATGAGTTCATAGCTGAATGAGCTATTAGGTAGGAGGGCAGAGCTAGAGCACAGTGCTATGTTCCTCGGTTGTACTTTTGAAAGGTGTTCTTTCCCCCTGGCCTATTCTCTCTTTTTTTTCCCTCTCTTGTGCCATTCTCTCTCCTATTTGGAGGAAGTGAGTGCCTTTATTTCTACTACATGATACCCTGCCGTGATGTTCAGTTTCTCCTCAGACTGAAACAATGAACTGAAACATAAGCCAGAGTAAATCTTTCCTCATTTAAGTTGACAGGTACTTTGTCACAGCAACAATAGTGAACAACACAGTCAGCAGGAGGGCAGAGGTAGCTTCTTCTAATGTGGTGGGCATGGGGAGCAGGAACCTGGCTGGAGAGGCAGCAGCACCAGACAGAGGATCTCCCTGCCTGATTTCTTTGTGTTACTCATGCTTTCTTCCTTTGGCTGCCTTTGTGACATCGCTTCATAGCACCCTTCCTGCTTATCCTGTCCTGGTCCCCTAGGCTAACTAGACTCTTGCCCATCTGAAGTCCTTTGCTGTAACTGTTACTTCTATCTCTAAGACTTGTACTTAAATCTCTTTCTTATATCTTTGCTCAAATCTTGCCTTCCTAATAAGGCCCACCATGGCTCCTATATTTAATATTCTAACCTATTCTAATATTGCAGCCCTCTGTCATGTCCTTACTCTGGCCACTGTTTCTTTACAGTATTGGCACCTTCTAACATAATACAGTATATTACTTATTTATTGTGCTTATTCCCTGCTAGAGTATAAAGCTCACATAGGTTTTTTTTTAATTTTTTTATTTTTATTTTTTTTTATTCCCTAATATGGTGTTCTAGGCAAGGGCATTGAAGTTGATGCCAACCAGAAGTCACTGCTCAATCTGTGTCTGCATTTTAAAGCTAGTCAAATATACACAGTGTCAGTAAACAGTGTGCTAACTTTCCATCATTGTGACGAACTACTCCAGGAAATTAAAAAAAAAAAACACACACACATTTATTTTGACTCAGTTTTCTGAGGTTTCACTTAGCCCTATTGTTTCTAGGCCTTTCGTGAGGCAGAACATTGTGGTAGGGAGAAGCAAAGCTGCTTACTTTACTTCATAGCAGCCAGGAAGTGGAATGGGGGAGAGTGAGAGGGGGAGAGGAAAGAGGGGGAGAGGGAGAAGGGGGTAGGGGGTAGGGAAAGAGGGAGAGAAGGAGAAAGGCAGAGAGGGAGTGAGGGAGAGAGGGATACAGGCAGAGAGGGAGGGGGAGAAAGGGAGGGGGAGAGAGGGAGAGAAGAGAGGGGGAGAGGAGAGGGGGGAGAGAGGGAGAGGGGGAGTGAGGGAGAGAAAGAGAGGAGGAGAGAGGGAGAGGAGGAGAGGGGAGAGGGGGAGAGAGGAAGAGAGGGAGAAAGGGAATGGGAGAGAGAGAGATCAAGAGAGCAAGAGAGAGTGAGAGCTATCTTCTTTCTTTCTTTTTTATTTTACTTTTATACAGTCCAGCTGTTGCCCCCCTTCTTTGTCCCCCCCCCCACAGTTTCTCATCCCATTCCTCCTCCCCCTGTCTCCAAGATGATTCCCCCCCCCAACCAGGCCTCACTACTCCCCAGGGCCTCAAGTCTCTCTAGGGTTAGGCCAGACCTAGTAATCCTCTGCTATGTATGTGTTGGAGACTTCAGACCAGCTCATGTATGCCGCCTGGTTTGTGGCTCAATGTCTGAGAGATCTCAAAGGGTCCTAATTATTTGACACTGCTGGTCTTCCTATGGGTTCGTCCGCCTCAGCTTCTTCTAGCCTTTCCCTAATTTAACCACAAGGGTCCCCAACTTCATTCCAGTGTTTGGGTGTAAGTATCTGCATCTATTCCAGTTAGCTGCTTGTTGGGTCTCTCAGAGGACCACCATGCTAGGGCTCCTGTCTGTAAGCATAGCATCAGTAATAGTGTCATGCCTTGGAGCCTCCCCTTGAGATGGATCCCAAGTTGGGCATGTCACTGGACCACTCTTTCCTCAGTCTCTTCTCCATTTTTGTCCCAGAAGTTCTTTTGGGAACAATTCTGGGTCAGAATTTTTGACTGTGGCATGGCAAGCCAATCCCTCTACTTGATGACCTATCTTTCTACTGGAGGTGGACTCTACAAGTTCCCTCTGCCTACTGTTGCACACTTCATCTAAGGTCCCTCCCTTTGAGTCCTGAGAGTCTCTTACCTTCCAAGTCTCTAGTACTTTCTAGAGGGTCACCTAACTCCCACCTCCCTAGGTTGCATATTTCCATTCATTATGCTGGCACTCAGGGCTTCTCTCCTGTCCCTACCCCCAATACCTAATCATGTTCCTCTTTCCCTTGACCTCTCCCCTCTCCCACCCAGGTCCTTCCCTCCCTCTGTATCCCAAATTACTTTTTCCCTCTCAAGTGGGATTGAAGCATCTTCACTTGGCAATAGACTAAGATCTGAATCTTAGAGCCTTCTGCTTATTTCATCTTCAAAGCCTCATCTCTGACTCTAGCTGCATTAAGGATCAATGCTTCAACAGGAGGTATGGTGAACCTTTAGATTTTCAATAGGGCAGAATTTCCTTAAAATCTAGTGTTAACCCTAGCTAACTCTTCCATGAGTTTTGTGTATCAATCTCCCTCTCTACCTTGGCCTAATTGGCAACTATCCCAACAAGTCTTGTTAGTCATCAAACAGCTTCCAGCATTTTCTCTTTTCTCCAATTCTTGCCTTGTCCTTGTGCTAAGTCCTTCTGGTATCGTCCCATCTCTGGGCGGGGCTGCAGTAGGCATACGTATCGGTACTCACCTCATCACTTGGGCTTCTTCACTGAGGGCGTCCCTAGACTTTCTGGAGACTTGATAACTTCAAAAACATGTGTTAAATGGGCAAGAGCATGTTTTTTGTGTAATTCTGTCTTGCAAAGAAGTGCAGAAATGTTCCTTTACTACTGGAGTTTTGTCAGGTATTGTACTAAAGGTTTTATTAAAGAAACCATAGTATTTCTTTAATCCTTTCTGCCCAGTAGTTCACTTACTGTTTTTCTTATGCACCTATTTATTGAGTAATTTTGTCAGCACCACCTCAATTGTGACATATGCATATTTAAATATGTATATTTTTAGAATAGCCTAGAAAAACACGAATAGTTTTCAGCTGTACACATAAGGAACCAAAAACAAATAGTTTAAAATTTTGCTAGTGTCACAAGTGCATAGGATTCAAAACTAGTATAGTTGAGCCCTGTAATAAATGTTGATGTGCAACTAGATTAATTTTATCGTGTTAGAATTTCCATCCTCTACTAATAGGACTGTAGGCTAGTGTCTCATAGAATTACTCTCTTCTGGAAGATTCTGACCAGTGGATTTTTGACCAATCATTGTCTAATAGGGATCAACAAAGCTCTTACCATTTTCTTCAGGTGGGCCTAATTTTGTGATGGAGTTTGTGCTCCCAAACTTACTTTTGGGATCAAAATGATGCTAGTCTTTAACTCAGTGATATTGTTGCTTCTCTCGACCAATTCAATTTACTCCACTTATCTCAAGAGTAATAAATCACTTGGGCAAAACCAAAACCAAAAAAAACCCCTCATTTTAGATATTCTAGTAGAACTGAATCCATTTTTTTAAAGCTCCACAGTATATTGCCTTCTGTGAAACCAAGTGTGCCATAGGTCACTTGAAAGAGTGACTGGCCATGGTGAATGCATTTTAGGATTTAATTCAGTGCTATTGTGTTTTTCCTTTCCCCTGAGAGTAGCTTTAGGCCAAGCACAGGTGAGCTATTTCAGTCAGGTAAATTACTGCCCAAGCACATTTATTTAAACTTTAGGAACATGCTGCTCTAAGTAGAATTGGTTTTTAATTTGTTTTTCCTTCTAATAAAATTTATATTATGAAACAAAATGTAAGTACTTTTGGTCACAACAGCTACAGCATCAAACTAGATTTCAGGGAGAAGTGTATATTGTATCCATTCTAGAGAATTACAGTTCTGCTAATATAGAGCAGTGAAACATATTTCAACACATTCAGGATTTTAAGAATATATAGTAACAAGATAAGAATATTGGAGCTGGGCAGTGTTGGTGCACACCTTTAATCCTAGCACTGGAGAAGGAGAAGCAAATGGATTTCTGTGACTTTAAGTCCCTCCTGGTTTACAGTGTGAGTTCCAGGATAGGCTAATCAAAGCTACATGGGAAAACCCCTGTCTTAAAAAGTTAAAAAAGAAAGGAGAGAGAGAGAGAGAGAGAGAGAGAGAGAGAGAGAGAGAGAGAGAGAGAGAGAGAGAGAGAGAGAGAGAGAGAGAGAAAGATAGAAAGGAGGAAAGAAAGGAAGTAAGGAAACAAAAGATAAGAATAATGAATGTCTGGCTAGGAATTAGTTTCTGTTTCAATTGTGATTTTTAATATTTCTATCTGCCTAGGTGATATTTAATTCTCCCAAGCATGTATCAATACTCTGCAAATAAATGACTAAAACCTGAATCTTATCAATCTAAATAACTTCTGTGCAGTTGACTAATACAAAGAATTCCAGTAAAGGTCCTTGTTAATTATGAATTGTGTGTTTTTACTCCAAGAGAAGAATGGCAGACAGAGTCATAATGGTGTGATTGTTGAATGTTTAAATAAACATAATCTATGTGGGAATGAATAATATGATTTATAAAATAGGAAGTCATACCAGCCAATCAAATTTATTTCAACAAATGATAAAAAGATAGTTGCTTTTAAAAGGAACAAGGACATATAACTTATTAACCTTTTCCCTTGACAAAGTCTCCATTCTCCTTTTTCCACCCCTGCCCTCATCATAACACACAGATACATAGAGTGTGGTTTTCAACATTGAACTATAGGGCTGGAGAAAAACCTTTATTTTATTTGGAAATTGTTTGAGAAATAAGTAACCGAGTTGGGATAGTTAGTTATTTAAAAGAAAAATGTCATACTTGTTTTTTTCAGTAAGAAGTATATTTGTGAATATTATTTTTATTGTTTTAAGTTAGAAATACTTTGTGTAGACAGGTGCTTGTCTGCATGTATGTGTTTGCACTACATGCCTGCTTGGTTCCATGGAGGCTAAAAGAGAGTCAGCTCCCTGGATCTGGAGGTAGAGATTGTGAGCTGCCATGTGAGTGATGGGGGCTGATCTGCATCCTATGCAGGCACAGCAAGTGCTCCTAATCCCTGTGTCATCTCCAGACCCAAACTTAAAACTTTAAGGTTCAGACACTGATATGAGGTATCTAAGTTGCTGATGACATTACACAAGTGACTTCTGGGTCTGAAAATTTTTAACCAAAATTATTTTTGATTTTTTTAAAGAAAATGTAATCACAACTTTTCATTCCAAAAGAAGTTTTAAAAGTCCAAGATGTTGGGAGAGAACTGAAAGAGTTCAACATTGGTATAGCTAAGTGTGAAAATAGGGTGAAATGCATTGGAAGAAAGACTGCAAGTATATTGTCATTCCAACAGTCATGATAATCCTTTCATAGTTTTGGAAAGTTAAAAAATTATAGCTGAGAGCTGACAAGATGGCTCAGCAATTTAAGATGCTTGCTGTACAAGCTTGGCAATGTAAATTTCATCCTGAAAACTCATGTAAAGTGGTAAAAGAGAGCCTGCTCAACAATGATATCTCTCTCTCTCTCTCTCTCTCTCTCTCACACACACACACACACACACACACACACACACACATGACCTTATATTAAAATTCTTTCACTGTGGTAAAATGTACACAACATACTATTTTTCATTTTAGGTTTTCCAATGCCAGTAAGCCCACTGTGTCACTAAATACTTTTAGTGTTGAATGATTACCATCATGCATTTCCAGAACTTTCTCATCCTCACGAAAAACTCTGCATCCTTTACCCATTACCTCCCCACTCCTTTCCTCCCTCTCAACACCTCACCTGCAAACCTCTGTTCTTCCCTAGTCTCGATGCCTACTCTACAGGTTGAACCATAAGATGCTTTTTCTTGTATATATGACTAGGATTTAAGAGACATTTCCGTTGTATCATATGTCAGAATTTGGTGGCTTTTATGGCATAATGAAGGATTTTGCTGTTGCCATGCTCTCAGGAATGTATAGACAGTCTTTTCTTTTGTAGATGAAAGTCAAGGGAGAAGAAAGCAAGAGTTAAGTCCTGGAGGCTCTGTGTGGGTTAAAGAAGGCCTAGTTTAGCAGCTGAAAGGGTCAGGTGCAGATATTTGCACGCAGCCAATGGACAGAAGCTTCTGACCACTGTGGTTGAATTAGAGAAAAGCTGGAAGAAGCTGAGGAGGGGGGCGACCCTGTAGGAGGACCAGCAGTCTCAATTTACCTGGGTGAGATCTCTCAAACACTGGACCACCAACCAGGTGGCATACAGCAGCTGATATGAGCCCCCCTCACACACTTACAGCAGACAACTGCCAGGTCTGGGTTCAATCAGAGACAATGCATCTAACCCTCAAGAGACTGGAGGCCCCAGGGAGTTTAGAGGTCAGGTGGGAGGGGGGTTGGGGACATCCACATGGAGACAGGTGGGTGGGGAGGAGGTATGGGATGTGGAACAGTTGGAGGGTAGATGGGGTTGGGGGTGGGGAATAGAATCTGGAAAGTGAGAAATTAAAAAAAAAATGTTAAAAAAAAGCCATTGTTCGATAAGTCTTAGAATATGACCAGTGATAGTCTTTCCTCAAAATCTTTCAAAAGAATAATTTAATGTAAACAGAATTAAGAGACATTAGGTCATAGAAACAAAAAGTATAGGCACTTTCTAATAAAATGTTACTGTTATAATTTACTTAGAGGAAAATAAAGGTTCTGTAGGAGACTGAACTAACATTCTAACCGTTTAAGCTGATGAGCAGCTGTAGTTTTTCATATATCGTCCAGTGGCTAAAAATGCTGACTGCTCTTGCAGAAGAACTAACTTCGGTCCCCAGCAATGACATCAGGTGACTCACAGCAGCCTGTAATTCTGGCTCCAAGGGATCAAGAACTCTCTTCTGGCCTCGGAGACCACCTGAACTCACATATATGAACAAATTTCCCATCCCCGTTATTTAAAAATAAAGTCTTGCTCTTCTGGTCTGACCAGCACCTGGGTAGCTAGAGCTCAGAGCCCGCTGACACCCGCCAGCTACCCACGACACCCGCCACAGGATTTTGAGACTTCTGGTGAGTGGAACACAGTTTCTGCTCCAGTCCAATCATGCGGGACCTGAGACTGCTTTGGTTGGGGAGGCAGAAATCCGGCCTGAGTAGGGCCACAAGCCTCTTCCGGTCTGAACAGCACCAGGGTAGCTAGAGCGCAGGGTCTGTTGACACCCGCCAGCTACCCACAACACCCGCCACAGGATTTTGAGACTTCTGGTGAATGGAACACAGAGTCTGCTCCAATCTTTAAACAGTGACAACGATAACAACTAATCCCAGAGATTACCAGATGATGAAAGGTAAACGTAAGAATCTTACTAACAGAAACCAAGACCACTCACCATCATCAGGACCCAGCACTCCAACTTCGCCCAGTCCAGGGCACCCCAACACACCGGAAAAGCTAGACCCGGTTCTAAAAGCATATCTCACGATGATGGTAGAGGACATCAAGAAGGACTTTAATAACACACTTAAAGAAATACAAAAGAACACTGGTAAACAGGTAGAAGACATTAAAGAGGAAGCACAAAAATCCCTTAAAGAATTGCAGGAGAACACTGCTAAACAGGTAGAAGACCTTAAAGAGGAAGTACAAAAATCCCTTAAAGAATTGCAGGAGAACACTGCTAAACAGGTAGAAGACATTAAAGAGGAAGCACAAAAATCCCTTAAAGAATTGCAGGAGAACACTGCTAAACAGGTAGAAGACATTAAAGAGGAAGCACAAAAATCCATTAAAGAATTGCAGGAAAATCAGACCAAACAGGTGATGGAATTGAATAAAACCATCCAAGACCTAAAAAGGGAAGTAGAAACAATGAAGAAAACCCAAATTGAGGCACACTGGAGATAGAAACACTAGGAAAGAAATCTGGAACCATAGATACGAGCATCAGCAACAGAATACAAGAGATGGAAGAGAGAATCTCAGGTGCAGAAGACTCCATAGAGAACATCAGCACGACAATCAAAGAAAATACAAAATCCAAAAAGATCCTAACTCAAAATATTCAGGAAATCCAGGACAAAATGAGAAGACCAAATCTACGGATAATAGGAGTAGATGAGAATGAAGATTTTCAACTCAAAGGACCAGCAAATATATTCAACAAAATTATAGAAGAAAACTTCCCAAACCTAAAGAAAGAGATGCCCATGAACATACAAGAAGCTTACAGAACTCCAAATAGACTGGACCAGAAAAGAAATTCCTTCCGACACATAATAATCAGAACAACAAATGCACTAAATAAAGATAGAATACTAAAAGCAGTAAGGGAAAAAGGTCAAGTAACATATAAAGGCAAGCCTATCAGAATTACACCGGATTTTTCACCAGAGACTATGAAAGCCAGAAGGGCCTGGACAGATGTTATACAGAAACTAAGAGAACACAATTTCCAGCCCAGGCTACTATACCCAGCCAAACTCTCAATTACCATAGACGGAGAAACCAAAGTATTCCACGATAAAACCAAATTCACACATTATCTTTCCACGAATCCAGCACTTCAAAGGATAATAACAGAAAAAAACCAATACAAGGACGGAAACCACGTCATAGAAAAAGCAAGAAGGTAATCCCTCAACAAACCTAAAAGAAGACAGCCACAAAAACAGAACACCAACTCTAACAACAAAAATAAAAGGAAGCAACAATTACTTCTCCCTAATATCTCTTAGTATCAATGGACTCAACTCCCCAATAAAAAGACATAGACTAACAGGCTGGCTACAGAAACAGGACTCAACACTTTACTGCTTACAGGAAACTCATCTCAGAGAAAAAGATAGACACTACCTCAGAATGAAAGGCTGGAAAACAATTTTCCAAGCAAATGGTAGGAAGAAACAAGCTGGAGTAGCCATTATAATATCTGATAAGATTGACTTCCAACCCAAAGTCATCAAAAAAGACAAGGAAGGGCACTTCATTCTCATCAAAGGTAAAATCCTCCAAGAGGAACTATCAATTCTGAATATCTATGCGCCAAATACAAGGGCAGCCTCATTCATTAAAGATACTTTAGTAAATCTCAAAGCACACATTGCACCTCACACAATAATAGGGGGAGACTTCAACACACCACTTTCACCAATGGACAGATCATGGAAACAGAAACTAAACAGGGACACAGTGAAACTAACAGAGGTTATGAAACAAATGGATCTGACAGATATCTACAAAACATTTTATCCTAAAACGAAAGGATATACCTTCTTCTCAGCACCTCACGGTACCTTCTCCAAAATTGACCACATAATTGGTCACAAAACAAGCCTCAATATATACAAAAATATTGAAATTGTCCCATGCACCCTATCAGATCACCATGGACTAAGACTGATCTTCAATAACAAAATAAATAATAGAAAGCCAACACACACTTGGAAACTAAACAACTCTTCTCAATGATACCTTGGTCAAAGTAGGAATAAAGAAAGAAATTAAGGACTTTCTGGAGTTTAATGAAAATGAGGCCACAACATACCCAAACTTATGGGACACACTGAAAGCATTTCTAAGAGGAAAACTCATAGCTCTGAGTGCCTCCAAAAAGAAACTAGAGAGAGCACACATTAGCAGCTTGACAACACACCTAAAAGCTCTAGAACGAAAGGAAGCAAATTCACCCAAGAGGAGTAGACAGCAAGAAATAATCAAACTCAGGGGTGAAATCAACCAAGTGGAAACAAGAAGAACAATTCAAAGAATCAACCAATTGAGGAGCTGGTTCTTTGAGAAAATCAACAAGATAGATAAACCCTTAGCCAGACTCTCTAGAGGGCATAGGGAAAGTACTCTAATTAACAAAATCAGAAATGAAAAGGGAGACATAACAACAGACCCTGAAGAAATCCAAAACACCATCAGATCATTCTACAAAAGGCTATACTCAACAAAACTGGAGATCCTGGATGAAATGGACAAGTTTCTAGACAGATACCAGGTACCAAAGTTAAATCAAGATCAGGTTAATGATCTAAACAGTCCCATATCCCCTAAAGAAATAGAAGCAGTCATTAATAGTCTCCCAACCAAGAAAAGCCCAGGACCAGATGGGTTTAGTGCAGAGTTCTATCAAACCTTCAAAGAAGAACTAATCCCAGTTCTTCACAAACTATTCCACAAAATAGAATCAGAAGGTACTCTACCCAACTCATTCTATGAAGCCACAATTACTCTGATACCTAAACCACATATAGACCCAACAAAAATAGAGAACTTCAGACCAATTTCCCTTATGAATATTGATGCAAAAATCCTCAATAAAGTTCTCGCTAACCGAATTCAAGAACACATCAAAACAATCATCCATCCTGACCAAGTAGGATTCATCCCAGGGATGCAAGGATGGTTCAATATACGGAAATCCATCAATGTAATCCATTATATAAACAAACTCAAAGACAAAAACCACATGATCATCTCGTTAGATGCTGAAAAAGCATTTGACAAAATCCAACATCCATTCATGATAAAAGTCTTGGAAAGATCAGGAATTCAAGGCCCATACCTAACCATGATAAAAGCAATCTACAGCAAACCAGTAGCCAACATCAAAGTAAATGGTGAGAAGCTGGAAGCAATCCCACTAAAATCAGGGACTAGACAAGGCTGCCCACTTTCTCCATACCTATTCAACATTGTACTTGAAGTCCTAGCCAGAGCAATTAGACAACAAAAGGAGATCAAGGGGATACAAATCGGAAAAGAAGAAGTCAAAATATCGCTTTTTGCAGATGATATGATAGTATACATAAGTGACCCTAAAAATTCCACCAGAGAACTCCTAAGCCTGATAAATAGCTTCGGTGAAGTAGCTGGATATAAAATTAACTCAAGCAAGTCAATGGCCTTTCTGTACACAAAGGATAAACAAGCAGAGAAGGAAATTAGGGAAACAACACCCTTCTCAATAGTCACAAACAATATAAAATACCTTGGCATGACTCTAACTAAGGAAGTGAAAGATCTGTATGACAAGAACTTCAAGTCCCTGAAGAACGAAATTAAAGAAGATCTCAGAAGATGGAAAAACCTCCCATGCTCATGGATTGGCAAGATCAACATTGTAAAAATGGCTATCTTGCCAAAAGCAATCTACAGATTCAATGCATTCCCCATCAAAATTCCAACTCAATTCTTTAACGAATTGCAAAGGGAAATCTGCAAATTCATCTGGAACAACAAAAAACCTAGGATAGCAAAAACTCTTCTCAAGGATAAAAGAACCTCTGGAGGAATCACCATGCCTGACCTAAAGCTGTACTACAGAGCAATTGTGATAAAAACTGCATGGTACTGGTATAACGACAGACAAGTAGACCAATGGAACAGAATTGAAGACCCTGAGATCAACCCACATACCTATGGTCACTTGATCTTTGACAAGGGAGCAAAAACCATCCAGTGGAAAAAAGACAGCTTTTTCAACAAATGGTGCTGGCACAACTGTCGGTTATCATGTAGAAGAATGCGAATTGATCCATTCCTATCTCCTTGTACCAAGGTCAAATCTAAGTGGATTAAGGAACTCCACATAAAACCAGAGACACTGAAACTTATAGAGGAGAAAGTGGGGAAAAGCCTGGAAGATATGGGTACAGGGGAAAAATTCCTGAATAGAACAGCAAAGGCTTGCGCTGTAAGATTGAGAATCGATAAATGGGACCTCATAAAGTTGCAAAGCTTCTGCAAGGCAAAAGACACCGTCAATAAGACAAAAAGACCACCAACAGATTGGGAAAGGATCTTTACCTAACCTAAATCAGATAGGGGACTAATATCCAATATATATAAGGAACTCAAGAAGGTGGACTCCAGAAAATCAAATAACCCCATTAAAAAATGGGGCTCAGAACTGAACAAAGAATTCTCACCTGAGGAATACCGAATGGCAGAGAAGCACCTGAAAAAATGTTCAACATCCTTAATCATCAGGGAAATGCAAATCAAAACAACCCTGAGATTCCACCTCACACCAGTCAGAATGGCTAAGATCAAAAATTCAGGTGACAGCAGATGCTGGCGAGGATGTGGAGAAAGAGGAACACTCCTTCATTGTTGGTGGGATTGCAAGCTGGTACAACCACTCTGGAAATCAGTTTGGCGGTTCCTCAGAAAATTGGACATAATACTACCAGAGGATCCCGCAATACCTCTTCTGGGCATATATCCAGAAGATGTTCCAACCGGTAAGAAGGACACATGCTCCACTGTGTTCATAGAAGCCTTATTTATAATAGCCAGAAGCTGGAAAGAACCCAGATGCCCCTCAACAGAGGAATGGATACAGAAAATGTGGTACATTTACACAATGGAGTACTACTCAGCTGTTAAAAGAAATGAATTTATGAAATTCCTAGGCAAATGGATGGATCTGGAGGGCATCATTCTGAGTGAGATAACATATTCACAAAGGAACTCACACAATATGTACTCACTGATAAGTGGATATTAGCCCAAAAACTTAGGATACCCAAGATAAAAGATACAATTTGTTAAATGCATGAAACTCAAGAAGAACAAAGACCAAAGTGTGGACACTGTGCCCCTTCTTGGAATTGGGAACAAAACACCCATGGAAAGAATTACAGAGATAAAATATGGAGCTGTGAAGAAAGGATGGACCATCTAAAGACTGCCATATCCAGGGATCCATCCCATAATCAGCTTCCAAATGCTGACACCATTGCATACACTAGCAAGATTTTGCTGAAAGGACCCAGATATAGCTGTCTCTTGTGAGACAATGCCGGGGCCTAGCAAACACAGAAGTGGATGCTCACAGTCAGCTATCGGATGGATCACAGGGCCCCCAATGGAGGAGCTAGAGAAAGTACCCAAGGAGCTAAAGGGAACTGCAACCCCATAGGTGGATCATTATTATGAACTAACCAGTACCCCAGAGCTCTTGTCTCTAGCTACATTTGTATCAAAAGATGGCCTAGTAGGCCATCACTGGAAAGAGAGGCCCATTGGACTTGCCAACTTTATATGCCCCAGTACAGGGGAATGCCAGGGCCAAGGGGTGGGGGTGGGTGGGTGGGGGACTGAGGGGGGAGTGTATTGGGGACTTTTTGGATAGCATTGGAAATGTAATTGAGGAAATTACCTAATAAAAATAAATAAATAAAAAATAATAAAAACCCAAAAATAAAAATAAAGTCTTTAAGGAAGAACTTAATTTACTAGTTCTATATGTAATAACTCGTGATCATGAGTCCTACAAACACAACTGAATTAAAGAAGGCAGACACTAAGAGTGAATGGCAGCTAAGTGCACATGTCACATAGTTCCTTGGGGACAACTGATGAAGAGGTGACAGGAAGTGAGCTATAGAACTGGTACAATAGACTTATGAATTTGATGATAATTACATGGAAATGAATCACATACTTTTCTGTACCCGTATTAAATGGCAAGTACTTTAAAAACAAAACCAAATACTAATGAAATGTTGGGTCTAAAGCATAAGTAGTTTACTGTACCATTTGGCTAGTAATCTGTCTGGACCTCATAGCACAATTTAAAAATGTTGGAATTCCACAAATTAAAGATGCTGCACTCCACAAATATAGTGTTGAGGATTTCTGAAATGGTAAGACATGGTCATTCTTTAATCTTCCTCTCTTAGAAAGAGAATTATAGCTCTTACCTCTTGTTGAGAATGAGAACTAAGCTGATACAGGAACCAGTTGCTAGTAGAAATTAGTGTTGTGCTGTGTTTGTGATATTTGCAGAGTTTTACTGTAGTATTAGTGCACACAGTGCACTCAGTCAAGATGGCTGTTGTTGAAAGAGTAGAAACTGGGAAAGTATTTCTTCTCATGTGTCCATTTTAGATGATTCAGTTCTTATTTTAATGTGGCCATTTAATCTGATCTATATTAGAAAGTGACATACTTCCAAGTATAGTTTTTATTTTCATCCCAATCTTAACCCATAAGCAATATGCTTCCCATCTGAACAGTTCTTCCAATAGGAAATGAAGTATTCCAATTTAGTCTAGCCTAATGAAAATTTCATAACACTAAACTTTTCCTGTTTAAGTTATACTTCTTTCCAGTATGCCGTCTAAGCACCTTTGCTTTTAACTTTTCTCTTTTCTTTTCTTTTCTTTTCTTTTCTTTTCTTTTCTTTTCTTTTCTTTTCTTTTCTTTTCTTTTCTTTCTTTTCTTTTCTCTCTTTCTTTTTTAACCAACAGAGGGCAGATAAGACAGAGAAAAGAAATGACAAGAAATTGGCCTCAGTTTAAGGTGGTTAATACTTCTTTCCAAATCATATAGAAAGTGAGTTAGTTGGCCTTCTCTTTTAGACACAATCTAATAATAAGATTTAGTTTCTTACACGGGTATCTAACTTGACTAAGGTATCTAATAAAATTAGTACTTTTAATTTTTAATTGTTTTCAAATCACTAATTTTAAAAGTCTAAATATTCTTTATATTTTGAAGTGATGTGGTGAAATACCCCTTCCTACTTTGAGTAGAGTTAAACTTCTTTCTTCTATGATTTTGAATTCAGTTATGGATAGATTTATATGACTCTTTTCTTCTGTTTTAATAAAGCCATTAGCTATTTTTGTAGTTTAATTGAGTACTACATATCTTAAAAATAATTGAAAGTAACTCAAATGACACACAATCAATTATCTTTTCTTTTTGGCAGTAAGTGCTCCACAGGAAGGTTTAAGTACTGTTGTAGGGATATATTAAAATGTTTTCTTTTGCAACATTAAGTTTGTTTCATCAACAATAAGACATCGTTTCCTGAACATTATGTGGTACAATTACCTACGTCATCCAACAGATCAGCTTAGCTTTCAAGTAAACATTTTCAATCATAGGTGAAGGCACAACGTGGATTTTTGCTTTTTTTTTTTCCTTCTATTTTTTTGGTGTAAGTGAGATGCTACTGTTTGGGATTAGAGAAAATGCTATATTTTCTCTATTCCTGGGAGGATAAATTTTCATTCTGCTCAGAACATCTGCTTTCCTTTCTTACTGAGAATTTTATCTTTAAGAATCTTCTTTTTAAAGGACAAAAAGTTACTTGTGGAATCACAGCTGGCTAGCAGGTGCTTTGTGTTAGTTACTATGACAAAGTCAGATATTTTACCTGAGTCCATTTATTGAACTAAAGCCATACAAAATGTAGCTGAGAATTCATTCTTTAATAAGAGGAAAAACTAGAAAGCATTTTTAGAGTTGCTAATTCTATTCTTCTTGTATTCAAAAAGAAAAGAATACATTTAGCTTAGGTGAGTCACACATTTCACTGTATTGAGCAGTAGGAGAAATTAGCCTATCATTTAGTTCTCTTAGAATAAATGCTTCCTGGTACAGTAAACTGGGGTTGGACTTCTGATGTGTAACTTAAATGTGCTAGTATAAGATATTTTTAAAATAAGAGAAACAAGCTGGATGAGAAAGAAAATTTTTACCTTTGTTGAAAAAGCCTCTTGCTCTTAAAAGAGAATTTTTAATTATTGACCAGAAATACGTCTCACCATGGTATATCCTGAAGATGAGCTTATATAGCTCGGGACACCGGTGTGAACTTGAGGAGGGGATCTTGAAGACTGGGTGAACAGGAAATCTTGGTCAGACAGAGTGATAGAGCTTCGGGCCCATGTGTAATTTCTCTGAACTATTTCTTCCTGTTGTACTTTGTCAGTGAGCCTGTTTAGTCCAGTTTTACCTTTCTTAAAATACAACATGACTTTATTTCCTTGCTCTAAGCCCTAGGAAGACAGTGCCAAACTTTTTAAGTTTTTATTTTCAGATTTTTGAGTTTATGATGACACAAAAGGGCGCTTGCTATTCAAGAGAAAGCATTTCAAAGTTTGACTTGTTTATTCTGTTAATATGCTGAAAGGCTCCCTTTGTGCCAGGCACCCAATTGGCACTTTAAAGTAAATTCTGTTGCGAAGCTATGATGTCTAGCAACTTAGGTGTATTAAATGTACATTTAAAAAATATTTTATTTGTTTTATGTGTATAATTATACTGTAGTTGTCTTCAGACACACCAGAAGAGGGCATCAAATCCCATTACAAATGGTTGTGAGCTACCATGTGGTTGCTGGGAATTGAACCCAGGACCTCTAGAAAAGCTGCCAGTGCTCTTAACCGGGGAGCCATCTCTCCAGCTCCTTAAATGTGCATTCTTTATTTAGATTATGTTTCTATTTAAGGTGACTTTATCCAGATTTGGCCTCATCAGAAAGCTAGGAGCTTTACCTGACTTCCTTAGTAGCCCTAATAGGTATGGGCTACCTTATCTTGGCAGGTGTCATTCTGAAGAACACAGTTCAAGTCTGTTTTTCTATAACCACTCCTCCTTCACCTTCTCTGTCCCTCTTCATAAAGACTGCTCCTCTCTGCCCATAAACTTCAAAGTTATCTTTGTCTTCCAGTGGCCCTTGACCTTAAGATTCAGTTTTGATAGTGTCTTTTCTTGAAGACATCCTAATTCATAGATGGGACTGATCCTAGATATCACTGGTTCTTTCTCGTGGACATTTATATGTTGAGAATGGATTTCATACTATTTTATCTGTCAATAAGTTTATTTATATATTTGTTTCTCTTTCTATGCTACTCTAAGCTCCCAGAGAATAAAGAATAAGTCTTGTTCCCAGAGAGCATCGTGTGCCCTGCAGGAAGCACAGACATTTGGAAAAGCCAAAACTATTAGCATTTTCCAGGCCTTCAGAAGAAAGAAATTCAGGCCACAAAATTATGTATCTAAATGTCAAAGTTAACAAATGGATACTATGAAAGCACATAAATATTCATAATGGTCCCAGAAGTAGTTGTGCTTTTCATGAAACAATCATAGAGCTTCTAAAAATAATTAAGTGTCTCTATGTAATCTGAGATGAGGCTTGAATGGAAGGGTCTTCCGGACTCTGTGAAGGGCCATCACATCTTATGAACACTTGATTCCTGTTGTTTGATAAGAGTCAAATTTATATATAGTTGTTATATATAGAGAGGAGAAAAACAAGCTCATTTTTTACCACTTTAACTAACTACATACAACGTTGTAGTAGGAGACACATAACCAGATGAATTGTGACTCTGTGACTCACTTTCTCAGTTAGTAAACTGATTAATGCTTCATGAGATTTTAAATTATTTATCTTTTGGAAATAGCTGAGGGGTGTAAAACGAAATTCTTATCCTTTAAAATATTTGGAGAGCTAGAGAGATGTTTTAACAGTTAAAACATATACTCCTTTTGCAGAGGATCTGAGTTTGATTCCTAGCACTCCTGTCTTGAGACTCACAACCATTTGTTAACTCCAGCTCCAGAGACTACAATGTCCTCTTCTATCCTCTGCAGGCTTCTCCCTTCCGTGCACAAGACCCACACAGATCTATACATGTACATATAATTAATTACAAATCAAAATAAGCTCTTTAAAAAGTTGTAATTATTTTTATAAGGGTACAAACTGATGTCAATATTCAGTCATCCTTTGTTATTTATTGTTTGCTAAAGCTTAAAATTGCCTAGGAAAGCTGGCTTCATGCTGAGAAGTAATACACAATTATATGTCTCTGTGATTCTCCTTTAGTACAGCATAGCAAAACCAGGTATGTCTGGAAATAAGGATGAAACAATTATCGTTGTAAATATTTTCCTGATAAATCTCTTTCCCTTTGACTAATTTCTAGAATTATGTCCTCCCAGTGCTACTTCACTTGTGCCCATCTATATTAGTGTGTTTCCAATTACTGTAACAAAATATCTGAGAAACCTACCAAGATTATTATTGGCTCATGGTTCTAGTTCAAGATTAAGGACCTGTGTCTGAAGTACCAAGTTGGTTCAAGGTATCACATGACTTAGAACTTATGCATGCCTATATTTTCTCTGTGTTTCTTGCTCCTTATAAAGTTACTAATATTCAATAGTGGTGCTCCACCTTGATATTGTATCTAATTGCAATCCCCTACCTGTAGCCATAAGCAGACTGTAGGATATCCTCTTAATACATTCATGATGAGGATTGATTTTCAGCACAAGAATACATGAGGGATGCACTCAAATCATGATTAAACCGTAATAACAACAGTATTCATAAACTTACCTCATGTAATGAAAAGAGAAGAAGAAATTAAGACTTGGTTATTTGTAATTCTTCTTTTCCTATATACTTAAAAGACTGATTTTTTTTTTTTTTTTTTTAAGGATCAGGGTCAAGTTATTGGGCAAGGGTATAGTTGGACTTGAAGCCAGAGTATGAAGTAGTTAACTTACTGTGAGTGTATGTATTTCCTAGTTTTACTGTTAAAACACAGATGATTGATTAGGCATGTGAAAAACTAAAGGGCAGTTATTTCTGAAGTTTAAGTTATTATCTGTCTTTATTAAAAGTTGTTATATATTAAAACAGGTAAAATCCATATGAACATTAAATGCTTTTTGTTGACTAGAATCATTTGAACTATGAATCAGTTACATAATTAAATCTCTATTTCTGCCATATTCTCATTTTTCACCTAAGTGTTTCAAAGCTTTTTGTATTCCTCATTGGCCTGAAACTTTGTATTTCTCATTGGCCTGAAACTTGGTGTATAGACCGAGTTGGTCTCAAATTCACAAAGATCTGTCTGTCTCTGTTTCCTGAATGCTGAGATTAAAGATATGCACTCCCACCTTCTGGCCAAATATCTTTAAATTTATCAAAACTAAAAGGCATTTTCATAAAATAAAATGTGTTTTTAATAAAACATAATTTAAAAATTTAAGTACTAGCATGATTTAGACATAGGGCAACTGAGTATTAGTATGCAAAAGCTAGGTGGGGGGAACAAAACACCCATGGAAGGAGTTACAGAGACAAAGTGTGCAGTAGAGACTGAAGGAATGAACAACATGTGAATGCCAACATGTGCTTGCTGACTGGAGCCTTATATAGCTGTCTCCTGGGAAGCTCTGCTAATGCCTGACAAATACAGAGGTGGATGCTCACAGCCAACCATTGAACTGAGCACAGGATCCTCAGTGAAGGAGCAGAGAAAGGACCCAAGGAACTGAAGGAGTTTGCAGCCTCATAGTAGGAACAACAATATGAACTAACCAGTACCCCCAGAGCTCCCAGGGAGTAAACCACCAACCAAACAGCACACATGGTGGGACTCATGGCTCCAGCTGCATATGTACCAGAGAATGGCCTAGTTGAAAATCAGTGGTGAAGGCTGTATGCCCCAGTGTAGGGGAATGCCATGGCTAGGAAGCAGAAGTGGGCGGGTTGGTGAACAGGAGGAGGGGGAGGTTATGGGGGAGAGGGTTTTCTGAGGGGAAACCAGGAACAGGGATAACATTTGAAATGTAAATAAAGTTTTTTTAAAAAGAAAAAAGACAAAGTTATGGAAAGAGGTAAGGTAGTTTTATAAAGCCCTAGGTCAAATGGCAAGAGGACAGTTTGTGTACACCCAGAGGTATGTCTGGGTGAACGCTCCCAAACTGATTAGCCCTTTCCATCTTTCTGGATGTGCTGTATGGTCAACAAGCCTGTGTTTCTACAAAAAATCCTGTTAATTATTTGTGAAATCAGCAACATAATCCCAACCATGTCAAAGTGAATTCAAATATCACTCATCTTAAGTGAATTCAAATATCACTCATCTTAAGAGACCGTACATTTCTACATTTCTTTGCAATATAACAAAATAAAAGAGCATCCAGTATGCATGTGTATTTTTAGATAACTATTATACGTGGAATTTCATATGCAAGTCCAACAAGATTTTGATTTTCCTTCAGTCCGTGGATTAGGCTTCACTCTTTCTGGCAGCTATGATTTGAGCTCTGGCATTGGCTTCTGAGTGAGAGCTGCTCATCGGCGGGCAGGCTTCTTTGAATCTGGGAAAGTTATCTCCTGGACTCATTCTGTTCTGTAATGTGGACATTATGGGAACCAACCACTTAGTTGCCATTGCTAAATGTCAAAAATAAGTATAAACTGAAGAAGCCAGTTAAATTTTCTAGTTCAAATTATTTCACAGATGATACATAGTCAAAAAATTTTTTTCAGTTTAAGGTCTGTTGGTAAAACGATTTGCAAGGATTGTGTCATTTACCACATCTGAGTATTCTACTGTATATGCATATGGTGAAAAAGTGCTCATAAGATGAATTAGACCTAGCTCTTTGCTCCTCCCTGTTCCAGAGACAGATGCATCTTCTTGTGCACTGTGATCCTTGTCCCATAGACAAAATGGTGAAGGTCGGTGTGAATGGATTTGGCTGTATTGGGCATCTGGTTAACAGGGCTGCCATCTGCTCTCCACGTGGCAAAGTGGAGATTGTTGGCATCAACGACCCCTTCATTGACCTCAACTACATGGTCTATATGTTCCAATATGACTCCACCCACGGCAAATTCAACGGCACAGTCAAGGCTGAGAATGGGAAGCTTGTCATCAACAGAAAGCCCATCACCATCTTCCAGGAGCAAGATCCCGTTAACATCAAATGGGGTGATGCTGGTGCTGGGTATGTTGTGGAGTCTACTGGCATCTTCATCATCATGAAGAAGACTGGGGCCCACTTGAAAGGTGGGGCCAAAAGGATCATCATCTCTGCCCCTTCTGCTGATGCCCCCATGTTTGTGATGGGTGTGAACCACAAGAAATATGACAACTCACTCAAGATTGTCAGCAATGCATCCTGCACCACCAACTTCTTAGAACCCCTGGCCAATGTCATCCATGACAACTTTGGTATCATGGAAGGGCTCATGACCATGGTCCATACCATCACTGCCACTCAGAAGACTGTGGATGACCCCTCTGGAAAGCTGTGATGTGATGGCCGTGGGGCTGCCCAGAACATCATCTCTTGCATCCACTGGTGCTGCCAAGGATGTAGGCAAGGTCAACCCAGAGCTGAACATGATGCTCACTGGCATGGCCTTCTGTGTTCCTACCCACAATGTATCCATTGTGGATATGATATTCTGCTTGGAGAAACCTGCCAAGTATGATGACATCAATAAGGTGGTGAAGCAGGCATCTGAGGGTCCACTGAACGGCATCCTGGGCTACAATGAGGACCAGGTTGTCTCTTGTGTCTTCAACGGCAACTCACACTCTTCCGAATTTGATGCTGGGGCTGGCATTGCTCTCAAAGACAACTTTGTAAAGCTCATTTCCTGGTATGACAATGAATATACTACAACAGTAGGGTTGTGAATCTCATGGCCTACATGACCTCCAAGGAGTAAGAAACCCTGGACCACCCACTCCAGCAAAGACACTGAGAGCAAGAGAGAGGCCCTCAGTTGCTGAGGAGTCCTTATCCTAACTCGGCCCCCAACACTAAGTATCTCCCTCACAATTTCCATCCCAGACCCTCACAATAACAGAAGGGGCCTAGGGAGCCCTCCCTACTCTCTTGAATACCATCAATAAAGTTTGCTGCATCCACCAAAAAAAAAAAGAGAGATGAATTAGACCTAATGCAACCTGGACTGTATTAGATGTGAGATTATAAATGGGTAAATTAAATACGTTTCTTATTTTCATCAATATTAAATAACATAGTGACAATTATCCCTTAAGGGAATGACAGTACTAAATCCACAAAAATGCCCTAGCATATTAGAAAATTAACACAAGTTAATTTCCTGCTTTTAGTTTATCCAGAATATATTCCAACTTGGAAAATGAGACAGGACTAAAGTTTCATGTTCTATGCTTTGGTTACTTAAAATATCAACTCTTCCTCAAAGAAAAGGGTTTTATTTTTACAAGTACATTTTCTAAACCATATTTAAACAGTAGTCGTAAAAATCTTTACTGTACAACACAAGCAATTTTCAAAAGTCCATTTTTGTGAGTGGCGTATGATAGCTCTCTGTTAGCTTGCAGCAGCCCTGTGTAAACGTTTAGTGTGAAAGTAATGGCAGACAGGAGTAAGAAGAGTCAGAGTGAAGGGCAGAAGGAAACGGGTAAAACAAGAACACAATTTTATGAAGTATTTTTCTGGAAATGAAACAAACAGTAAAGTTTGCAACTTTATTTTAATTCAGTGTTTCTAGAGTATACAATAGAGTGTGAGTAGACATATGTCTCACTATTTGCAGCCAAACTCATTGTTACAATGAAATGCAGTCCTGGTTTGACAGTTCCATGTTTTAGCAATGACTGTAAATTCTGAATAACTACAGACTACTCTGTTATGTAGGTGTTTATACTATTTATTTTTCACTGGGAAGAGAAAGATTTGTCAGGGTCACAGAATAATTCAACTTGAAGTCAATTGCACAACTTACACAATTCGTGCCTAAGCCTAGACCCCATGGTCACTTTTGCAATGGAAATAATTATTGAGAAAAAGGAATAAAATGAAAACTAGTTTTGAAAAAGGACAAAGTGAAATAAAGGCATCTCACTGGACACGAGGTAGTTTTATTAAATTTTATTAAAGATCTAAAATTATTTTTTAAATTAGATACTTACTTTATTTATATTTCAAATGTTTTCATCTGGTTTCCCTTCTGAAAATCTCCTATCCCCCTTGCTCACCAAACCATCCACACCTGGCTTCCTGGCCCTGGCATTCCTCTACCCTGGGGCATAGAACCTTCACAGGACCAAGGGCCTCTCCTCCCATTGATGACTGACTACGCCATCCTCTACTACATATGCAGCTGGAGACATGAGTCCCACCATATGTGTATACTCTTTGGTTGGTGGTTTAGTGCTACCCCTGGGAGCTCTGGGGGTACTGGTTAGTTTATATTGTTGTTCCTCCTATGGGGCTGCAAATCCCTTCAGCTTCTTGAGTCCTTTCTCTAGCTCCTTCATTGGGGACCCTGTGCTCAGTTCAATGGTCGGCTGTGAACATCCACTTCTGTTTTTGTCAGGCACTGGTGGAGCCTCTCCGGAGACAGCTATCACAGGCTTCTGTCAGTAAGCACTTGTTGTCATCCACAAAAGTGTCTGGGTTTGGTGATTGTATATGGGATGGATCCTCAGGTGGGGCAGTCTCTGGATTGTCATTCCTTCAGTCTCTACTGCACACTTTGTCTCTGTAACTCCTTCCATGGGAGATACTGTCAATAGGACAAAAAAGCAACCAACAGCTTGGGAAAAGATCTTTACCAATCCTACATCTGATAGAGGGCAAATATCCAATATATACAAAGAACCCAAGAAGTTAGACTCCAAAGAACCAAATAACCCTATTAAAAATGGGGTACAGAGCTAAACAAAGAATTCTCAACTGAGGAATACAGAATGGCTGAGAAGCACCTAAAGAAATGTTCAACATCCTTAGTTATCAGGGAAATGCAAATCAAAACAACCCTGAGATTCTACTTCATACCAGTCAGAATGGCTAAGATCAAAAACTCAGGTGACAGCAGATGCTGGCGAGGTTGTGGCAAAAGAGGAACCCTTCTCCATTGCTGGGATTACAAGCTGGTACAACCACTCTGGAAATCAGTTTGACGGTTCCTCAGAAAATTTAATGTACTGCTACCCGAGGACCCACTAGTACCACTCCTGGCATCTACCCAGAAGATGCTCCAATATGTAATAATGACACATGCTCTACTATGTTCATAGCAGCCTTATTCAAAATAGCCAGAAGCTGGAAAGAACCCAGATGTCCCTCAGCAGAGGAATGTATACAGAAAATGTGGTATATTTATACAGTGGAATACTACTCAGCTATTAAAAGCAGTGAATTCATGAAATTCTTAGGCAAATGGATGGAATTAGAAAATATCATCCTGAGTGAGGTAACACAATCACAAAAGAACACACATGGTATACACTCACTGATAAGGGGATACTAGTCCAGAAGCCCAGAATACCCAAGATACAATTTAAAGACAAAATGAAGTTCAAGAAGAAGGAAGACCAAAGTATGGATACTTTGGTCCTTCTTAGAAGGGGAAACAAAATACCCATGGGAGGAGTTACAGAGACAGCGTGTGGAGCAGAGACCGAAGGAAAGACCATTGAGAGACTTCCCCACCTAGAGATCCATTCCATACAAAATCACCAAACCCAGAAACTATTGTGGATGCCATCAAGTGCTTGCTGACAAGAGCCTGATATAGCTGTCTCCTGCGAGGCTCTTGCCACTGCCTGATAAATACAGAGATGGATGCTCTCTCTGAGCACAAGGTCTCCAGTGAAGAAGCTAGAGAAAGGACCAAAGGAGCTGAAGAAGCTTGCAGCCCCATAGGAGGAACAACAATATGAACCAATCAGTACCTCCAGAGCTCCCAGGGACTAAACCACCAACCAGAGAGCATGCATGGTGGGACTCATGACTCCAGCTGCACATTAGCAGAGGATGGTCTTATTGGACATCAATGGGAGGAGAGGTCCTTGGTCCTGAGAAGACTTAATGCCCCAGTGTAGGAAAATGCCAGGACAGGGAAGCGTGGGTGGGTGGTTGGTGAGCAGGGGGATGGGGGAGAGAATAAGGGGTTTTCAGAGGGGAAACCAGAAAAGGGGATTACATTTAAAATG
Source organism: Mus caroli (assembly GCF_978045245.1). Classification (NCBI taxonomy): domain Eukaryota; kingdom Metazoa; phylum Chordata; class Mammalia; order Rodentia; family Muridae; genus Mus; species Mus caroli. The sequence goes on along the minus strand of NW_028227262.1, from coordinate 131,463,367 downwards.
TAAATAAAGAGAAAAATCTAATAAAAAACATTATGTTACAATAAAAAAAATGAGAGAAATTAGTAAAGAGCCAATGTTTTAAGTGGGGGTATTGAATACCAATAATGCTATGTTCAGTTTTCTGAAGAATTGCCAGAATGATTTCTAGAGGGATTATACCAGCTTGCAATCCCATGAAGGAGTGTTCCTCTTTCTCCATATTCTTGTCAGCATCTGCTGTCACCTGAGTTTTTGATCTTAGCCATTCTGACTGGTGAGAGGTGGAATCTTGGTCGTTTTGATTTGCCTTTCCCTGATGACTGAGGATGTTTTCTATTCCATGATCTTATTCAGGATTCTACATTGTAGTTAGTCCTTATATCTCCTTATATATTCTTTTATTAATTAATCATTTTTAATTTACATTTCAAATGTTATTCCCCCTTACCCATTCCCCTCTGCAAACCCCCCTATCTCACTCCTGCACTTCTATGAGGGTGCTCCCCTACCCACTCATTCACTCCTGCCTCACTGCCCTAGCATTCCCCTACGCTGAGGCATCGAGCCTTCACAGGGCCAAGGGCCTCCTCTCCCATTAATGCCAGATAAGGCCATCCTCTGCTACATATGGAACTAGACCCATGGATCCTTCCATGTGTATTCTTTGGTTGGTGTTTTTTTTAGTCCCTGGAAGCACTGGGCGATTTGGCTGGTTGATACTGTTTTTCTTCCTATGGGGTTGAAAACTTCTTCAACTCCTTAGTTCTTCCCCTAACTCTTCCATTGGGGTCCCCATGCTTTCTCAGATTTTTCTTATTCCCTTGACCTTGACAATTTGAGGTGTACTGCTCAGATACTTTGTAGAATATATATTTATATTTGGATTTGTCTGTTTTTCTCCTGATTATCCTGGAACTGTTGGGATTTGGGAGGAAGACAGAGAAAGAAAGTGCTATTTTCATCTTGTCCCATGAGGACTGTCAGGTTTAACCTTTGCTATTGATGTTGCCCTGCATGACCTAGATGAGGTGGTATTGTTAGATTCCTCCACTATAAAGTCATTCCTTTCCCCTTTGCCACCAACACTGTATTGTTTGGAAGGAAGTCATTGTAAGTACCCCATGCTTTAGGAATGAGGAAGTAAGTTCCACCTTCCTAATAAAGTTTCTAATTAGTTGTTTGGGATTTTCTACCAGAAGTTAGTTTATTCTCAGCTAATTATTTATTTAATCATTGGTTTATGCTAGTGTTGACTCATGGGTATTTATTGTACACTTTTGATTATGATTAAAGGCTACTTGACTTATTGCCAAAGTATTCTGGCTTTGGTGGCTAGAAGGTTTTGTTTGTATTCTTGGGTCTCTTTGAGATACTCTTGACATTATGAGTTGGTTTTTTATTTTCATTCCTCACTTCCTCACAATATATTCTAGGGTCAATTTGCATATTCCTACCTCTGTCCTAAAATGAGTAATTGCACTTTTCATTGGAGAATGGTATGTGAAACTATGATCAGGACATTATGGTATACTTGTACCTACTGATGAGGTGTCATTGATTTTAGGGCCCCTTAGCTAAGTTCATGATATATCTTGAATTCTAATCTATTACCACATTCATCATTATAGTCTCTTCCCTTTGCTTGCCTCTAACTTCCCATTCCAACAGTGAGAAACCTGGCTTCCACTACCCAGTATCTCCTGATTTCAGTTTTCTTTTCCAGAATGTGTATTTAGTGGCTTCATGAATATCAAATGTATTACTGACAGATGGAACTTCCTTGAAGAGAATAGTACCTATGTTGGTTTTCATACCTCTCATTTTGTATAAAATTTACTCATTTCCAAAGTTACTTTGGCCCCAATCCCAATCTTTTTCTTACTTGAGGTAATTTCCTACTTCTAACTATTTCCTTTGTTGTATTCTGCTTTGCATACAGGGGTCCCTTCTCTCTCTATCATCTAAATGACACTTTTTATCTCATTAAGATACATTGTTTGCACTGTTAAATTCAAAGGGTTGAAACAAATGCATAATGCCATATAGACATTAGTATAGCCATACTGAATACTTTCACTGTTCTATAAACATCCTCTTGTGCTTCAGCTATTCTGTATATTTGCTCTCCACACCAAGATCCTGTCAACCATTATTTTTTCATTTAGCATCTCAACAGTCATGAATTTTCTAATAGACATATAATATAAATCATATACTTATATAAACTTTTCATGCCAGTGTTTTTAAAATTATGATTAGCAATTTGTAAGTTTAATAATGCACTTTTCTGGCTTCACAACTCATTTTCTTTTCTTTTTTTTTTCGCTAATCAGTATTCTGTTATGTAGATATAGCCGTTTGTTTGTGTACTAAGTGATTGAACAACACTTGTTCTAGCTTTCAGAAATTTTGAATGAAGCTATTACATACATTGGGATTCAGATATGTCTCTGTCTCTCTGTCTCCCTGTGTCTATCTCTGTCCCCCCCTCTGTGTATACATAATGTTTTCAGATCAGTTGGGTACTTAGGAGCATGACTGTTGGATTATATAGTAGGACCATATTTAATTTTACCAATAACATTATATTCTAACTTCTCTAGAATTTGTTATCATAGGTTTTAAAATTTCAGCCTGATAGTATGCCGTGGTTGTTTTAAGTTGAAAGTTCACAACAGCAAACAATGATACATAACTTTCCATATGCTCCTATATTTTATATGCATCTGCATTGCTGTAGTGTTCAGGTGTTTTGCTTTCTTTTTAATTGGGTTGTTTTCTTGTTGTTGAGTTTTATTTTTCTCTATTTTTAAGGTAAGTAAATAAAAGATTGTTGAGAAAATATGCTTTTTTAAAAGTTCTAAAGAAGTGTACAGTACCCATTTCGCTCTTCTTTTTCCATGTAAAAATAACCATGAGAGACTAAGCTCAGCAATCACTAAATCACTAGAGGATGTAAACATTGGGATACAAATGCATACTACTGACTACTTACGTTTGTCATTGTGCTAAAATTTTAATTTTTAGGTGAAATCATTTAATTCTTAGTACAACCTTTAGTAATAGAAGCTCTTGATTCCCTCACTTTAGCAACTGAGGAAATACCATCTCATATTACCTGGGAGAATTTACAATGCCCATTTACCTACAATTATATATATATATATATATGTGTGTGTGTGTGTGTGTGCTTAATATATTTAGTAATATATAAATATATATATAATATATATAATATAATATATATTATATATATATAATATATAATTTTAGGTATATGAATGTTGGCCTTCATGTGCAACTGCAGCCTGTAGACTCCAGAAGAGGGCGTTGAATAGCCTGGATCTGCAGTTACTAAACAGGTGTATGAACTACTATGTCTCCACTGGGAACCAAATCTAGGTCCTCTAGAAGAGTACCAACTGCTCTTAACCTCTAAGCCATCTCTCCAAACTCCTGCATATATTTATTTAGATAGGATTTCACTATGTTACCTAAACTAATCATAAGAGAAAGATAATATATTTTAGGAAAGAGATGATCTAATGCTTGCTACCTGCATAGCCACAGGAAAGAGTATTTCACATATATTGAGTAAACACAAAACACAGTACAGACAGCAGCGTATGAAGATTATTATGGTTGTCTTAAGCACCGAATGCATTCGGGTTTGTATGAGAACTGAAGTGAAAGAGTAAACTTCTTAGCTTTTGCAGCTGCTATTGATTTTTTTAACGTTTCAAATTTTTATTGGATATTTTATTTATTTACATTTCAAATGTTATCCCCTTTCCTGGTTTTCCCTCTGGAACCCCCTATCCCATCCACCCACCCACTCCTGCCTCCTTGCCCTGGTATTCCCCTACACTGAGGCATCAAGCCTTCCCAGGACCAAGGGCCTCTCCTTCTATTGATATCTGACACAACCATCCACTGCTACATATGCATCCACTGCTACATATGCAGCAGGAGCCATGGGTTCCTCCTTTGTTGGTGGTCTAGTCCCTGGGAGCTCTGAGTGGTCTGGTTTGTTGATACTGCTGTTCTTCCTATGGGGTTGCAAACCCCTTCAGCTCCTTCAATCCATTCCCTAACTCCTCCATTGGGGACCCCGTGCTTAGTCCAGTGATTGACTGCAAGTATCCGCCTCTGTATTGATCTTTCATACGATTTTTCATTGTCATTTTCTTGAAAGCAAGCATGATAAGAATTCTAAAAGACAGCAAGAGTCGTGGTCAAATCAGGTCTTGAAAACATAGCAGTGCAATCGCAGCTGTGCCTAGCTCTATGGCTGGCGATGAGCCTGTAGCACGGGACTGGATGTTCTACCATGTTTCTGGCTCTCCTCCAGGGAGCTGTCAGTATCTGGGTTCCCACAGTGCTGAGCACAAGGCAGGTGCAAAAAGGTTCAAGGTTTCTGTTACCCATTAGAATTGAGGGCATGCAGTTCATCTGACATGAAGGATGGTGGGGTGGAATTCCTTCTCTGTTTTGAGGGAAGGAAGGGAAGATCTATGCATTGACAGAAGTTCCAGAACCTGATATAACTCTTCATTTCCCATTCTTGAAGCTTCTGGATTTTGTTTGTTTGTTTGCTTCTGTTTTATATTTACAATTAGTATTGTTAATAAGTAAAAATTAAATGCAATCGAGATTATACACACTTTTTAAAAAGAATAACTGATGATAAATTAGTGCTAGTAGTGAAAGAATGTAGTTATACAACTGATTCAAAGTTATCTGAGGGAAATATTTTCTTACTCTCAACAGGTATTTTTTGTGACTGTATCTAATAGCTGTAGAGAGCATCTTATTTTTGACATTAATTCACAAGTGGGGTAGTCATGCAGCCCTGGGTTAGGGATAAAGTAGGGGAGATTTAAGACTACAATAGATTTTGAGAAGGATGCTAATGCTCACCACTTACTTTAGGATCCAAAAGCTAATACTTTGCTTTGTCCAAGTTTTAGTCAAACTTAATTCTAAGATATTAGATGTTGCACCAGGGTCTGCTGTTTTGAAAAAAAGTTAGAATTTGTCTCATGATTATAATGTTGTACATTTATGCCTTTTGCCATGTTTATGTAATGATGTATATGTGTATGTTCTATGTATGTATGTATGTATGTATGTATGTATGTATGTATCTATCTATCTATCTATCTATCTATCTATCAATGGAACATATATGCCATCTTTCACTTCTTGGAGTACAAATATGGTCCTAGGACTCAATACATATTGAATATTGAGGTTCTTGAGAGATCTGGAAGTCCTCTTTTAAGTTTGTCCTCCACTCTACCTGTCCAGGACCAGGATTTACTTGTTACAATGGCATATTCTCATTTCTATACAACAGAAGAGTGTGGGTGGAATCCGACCAGCTAGGCTCTTTCTGCTGTTGGCTTCTGTCACAGCAACATTTGCCTGATGAAAGTTGTTCTTGGGCTTGCTGAGAACTTCACTAGAAGAGGGGAGGAAATGAGAAGATAGCAAAATGCATCATATAAATACATGAAGATGTCTGAACAAATAAGGCCCTTTCAGTTTCTTCATCTACTGTTGTCTTATTAGCATAGCCTCCCATACAGGCCTCAGAAGGCTCTTGCATTCCCATTATTAGTCTCAGTCGGCATTACCTTATAAACTATTCCATCCTGGGTCCCATCCCCATTGCCATCCATAGACTAACTGGATGCACTCAATGAAGGCCAAAGAAAAAGAAAAGAAACACTCCCTTTGTGATATGTCCTGTTTTCACCCACACAGAGAAGCAAGAGAACAAAATGTACAATACAGATCCTCTCAGCTAGTCAAGACTGTTCTCTCTGGTCTAGCTGTATGCAGAGCACAGTGACTACACATTCACCTATGAGGGCACACCATCAGGTTTATTCAAATTCTGATGGTCTCTCTTGAATTTATGTAGTGTTCACCTTTTGTAACTAAGTTTATTTATTTGAAAACTGATATTTTTGTTACTGAAACATACTAATTTTATAGTTTTTCCTGAGACATAAAATGACATTTATATAGCAAAAGATATATACATCGTATAAGTAATTTCTTACAAAGATTGTACTATGTTTAGTTTTTGTTCCCTACTAATTGAATCTGTATTCGAAGGTAAAACTTTGCAGTGGTCAAATCTATTTAGATGAAAATGATATAAATTTGTCAATTTGATTTTACTTTATTAGAACGTCTATGCTTCCAGAAAGAATGTAAACATTCATATGTCTTTAAATACAAGTTTTGGCATATAAACTCCAAATGCCTGCTACCCTCTGTCAGGCTTGCTGCTTGACAACAGCTGTACAGGCAAGCAAGAAATCCCAGTCGCTGTCAGCTCCCACAATGCATAGAGGCCCTAGTCACTGAGCAGGAGTGGCTTGTCCTTTTGACCATTTGGATTAATCACCATAGCTGCACCAATTGCAACGAACATGGAGATCAATAAATAGCCATCAAAGAGCCCTGAAATAGCAATAACATTTAGATTGTCTATGCAGGATAACTAAACCAAGACAGAGAATATAAGACTATTAATTCTTAAATTTTAGCCTTCCAGACCTTCCTACCCCAAAATTAATTGGTGGAATGTAATTAAGCCTTACATTCTGTCCTTTACACCTTACCTTTTAAAATTATAAAAGAGTACAAAAATGATTATAAAGTGAATTTTTAAAACTTTAGTTGGAGTTGTTGACCATAATGACAGTGAATGATAACTGTAAGTTTCTGAGTACAAGCTCTTTCATAATTGAGTTGTGGGGGCAGTGTTTCCTTGAAGTTAAATGTATGTTGTCTTTTAGACATTAGATTGAGGATCATATATTGGACTGGACTTTGATAATCCAAGACTTTAAGGATCACTGTGAGTACCCATGTGCAGAAATATTCCCATCAATCTATGTTCATAATCTACATTTTAAAATCACCATGTGACCTGCTTTATTGTAAACCATCCACTTAGAGAAGAAGCTAGAAATAAGTGAATCATCTGCTCTTGTGGTCACTGTACTTCACTGACTTGTTAAATGTAACATAGAAATCCCACAGAACTTATGGGCAAAGTTTTACTATTTCCCCCAGTGGAGTTCAAATTTATTAAACTATTATTTTAGCTCTGTAGCTAACATCTGGCTTTCAGCATGACACCATCAATGAAAATTTAACTTGATGTTAAGAATTCTCTTGTATGTAGAAAAACTTCAGTGGGAAAATAAAAAGAGAATAAATATAAGTAATAGAACATTTCAGGATCAAAATTTTAGGAAACCCCAGAAGATTCATTAGTGTCTGTCTTCATGATAAAGCTATATTCTGTATATACTCTGTAATTTTTCCAGCTCATTAGTAACATTAATAACATTCCTGTTTTGCATAGCTGGAGGATCTTTTAGAATTTCTGCCTAAGGAACTACCTTTAATATTCAGAAGATCCACCAGGGTACCAAATTCCATCTGGTCCCAGTTGTTACAAATATACTACCATAGATGAGCTGAAAATCAGAGGCAACAGGAAACAGACCTGGAAAAAGGCTTCAGTGTGCAAGGTCAGAAGCTTGTCTATAAAATGCAACTTTGCATATAAATCAAAATTATCTTACCCTTGTAAGAGTATTTGATTTACTCATTTTCCTGTCAGTTTATCCAGCTAAATAATATCAAAAGAAGCAGGAAGCCAAAGTTCCTGAGAACTCTGATATCCTTCAGAAGGCTCAACAGTCTGTAGTATTTTTTTTTTTTTTTGCAAGTTAACCTGAGTTTCTGATGCATAACCACTGTACATAAAGGCAATTTTGAACATTTCTTGGATGCTTATAAAGTTCTCAATCCTTTATATTCGTGTATCATATTTATTGTATTTCATCTCAACTAAGGGCTTATTTTCAGCCTGACTCCCTTACATGTCTGGTAGTCTTTTGAGATACTGTTTGCCATGGGTTCAGGACTACAGACTGGTTCTAGTAACAGCTTTGTGTTGAGGCTTGAGATGCTCTTACACATCCTGGCATAATACACAGAGCATCCTCATATCCAAGAATAATTCAACTGCATGTGTAATGGCACAGCAATAGAGACATTGCTAGTCCACAAAATAAATACCCTATTTGCTGGGAGGGAAGAGAAGCTTTATATGCGAGGCGCAGGCCTTTAATTTTAGCACTTGGGAGGCAGAGGCAGCTGGACCTCTATGAGTTCTAGGACAGCCAGGGCTACAGAGAAAGCCTATCTCAGAAACAAACAAACAGACAAACAAACAAACAAACAAAGAATAGAGTAGACTTATCTAAAGTCACACAGCTAAGTAATTGATGGCACCAGGTTTACCTTTCAAACTTAGCTTTTGTTGCCTTAAAACTCAAGTGGCTTTTATATACTCTAGTACAGTTTCCAGAGAAAAATTGGTAACTATGAGTAAATTCTGTGTTTTAATGGAAATACTATCTTTTTTTTTTTTTTTTTTTTTTTTTTTTTTTGGTTTTTTTCGAGACAGAGTTTCTCTGTGTAGCCTTGGCTGTCCTGGAACTCACTTTGTAGACCAGGCTGGCCTCGAACTCAGAAATCCGCCTGCCTCTGCCTCCCGAGTGCTGGGATTAAAGGCATGTGCCACCATGCCCGGCTTTGGGAAATACTATCTTATTCTGTATATCAGCCATACTATCAGGCTCCTATTTTCTGAGAGCTTAAACAGCAGCTACTCATACCTGAGTAGCATTAGATTCCCTCTTTAGGATATCATTTCATCTACTGGATCAGTAACTACAGCACAGAATGATTGTGTGGTTGTTCTTGCTGCATTACTTAAAATGAGTTAAAAACAAACAATCAAATGAACACCCCAGAAGACATTATTTCTGTCTCCATTTCTGCGGAAGTTCTATATGAATACCAAATGTGTGTGTGTGTTTTCATGAGTGTTTATAAACAGATTTGTCAGACTAGATGTACTGTTGGAATCAGAAAACATGCCCAACTGATCTAACTATGTAACAGGGTCCCTCTTGCCTTAAAACAGCTTTGTAAGACTGGGATATGTATTTGCACTGAGGGATCACCAGGGCAAGGTATGGAAAAGCTGTGACTGCCCCTAACTCCTACTTTAATAAGTTTTTAAGCATAGCCATCCTGTGCATGTGAAACTAATAAGGTCTGCTTTCTCTCTTTAGGAATTTTGTCTTCCTATGAAGGAACTTTTTCATCCTTCTACTTGCCTAGATTTCATTATATCCGTGATTGCTACCCATTTATGATAAAGCTCCTTCAGGAAAGATTCGGATACACTCAAATTAAGTTGAACGTGATGGATCAGAGTGAGATGTAGTTTAAGTACTCTCTTCTGATCTCTAATGGGGAACACCTGAGACATTTTCTAGCAGGTAGAGAAGCATGTGACAGGAAGCTTAGGTCATTTGTGGAAAGCACCTGGCACACTGCTGGCACACTTTAAGAGGTGCCAAGTAGACATGGGCTACTTTTGTCCTCCTTTCTTTCTTTTCATCAACCTTTCCCACTTCATTCCTTCTTCTCTTTCTCTTTCAGTCCTCTCAGTATACTTTCAAAAGTATGGCATGAGAGTGAATATTACTCATCTATAGTAAAGAACAGCTCTCCCTAAAATACCAGTCAACCCTGCAGATGAATGAATGTGCAACTATTAAGTGCTAGGGCTGACAAAGGCTGCTTAGCTTCACATTCCATTCTGCTCTTTCACCATTACTGACTGATCACACTGTGGCTAGGACTGAGAGTGGGGACAAGCTACTCAAGGCACCCCGAGCCACCTGTGCTATTACCAATCTGCCAAGCACCTTAATTTGAAAATTAATAAAGCATTATTTCTCAGGTTCTTCCTCTGCAGGATGTGATGTTAGTCACCTTTACATGAGCATGTCATAAGGATTAAAAGAGGCAAACTACACTGCAATTTCCTCAAGACATATGGTAAATATCTAATGAATGTAAGTTATTATAATCTTATATGATGATAGGAATGGTATTTGAGTATCTTAAAGAGAAAAATCAGCATATCTTGGAATCACCCTTTTTGTTTATCCTAATCTGTTGGTTTCTTTTGAGGTTCTCATTTAGAGCTTCAGTCAGAATCTTACCTATATCTGAATGTATTTCCTGATATATTTTCACATTTGTATCAGGCGTGTATATAGATATAAATTCTGTATATCATATCTTAATTACTTCACTTGAACTTGTCTACTTTGCTGAAATCTTCTGTCCAAACAAGTTTGGACTGTGATGTTTTACGATAAAAATCTAAGGTGTATATGTACTCTCAGAACGGATTATACTGCTTACAGAACATTTATCGAAGATATATAACCCTTGTGGCTTCTTGGTCTGTAGGTTTCTGCTTTTCCATCTTATTGAACAGCTGTGTAAGTTTTGACTTCATGAGACTAATATGAGGAGAAAGGGGTTGTGACAGAACAAGAATGCATGATGGGAGGTTTGATTAGAAGTAATCTTTCACACTGATGGGGCTAAAGGTTTGGGACCACATCTGAGTTTGAATCCACTAATATGAACATTTACTTCAATGCTTCATTACTTAGAAATGGCATAATAGGCATAGTAGTATAGGCACAGTTATTGAGTAAATGGTTCCTAGGAGCTGCAAGGACTTTTCACTTGTCCTTTCTAGAGGAAGCAGCATTAGATCCCCTGGAGTCATGCAGCTTGGCCAGTTTGATGGGCTCTGAAACTTAATTCTTCAGTGAGTGTCACGTTATGGTGAAAACAAGGAAGAACTGATAACAAATTTGTTTCAGAATCTGTGTATCATATGTGATGGGTCACAGTAGCATTTACAAACAACAGGTGAGGGTGGGGAAAGGATAAATCAAGTTCAGTCACAGGATGTGAAAAGTCAACCTTGAGAACCACGTTTCAATCTTGTCATACTGGAGAGAGAAAAGTACAAGGAGAGTACTTGAAAATGATAAGTCAGAAGGCATAAAAGCTTTCCTGTAGTGTCTATCTGTAACAACTTCATGTTTGTGTTATTTTTTTCTTTTTAAATCAAATTTGGCTACTAAAAAGTAAATGTCTTTACAGCTATTTCAAGGTAAGGAAAAAGCTGGTGTAGATACAGGAACTAGAGCTATAAAGCCTCTTGGCCACAAGATTCATTAATTTAAATTTATTTTCTTATCTTAGAAGTATTATGAACTATATATTTTACTTGTGTCATAATTTGATGCCCACAAGCCAAAAATCAGATAATTCACAAGTAAATACCCTTGCTTTTTTTGTTGTTCTTGTTGTTTTTCAATTTTGTATTAGATATTTTCTTCACTTACATTTCAAATGCTACGGTGAGGCAAGAATCAGGCCTCAAAAACGTTCAAACTTTAATTTTGGAACAGTCAGCCCTAGATGGGATATCTCTATCAAATCCCTCCCTTCAGGGGTCAGGGAACCCTTCAGAAGAGGCAGGAAGAGTATAAACTAGAGAAGATGGAGAAAAACATGAAGACAAGGCCCTCTAGATCAACATGGTCATAGCTCCTATGAACTTAGACACTGAGGAAGCATGCATGGAGCCGTTATGGCACCAGATCCTCTGTGTGTATATTATAGTTTCCAGTTTAGCGTTATTTGTGGGCTTACTGAGTGTCCGAACAAGTCGCTCTGTTTCTTATGCCCCCGTTTCTTATGGGCTCTGTTTCTTATGGGCTCCTTTCTGATTGTTTTGCCCACGTCTAATGTGTTTTTGTTTAACTTTTATTTTATTTTATTTTATTTTATTTTATTTTATTTTATATTATCCTTTAGAGGCCTGTTTGTTTCCTCATGATGGATAGAAAGGGAGCGATCCAGATGACACTGGAGATGAAGGAATGAAGAGGAATAGAGGGGTGGTAAATACTAATCAGGATATATCATATGAAAAAAATGCTTTCTCTTCTTTATGTGTTTGTTTGATTTTGGTTTTTCAAGACATGGTTTCTCTGTGTTGCCATGGCTGTCCTGGACTTGCTCTGTAGACCAGACTGGCCTCGAACTCAGAGATCTGCCTATGACTCTTGAGTGTTGAGTTCTGGGATTGAAGATGTGTTGTCATCACTGCAGGAATAAAAAGAACATTCGATTTTCAATAGAAGGAAAAAAATTTCAACTCTATTTAAACTTGCTTTGGCAAAACAGGGTTTAGTTATTTAAGTGTTGACTCTTTACAACCCAGTAGGGTTTTGTGTTGGACACGCATTTCTCACACCAAAACCATGGAAGGAAGGTGCACAGCCTGGGAATCTTCCAAAGCCTTCAGGGAGCTAAAGACTCAGGTTTTTCTCTCCGTGAGCTTGAGTGACTAGGACACTTTTGCTTCAGTGACTCAGAGGCCCTTTTAGTGTCTTAGTCAAGATATTTTGCTTAGCAGACTAGGGAAAGGAAAGGAGGGTCATTTAGTTTAGACTGCCCACCTGTTGTTCTCTAGCACACACACATGAAATACCACACTGCACACTGAGCAGGGCCTGAAGGCAAAGGAGGTGCTCTCTTTGTCCTTGAGGACTTTGGCTGTAATTATGACACACCAGGGCATTGTGACATATATGTACGACACACATGTACCTCATAAGGGAAAGTAGTAGCTTCCCTTTCCTTGGTAGGACTTTTGCTGTAATTATGACATATCAGGGAATTGTGACATATGTGTATGACACACATATACCTCATAGATATTTGTGCCACTATGGCTACTCTAGAGCCTTCAGTCAACAGAGCTTAGGTCTTGTCCGGCTCTTGAAGGGCTTACTGAGGTGGACACCTCAGAGGACTGTGGAACTTGCTGCTTCCTGAGTGTTCTTTGATACAAAAGAGCCACATTTTCATCTCCTTTTCAAAATGGATCTTGAAAAGTTAACTGTAACTAAGCCAGGAGCTAAGGAGACAGGAGAAAGAGGGAGTGAAAGAGAAGGAAAAAGAGGAGAGAGGAGTGAAGGGGAAAGAGGAAGGGGAAGAAAAGAGGAAGAAAGAGAGGAAAGAGGAGAGCGAAATGAAGGAGAAACAGATGAAGGTGGAGGAGGAAGAGAAAGAGATGGAGAGGAAAGAGATGAAGGCAGGGGAGGAATGGGAAGAGAAGAGAGAGGAACAGAAGGAGGAGAAAGAATTGAAAGTAGAGGACAAAGAGGAGGGGAGGGAGAAAGAGATAAAGGAGAAAGAGGAGAAGAAGAGAAAGGGGGAGAGGAAGAGGGAGAAGGAAGAGAAAGGTTCCAGGAAGCCAAGGCGATCAGTGAGTGGTCTTTATTTCCACGAAAGAAGGGTTCTAAGTCCCGCAGATTGGCCGCGGTTTACCCGGGCCCGGGCTCGGGCCCGCAGTCTGAGCCGGTGCTGCTGTGGCTGCCGGAAGGTAGGCACGCGGGGGGCTCTGTAGGGCGGGCGCTAAGGCTGAGGGCCAGGGAAAAGGTGGCGCCGGCGGGCGGGCGGGCGGGCGGGCGCGGGGCGCGCTGGAGGAAGGAGCGCAAGGAGCGCGCGGGGCGGGCGCGGGCGCGGGGCGTGGAGAGCAGCGACTGTGAGGCTGGGCTAGGCAGCGCTGGCTTTAACCTGGGCGGCGGAGGCGTGGGGAAGAAGGCTGAGGAAGGGGAGGTGTGTGGGACCTGAGTGGGTGGGGGGAATTGGAAGCAAATGACATCACCTCAGGTCTGAGTAAAAGGGACGAGCCAAAAGCATTGACCTGGTCCTGGATATCCAGATGTCGAGTCCAACTTGAACCTAGTCGGACACAGACCTCAGTGCCTCACGGAGACATCATGCAGAAGTCGCCTTTGGAGAAAGCCGGCTTTATCTCCAAACTCTTCTTCAGGTGAGAGGGTTCTCAGCGGATCTTTGCACGGACACATGTGCCTATGCTGGAGAAGGGAATGAATATGGGCAGACTTTGGGAAAACAGGAAGAGATTTTTGTCGTGTTTGTTTTGTTTTAAAAGGTGTGTTGTCATTCAGTGCTTTAAAGGAAATAAGCATTTTTGTACAATAAAATGAAGCCGATTGAATAGAGAACAAAATATACTTGCAACTGTGAATCAGACTTGCAACAGCCAAATATGCTACGGAGCAATAGATTTTTTTTTTTAATTTCCTGAAAAAAGTTATACTTCATAAATGTACTTAATAGAACATTCCTAAGATTGGTCTGTTGTTTTCTCCAAGAAAAGCTGTCTGCAGGTGCAGTGCCTGTGTAATAGGTGCTCTGAAAACATTTGTTGACTGAATTTGTTAAAAGTCCAGGAATTATAGTGTATTTACTTTTTGCCGTTGTAATATTGAGTAAGTCTAACATGCTTATCACAGTTGCATTATTCTTTTTAAAAATGAGCAAGTCAGTTAAAATATCTAACTTTAAAAAGAAATACTATAAGCAATGCATTAAAAAAAGTGAGTTACCATGGGGATATGAAACTAGAGTTTTAGCCACTGGAGCTATATTCAATTGACAATTAGGACATTGTTCTCTTATCCTACATTGTCAAAAAACCAAACCCTCAATCTAATAGGATTTTTAAATTAGAATTTAAGTTGGAAGACCTAGGCAAGAATTAAGTGCTTTGTATTTGAAGTGCTCTGTGAAGCTTCGTCTGCTCTGATCCTGTAGTGTGAATGAATGAAAAGAACAGCTCTCTCATGGGTTCTCAGCTGACTCACCCCGCCCCCCCCCCAAATGAATCAGCACACTGAAGCATCATAAGTGTCGAATATGTTCTCAATGTGTCCTATGCTGTGGGTAGGGGGCAAGGCTCAGCCTTCAGTCTTCCTGATGCTCCTTTTTCTGCCGGTCTAGAGCTCAAGGCTGAGGAAAGACAAGTGCTTCTGCAGGAGAGCTCCCCCCGGTGGTTGGGAGAGAAGGGAGGTCTTTCTTTATTCTTTAGAACGAATGTTTGTGGTGCCTTTTGTTACTTCATCTATAAATCTAGCTTATCGGTCTGGATCTATTTTCTTATTACTTACAAAATCAGAATGTCAATTGACATAAATGTGAGGCTTTTATGAAAGCATATTGAGGAACCTAAATGACAATCTGTCTGTAAAGGCAAGTTTTCAGGAGAATGAATATCTCTTATGTGTTTTTCCCACTAAGTATTAAGAAACTTCAAAAATTTTCACTTATCAAAGTGTTTCAAAAATTTCCCGTTTTTATAACCCACCTAATAAATTGTAGTGTGCTTTAAAAATGTTCTTAGGCTGATTTGGAAAGGAAGTGTATTATAATGGCTGTGAAATTTGTTGAGAACATACTCATTTCTGCCCTCCAAATGATTTCATAATCAGTTGCTTTAAGAATAGGTGTGTTTTTAAGAGTTTAGTTCCTACTATTTATAGGAACTGACATTTAGCTAAGTACCAGTCAGTGATTATAAACTTCCTTCTGGACTTTAATTTTCAAAGAGTAAATTTGAATTTTCTCCATTGGACTAGGCAGTGCCGCCTAGTGTCCAGGGCAGTGGGCCCTGGATTCCCATGGCCTGGACTTCAGGCTGCAGATCTACTGCTTAGTAGGCAAGCCCCTTGGTGCCTCTGCATGACTTCAGTGTGACACATAATGTAATGGGCTAGTCTGTTGAGGACTATATGCTGTGCTTACTGAGGACATGTTAGCTGCCCTTACTGTTGTTTACATTTTTACATTCCTTGCAGTGCTGTGATCCTCACTGGAAAGGACAGTGAGTTTATTTCTGCTGGGTGCACTTTTGTGACTATCAGCCTGTATCTGTGCCATATGCTTGAGAAGTTAGCATAGGGGATAGATAGCCTCATGTATCATGGGCCTTGTTAGATACTTAGATGAAAGCCATACTCTTACATCAGATCTCCTTCAGAGCCTTAGAATTTAACCTATCCCATCAAGCTTAGGGGTATAAAAGACTTCTAAAAGCTGACTTCTATGTGTCTACTATTATGGTCTTGGTTTTGGATTATATTAATTATCAGTTTAATTATTTAGATTATGTTACTGAGAAACCAAAACAAGTTTAATAACAATTTAAGTACTTTTTATTTTTGTAAGTTTTCAGTAAGTAAAAAAAATGGAAAAACATTGGAATTGGTCTAACACAGAAGATAATTTTACCATGAAAATTTCAAGTATTTTTTTTTTACTTTCATGGAAAATAAATGCATTAACTTGAAGGTGTAATAATAACATTTATGAAATAAGTTGTTTCAAAACAAGTGGTGATATATTTATACAGAATTTATGATTGACATATTAGTGGAATTAATTCCTAAAACCTTTGATTTGTAGAAATGTTTGAACTTTACACTTTCATAGAGATTTAAGAAAAAAGATTATGCCTAATGTGTACCTGTTAGTGTGTGTGTGTGTGTGTGTGTGTGTGTGTGTGCGCGCGCGCATGCATGTTTGTATGACCATAGAGTGCAGTATAAGCCATCGTCCTCAGAAGAACCATCATCTCTTGAGTCATGTCTCATTGGCCTGAATGTCACCAGCTATGTTAGACAGACTTGCCAGTGAACCCAAGGACTCTTCCTGACTCTGCCTTCTCAGCACTGGGATTACAATCATGTGTCACTTTGCCCACCTTTTCACCTAGGAGCTTGGGATTGAACTCGGGTCTTCATTCATGTGAAGCATGTTCTTCTCTGACTGGGTTATGATCAGTTCCAAGAAATTGGGTAGCAACATTTCCATTCTGTTTGTGATCCATATTACAGATATTATATTTGACAAAACTTAGGTTATCCAAATATGAAGGCCATTTTTGATATACTGAGGATATGGTATTTAGAAAACCAAGAATAGCTGTCCCTTTAGTTGATGGATGTCATACAGTGGCCACAGCTCCAGATTTCATTTGGCTTTTCTTCAATAGAAATTGGAAGAAGCCACATCTAGGATGGAGAGACCCTCTGGACAGTGTACAAGTACTGCCCGATATTGGCTCTGTGCCAGCTTCTCAGGATTCCCTTCTGTTTATTTTCTTTTCACTGATAATGTTTGGTTGTTACACAGCTCAGAAATTTCAACTTGGGATTTATGTTAGGTTCATGTCAGTTTTGTTTAGTTTAATGAACAGTTCTAAGAGCACCTCCTGTACATGACATCATTTTGTGTATGTGCATATATGTTTGTATAATAAATATCTCTATACAGTGAAATTTATTTTAGTTGATATCACAATTATTAAAATTTCTTTTAAGGTTTTATAGCACATTACTACACAATATACTTTTGATAGTCAACCCCTTGCTCCTCAGAGCAGAGGAAGCTATGATCTTGAAAATAACTTCTTCAACATGTTGTTTGATATAATGATGAAATACTACTCAGTGCACACTGATACACAGGGGAAATCAAGGCTTTTTGTTTTCTTTATGGAAGTTGGACTTATCTGTGATAATTCCTAAGTGTTGAAACTTGTTTAAGAGGTCCACAAATAAATATCACCATAAAGTATGTTATTACTGTTAATGTCCTTTCATAGGAACCTGTAATTTCACTGTGGTAGCACTATAGATAAGTATAGGATTGCCAAACCATAAGGGAAGGGCGTTAACCATTTAGCGTGCAGTGAGACATTATTTGTTGAGACTTTGAAAACATCTCTGAGTCAGCAGCAATTTGGGCCGTTTTGATTCTCTCTTTACCATGCATCTTGTGCATTTCCTCAGAGCCAATTCTCTGCAAAGCAGTGAGTGTAAGAGGCGAAAACTATGAAAGAGGTCCACTTATTTGGAGATACTAACAGAGGGATTTCAGAAATACATTTTTCATCATCACTAAGGGAAACATTTTAACGGCTTCACTTCAGCTCTTAAGAATGGAATGGATGCAGCATGTAGGGTTTTCTTTGTAAAATCAGCATTACAAAGTGGCTTTTAGCAAGAATACTCTAGTAGTTCAGATGAGGCTTGTCAAAATGTCAATTTCAGTATAAGCCATTAATTAATTATCTTTTGACATTAATGACTATTTGAAATTGTAAACTACTGTATTCAGGACTCCAGGATTACATGATTATAATACCTGTTTCTTGTTGAAATTGTCTCCATTGTCTCACAATGCTAAACATCATCTATATGCAGTATACATACATAATCTACAGATATATGTATACTGCATATTGATGATGCTTAGCATTCCCTCAAAATGGTGGGACAATCATTCTGATACAATGGGTGAGGGGAAACAACTGTTGACACATTTTTAATAGAGTAAGTATTCCTTCAAATTTTCCTTCTGATGTTTATCATATAAACTCTTCAGAAAGCAGTCTACTTTATGACTCCTTGTTCTAGGGCAGTAGTTCTCAACCTGTGAGTTTCAAGGGTTAAATGACCCTTACACATGTGTTGCATATCAGCTATCCTACATATCAGCTTTTCACCATACAATGAATAACAATAGAAGAATTAGACTCATGAAGTAGCAACAAAAATTATCTTATAATTTGGGTTCACCATAGCATGAGAAATTGTATTAAAGAGTTCCAGCAATAGAAAGGTTGAGGACCACTGCTCTAGGGTAAGGGAATGGTTTGGAGATTTTTGAAGTCTTTAGCATTGTTAGATTTCATAGCTTGGAAGATATTCTCTTGATATCATAAGATTAGCTGCCCTCTCCACCCAAGTCAAAGGGGTATTTCCCTAGTATTTCCTGTAGGTCATGATGACTCAGAGCAATGTTTGGAGGGCAATTTCATTCACTCCCTTTCACCACCACCGTACTCTATGCTTGGCATTAAGGTGGTAGAGGCTCTGCCTTCTGAATGAATACCTTAAAACTAATGATGTCAACCCACAGAGATCCCTAACCCACACTCATGTCTGTCTAAGAAGGGTTGATAGAGAAGTGTCTCCTGTAGTCACACAGAGAGTCTTCTTTCCATGCTGAGAGAGGACAGCGAGTCAGACTGTGTACAGGAATTGCAGGAAGGACAAGTGAGAGACCAGCAGTGCTTCAGAGAAGGTCTGCAGTTTGTCCTGAAAGCATGTGACAGAACTTGGAGTGGTAGATCTGGAAACTAACAAGGGCTAGATCCCTGGGTACCTGATGTATTTCTTAGGGCTTTATTGCACTGCTAGTGAAATGAAAGGTGGGAGATTTTAAGCAGGCAGAGATGTGATTATTTCAAGATTGTTGCATTTTTTTTTTCTTAAAGACTGACAGAAGGGATAGAGAAAGATGCCCATCTAAAAGATGTTTGGGAAGAAAAATAATCATATTTTTAAATTAGAGGTGGAAGGTGAGAGTGAGATGAAAAAAAGAGGGTTTGGATGGGTCAGCTTGGGCGGTAGAATGGTAGGTGATACATCCTATGAAGTGGGGTTCTTCTATTAGAGGCAGAGGCCTGGTGTGAGGGTAGATGCCTATGCAAGACTGAAGTCTCTAAAAGAAAGTGCAACTGGCTTAAAGTGGGTTATACAGTTTGAATGAATTCTTTGTCTTGCCAATACTGTTTTTCAACAAATAATAATTAGTCAGAACTAATATGTTATTTGGTAGTGCTAGGCACCAAACCCAGACCCATGTCTATATTAAATCATTCTTCTAGTAAACTGCACCCCAGCCCCAAGTAATTACTTCTTAGCAAAGAAATTCCTAACACTTAGTTCAGACAGATTTGCCATCTAAGAACTCACATTTGCTTCTCTACTCCATTACACCTGACATTTAATACTCACTGTTTTCTTTACATAAAAAATTGGTCTCTCTCTGTCTCTGTCTCTCTCTCTCTGTCTGTCTGTCTCTGTTTGTCTCTGCCTGTCTCTGTGTCTCTGTCTCTGTGTCTCTGTCTCTGTCTCTGTCTCTCTCTCTCTCTCTCTCTCTCTCACACACACACACACGCACACACACATACAATTAAAAGCCATCATGGATCAGTGTCAGTGATAGAGTAAGACATTAGGTATTCCCATAATTCAGTGCATCAAGTACATAACTACAGTGTGACCTAAAAAATTATTCACTCTTTTAAGAGTTTATAGAACTGTTGAATTTAAGAGTCTGAGATAGCAATCCCAATAGCAGGGCCAAGGATTTTTGCAACAGAATTTGATGAACCAGATAGTCACTATAAGATGAGCTCATTATGGTGAGGATAATAACCTTGAAATATAAATGTGGCTTTTAGTGATGTGTTAATTATTTATTTATGCAAGCCTGTGTATGTGCATTTATTTAGCATTACTAGTGAGCCTCTATACTTGTCAGGTTTCTAACAGTTAACAGTCTTAGACTCTATATAAGAATTTATTAAAAATTCTGTTTATTCTGCCTAAAGTTTCATTCTAATATTTTTAATAATGCAACCTTTTTTCTTTGTAATAAGATGGCCATCACATTCATTTATAGGTTCTGTAATTATATTACTTAGTTTAATTAGACTAGGCATTAATTTTGATTCATAAAATCATTGACTATTTAAAGTAGTTGATATATAATAAAATATTACAGTTAAAAATGGACTTCCTTGAAAACAAAAATTATTGAATATTTTTAAAAATTAATGAAATCTTTCACCTGTGTTGTTAGCAAAATGTAACTTCATTTAGAAATGTATAATGTGTTAGTAGTCCTTGACTCGGCCCATGGATTCCCTGAAGTATGAAACTGCTGACTTGTTGGCCCAGGTGTCATCAGGGCCTTGGGACCCAGGTGTTTTGCTGCCACAGAAGGGGAGCAGAAGCAGTCCCTTCTGGTTTCACTCTCCTTTTGTCACCATTGTGACCACTGCTTCTGCAGAGTGACATCAGACACACTCCAGTGGACTTACAAACTAATTAGTAAAGCAGAACTGTCAGGGCTCTGCATTTAATGGAGACTTGTTCAGGGATAGTGGTGTGTTAAGATGGAACCCAGTTGTAAGTTGTAATATTTTATTATGTATCAACTACTTTACATAGTCAATGATTTTATAAATCAAAATTAAAACAGGATGAGGAGATTCTTGAAATTAGAACCTTCTACTTCACAATCAACAGCCATTTCTATAGCTTTTCTTTACTCTGATAAATACTAAGTATCTATATAGGTTCTCTGTGGAATATAACACACACATAACATGGAAAATATATTAAATATGCCAAGTCCTAGATCCCATGTATACCTGTTGATTAAATTTATGGGAAAGAACAACTTCTATGATCTCCTTTAACAAATGCTAAGGTAATTCTTCTTTTTGCTAACATCTAAAATCATCAACTCAACGATAGAACAGGTTAGGATAACCCAACAAGTCTTCATTGGGCTAACAACATCCTCTTCTCCTCCTCCTCTTCCTCCTCCTCTTCCTCCTCCTCCTCTTCCTCCTCTTCCTCCTCTTCAGTAAATTAACAAAAAAAACACAAAAATAGTCAACTTGCCACAAATTGAATTTTTCTCTTGGGTAGTTTCTGAATTCTGTAGTTTTGCCTCTGTCTTCCAGCCCTTATTAAGTACACTCAAGAGATTACATACATTATCTCAGTGATGTTTTTATCTGTCTTTGATAATTGCACATATAAGAAATGTGGTTTTAGGGGACTACAGTTTAGCAGTCACCAAGCTAAGAGATGTGATGTCAGATGTATCTTTAGATTGGTGTAAATCAGACATAAAATTTTAATCAATACATCACACACCTAGAATAGAATTAATAAATTATTTCACATGGATTTATATATACTTTAATTTTTTCTTGTGTCTGAAATAAATTTTTACTGCATTTGTTTATAGACAACATTAAACAAGCCATCAGTTAGTCTTCTTGGAAGGGCTTGTTGCTTTAACAACAACAAAAAATTACTTTATTTTATGTGTACAGTAGTTTTTCCAGCTTGTTTGTTTGTGCACATTCTGCCAGTGGAAGCCAGAAGAGGGTGCTGAATAGCCTGGAGTTGCAGGTAGTTGGGAGACATCTGAAGATGCTGAAAACTGAGGTGAGGGCCTCTGGAAGAGCAGCTCTTAAGCCCATCTCTTCTCTGAGCCATCTCTTCAGCCCATTTATTCAGTCTGTTTTTTAGCATAGGTCTTTATGACATCCACAGGAGGCAAGATGGAACTTTCCTCAAAATAACAATATCCTTATAGTTTACTTTCAGTATTATTTGAAAACAAAACAAAAATAATAAAAACAGACAATAGAGCAGGCCAGAAAACATGGCAGTAGCTAAACATTGTCACAGTAACAGCTCAGTTACAGTAATGTGATTCTAGCTGTGCTTCCTGTCCTGAAGAAAGTAGCTAAGTACTAGCTAGTGCCTTTTACTCTGCTCTCAACCCCACCTTCCTAGTTTCCATTTTCTCTCTAGGATACCAAGCTGGGACTTTGAGTTTTCACTTCCTAACCCTACTTCCCTTCACTCTCTAAGCATATCACAGCCGTCTTTGGCATCTATGCCAACATTACCACCCAGCACTTGTTCTCATCATTCATGTCATCTGATTTTCTATTGGTCTTTCTTCTTATCCACCTGCTAAGGTTGCAGGAAGAAGTAGAGACACCTGATAGATGGTTCTTCAATTTGATGCTTGTCATTTTATATATACAAATTTCAGATTTTCTTCATATGGTAGTATCTATAGTTCTTTTAGAAAGTGCTTTTATCAGTAAGTCTTCATGGAATTTAAATACTTTATGAAATTTCTAGTGTACACATGTATATGTATGGCAATAAAAGAATCGCTTTTCCACAAATAAAAAGATATAAAGTCCCAAATAACAGCAAAACATTTATATAATATTTTAAGCACTATTTTCTTGATTCCCTTTTCTGTGTTTTACACAATTATATACTTCTGAAATTGAATTGTCTTATAATTGATTTTTTTCAAACTTCTTTTTGGCCATCAGATCCAGGAATAAATTATAATACAGATATATATATAGCAATACATAAAAGTTGCATATTTCCTGTATCCTGTGACTTCAACTGATTTTTTTTTTTTTTTTTTTACTTTTGGCATTAATTTCACCCAGCAATGTTGACTTTTAACTTTGATTGCTTGATATTCCTTGAGAAAGAATACTTTATGATCCAGTTTTGGAAGTAACAGGTAATGTATACTTGGATGCTTGTCTGGCCCGCTAGGCATTGTAGTTACAGTAGACATTCACCAAGTTGAGTACTCTACCTTAACCTGAAATTATACACCTGCCCCAGAGGTGAAGGGTTCTGAAGGCAGATTTACACTATAAACCTATTCATAGATTCGAAAGGGCAAGAGAGATTCAGAAAACTAATTTTTACTTGAGTTTGAAAATGGCTTAGGCTAAAACTTTAATTATGGTTCCAAAAGTATTAAGTTCTTATATAAATGATTATATAATTTTAATTTCTAAAAACGGTATGTCATGTACATTTTGACAGTGGAAGTGTTGGTTTAATAGTGAATCTCATAATCAGTGTCACCTTAGAATGAATATAACCACTTTATTTTAAAGACATGATAATGTTACCTATGGCTTGTTACTTATCACTTCCTAGGTGTTTTGTAGCCCTGGTTATGCTGTGACCTTGTGTCAACAGGTGTACTGCAGACATGCTAAGCTGTTAACTGAGTTTGGCTCATATGTCCTATAGGGACATGCTCACTTATGCAATGTAGAGATAACAGTAAATATCACAGTAAGTTTCAATATTCACCAAAAAAGAGATTTCCGGTGAAGTTTTCCTATTTGTAGGACTATTATGGGACTAAAATTATCATATATTTAAGAATATGTAATTTTTTATTCCTTTTATTCCTAAAAAAAGAAACCAACTCAGTCACTTTAAAAGATATACATTTCAGATCAAAATTTTATGGGGTGTGTCTGGAGAGTGATAGATATTAGGATTCAAGATTTCAAAGACATTGAAGGTAGATTATGCTTATATTGACTGTGCCTGGCAATTTTTGAGTCCCATGCTTCATCTCTCCATACTTTTAGAAAAGTCTCACATTCAGCTTCTCTGTCAGTTCTTAGGAACCAGCATGTAGTGGAAGAAATGTGTACTTTGGAATCAGGCTTAGCTGGAATCCTCATTCTGTGACTTATTAACGTGTGTTCTTAGGCACTTAATCTTTCTGATACTCAATTATTCTCACTGGGATAATGAGTTACTTTCATTTCAACCTGGCCTAAGAATATAATAATATTCAATATTCTCGGAGTACTTACTTACTCTGTATATTAGAGTTCTCCTGAGAATAAGAATCAATGGTAAATCTATTTAATATATAAGATTATTTATAAAGAATTAGCTTCTGTGACTAAGAAAACTGTCAAGTTCAATACTTGCAGGGTTGTTTTCAGAGTGAAGACTGGGAAAGCCAATATTCAGGTTTGAGTTCAAGTCGCCAGGAGTTTGGTGTCATTTGGGGAGGCTGGTCTTTTTTGTCAGACTCACATTTTCAGTGAATTAGGGGAAGACAGCTTACATTAGAGAGCTTGTAGTGGTGCACAGACATTTGGGTTCCCTTGTGATTTCCGGAACCGAATTAAGACAAATAATAGAACAGTTCATAACAGGAGCTCAACCTGCTCTAACCTAAATGCTCTCATTTAATGTCAGTCTGACCTCCAAGTATCTTATCAATTGCCATAGCCATCACCCCGTGAGGACTTTCTGTGTCTTCAGAGATAAGTAGTGCAAGATACAGAATGCCTCTTTAATAAGTAAATGGTAACAGTCTTATCAACACTAAGGCACTTAACACCTTTCAACTATGTAACAAAGTAGCTCGCTCTTTCCTACATCTAACATTCCTCTCCTAGAAAGTAGGCACAACATGTCACTGAATTATAATTCTATTTCCCAAAATCCCTTGCCCAGTCTACAAGTTTTGTTTACCATAGACTTTCATCCTCAATTGTGTGTGTGTGTGTGTTCATTGCTGGGTTTGAACTCTTGGCTGAATGCAGTATGCTAAGCAAATGCTCTGAGGTCCTGAGTTACATTTCCAACCCTCATCTTAAATTTTAAGTTTATTTCAAGCATTCAGGCTACTCCTTTTGCTCCGACATATTTCCTTTCTGTTTAGGGCCCATGTGTTTGCAGAGGCTGCTATCACATAGTACTATAAACTGAATGGATTAGGCACCCAAAATTTATCGTTATAGTTCTAAATGCTACAAGGCTGACATCAAGGAGTTAGTTAATTGTTTTTTTTTTCCAAGGGATATGAGTGAGAATCTGTTCTGTGCTTTCTATTCTAGTGTTTGTCAGCATGCTGGTGGGGATCCTTAGCATTTTGAGATTTGTAGAGGTATCACCCTCCAGAGGCACCCTTTTCACAGATTTCTCCTTGTATCTTCAGATAAATGTCCAAAATCAATTCCTTTGTCAGGAAAACAGTCATGTTGTCTGGAACGTACTAAATGTGTTTACTCCACGTGTTTTGAGGATCAGAGGTTAGAGGGGGTGGATGGGTGGATGAGCTCCTTCATAGAAGCAGGGGGAGGAGGATGGGATGGGGGTTTCCAGCAGAAAACCAGGAAAGGGGCTAAAACATGTAATCTCTGACCAAGTACAAATCCTCAATGTTTACATTGCATTCTTGTAGAGTTGTTTTTTTTTTTTTTTTCTCCTTTCGGTGCCTTGACCAGAAGTAATGAACAAGCAAAACGTCCTTGCAGTCAGTGTCCTTAGGGTGCCATAAACATACTATGTTTGTGGAATTAATTACTAACAGATCAATTCACCAAGTTTCTAATTTGTTCAGTGCAATGAACAGGACAATGAACATAGGAAGATAAATTATACACTATGTTGTCCTTAAGAATTTAATCTTGTGAGGAAAAATAAGCAGAGTGAAATATCTTAACTTAATTCAAGAATTTAAAATATTAAGTGAGAATTATGTGCCATGTTCAGTGGACAGTGCAGAGTAGACAGTGCAGCTTAAACAGAGCTCTTTGTGCAATGTGGTATACAGTTTAGTGTACTTGGGGACCCGTGAGTGATAAAGGGAGGAATAGAGAAAGGCGGGGTAGGGTAGAACAGTCTACACAGGAGACTAATTAACCAGACTGGAGAGATTCCTGACGAATATCAATGCACTTAAACCTTCTTAGAAATAGAAGTCAGGCTTTGTTTCAAGGAAGCTATCAATTTTTATTCAGTGTAACTCAGCAAAATCAGAGATTAGCTTGCTCAGTGATGGTGATAGGAGAATCTTTTTAAAAATTAAGAGCCACCTTATTATCAGTGTTTTCATCCAGTTGAACTCCTGCAGAGTTCAAAAGCTGGAGAATCTGGCTCAATGTTTCCTTTAAAGTTCATTTTCTTAAAACCTAAATGGAAACAAAAGATCATGACATCTTGAGGAAAAAAGGAAAACAAAACTTTATTAACCTACCATGGTTTGTGTTAGGAACTATCCTTTTAAGTACCTGATTGCTAAGATGGCTAACTTGATCTCTTAAATTGCTCATTAGAAACAATGAATTAGTCACTGTTATTTATATATGTTATATTCTTGATTTTTGACAGCTCTTAAAAGGTTTGTATTAACATACATTGCTATGTGTAAATGAACATAAAAATATTAAGTAGAGACTTAACGTAAGGCCTTGGAGTAGTTTTATTTCATGGCAAATCCTGGACCAATCTGGTCAACAACTCCATTCCCTGCTGAATCTCAATTTTCCAGAGGAATCCGTGGTGAGAAAGGGGGAGGGGGAGCCTCTGTTTCCTCTCCTGCAGCTCCAGGGAGCTTCATTGTTTGTTCTTAGTGATACCAAGGTTTTTGCACAATGAAAATAGTAATACTTTGCCTCCCAAATTCAGGAACCGGATATGAACCTTAAATTCCGAGTCATGAAGTGTGCCTACTTACATCCTCCTCAGCACTAAAAGGGAGAAGGCATAAAGATTTAAAACTTCCATTTCAATTTGTTGCACTTTGCAGTTTTTTAGACAGTAAAGTAATTATAATAGAAGGTAAAAAGGATTAAAATGACATTAATAAACAAATTTCATATTTAACTGGGAGGTAGGAAAATATCCACAGATGAGAAGCCCAAATCAAATGCCACACCACTCTTCTAATCCCACTGGGGATTCACAGTGGGTATCAGTGCCTTAAAAGTGGTATCATACTTAAACAAACTTGGTGAAGAGGAGGTTAAGACAATGAGGAAAATTTCAGACTGACTTATCAGACTCGTTGATTGCATGGAGAACTATGGAAACTATGTTCACCACACACTGAAGTTTAACCTTGTCTTCCTGGTACCAAATTACTTCTTTTTGAAAACATTAACATTCTTATTAGGCATACATGGAATGTGTTTTGATTAAATCCTCCTCCTATCTCCTTCCCTCTCATATATCCTCTTCTTCCTACTACTTTTCCCTCCCAACTTCATGTGCTCTTATTTATTTAAATTTAATACCCACTGAAGCCATTCAGTACTGCCTTATATGACTATATGTGCATGGAGACCATCTACTAAACATAGGTATCTAGCCTTTCAGGAATGGGCATTCCTGAATACTGACTCTCCCTTCCCCAGCAGCTACGGATTCCCAATAACTTCTCAGATAGAGCTAAGACTTCATGAGCCCCTTCCCAGTCCATGCTGGGGTTTTGACTGGCTTGCTTCTGTTATTATTTTCATCTTAAAAAATGATATAGATGCCTCTAGTCTCTGCTGTATCATTTTATCTACCAAGCAAATTAATCAAATGAGAAAATGATCTCAAACTATGTGGGCAAATGCATTTTAAAATTACATTTGTGTCTTTGTGTGTATGTGTGTGCACATATACACATGCACACACACACTGCTGTGTACTAATGTATGGAGGTCAGAGGACAACTTGTAAGTCAGTCCTCTCTTTTTACCGTATAGTTTCTACATGTTGAGCTTAGGTCATCAAACTTGACACCAACTACCTCCTAAGCCATCTGCTGGTCCTAGAATATGTAGAAGTCATTTTGATGTAATGAATGACAAACATCTATCGAAAGACAAAAAGAACTTCTTTGTACACATAGTGAGGAGCTATTAAATGATTTAGATATTGAGGATCACAAGAAGTTGTACTTTGTGTTTTATGTGCCATGGCTCATACCAGATGATATCTGTAGGAATATACCATCTGTCCAGAACCTCATAGAAGTTCTTTGTCTCTAAGAGATAATTATGTTCTTTATACATTTGAGGAAAAGCCTTGGAGAATCAAGTAGGTATGCTTCCAAATATTTAGTCACTCTCAGAATGACAATCATGGCTCAGTAAAGGACATGTTTATTTCCGTGATAAATGAAAAGTATTGAATTTGGGTCTTTGTGATGCTGTCTGGTAAAGCAAAATGAACAAAGAACCACAATAAAGGATACAAAGTTCTAGAGAAAGGGAGAAAACACTGAAATAAATCGAATAATTATTTTTAAAAGAGCAGCAAGGAAACACGTATCTCCCATATAGAAGAAGTCTTTGAATGCCACTGTGCACAGTCCAGGTTTTCAGTTGCCTAAGTCAGAAGACGGGAGGAACTTAGGCCCATCTTCCACTTTTACATTCCGTGAGGATGTGCTTGAGAGTGCGTCTGACCTCTCTGTTCCAGAAGATGATTTAACACTGCACAGTGGGTCAATTCCCTGATAGCACAGAGGTTTCCATCTGTAAGCTTGCACACATGCCTGTCCATAACTCAGGAGCATTGCTACAGTAAAATTGCAGCACCAGGCTGTTTCCTGTCTTCCTTGTTCTTTTGGTTTCAAATATATTTCTTATTGATGATGAAAATATTGAAAATATTGAAATTATTGAAATTTGAAAGCCATTGTTTCTTTAGAAGTCTCCTAAAAGGAAACTCTCATGCAGGAAATAAGCAGCTTCATGGGGCAATTAGTTCTATTTTTCTTGGATTTGGTGTAGTTACAGTGATATCTGTAGCTTCATAGAAAGGCACTTAGGCTGCTTTTTCAGAGTACATTGGTACTTGACAGTAAATTACATCCTTTGTGTCTTATGTTATCTCCTAAGATGAGCAGGATTCCTCCCCTCCCTTCCCTTCCCCTCCCCTCCCTTCCCCTCCTCTCCCCTCTGACCTCTTCCCCTCCCCTCCCCTCCCCTCCCCTCCCCTCCCCTCCCCTCCCTTTCCCTCCCCCCTTCCTTCCTCTTCCCTTCCCTTTCCTATTTTTTTTTTCTATTTTTTCCTTGTAGCATTGCTTGTTGTCTTTAGGTTTAGAAATGCTCGTGTCCTCTCACTGCCAACGAACACTTCTTCATTTCTATACAATATAATATCACAATGCCATTTTTTCCCTCAGAATTCACAGTAGTTCCAAAATCTAAGTTTCTAGCTTTGAGAGACCGGAAATAAACAATGTATAACATTCATGTTGCTTGTCATCAACCGTTAACTGATCCCATGAGTTTTTCACAGACTGTGATATCATTGTCAGGAGCCATCAAAACAATTGCATATGTGAAAAGGATTAGAGTTTGAAAATCACCATTGGAAAGTTTCACCAGTTCTACAAGCATATCTCAGTTAGAAAACCCTTCCATTACCAACATTGATTTCTCAACCCTTCACACTGCATTTCTAACTTATAGCTTTATTGAGGTAGAATTTACACATCAAACAATTTACCCATTTACAATATACAAAACAATGAATTTTAAGCATATTTACAATTTTGTTAAATATCACAAAATAGATGTAGGAACCTTTATTCATACAAAAAAAGAAACTATTCAGCTTTCTCATGCCTATCTGCATATCTGTTTCAAGGGCCTTGTGTACTTGAAGCAGATAGAGCCACCTGGGAAGAGCCTACACTGAGAAACTGCCTTCTTCAGGCTGGCCCAGAAGCAAGGTCATTGTTTTGTTTTGTTTTGTTTTCTGTGGTTTTCGTTTGTTTGTTTGATTAATGATTCATATGGAAGAAGCAAGCCCATTGTAGACAATGCCATTCATTAGTAGGTGATCTTACAATATATAAGAAAGGAAATCCTGTAAGCCATAGAGATCAAACCTGTAAGCATACTCCTCCTTAAGTCCTCTGCTTCAATTCCTGTCTGTAGGTTCCTGTTTAAGTTAGTTACTGCCCTGACTTCCATCCATGATAAATTGTGATGCACAAGTGTAAGCTTTTCTTCCTCAAGTTGCTTTTGGTCAGTATCTTAACACAGTAGCAGAGAAACAAGCTATATATTTTGCCTCCCACTTCTTGTTCTAGGCAACTGTTAATCTACTTCTGCCTTTATGTTGTTGCTTCATACAAATGAAACAATTCAGTGTTTTGTGACTGGTCTTGTTCAATGGTTCAAAAAGTTGCCACTATTATTACATGGTTCATCACTTGGTTTAGGTATATACATGTTGTTAAGCTTTTACTTAACAGTTAGTTTTTTAACCATTTGACTGTTGTAAATAATACTCATATGAATATCATTTGGGTATGAGTTTTTATGTAGATGTATGTTTTTATCCTTTGGGGTATATTCCACCTAAGAGTGGAGTGGATAAGTCATGCTGTAACTTTATGCTTAATATTTTAAATATCTTACTGATTATTTTCCAAAATATATACACAAATTTATTTTCCCACTAGCAGAACACAAGGGCTACAATTTTCCATACATTTGCAACAATTTGTATGTTTAGTTTGTTATTACAGCGATTCTAATGGGTATAAAATGGAATCTAGCTGAAGTTTTGAATTGCATTTTCCTACTTTGTAATGATCATTTCATATGCTTACTGGTCATTTATGTAATTTCTATTTTGGATAAATTTTTATTCAGCTCGTGTAATTTTAAATTTTGGTTTATGTCTATTACGGGAAAGAGAGGTCCATTGGACTTGCAACTTTATATGCCCCAGTACAGAGGAACCCCAGGGCCAAAAAGTGGGAATGGGTGGGTAGGGGAGTGGAGGGGAGGGTATGGGGGACTTTTGGGATAGCATTGGAAATGTAAATGAGGAAAATACCTAATAAAAAATATTAAAAAAATTACCTCAGAGTAAAGGGCTGAAACCAATTTTCCAAGCAAAAGGTCCCAAGAAACAAGCTGGAGTAGCCATTATAATATCAAATAAAATCAACTTTCAACTAATAGTTATCAAAAAGAATAAGGAAGGACACTTCATATGCATCAAAGGAAAAATCAACCAAGAAGATCTCTCCATTCTGAACATCTATGCTCCAAATGCAAGAGCACCCACATTCATAAAAGAAACTTTTTACTACAGCTCAAAGTACTCATTGCACCCCACACATTAATAGTGGGAGACTTCAACAACCTGCTCTCAGCAATGGACAGATCATGGGAACAAAAACTAAACAGAGACACAGTGAAACTAACAGAAGTTATGAACCAAATGGATCTAACAGATATCTATAGAACATTTCACCCTAAAACAAAAGAATATACTTTCTTCTTAACACCTCATGGTACCTTCTCCAAAACTGACCATATAATTGGTCACAAAAGAGGCCTCAACACATACAAGAAAAGTGAAGTAATCCTATGCATCCTATCAGATTTTCAACAGCAACAAAAACAACAGAAAACTCACATCCACATGGAATCTGAATGTTCTACTTAATGATAACTTGGTCAAGGAAGAAATAAAGAAAAAAATTAAAGACTTTTTAGAATTTAATGAAAATGAAGGCACAACATACCCATACTTATGGGACACAGAGAAAGCAGTGCTAAGAGAAAAACTCAGCTCCCAGTCCCTCTTAAAAGAAACTGGAGAGAGCATACACTAGCAGCTTGACACCACACCTGAAAGCTCTAGAACAAAAAGAAGCAAACACACCCAAGAGGAGTAGACAGCAGGAAATAATCAAACTCAGGGCTGAAATCAACCAAGTAGAAACAAAAAGAACTATTCAAAGAACAAAATCAGGAGCTGGTTCTTTGGAAAAAAAAATCAACAATATAGATGAACCCTTAGCCAGACTAACCAGATGTCGCAGAGGCAGTATCCAGATTAACAAAATCAGAAATGAAAAGTTATATAAAAAACAGAAACTGAGGAAATTAAAAAAAATCATCAGATCCTACTATAAAAGCCTATATTCAACTATACTGGAAAATCTGAACGAAATGGATAATTTTCTAGACAGATGCCAAATACCTAAATTAAATCAGGATCAGATAAACCATCTAAATAGTCCCATAACCCCTAAAGAAATAGAAGCAGCCATTAAAAGTTTCTCAACCGAAAGAAACCTAGGACCAGATGGGTTTAGTGCAGAATTCTATCAGACCTTCAAAGAAGACCTAATACCAATACTCTTCAAACTATTCCACAACATAGAAACAGAAGAAACATTCTTCATTCTATGAAGCCACAGCTATACTCCCTTGGAGATGGAATGGTTTCTGTCTAATCAGGAACCTGTCACAATTTCCTTTCATAAAGGACTTCATAAGAGATTTTTTTCTATTTTTATCATATTTAATTTTACAAATAGATTTTTAAGACTGGCTGAGTGCATATTACTTTTAGCTTCAGATGATATCATGTATATTTAAGAGACATTTTACTATTATAGATTATTTTGATGACTTAAAAATGTCAATACCGAGTTGTAAATTTTAAAATAAATTCCTACCCCCATGGTGACACACCTACTTCAACAAGGCCATACCCCCTTGTCACTGCTCATCTCCTTAATTGGCTTATTTGGACAGGTGGCTGAGCCGTGTATTTAGCAATTGTGGAGCAGGGACTTCCACCCTCAATCTCTGGCAACAAATCATTTCATTATTAGAAATGAGATGTCATCCTATAAAAAATTAGAGTTGTCACAAAGAAATGGAATGAACTAAACTAAACAGTTGGGTTAATATGTGCTTGTTTAAAAACTAAAATACTAGAATTTTTCACAATAAAATCTGAACCTTCTCATGGTTAAGTGAACAGAACAGTATATCGAAGATACTAGGGTTTTTTTTCCTCTGAATTTTAGTAAACTTTTAAAAATACACACGAGTCTGCTAACTTATAGTTGATTAACTAGTTTCTGTTAGAAGTAGCCAAAATTTTGGAGACCACTATGTTTTTGAGGAATACCATTTTATAAGTCCATTGAGTATATACATGCCTGGGTATGAATCAAGATGCATAAAGTCACTTGGATATGAGGTGAAGAGCTATCAGGGATAATGGAAAGACAGAAAAGGAGATCCTCAATGCATTGCCTCCTGTTGTTCCAAGCGAACCACTGAGACTCATGAAATAACTGACTGACTATAAATTCCTGGCTTGAACATTACTGAATTTACACAAGTCCACTGAATATAATCAGAATCACTGAAAAGAAGAATGGCTTGAATTTCACATTAATACTGCAAAGTGTCTAAAACTTGAATGTCTGCTTTTTTATTTTTTATTTCTTATTTTTTTACTTTTGTTTTATATTTCTTAGACTGACCTGCAGTTGACAGAGAGAACTCACTGGTAGGAGACATTTGGTTTGATTTATTGGTTTAATCTCAAGATATAAAATCTTTCTCTAAGATGACTCTCTGGTGATTGCAGAGAGCTAATAGATTTTAGTTTTTAAAAATTCTTTTTAGACTTATAAGGTATATGTTGAGTGTTTGGCTGTATGTAAATATGTGTACTGCATATGTGCCTGGAGCCTTCAGAGGTCAAAACAAGACATCAGATCCCCTGGACCTTGAGTCCCAGATGTGAGTCACCATGTGGGTGCTGAGAATCAAACCCTGGTTCTCTGTAAGAGCAGCAAATGCTCTAAACCACTGATCATCCCTCCTATTCTTATATTTTAGTTTTTATAATTTACTTTGAACCAGTTTCAATTTGGGAGCATAAATATAGGTTCATTGTATTGTAACTGCCAAAAAAGCTAACTAATAATAAAATACAGGTGGTGAGCTGTGTGATGTGTGGGTATATTATACTACTGAATTTTATTTTGCCTTCAGTCGTTGATCTATGGTTCTCTTGTTAAAACTAGATGTGACTGTATAACATAATATCTTAAAAATTCTGAGATAGCAAAGAAGGGTTTTATAAAAGCATCTCACACATTGTGTTACTTTGAAATGAGCTGGAAGCTCATTTATGGGGATGGCCACTATATTTTATACATGAGCCAAAAGAATCATGGCTATATTTTTTCAAGGGGATAAGATGATTTCAAATCTGCCTGTAAATGCCTTTTGAAGCATGGTATTGGAGGGCAGTAAAATTCTACTTGCTTAAAAGGTGATGTGTCCAAGAAAATCAAGAAGAAGGAAGACCAATGTTCCTCCTTAGGGAACAAAATACCCATGGAAGGAGTTACAGAGACAAAGTTTGGAGCTGAGACTGCCTCACCGGGGATCCATCCCATAATCAGCCACCAAACGCAGACACTGTTGCACATGCCAGCAAGATTTTTGTGGAAAGGACCTTGATATAGCTGTGTCTTGTGAGGCTATGCCAGTGCCTGGCAAATACAGAAGTGGATGCTCATTGCCATCTATGGGATGGAACACAGGGCCCCCAATGGAGGAGCTAGAGAAAGTACCCAAGGAGCTGAAGGGGTCTGCAATCCTATAGGTGAAACAACAATATGAGCTAACCAGTACCCCCAGAGCTCGTGTCTCTAGCTGCATATGTAGCAGAAGATGGCCTAGACGGCCATCATTGTGAAGAGAGGCTCCTTGGTCTTGTAAGGTTTATATGCCCCAGTAAAGGGGAATGCCAGGGCTATGAAGTGGGAGTGGTTAGGTAGAGGAGCAGAGCAGGGGAGAGTATAGGGGACTTTCACGATAGTATTTGAAATGTAAATGAAGAATATATCTAATAAAAACATTGAAAAAAACATAAAATGTGATGTGTCATTTTAATATTTTCGGACCTATTGAGAGCACAAGGCTTCTGGTAGGTGGAATACACTTTTAAACTGTGTTCTAAAGATCATCATCCTTCCTGTCGCATTCCATCAGCCTTCTGAGGTTTCGAATCTCTGCCAGTCCTCATCAGCACACTTGAATCTTTCTAGCTGAATTGAACTGTGAACTAGCTGCTAAACACAGCCGTTTTAAAATTTCAGATTGTAGAACCTAAATTGTAATATGCTAAACAAAGGTTAGAGAGGTTGTCACTTTGCATTTATTTTGTACCTTGCTATTATGGTATTAAGGGCATTTGTGTTTATTGTCTTTGAGGAGGTAGACATACTAATATTTTATGCAGGCTAGTACTCTTCCCAGTTCTCATCTCTAGTAGCTAGAAGCTGATCATGGATAGAGTCCTTAAGCAGTGAATGCTGAAGGTCATGAGTCAGGTTTGCTTTTGTGTTCTGGAAAGGGGTTTATTATTTGTTTACAGATCACATCCCTACCCTCAGCCTAGTAGTTTTCACTTCCCTTACTTTAATCTAAGTTGGTGTCTTATTTTAATACGACTCACTCTATCTACTTTTCTAAAGCTGAACATGGTTAAATGAATTCAGAAGAATGTGAAGAAATCTTTGATGTTAGTAATTCAGAAAAGTTTTATGCCTCTGAGTACCATTTCCTAATCCTGGCAATAAAGCAACACCCCTTTTTGTCCTGTTTGCCTAACAGAAATTTAAAATGCAAATAACGTGCTAATGGTTGTGGAATTTCTTTGGCAATTGCTAAATAGATACTTTAAAAAAATGTAGTAAACACTTGCTTTAAGTTTATGGAGAATAATAGCCCAAATCACAACATCCCAAAAGGCCATCTTCCAATTTTTCAGTGTCACTTTCCTTCTGTGAGATGCTGGGCAATAAGTACCTAGCTGTAGAACTCTTTCTTTCTTTCTTTCTTTCTTTCTTTCTTTCTTTCTTTCTTTCTTTCTTTCTTTCTTTCTTTCTTTCTTTCTTTCTTTCTTCTTTTTAATTTTTTATTAGATATTTTCTTCATTTACATTTCAAATGCTATCCCCAAAGCCCCCTATACCCTTCCCCTGCCCTGCTCTCCAACCCACCCACTCTTGCTTCCTGGCCCTGGCATTCCCCTGTATTGGGGCATATGATCTTCCCAAGACCAAGGGCCTCTCCTCCCATTGATGGCTGACTAGGCCATCCTCTGCTACATATGCAACTAGAGACATAGCTCTAAGGGGGTACTGGTTAGTTCATATTGTTGTTCCACCTATAGGGTTGCAGACCCCTTTAGCTCCTTGGGTACTTTCTCTAGTTCCTTCATTAGGGGCCCTGTGTTCCATCCAATAGCTGACTGTGAGCATCCACTTCTGTATTTGCCAGGCACTGGCATAGCCTCACAAGAGAGAGCTATATCAGTGTCCTGTCAGCAAAACCTTTCTGGCGTATGCAATAGTGTCTGGGTTTGGTGGTTGTGTATGGGATGAATCCCTGGGTGGTGAAGTCTCTGGATGGTCCTTCCTTCTGTCTTAGCTCTGAACTTTGTCTCTGTAACTCCTTCCATGGGTATTTTGTTCCCCATTCTAAGGAGTAAAGTATCCACACTTTGGTCTTGATACAGAAAATGTGATACATTTACACAGTGGAGTACTACTCAACAATTAAAAACAATGAATTCATGAAATTCTTAAGCAAATGGATCGATCTGGAGGATATCATCCTGAGTGAGGTAACCTAATCACAAAAGAACATACATGATATGCACTCACTGATAAGTGGATATTAGCCCAGAAACTTAGAATATCCAAGATACAATTTGCAAAACACGTGTAGTACCCTTTCTTAGATGATGCCACTAGAGGCACTACACCATTGTGGCACCATTTTCCTCATGCATCCAGACCACTTTCATGAATATTCACTATTTTTTCCCTCTCACAAAATGACCAGTGAATCACAGTGAGCTGTGAAGATATCTAGTTAACCGTTGTCAAAGAAGGCTTTTGTTAAAGTGTAAGGTTTCAAGATAAAGGGAGAAAGTGAAACACTAAACCATAGTCAATCACTAATGTCTTAGCAAGGAATAGATAATAAATTTACTTAGTCTTATGGATGGACCTAAATTTAGATTAGCCTTAAAGGCAACTTACAGAACAATTAACGGCATAGGGCCCGGGCTAGTGATCAAGCCAGAGATGGAAGTAGTGTAAAGAATATGGACCCTTATAAGGGAGGGAGGAGGGTAATCATGAAGGCCACCTGGAACATAATGCCCTAGAGAGGTATCAAAATGTTGACATTTGACAAGACATTTCTTTGCTCTCTCAAATGACTTTGATAGTGTCTTAGTTAGGGTTTTACTGTTGTGAACAGACACCATGACCAAGGCAAGTCTTATAAAAAACAACATTTAATTGGGGCTGGCTTACAGGTTCAGAGGTTCAGTCCATTATCATCAAGGTGGGAGCATGGCAGTATCCAGGCAGGCATGGCGCAGCAGGAGCTGAGAGTTCTATGTCTTCATCCAAAGGCTGCTAGTGCAAGACTGACTTCCAGGCAACTAGGGTGAGAATCTTAAGCCCACACCCACAGTGACACACCTACTCCAACCAGGTCACAGCTATTCCAACCAGGTCACACCTCCAAATGGTGCCACTCCCTGACCCAAGAATATACAAACCATCATAGATAGAGTATGTTTTTCTGTTGCATGTTTATCTTGCTTCTCAGATACTGACTTTTGGTGGTTTAGTGTGTATATTTCTTTTTTTACATCATTAAGAAGTCTCAATAATGATAAATCTTAGATATCTCTGAGGTACAAAAAGGTGCTGAGGGAGTAACCAGTTTTGTAAACCACTAAATCCAGATGAATTTCTTCCTTAAGCAAATACACAAAACTTGACTTGCAGTAATCACACGTCTTTAATCTCAGCACTCTAGAGGCAGAGATAGGTGGATCTCTATGAGTTCAAGGTCAGTATGGTCTACAGAGTGAGTTCCAGGACAGCTAGGGTTACACAGAAAATACTGCCTCAAAATAACAAACAAAAAAATTTAAGCTGAGATATATCTCATTCTTTTGAATTTATTTTACAATTTTCTCCTTATATATTATTGATTTTTTTAAAATATATTTTCCTTTTCTTCTCAGCCTGTCTTCCTTTCATATTTTTTCAGGCTTCCTCTAACACACACACATACATACATATATTTCCAAAGGCTAATACTTTAATACTTGGTCACCAGATGGTGAAGCTGTTTGGGAAGGAGTAAGAGGTGTGGCCTTGTGTGTGTGTGCGTTAGAATTTCTGATTTTTGTCATTGTGAAGGTTATCCTGCCTGTTGCCTTAATAGTTAAAAGCAGCATGTTTTAGCAAATAGGGCTAATCTGCTTATTTCTTCCATTAGAAATTATATATTAAATTCCTAATAAATATCTACAGTGTAAAGAGAACAGATGGTGATTATTCATATTTCCAAGCAATGATATAGTGATAATTATATCAGCTAATTGGTATAAGCTACTCAATGTTTATACTCACTTTTTAATTTTTTAAAACTTTTTAAAATTTTTATTCTTTAATCCTTTTTTACAATCCGGTCTTTCTCTCCCTCTCAGTCTTCCCACTGACTGTTCCCTGTCCCCTACCTTCCCCTTGTCTCCAAGAGAATGTCACCATCTCCCACCCCAAACCCAATACCCACTCCACCAGACCTCCCTGGGACCTCAAGTCTCTAGATACTGCTGGCCTTCCCATGGGGCCACCCTACTCCTCAGGTTCCTCTAGCTTTTCCCCAATTCAACCACAGGTTTCTCCAGCTTCCGTATATTGGTTGGGTCCTAGTATCTGCATCTGACTCTTTCAGGTGCTTGCTGGGCCTTTCTGAGGGCAGTCGTGCTAGGTTCCTGTCTGCAAGCACACCACAGCATCAGTAACAGTGTTATAGCTAACTCATTGCTGAATTGCCCTAGGCTACATTTGGGAAAGACTACACTGTAATAGATTTCTTGTCTGTTCTGAACTAAGCAATGGCATCAGTTTAGAGATGTTAATGTCTATGTGAGTATATCAATTAAGATATGAATTACTATATTTATGTAAGTTGTCTTATTTAACTTTCATCTTTTTGTATGCATACAGTTGGTATAAGAATCATGTCTACATTAGAGACCTAATCAAGTGAATAAATCTGTCTGCCCTCTTCTCTTTTAGCTGGACCACACCAATTTTGAGGAAAGGGTACAGACACCACTTGGAGTTGTCAGACATATACCAAGCCCCTTCTGCTGATTCAGCTGACCACTTATCTGAAAAACTAGAAAGGTATGATCTTATCAATGACTTTACTGGCAAAAGAAAGATATTTTTCATGTCTTTTAAAGAACAGAAAGCTGGAATATTAGAGGTTCCATTTAAAAATGATGCATTTAAATAAAATCGTACTCTTGATGAATCTTGATCAACTCAAGAATTAAACAATGAAACAATGAATTAAAGATAATAACTTTCTTAAGAAATGGCCTCTTCTACAAAAATAGATAATGCATAGTCTGAGAATTTCTATCTAGGGTTGGAATTTATGCTTTTTTACTCTTTGTCAAGCATTCTTAACAATGAGGTACATTCTTTTTTTTTTTTTTTTTTTTTTTTTTTGGTTTTTCGAGACAGGGTTTCTCTGTGTAGCCCTGGCTGTCCTGGAACTCACTTTGTAGACCAGGCTGGCCTCGAACTCAGAAATCCGCCTGCCTCTGCCTCCCGAGTGCTGGGATTAAAGGCGTGCGGCACCACGCCCGGCTGAGGTACATTCTTAACCTTGTCCTTTTGAGACAATATATCATTAGCCCAGGATAACCCTAAACTCACTATATAACCAGGATAACCCTAAACTCACTATATAACCAGGATGGCTTCAAAACCTCTCCCTTTTTGCATTAACCTCCTAAGACTAAAGGCATATACCACCAAGTCTGGCTTTTTTTGAAAATATTTTTAAGTTGAAGATGTTTATAATGATGGTGGTCTGAGTGAGAATGGTCCCCATAAGCTTATATGTTAAATACTTGGTACTGACTTGGAGAGGCTGTTTGGGAAGGAATGGGAAGTCTTGCCTTCCCTTCCCTTCCCTTCCCTTCCCTTCCCTTCCCTTCCCTTCCCTTCCCTTCCCTTCCCTTCCCTTCCCTTCCCTTCCCTTCCCTCCCCTCCCCTCCCCTCCCCTCCCCTCCCCTCCCCTCCCCTCCCCTCCCCTCCCCTCCCCTCCCCTCCCCTCCCCTCCCCTGTTTGGGAAGGAATGGGAAGTCTTGCCTTCCCTTCCCTTCCCTTCCCTTCCCTTCCCTTCCCTTCCCTTCCCTTCCCTTCCCTTCCCTTCCCTTCCCTTCCCTTCCCTTCCCTTCCCTTCCCTTCCCTTCCCTTCCCTCCCCTCCCCTCCCCTCCCCTCCCCTCCCCTCCTTCCCTCCTT
The DNA here is from genome assembly GCF_978045245.1 of Mus caroli. Taxonomy (NCBI): domain Eukaryota; kingdom Metazoa; phylum Chordata; class Mammalia; order Rodentia; family Muridae; genus Mus; species Mus caroli. Next base: position 131,423,131 of record NW_028227262.1, on the reverse strand, counting down.
CCCTCCTTCCCTCCTTTCTTCCTTCCTTCCTTCTTCTCTGCTTTTTATTTCATCACCAAATTTATAGAATTATTTAGACTTATAGTTTTATGACCCCTATTCTGATAGAGTTTTTTAAATTTATCTATTGTGTTTTAATTCAAACGCTGTCTCAGAATGGATACATAAGTTCTAGTAAGATATAAATTCTAACCTATATTGTCTTTGATACAATTTTGTATCTCTTTATCTTATTTCTTATATATTTATGGAAACCACTCCTTTACCCACGTGGGAAGTGACTGAAGTTTTCAGTCTGTTGGCTGAGATCCATTGATTGACTCATCTGCTTCAATTTTGTGACCATGAGATTGAATCTGCAGTGTGAAAACCACGAGCCCACTCTGTGTTCCTAACTAACTTAAGAGCTTTGCCAGTCTGGAACTCTTTTCCCTCATTAAGTTTCTTTACTGTGTTGCTGGATTAATACCATCTACTTTTATTGATAATTGCTCTAGAGCTACAGATTTTTCAAGTCCTATGATTAAAGTAACAGTTTCTTTTCCCCTCAAGTCTATACATCTTCCATTTCATAGCTGACAATTCTTTGCTGTTCTCGTCTCCACTTGTTTATCATTCATTTATATATCAATGCCTGAAATATGGTTTCTCTTCAGACTGTTTCTCAAACTGCATAGATGAGGGAT